>NC_064922.1:338774323-339418722 GCF_023897955.1 Schistocerca gregaria | reverse complement strand
CTTTTTCGTTTAAATTGTTTCTAGTCCCTTTTCAATTCCACACATGGCTACACACCAAACAAATCCTTCCAGAAAGGACTTCCTGACACTTAAATTTGTTTTCGATGTTAATTAATTTCTTCAGAAATTCCTTTCTTGCCATTGCCAGTCTACATTTTATATCCTCCCTACTTCGACTGTCGACAGTTGTTTTGCTTCCCAAAACTCATCTACTCTACTTTAAGTGTCTCATTTCTTAATCTAATTCCCTCAGGATCACCTGATTTAATTCGACTACATACCATTATCCTCGTTTTGCTTTTCTTGATGTTCAGCATAAGTGTCATTTTGCGCCTCAAAACCAAGAGCTTTGGAACGTGAGTTCCTCGCCAAGTGGAGCGCAATGGTTTCGCTCATACCTGACGTCTAGCCAGCAATGCGTCATGTATGGCACCTTCAAGTCACAATGGGTTCAGTATTAGGTCTTATACTCTTTTCATTGTACTTAAAAGATGTGTCATCAGTTTTGTCCTACTGCAAGTACAACATATACACTGATGACCACGAGTTGTATCTAGTGCAAAACAAATAAACCTGATGACAGCTGTCGAGAATCTCAATATCGATCTGTTTGCACTATCAAAATGGACACAGAATATAGGGAGAATCCCGTCCGTCTCTAATTCTAAACGGGACAAATATCAACTTCTACTATTCAGCAAAGAGGCTAGGAGTAATAACAGATGAAAATATAAATTGGATTGAGCACTTAGCTATAATGTGCAAGTACGCATCAGCGTCTCTCCATGCCTTACAAAACCACAAAGAGCTATTCCATATTGACCTGAAAAAAACTTGTACAAACACCTGTACTTCCGATTATTGATTACAGCAATGCTATCCTACAAGATCTTTCTCAGGATAGCTCACAGCCCATGGAACTGGTTATGAACGCCTGTGTTCGTTATACCTGTGATGCTCGACTCTTTGGAGGCAATTTCAGAGATTTCCATTACCTCTGTCTTCTCTACTGCCTTATCAACGATCACTGTCCCTCATAACTCTCCTCGACCTTAACGTTTTCGGCAGACACACCCGTTTCAACTCGAGCAAAATCATTTCTGTCGCAATTTATCGTTCCGCCACTTCATGGAAGTCCTTCTCAGTAGCAGGAAGCCAACTCTGGACTAACTTCCATTGTATTAGAGAACTGAGTAGCATCGCCAGGTTCAGAATACAGTTAATGGCGTATCTACTGAAGCAACAATAAGAATTTTTATGTATGTCGCTGTTATTGTCATTATTATTATTATTATTATTATTATTATTATTGCTGTTGTTACGACTGTTAGTGGCAACAGTTGCAGTAGTATAAGTACTACCGGTATTAACTTTGTTAGTTCATAGTCAGCATAATTTACTCACACTTGCACTTCAGATACTCGAATCATTTAATACCATTTGTCATATTAAAATTGTTATTTCTTAGAAAACTATGTTGTAGAAAGTACCGTGTGCGTGAAACCCTGATCTGTTGTGCGAGGGTCCGATGGCCCTAATCAGATCAGGTTAAATAAATAAGAAAATGGAAAAAAACCTCGATGATTCTAAGGTATGATCGGAAAAAAGGTATCACCGGAAAAACAATTTATACCATGTTGATCAGGACAGATCGTATCATAACGCCAAAATTCTGTCAATTACTAATGTACAATATAAAAAACATAAGTCCATACAAATTTTTTTTATTTCATGTTTTATTTTTGTTGTCCTGGCGTGAATAGATGTATAGATGACGCGATAAATTCTATGTGATTGAATTTGCTGTTTTATTGTGTTTCAGTTGCAACGCTTTATAGTTTGGAATCTCAACGGTGGATAGTGACGTCGCATCTGCAAATCAGAACGAGTCCGCTGCCATGTACATTCTGCGGCAAATTTCCTGAATAGAGAGGAAATATTTTGCATTTTCGTACCAGAGTGTACGAGGGCGAAATCCAGCATTATGCAACTCCTACGGTTATCAGGGTAAAACTTGGTGTGGAAACTTACAACTGCTTAGCGTACAATACATTATGCACGACCGTTTTGGGAATCTGGCTAAAGGGGAAGGCTTAGTTAGGAAGAGTCCTTGTAAAATGCAGTACATTAAATATTCGACTACAAGATAGTATAATGCTGAACTCGTGTATTTCGCTATTTTGTCCTGTATCGTACCTTGGAGTGCAGAAGTATATATTGGTCTTGTGAACATATACAAATATGTTATCAACAGTGTACGAAATTATTGTTAATTGTTCGGGAATTTCTTGCTTGTTTATTGGGATTAGTGAAATATTGAATTCATGGAATTTGTGAACTATCTGCTACTAGAAAAATAAAAGAAAAATAATTAATGTTATCAAATTTTGCGTTTTTTTGTGTTCATAACCTTCATACACATCCCAGTGTAAAAACGTCAAAATTTTGGAAAAGACATTAAATACTTTGAGATTCTCAAATAGTGAGCCTCTCAGTCCTGAATAACGAATCTGAAAGAGACACCTTTAATCTTGATCCAAGCACAGAAAAAGAAGATCGCATATTTTTAAAATTAGTGAACTCATCCTGTGTTACCACCCGCTTAGCGATGCGTGGTAACCTGCCGCTTTTCGGGACACGGTGAGGACAACCTGACGCCCATGGAACCGGCCTCGCGGGTTAATGATAGGGCTAGTGTTTTTCGACTGATTTTCCTCAGCCCACAATGTAAATACCGGATTGGTTCTCACGATCCGCCCTGAGATACCGCTAGGCAAACATTTAGAAAAGGATCTCACACTTTCAAATCAAATTAGCTCTAGACGCAGCCAGGTGGGATTCGCAGGTACCGTCCTGGGGGATCAATAAAAGACTGAGACGGTAGCTGTCTACTTTCCTTAAAACCGCCATCATCATTCTTCGTGTTACACATGTTATTCTGCAGATCATGTAATTTCTGGTACTTAAAGTTAATCATACACCGCGTTTCTCCAGTATAGAACACTCTCGCTTCCTGTTGGAGACCTAGAGGACACTACTCGTCCTTCTGCTCGTAACCTTGCCCTATATACCACCACACGCACCCTACAGAATGCCGCTGGTCACAGTAGCACCGAATAAGCTCTTCCGTTGATACACAGACTTCAGTTTACATTACAAAATCGTTACAGTCGGGTATACAGTGGTACATATATATATTCTTACAGCTTGCAGAATCAACATTCGCCATGTCTTGAATCATTACTAAATTATATTCAGTGAAATTTGGAAATAAATTTTCATCCTTCGTGAACTGTTTGTGCACACGTCTCAACCGGTGTCACGAGTCGAAGTATGCCAAATACCCAGGTGTTGGGAATTGATGATTAAAAGCCCCCACAGACACCACGAGTTATCGGACGAGTATGAAGGGTGCGGCGTCAGTTCGACTTCACACGCCGCTGTCACAACTTTGGCGCCTTGTTTCTTCACTGCGTGCATTGAAACAGGATATAAAGATCTTGTTTACTGGTTAATTGACGTTCTTAGCTACTGTAATAAAAAGCATTTATCTTTATTTTTATGCAACTTCAGTGGTCACAGTAACAATATGACTTTTCTCTGTTACAACTCTGTTTGCTTTGATCATTAACAGTTTGCATACTTTACCTACTACTATAAACAGTATTTATTCTTTTCGTTGCGTTTTGTTGTTGTTGTTTATTCCATTCTTCTTCGTCTTCCACGTGTATGTGTTGAGTATTTGCATTTGCACACAGAGCTTTCACTGCACTTAACACATTCACTGTTCTGTGTTGGGAACTATCACTGCCCTCTCACCATTTTGCTTGTTATGTTTTGCTATTGCGGGAGGCGTTCGTCTTTTGTTTGTTTTCAGAGTGGTGGAGGTGTCTTCTATCGCTCTGCCAATATACTCTCTCTCTCTCTCTCTCTCTCTCTCTCTCTCTCTCTCTCTCTCTCACCGTGTGTGTGTGTTTTAATAAGACTCTTTATTACAGTCGCTAAAGACGGCAATTAACTTAAACAACTTGTATATGTGCAGCTACGGAAAAAAGAGGCCAAAAACAAGGAAGACAATACGTGTAAAAAAAAGCTTGTGTTGATGACGATGATGATGTAATATCGCATTCAAGTATTTTACCACGCACTGAAAATGTCGCAAGTTGGTTAACGTTATCCTTTCATTTTCAACATAAGCTTGAACTGAATTTGCTTTACTGTGTCATTGTACGAACAAATTATCGTTAGATGCATACTTTGAAATGAGACAATCTCATGTCAGTTGTGTATACCAGTATGAGTAACTGTGATAACGTATGTCTTCGCAGCGCCAGTCTTGGATAAGAGCTTCACGGAGCTCATGCCTCGTCAAATTTGTGTTCAGTTAGTTTGTATTCAGAATACAAATTTGACGTAGTAAAAACTCCGTGAAACATTTATTGAAGGGTTACCAGATATCTGAAATCTCAGACGTGCCTGAAATTTTAACTTTCTTTGTGCTGTCTGAGATGAACTCAAGTAAAATCTCAAATTTTGTACATTGTGTGCGAAAGGAGCTGCTTATAATGCCAAGGCTTTGGATTTAATGCGTCTCCGGTCCATGTTCATTTGCTACAGCAACTTTCCACCTATAACAGCGAAGTGTGTACTCCAAAACATTACATTATGATACAATAAAATTTAACCTTAACTAAAAATGAATACATTTTAAATATATGTGTGTCTTCGGCTTTACTTCGCAAGAATGGAGAACCAGGTTTCCCATTGACACATTAGGTGATCCTCCAAATAACGATAAACATATTATTTAGGCACATATAAGTATGCAGATATTCACCTTTTTTGTGTTCATATCCTTCCCAGTTGCTTTCCCAAATCCGATAAAGTCGGTGCAGGTTTAATTTCTGGTGCGTCATTTCGATTGTTTCTGTGTTAATGCTGGTGTTTAACTTCCGTATCCTTTCTAGCATTCAGCCACTGCAAAAGCTGCATTCATATCGCCAGTGTCATTCGTATGCGTGTTAACTACTTTGAGAGAAGGAAAAATGGATTGGAAAATGACAATGAAATAGTGTCAATGCATGTACAACAGAAATGTGACGAATCACTTCAGTCTGTCACCGAGTGAGGAGGGGTGATGAGAAGGGATGGTTTCCAATTCGCCGCTTCCTAGCGCACCGATCATGGGCATTCTTGTCAGATACAGGAATAGCGGTCGTCGCTGAAACAACTAGTTTCCGTTACATCGGCCTTTTTCCGCGTCACTTTAACCTGATTGTCAAAAGAGCTCAAAACATTTTCAAGGCATAAAAATGGTAGGGTATCGGCGGTTGTCGACGACACCACCCGCTGCATTCCCGTAACTTATTTGAACATTATGTACGCTGGGGGAAACTCAGGTCTAAATTGAAGCATTCTGCTTCATTGCTACATCATTTCGTAAAAATGTTTCCAGAGTAGGGTTGGCGCCATTTTGCCATACAACTTACGTCCGGCAAAGACAGCGAGGAATTACCGTATATAGCATAGACCAGGTGGGAGAAAATTTTGCACACCTCACATACACGCGTACCTTAAGCCAAGAGACAAGTCAACAGGAACATTATTGTCCCAACAATGCCGTACCAATTATTAGCCCGCCGAGGTGGCCGAGCGGTTCTAGGCGCTTCAGTCCGGAACAGCTGGACTGCTACGGTCGCAGGTTCGAATCCCTGCCTCGGACATGGATGTGTGTGATGTTAGTTAGGTTTAAGTAGTTCTAAGTTCTAGGGGACTGATGACCTCAGATGTTAAGTCCCATAGTGCTGAGAGCCATTTGAACCATTTTGAACCAATTTTTCTGTCATGTTTGTTGCTTGTCTCTGTCGGCATTGTTATTAAAATAGCACGGATCGCTTTTCCTGTTTTCTGTCATAACGCAATATTTCAGAACAATGCAGATTTTACGGATAAAAATTACTACTTTTTAAAAAAGTGTGTCTTTTAATTGTGCCTATTTGCAACTTAACGGTAAGTAGCGATCTATCTATCCCTTACATTTTTGATATTCCTTTTCTAAAAATATTTATTTAAAAACGGTAAGTTTTAGCACTCGTGCTATGGCTAATTGATATTTCGTTTTTTTACTCGGTTATTAGTAGAAGTAAAACGTACCTGTTATAACAGGTACCAAAAAATACCGTTTGTTCAGAACTAAAATACGGGTATCGTTTTTTAACGATCGGTTTTTCCCATCCTTAGTCACACACACACACACACACACACACACACACACACACACACACAGAGAGAGAGAGAGAGAGAGAGAGAGAGAGAGAGAGAGAGAGAGAGAGAGAGACAGGAAGACAGACACTGGCACCCGGTACCCTGCTGACGTTTTGACGTGCCACGGATACCTAGGATTTTAACATCAACAATTTTAACAATGCTATAGATAGATTATGTAATGGCAAGACAGAGATTTCGAAATCAGATTGTAAACTGAAAAACATATCCAAGGGCAGATGTAGATTCTGACTATAATTTATTGATCATGTACTGCAGATTAAAACTGAAGAATGTAGCGCCTAGAACCGCTCGGCCACCCCGGCCGGTATCTAAGAGTTCAGATGGCAAACCAGTATTAAGGAAAAGAAAAAAAAGGAAAGTGCAGAGACAAAGACATAAGTCGTATACAGGATGTTTCACAGTTCCTGTTAGACGCTTCTGAGGGTATAATTCCAATTATGGGCCTCTAGAGGCTGCAGGCGAGAAAACCAGAAATGTACCATTTGGATATAAAATAAGTTTGAAGATTTGATCACTTAAAAATCTCCCACTTCACAGTAGGCAGACAAACTGAAAAAGGACCTCATCAACAGAACCGGTCGCAATTAAGACCTGAAATTCCACGTTTTCCCAACTTGGACGGTTGCGAGTAACTGGTAGACTGGTAGGACCACAGGTAAGAGGGTCGGCTGTGATGCTCCACGGATGCGCCGCACCCACGCTTTTGAAGAAGACGTTCGTCGTCACGTAGAACAGAAACGGACGACGAGTAGAATCCACGCAACATACCGTAGCCAGTAGATGCGCAGATGGGTTGCGAGAGACCTTCCAAACTGTGATTTATTAAATTTATTAAATGAGGAACTAAGGTTAAAAACAAACCTTTAATGTCTTCACTTATTGTGTTCCATTTCAGCAGCTATCGATGGCCCTTAAAAACTACATTCTTTCATCGAAAAATTGTGTAATTAGTGGAATAATACAGTATGTAATGTCCTGAAGAATAATCATGTGGCGGTATACTCTCCTCTTTGCGTGCTATCATTTGCCGAAATTTCCTTTTCTATCTGAAACCGTTTATGAAGTATGAGGTACGTCGTGCATTTTGCTTAAGAATATAAAATAAACATTATTTCGTTTGCCGGTTTTATTTCGTTTGCTGGATGACATTATTTGCACTTGCTGTATTGTCTGAGTGAATGAGTGCGTGGATCCGCGGCAGGTGTGTGAAGCATGAGTTGTCATATTGTTAAAAGTTAACTGTGAGTGAGAGTGGCAGTCAGATTGCACAGCCTTCCCGTGAACAACACATGCGAGAAATGATGACTGTGAATAGCCTGTTTCCGGTACTTTAGTGACGTTATGTTCCTTCAGAAGAATAAAGATGGGCTTGTTTTCATTTGTTTTGCATTTTGAATTTATTAATTTGGATCTTTGTGTAAATTGATTTCGGAGCTGGCATTGGCCAAAAGGGAGAAGTCAATGGAATGGGTTGAAATAGGACGCTGACTGGCTACCGTTTTGCTCGGTCAATCAGAGAAAATATCTTCCGAGTACTTTGGTACTGAGAGCAGATTTCACGCTTTTGTCTTTTGATTAATTCGTAAATGGTTGTGCGTAGTCGTGGATGACATCTACAGAAATTTCGAGACGTTTAGTGAGAATTGAGCCTTTCTGTGTGAAAGGACTCGTGTAAACTTTGATTGTTTTCGCACTTTCATTTATGGGACTATTTTCTAGGACGGAATTGGTGGTAAAATTTGTGTATTCAAAGTGATAACACAGAATGGATATTTTACTCTAGATTTTTTTGAAGTTAATAGTTATAGATAGACCTAATAACAGGGACACTCTTTGCAGTGATGAGACAATTAATTCCATGCGCTCTGTTGACACGTTTAATCAGCTACTTTTATCAGCTGAGGAACATTATATGTTACTTCAGGGAGGGCCGTGCTCCTGCAGAGATTACCAAGACGAGTTGTTGATAAAACAGTAAGCGACCTGGTTGGCCCGGACGAGTGATACGATTGTCCAATGAATGTACGCATAAAATCACACCTCGTGATGCGCACACCATGTGTACCCCTGCCACGTGATAAACACCGGTCCAGCGCGTAGTGTGGCTTCTGTCAGTGTGAGTGGAGCAGTGCAGAAGAGGCGATGGCATTCACAGTGGAGCAGCGAGTGTTCGTGGCAGCAAAGTTGTGGAAATGATGTGTTCAGCTGTTTGCTGAGAAGTTTACTGGTGTCAAAGTGCCAGCAAAGAGAGTGCCATACACCCAGAAAGGAGAACCATACAACGCTTAGACCGAAAATGGCGTCAGACCGGATCCGTTTCGAACAAGTCAAAAAACATTGCGAAACCGGCCCGCACACCGGAAAATGTGTGTGCAGTTCACAAGAAAATGCTTCAACGTTCTACCAAAACAACCCAACGTCTATCACAAGAGACCGGCATATCACGCCGATGATGCGCACGAATACTGCACCTGGGCTTGCACATGCATCTTTACCGAGCGTCTGTTGTTCATGCATCACAACCAATAGATGCTCCTCAGTGCCTGAGGAGCATCTGAGATAATAAATGAATGGAGTGGATGTCGATCTGTTTTTTTTATGTCTGATGAAGCCTGCTTTCACATGAGTAGTTATGTCAACCCACAGAATCATAAATTCTGGGCAACGGAGAATCCGTATAACTTCCACGAAATATCATTGCATGACCATTGTAATGAAATGGCTGCTGGTGAGTCTTCTGGCAGCACCTCCTGTGTCCAGCGCAGCTCTGTATGAAACGTCAGAAACCGAAAACTTTCTTGGACCATGGCCATGCAACGGGGAACCATGACGTCCGGTCGTGAAAGCCTTCAGTCTTTAATGAGATGTCTTAAGCGATTACGGTGAAGTACCGGGCCAACCCTCAACAACAATATTATATCATTCGTTATTATAATTAATCTAAACGGTCTGTAATGCTGAATATCTAGGATTTGATTTCATAGTACACCTTTAATAAAGCATGTTTATGCTGGCAATACTTTACATTTTAAGAGCATGTTTCATAGGCAGAATTTATTAGCATGTGTGAAACAAACTCTACCATTGTTTTTCGTTAAGAAATAATTTATTTTGAAGTTGTCGCAAGAGCGGCAGAAGAAGATGCTGGCTTATGTTTGTTTGATTTTTTCATTTTGAACAATATTCTACTTCTCATCATGTGCAATCGAAAATGTGGCATTTACAAATTTTACTGTGAATTTCATAACTAAACTTTGTCTCTTCGAGGAAAGGATATTTTTCCTTTAACTTTGAAGCAATGGTGCATCTGCGTGTAGGTACAACGGCTTAGTTCACTCAAAGAACAACACACCATCAACTGCCAACACTAGACTAAGCAAACGTCGTCTGTCTTCATTTTGACAGACTTGGTAAACAATGAGTGAGATAAACCCCGATCAAGCGTTTCAACAACAAGAAAAGGCAAAAATACAGGGTGACACACGAAATGTGTTACCATTGTTTCTTTCACAATTTACGACGCACATTAAATATCCCGCTGGGATCTCTACAGCAGTACCAGCAGAGCTTGGAAAAACAAATGAATTACGAAATAATGTGTAATTCACGATAGTGCCGCTAGGAGACTAGTAAGCAGCAATGGCTGACAATGGAAGACTGACGACACAGCAACGATCGGCAATTGTGTTACTTTTTCATGAAACGAAAAGCCTCGTTGTGACTCAGAGGCTTTTTTCGACAACCGTTTAACACACGATGGGTCCACACGTTGTACGATAAATTTGTACAGGAAGGAACAGCATTGGAAGCGAAGCGACGTCGGCCTAAGCCTGTTTGTTCTACGGAGAATATTGAAGCGGTATGAGCATTTCGACATGCGGATCATTTCACTCAGGTTTCCAGGTCGCTTGGCCCTCCAATAGTCCAGACCTCAATCCATGTGACTTTTTTCTTTGGGGGTACCTAAAGGAAACAATTTTCCCGAAACGTCCACGTGATTTAATGGAGCTCAGAAGACTTTTTCTTCAAGCTTGCAGTGAAATTATGCAAGACATGTGCCGTTGGGCAATCACTAACTTCTGTGTTCGTTTGAAGGAAGTTAGGAAACGAAATGGTGGACGTATTGAGCATGTGTTGAGTTAGAACAAACCTCCATGGACGGCTCTTCATTGTAATATATGTTCCTTTCAGATTGTATTGACAATAAAATTTACATTCAAAAACAAAGTAGTAACACATTTCGTGCGCCACCCTGTAGTTCGATTTTTAATTCAGCAAGTCGGTGTCAAGAAGACATGAGATCGATTCGCGTCCAAACAAAAATTCTGGGTACGCGGGCACAAAATAAAGAAAAGTGTCTGTACAGTTTTTTACAGGACGAACGGCAGTTTTATGTAAGGTTACTTCTACTATTTATAACAATTATTTTATCTGATTCAACCTTTTGACATAGATTTTCTGCATAAGGCAAACCACAATATATTTGTAGGGGGAAACCTATCGAAATTCGTGTGAAGCACCATATTGCTTAATCCTATTGCAAATGTCTGTAATGTTGCTTAGCTGAGATATAAGTAGCAGAACTAAGCTACTGAACTTCTTGACAAGTGACAGTTGCGTTAAATATCAGTTTTTATTTTTGTTCAAATCTCTTACGTAAGACCATTGCGGCAATATGAATTGTCAAACGAAAAAACATTAGCAGTCAATGGACGAATTTTGATGATCGCTCTCCATAAACCTACCGTAACAACTTTAGCTAACCTATCCACTATTTAGCCATTGATGAATAAAGTTATCTAATTTGTAGCTAATTAATCCCATTTAATTACCACAAACTTGAATGGAGACTAATTATTCTCGGTACAAACTGCGTATTCAGCGAACAGTTCAAAAGTAACATCCTCAGCGAACACTGCCGATTTCTAAAAGTGCTCCTTGCCCCCTTTTCCGGGGTACGCCAACAAAGTTTCGTTTAAAAACTCTCTACACAAGCATTGCGCGCCTTCTTTGCCGGCAGAATGAGTAGTTCTTCCCCTTTCAGCGCAGACTTGCTTAAGAACCTAAATATTTCCATACAGCACATGACTTCAGCTTAAATGTTTTAATAGTGTGTCATTGTGGAAGGCATGGAATTCTTAAAAGTAACAGGACTGAAATCAAATTACAGCCCAAGTTGCACTTTTATTTTGATCACGACGACCTGTTTCGGCCACCAAGGCCGTATTCGACTCTAGTGTAGTGAGAATTCACAGACAGTACACTAACGATACTAGAACAGGAACCTCTCGAAAATGGGCTTGGTGGCAGAAACCCGTCGTGATGATTGAAAATGAAAGTACAGTTGCTAATGTTGTTTGATGTCTCACAAAAACGGTGAAGTGGAACCGAAATGAAACTGCGCGGGTTGAGATGGCATGTGATGTTATTTCAATGCTGAAGATATCAAGTCAGATTTACAAAGAACTTGGCAGTGTGAGAGCACGTAACAGTATGTCGTTTCACCCAATGTGTCCTAAATACACTTACTGATTCGGTCGGGTAGGGCGTCATAAAGCTGTTGCTTACTCTCCTGAGGTCTTTCATATTCTGGATATTGGAAACGGGCCAGAGTTGATGGCCAAGCTGGTTCCACGCGCGTTCTATCGGGGACACAACTGTGTTTCTTTCTGGCCACGGGCATAACTCAACATCACACAGACAATTCATAGAGATACGTGCTTTGTGTGGACGAGCATAGCCCTGTTGACAAATGGCACCACAGTAATGTTGCTTGAGAGGTAACACATGAGGACGCAGCATATCAGTGATATACAAATGTGTCATCAAAGTACTCTCAGTCACTACCTAGCGTGACCTGAAGTCATACCCGATGGTTTCCAACATAATGACGCCAGGAGTAACACCCCTGTGCCTCCCCAAAACATTGGAAGAACGAGGTCTGTCCCGAAGTCGCTGCCATACGATCGTCATAGCTGGTAGTGCATAATCGCGACTCATCGCTGAATACAACGCAACGCCTTTCATCATCATTCCACGATTCCTGGTCACGGCAGCACCCCAAACGCAGCTGTTTCAGTATGGTGTTGCCGGAAGCATACACATGGCATGGTAATTCTCTAATCCGGCTATCTGCTTGTCTCTGGCGAACTGTACAGGATGAGACGAAATGTTGCACAGAGTCCGTTACTTACTATCGGGTGGATATAATAGATGTGGAGGTGCTGTTATGTGCTTGGTGCGCAATAAGGCGATCCTTCACGTTGTGGTGGTCAGACTTGGTTGACCAGTACCTGCTGCCACGTTCTCATGCAGTCAAACATAGGGCCACTGTCACATCTAAAGAAATCTAGATATTGCATAATTCAACCAACTGACCAAACGGAACTGATAATAATGCCCCTTTCATATCATATACTGAGAACTCTGTCACAAGTGAGAATGATTTATAATGCTCACTAAGTATCTGACGCTGTTCACGCCTCTTACATACCCAATCAGGCCCAATAATGCACTCTCGTAGCAGTTATATCTGTCATGTGAACTGGAAGTGTTTCATTTACATGCTCAGTATCTATAAATGCACATAAAGTTGACACCTGTGTGTTAGGATGACGTGAGACTGATAGAAGCTCGTATCTACGAGCTCCGATACCGTAACATGAGACACCCACAAAACAGTACCTCCACTGATCTTTACCGACCACTTCGAGAAACTGCAATTCTCCGTCGGTTGCATGTTGTTGTGAGAGCCCCAGATATTGTGGATTCCACAATGAATTTTTAAATGCTTTATTAACCTTTCCGCATCCACTGGTCAAAACCATCAGACAAAAAAAAAAAATAGAATACAGTAGGATAACAACGTATAACACCGCCTCTTGCCTTCTTAATGGCTTTAAGTCAGCGAGGAAGAGTCCAACGCTTTCTTTAGGTGAGTCTTACATAAGCAAAGCGTTTCAATGACGATAAGATCCCGTAACGCTGCCAATAGGCATGAATGTTAATTGATACCTGTCAACGGCCTTGCTGCAGCGCTAACACTGGTTCCCGTCAGATCACCGAAGTTAAGCGTTGTCGGGCTTGGTTAGCACTTGGATCGGTGACCGTCGGGTCAATCGAGCGTTGTTGGCAAGCGGGGTGCACTCAGCTCCTATGAGGCCCGTTCAGGAACTACTTGATTGGAAAGTAGCGGCTCCGGCCACGAAAACTGACAGTAGCCATGAGACGGTGTGCTGACCACATGCTCTTCCATCTCCGCATCCAGTGACACCTTTGGACTGAGGATGACACTGCGTTCGCTCGGTACCGTTGGGCCTTGAAAGCCTGCTCGTACGGAGTTTTAGTTTAGTTGATGGCTGCAATTCACTCGCTGTTCCAAAGGATATGAGACATTTCCTGTGCGCTTAAGATCTGGTGATTCAGCTAAGCAGTCCAGAAGCTACAGGGTTCCTGAGTCTTTCGCAAATTATGAACATGTGTCCAACCCTGTTAACAAAGCTATAGTCATCTCGGAAGATGGGTGTGCTCACAGAGCAAGAATGTAGTAGTGTCAGCAGTAGTAATTTTATTCATCTGTAGATCTCTTTTTACAAGGGTATTGGACATTACACTTTAAGAACAACAAAAATAAAGTAATTCGCACTTACAGACGCGTAAGGGCTTGCAGGTCTAGAATTACTGAGGGATACCGTTGAAAACGTAAATCAGGATGGCTGAAATATGACTGGAGCCGGCAGCCTTCCGAATACAAGGCCACGTTTTTTAAAACAGTGCTACCTCAATTGGTTCGTCGGTAGTATGCAATGCTATTTTTACAAATAAATTATTTAAAAAATGAAAAAGGCTAATGCTACACTGATCATTCATTTCTCACTCTCACCATGTACAATGATTCACAGCACTACTTACACTGCCGGCCGGAGTGGCCGTGCGGTTCTAGGCGCTGCAGTCTGCAACCGAGCGACCGCTACGGTCGCAGGTTCGAATCCTGTCTCGGGCATGGATGTGTGTGATGTTCTTAGGTTAGTTAGGTTTAATTAGTTCTAAGTTCTAGGTGACTGATGACCTCAGAAGTTAAATCGCATAGTGCTCAGAGCCATTTGAACTACATACACTATTATCTGACGTTAGGACTATATTGTGTACTGCAATTTCGCATTAGCTAATCTGAGAAACGCATGCAGCCGCGCTATTTAACGAGTGAGATGTTGAGCTCAGAAAGAGGATAAGGTATTAATATTACACACTGAGTAGCTATTGGCGTACATTGATACAGAAAAAGAAGAAAAAAGGAAAAATATAGTGCGAAAGTGTTATGCAGAAAGTCAGATGTTTTGTTATCATAATGAATACACTACGCAGATTCAGAAGGATGTAGGTTGCAGTAGGTACTGGGAGATGAAGAAGCTAACACAGGATAGAGTAGCATGGAGAGCTGCATCAAACCAGTCTCAGGACTGAAAACAACAACAACAATTATGATTTATTCGTGTTACATTTTTAGCAAATACCTACTAGTGAAATCTAAGTAATTCCTGTATAAAATGAATGGAGTAACAGACATTTTAACTTCCTTTTTAAAAAAGTTCGTTTTAACAACTCCTCTTCTAATTTACTGTACAGTTTTTGAAACGTCCGGTCTTGCGGTACTTCCACAGTAAGTCAGTGATTACACTTACAAATCAGTTTATTGATACCATCAGATTATGTTCACAAACATATGTTCTGTGACACGTTAGCATTCAAAACAAATTAGAAAATTCCTTCTTGAAAATAGAAGAATAACTTCTTTGTCAACTTAAATTTCTTGGAAACGACATAAGTAAAACTTTGCATGAGACCGTCTTCTGAAAAGTTCTTTTGCAAACGAAAACGATTATCTTCTCAGACATCACCAGTAGGCAGGCAAAACCCGATCTCACGAGCAGTGTAAGGAGCTCCAGCGTCAGAGTCCAAGGTCGTAGCACCGGTCGCGAGGCGGGGTGTTTGTTTCCGAGAGGCAAAGGCGACGTCGAGTCCTGGCAACAGCGTGGTGCTGACTATCTCTGCTTCTGAAACTTCCTGGCAGATTAAAGCTGAGACTCGAACTCGGGACCTTTGCTTCTGCTGACGAAGAAGGAAGAAGGAACTCCTTGTTGCACGCCGGACAGTGGCAGTTATACCCGTGTTGCGGATTACTACTAGATGACTATTGGTCTAGCGATGTGGGCTCGGGTAGCCAGAGGAAAATGGCACGATGGATGCACCAAAAGGTCCGTAGACGTGGCGGCCTCTACTGCTCTAGTGTGCGCCCGCGGAGCTAGCCTGCTTCCTGCAGGCCAGGCAAAGTTCGGCTGCCTTCGGTTGGTGCACCTGCAGATCTGGAGCGATGACCCGCATAGCGATGCTACGTTGCGGGTTGGGAGCGTTGCAGGAGACCCCCGAAACAGGCCAGTTTTATTGCTAGGCAGATCTTGCATGGTCATGAACAGAGCTGTTGAGCAGTTTACAATTAATTAACTGGTAAACACACTGACGGAAAAAAAGATCGCAATACCGAGGAGATGTGCGACATAAACGTAATTTGGTAGGATCTTTCTACATCTGAAAGATGTCTATTCAAATTTCGCGCCACTATGTGGATGCATATCAGGTTTTCTTTAAATGCACACTGAGTGTACGTCGCAAAGAGACTCCCTGTAGCCTGCATTCCACTGACCTTAAACCACCGTCATTTGCGGCTTCAATGGTGTCAAGCGAGACCTCACTGGAGGGCAGGGTGGAGATCTATTGTGTTTTCTGATGAAAGCTCGTTCTGCCTCTCTTCCAGTGATGGCTGTGTGTTGGTGAGAAGGCTTGCATTTAGGAGGACGATGGTTCAAACACGCGTCCGGCCATCCAGATTTAGGCAAATGCCGGGGTGGTTCCTTTGAAATGGCACTGCCTCTTTCCTTCCCCGTTCTTCCCTAATCCGGGCATCTGCTCCATCTCTAATGACCTAGACGTGGACGGGACGTTTAGCCCTATCTTCGCTCCTTCCTTCCTGGTTAGGAGACGGCCAGCAGACTGGGCCTACACCGGAGCTACGGCCTGAGGTGCGATTTCGTATGACAGCAGGAGCAATCTCGTCGTTATCTCACGCACGACTGCTAATATGCACGTCAATTTGTTGGTTTGACCTGTTGTGCTCCCATTCATGAACACTTTTACAGATGGTGTTTTCCAGCAGAATAACGCTCGCCTACATACCACTGTTTTAACAAATTGCCTTGGCCTGCTCGATCACCAGATCAGTCCCCAGAGCGGACGACAATTCCGGCGTCATCTACAAACCGCATAAACCGTCCCTGGACTGACCGTCCAAGTGCAGCAGGCAAGGAACTCCGTCCCACAAATAGACAGCCGGTACCTGCGCAACACAACGCAAGCACGTTTGTATGCTTGCATTCAACATCCTGGCATTCCATATTTTCAGTGGCTTATCTCGCACTTACGTTAACCTGTGATCTTATCATGTTAATCACTTAAATGTGTTACCTAGACAAAGATATTCCCGAATTTTGATTACTGTACATTAATTATTTTTTGGTGTCGCGATTTTTTTTTCGTCAGTGTATATTCACACATTGCACTTAAAATCTATATTGTTTTGGACAGATCTTTATAATGAGCGTGACTACTGTTTTTGGTTATTATGATTATGACCCTTTGTGCAGTTTGAAAATTGTCTTCAGATTTTGTGCATTTGTTCCCCAGAAAAATATGCCATAACTGAGAACTGAGTGTACGTATGAATGGTATGTAACTAACACTGGCTGTTGAATCCTGAAGGCAGCACTCTAAGGGTATAGCATGCTGATGATATATTGTTTGCAGTTATCTTCAACTGAGGCTCAATAATTATTCCTAGAATTTTTGCATTTGTGAAACAGTCTACAAAGGTGCCATCTACGTTTAATTTAACAGTGCCATTTTCGCTCTTCAAACTTCAATTTATGGCATTTATTTTCTTTAGTTCAAACTTTATTGCTTATTGACGAATTGTGAACTTGATCAATGGTGTCATTTGCTTTCTCTGCAAGGAGTTCTCGTTTTCTCAGTGACTGTAATATTGCTGCCATTGGTCTACCGGCTGTTTCTCATAAGAGCTGCCAGGTGCATTTTCTCTAGTGTTTCGGCAGTTATTTTCAATTTCGTTTTTGCTTTGAGTAGATGGAGTCAGCTCCAACAATTCCTGCTCGTCATGTCTCTCATGCGATGTTCAGTATCACAGTAAGCGTCGGTTTGGTTCCGATTACAAACATATTTTTTGGATTGGTATTTTACGTGTCCATTCTACAGAGCGCTCCCAAATTAATCTAGTCAATATTCTTTTTACCCGTTTCGTACGGTTTTAAAATACGACCCTCAGGAACTCCTATATTAGTGAAGTTTGCCTCTGGTGCGTGTTTTACAAAAATCTTAGGCTTACCTGTGGTACTTGTTGTCTCTATTCTTTGTAGTGTATCTGTTGGGTGTGATCGGAACCAGTAATTAGCTGCCCTTCTTGTTCCTAATGCTTCTAGCATATTTAGTACACTCTAATGCACAACATTATAAAAGCCTTAGAGAAGCCTAAATTTACACACTCGTCTTTGTCGATGGCATCAGTACCACTTTCGTGAATTTTACTATGGCTGATTCTGTACTTCTTCCACGTTGGAAACCGAACTGTGATTCACTTAACTTCTTCATTGTCTTTCTTTAGAAGATGTACAACTCTTGCCTGTTTCCCTAATACGAAGGATTCGTTTACTATTTTTGTTAAGGGAAGTTGTATACTCTCTGTGCTTTGGTTCAGTAAACGCTTTGGAAATTTGTCCAAACCTACTTTTTAGTTTTTGTGCTGTTTCACTGACTTCATGCTCTGTGGTTGGTAACAGCATCATTGTACTTTGTACATAATTATTTACAGGTGTTGTATTTATTGATGAGAAATTTGGAAAATGCTCATTCACATAGTTTTCTAGGTGGCATGGTTCATTTATTACCTTATCTCACTTCCTTATCAGTATGTTATTATGCCTTTGTCTCTCACTGTTTCCTTTTTTATGAGATCCCTGACTGCTTTGGTTTTATCCTCTGCACAGTATATTATTTTGTCATTAAATGACTTCTTTGCAGAAATCAGCTCCTTCCCGGTACAAATTTCTTCCGTCTTCACCATATTTTGATGGCTGTGTGCAGTCAACGTACGGTATTGGAAAACACTGAAGTAAATACCAGTTATTGTAAAATTCACGCTTTTCACCAGATTTGGCATCCTCTTAACTTACCGGTTTTCGTGCAAGATAAAGTAACTGGACAAAATAGTTAATTTAGCGAATAGGTTAGCATAGCTGTCGATGAAAAAAACTGTGTTCTATAACAAGGACGGAACAATAGAAATCGAAGACGAAGACAGGAGTGCTCGGACTAAAAACGTTTTTTTCTCATTACTGTTCGGCTTGGACATCTAAAAAGCAGTTACGAAAAGAAAAGAAAGGTTAACGAGTGGGATCAAAATTCAGGATGAAATTTATCAATTGTAAGCTACGCTATAGTGATTATATTGCTATCCTCAGCAGAAGCAAGGAAGAAAGTCTAATGAGCACATAATGTGGATTGGGAGTAAGGCAAAGAATGTGGAAAGGAATTACATATATCAGAAAATAAATAGCAGTTGATTTACCATCACAATTGAGGTGTATTTAGTAGATGGGGTGAAAGAATTGTGCTACCTCAGAACCAAAGTAAAGCGTGATGGACGAAGATGGATGAAGCAGACTTTCAAGGAAAAAAGGGAATTTCTCGCTAAGACAACTCTTATAGTCTCTTAAACAGTCACTGATTTGAGGAAGAAATTTCTGAGAACGTATGTCTGGAACGCTGCAGTGAAACGGACTTGAGGGAGCGAGACAAGGAGAGTAGCGATGCGTTTGTCATGTGGTGTTACGGAAGGATGCTGTAGATTAGTAAGGTCGATAAGATAAGAACGAAGGTGGTCCTCCGCACTATACTATCATCGAGGAAGCTTTATGGTGGACAAACGTCAAGACATCATAGAATAACTTCCACGGTACTGGAGGAAGCCGCAGAGGCAGAAACTGTAGGAGAAAACGGAGATCGGAATGTATTCAGCATATAATTGAGGAAGTAGGCTGCTGGTATTGCTCGGAGGTGAAGAGCTTGGCACAGGTGACTAAGTCGTGGCGTGACGCATCAAACCAAAGGACTGGACTGGTAACACAAAAAAAACAGAAAAAAATATGTACATCGCAACCCTTCCAGTAACATATATACAGAATGGTATAAAGCCCGCAGAAAAATGTTAAGGAAACAACACTAACGCAAAGCGCTAATGAGGGAGGTCATTTTGGTGAGGAAACCGTCTCTCTCTGCAGTGCTGGGTAATTTTCATCTTGCCGTCACTACATTTTCTTTCTTGACATATGAAAGAGAAAACGAAAGTGTACATTTTCGGAACACACCTGGGGAAACTGCTAAAAACATTACAGTGTTCACATGGTTCAAATGGCTCTGAGCACTATGGGACTTAACAGCTGAGGTCATCAGTCTCATAGACTACTTAAAACTAACTAAACTGAGGACATCATACACATCCATGCCCGAGGCAACCGAAGCAGCAGCGCGGTTCCGGACTGAACCGCTCGGCCATAACGGCCAGCAATTACAGTGTTCAGCGGCTTAACTCTGTCAGGGGTGCGCAACAAAAGCGCAAAAAATATTGCTGGTTTCTTGTCAAGAGACCAAATTTTCAAGTTTTTGGCTAACTTCCCAGCGGAGGTTACGTTCACTAACATTGAGGCTGTGAGTAAGGCTAGCAATATTTTCTTCAGTCCTCAACGTCGGACCTCTGTGCGATAGCGCTGACGAATTTAAGAGATATGTACATTAAATGATTCCGTTCAAATTTAACTAATGATGTACCACCTCTCCTTCCAGAGTCGCGACCATTTCCTTCGTCTCATCTTCGTGACTGCTCTGTCTGCTGTCAAGGGGCAATTAGTTAAGCATAATTTATACAAGAACAATTTATTAACTATTTTTTCTGGTCCAACGATAAATTTAAACTCTGGATGCCAGTCAGTGAGATCTTATGCCATTCCACTCCTTTAGAGTTGTAAGTCTTTTACTTGTTTTCCTAATATTAACTACGCTGGTCAGATGATACGCGGAGCAGGCAATTTTTAAAGCTATTGAGAGTTGTTTCCACTTCGTGTTCATCAGACAAATCCGCCGTTTGAGTGATGTTATTATTAACTTTGAGGCTGCAGTCCTCTATTGAGATCAATCCCAGGGTCTTATGACGTGCGAGGTCACCTAAAACGATTCTTCAGTCCTTAGCAGCCACTAAAGTGTAACGCTAGAAACTTAATACACTCCTGGAAATGGAAAAAAGAACACATTGACACCGGTGTGTCAGACTCACCATACTTGCTCCGGACACTGCGAGAGGGCTGTACAAGCAATGATCACACGCACGGAACAGCGGACACACCAGGAACCGCGGTGTTGGCCGTCGAATGGCGCTAGCTGCGCAGCATTTGTGCACCGCCGCCGTCAGTGTCAGCCAGTTTGCCGTGGCATCCGGAGCTCCATCGCAGTCTTTAACACTGGTAGCATGCCGCGACAGCGTGGACGTGAACCGTATGTGCAGTTGACGGACTTTGAGTGAGGGCGTATAGTGGGCATGCGGGAGGCCGGGTGAACGTACCGCCGAATTTCTCAACACGTGGGGCGTGAGGTCTCGACAGTACATCGATGTTGTCGCCAGTGGTCGGCGGAAGGTGCACGTGCCCGTCGACCTGGGACCGGACCGCAGCGACGCACGGATGCACGCCAAGACCGTAGGATCCTACGCAGTGCCGTAGGGGACCGCACCGCCACTTCCCAGCAAATTAGGGACACTGTTTCTCCTGGGGTATCAGCGAGGACCATTCGCAACCGTCTCCATGAAGCTGGGCTACGGTCCCGCACACCGTTAGGCCGTCTTCCGCTCACGCCCCAACATCGTGCAGCCCGCCTCCAGTGGTGTCGCGACAGGCGTGAATGGAGGGACAAATGGAGACGTGTCGTCTTCAGCGATGAGAGTCGCTTCTGCCTTGGTGACAATGATGGTCGTATGCGTGTTTGGCGCCGTGCAGGTGAGCGCCACAATCAGGACTGCATACGACCGAGGCACACAGGGCCAACACCCGGCATCATGGTGTGGGGAGCGATCTCCTACACTGGCCGTACACCTCTGGTGATCGTCGAGGGGACACAGAATAGTGCACGGTACATCCAAACCGTCATCGAACCCATCATTCTACCATTCCTAGACCGGCAAGGGAACTAGCTGTTCCAACAGGACAATGCACGTCCGCATGTATTCCGTGCCACCCAACGTGCTCTAGAAGGTGTAAGTCAACTACCCTGGCCAGCAAGATCTCCGGATCTGTCCCCCATTGAGCATGTTTGGGACTGGATGAAGCGTCGTCTCACGCGGTCTGCACGTCCAGCACGAACGCTGGTCCAACTGAGGCGCCAGGTGGAAATGGCATGGCAAGCCGTTCCACAGGACTACATCCAGCATCTCTACGATCGTCTCCATGGGAGAATAGCAGCCTGCATTGCTGCGAAAGGTGGATATACACTGTACTAGTACCGACATTGTGCATGTTCTGTCGCCTGTGTTTATGTGCCTGTGGTTCTGTCAGTGTGATCATGTGATGTATCTGACCCCAGGAATGTGTCAATAAAGTTTCCCCTTCCTGGGACAATGAATTCACGGTGTTCTTATTTCAATTTCCAGGAGTGTATGCTGAACACCAGGTTGCATTCACCTCGATATTTGCAGCCGACGGTCTTTTTGTCATTTTGCTAACGTTTTGCCAGTACGAGGGGTTAGCATTGTCGAAGTGCCACCCTTCACTGCTGGTCAGGAGAACCATTAAACAACTCCAGAGTTGGGTGCAATACGCCAAGTAGTGGTCACGGAAGCGTGAATAATTTTATGTTTGCTGAACAGTTAGGAGAAGACAGTTCAGACCGACATCGCTTTTGAATTTCAAATGAGTGCAGCAACGTTCTACTGATTGCTTTTGATTGCCTTGAAAGATATATCACTGCACTAATCAGCTTCAAAAGGGCGTCCGCTGATTTCTTCTTAGGTTTTTTGAGAGGGGGGGGCGACGCCTGCATTGTCACAGCTGTACGTTTTCCACAGTCAAGTGCCCTAGAACTAGGAAATAAACTAATTTTTGTGATGATGGTATTCACTACTCCAGAGAGTACCGCACAACAATCGATAAGCCTCGCTCGAAACGTTCGTAGCGCAGCAGCTGTATGGGTTGGCAGCGCGAACTATACAGAGATCCGCCAAGGGCCGCAGCTGGCAACCAATGGGCGTCACGTGTCTGGATAGTGATTGGTAGATGCCTGCTTAAATACTGGAGAAGTGAGCTACAGCTGACAGTTCTCTTCAGTGCGCCGAGCCTCCAGTTACCGCCGAGTCTACAAGCTGCAGTGCTCGTCCGTCGTCTCTGAGACTTAGGCTCGGTAGGCATCATAGGCCAACTATGAACTCTACGTAGGCATCTGTCAGAGGCACAGTGACAGGACTTTAATAGTTTAGAAGACTTGTAATAATTTGAAACGTGTAATCGTGGTGTACATTTCAAAAGAAGAAGCATCTTTTGAGTATTTCTTTTTATTTAATAAATATTTTATTACTAATCGTCGGGAATCTTTCTGATTGAAGATAACCTACGCCGCTCTCCTGCATTCCCAACAATTTTCAGATGTTTGTTCTTAGCTGCTAATTTGTAGTTTCTTTCTGTTAAGAAATCGCTTGCTTGATTGTTTCACAGTCTTTATGCAGAGTGTATAAAAACGTGTGCCCTACATTTTAGAAACTTGTTCTCTACATCGAAAACTTTCAAAAGCCTCATATCAACATAGGTCCGAGAATCGTTAGGGAGGTTTGAAAGGAATTCTCTGTAGCGACTCTTGGCGGTGAAGTTGAAATAAAACGTGCATCTCTTGGTTTGTTCTGTCTTAGAGTAACTTACATCACAACATAATGATGTATTCAGTGTCTGAGATGAGGGATAAGAAATACATGTGTAGCTTAGTAGATGAGAACACGGACGTTGCACGTCGACATTATACGGAACGTTAACCGTAAAGGCATGTACTCTGTGCAGGAACCCCTATCACATTCAGTGGGTGCAAGGATTAAATAAGGAATACTTTTCGCCAAGAATAACTCCCTTTCAACGTATGTTAAGGCAGTACCTTATTCACTGACGGAGATGTACTTTCAAGTGATGGCATCTTCGATTATAACAATCACATCTGGGCTCATGAAAACCCTCACATAGTGCAACAAGACAGACGCCAAATGAGGTTTAGCCTTTACTTCTGGGGATGAATCATTCGTGATCATCTCATTGGCTCCAACATCTTTCCTCAACGTCTTACTGGACAAGCGTATTTATACACTCCTGGAAATGGAAAAAAGAACACATTGACACCGGTGTGTCAGACCCACCATACTTGCTCCGGACACTGCGAGAGGGCTGTACAAGCAATGATCACACGCACGGCACAGCGGACACGCCAGGAACCGCGGTGTTGGCCGTCGAATGGCGCTAGCTGCGCAGCATTTGTGCACCGCCGCCGTCAGTGTCAGCCAGTTTGCCGTGGCATACGGAGCTCCATCGCAGTCTTTAACACTAGTAGCATGCCGCGACAGCGTGGACGTGAACCGTATGTGCAGATGACGGACTTTGAGCGAGGGCGTATAGTGGGCATGCGGGAGGCCGGGTGGACGTACCGCCGAATTGCTCAACACGTGGGGCGTGAGGTCTCCACAGTACATCGATGTTGTCGCCAGTGGTCGGCGGAAGGTGCACGTGCCCGTCGACCTGGGACCGGACCGCAGCGACGCACGGATGCACGCCAAGACCGTAGGATCCTACGCAGTGCCGTAGGGCACCGCACCGCCACTTCCCAGCAAATTAGGGACACTGTTGCTCCTGGGGTATCAGCGAGGACCATTCGCAACCGTCTCCATGAATCTGGGCTACGGTCCCGCACACCGTTACGCCGTCTTCCGCTCACGCCCCAACATCGTGCAGCCCGCCTCCAGTGGTGTCGCGACAGGCGTGAATGGAGGGACAAATGGAGACGTGTCGTCTTCAGCGATGAGAGTCGCTTCTGCCTTGGTGCCAATGATGGTCGTATGCGTGTTTGGCGCCGTGCAGGTGAGCGCCACAATCAGGACTGCATACGACCGAGGCACACAGGGCCAACACCCGGCATCATAGTGTGGGGAGCGATCTCCTACACTGGCCGTACACCTCTGGTGATCGTCGTGGGGACACTGAATAGTGCACGGTACATCCAAACCGTCATCGAACCCATCGTTCTACCATTCCTAGACCGGCAAGGGAACTAGCTGTTCCAACAGGACAATGCACGTCCGCATGTATTCCGTGCCACCCAACGTGCTCTAGAAGGTGTAAGTCAACTACCCTGGCCAGCAAGATCTCCGGATCTGTCCCCCATTGAGCATGTTTGGGACTGGATGAAGCGTCGTCTCACGCGGTCTGCACGTCCAGCACGAACGCTGGTCCAACTGAGGCGCCAGGTGGAAATGGCATGGCAAGCCGTTCCACAGGACTACATCCAGCATCTCTACGATCGTCTCCATTGGAGAATAGCAGCCTGCATTGCTGCGAAAGGTGGATATACACTGTACTAGTGCCGACATTGTGCATGCTCTGTTGCCTGTGTGTATGTGCCTGTGGTTCTGTCAGTGTGATCATGTGATGTATCTGACCCCAGGAATGTGTCAATAAAGTTTCCCCTTCCTGGGACAATGAATTCACGGTGTTCTTATTTCAATTTCCAGGAGTGTATAATCGCTACAGGGTCCTAAACTGAGTTTTTTGAGATGAGGAACCAATAGACCAAAAATAAGATTTCCGCCAATACATGGTCTTGCGCGGATAATGCTCTTGAAGCACGTGTTTCTAAGCTATATTTGTTCATAATGAAGTAAAATGCTACCTTGCAGAAAGAGAAACAAACAATTGATGGTGACATATCCATGGTGGAGTTCACTTACTTACCTTACTAGAGGACTGGCTGTCGAAGTTGGAGCATTACTCATTATATAAATTTGAGGACATACATTTAATATACTTGGTGCAATGCCATGGAGCGTCAAGTAAGCCGAACGAGAGTAAAGAGAGAAGCTTCACAATTGACATCAGCCTAAATGTAAGAGATTTATCGAGAAAATCAGGAGGAATTCCTTTGCTAAAGGCATCGAGACCTCTAGCAAAGGTCCTCGCGAAAGAATTGTTCACACAGTAAAATATACGCAGACTATGTTGGACAGTGCGTGGGAAGATTCGTGATGTTAACTGATTCTCCAGTCGCTTCTTGGCAGAACAGTTTCATAATCGTAAATGAATCACACAATATTGTGTGGTTTACAGTCACGATTTATTTTGTTAAACGGTTTTCCTTTACAGTTAAGAAGATGGATCGATAAGTGTCCGTTAACTTCTCTTTAAACTTTAACGGTGAGGCCTTCTTCAACTGTGATGGTGTATCGAACTGCCGCAATAGTCAAGTGTAGAGTAATGAAAATCCATTCAACACGTTCGTCTCAGAACACCAGCAATGAATTTCTGTCAGGTGGGGGTTGGAGCTGTGCAAGATCAACAACAGAGCCTTAGTTGATAACAACTCCTGTGTGCTTAAACTGGTACAGCGAAAGGTTGTTTATGTGAAAAAAAGTAAATTTTCATTTTACAGATTAATTTTTGAACTCAAAATACTCGATTTGGGATTTTCTACTCTGTATAAGTTTGACCTTCGAAATTTCAGGACTACTTCTTTGTTTTTGTTGACAAATGATAAAGCGTGCATTCGAAGGGGGCATTCATTTAAACTAGTGAAAGATAATAAAACGTATGCTTGCGGCGAGTACTCTGTCTCTGATGTAACTTATCGATAGCCGCGTGGAGTGGCCGAGTGGTTTGAGGCGCCACGTCACGGACTGTGTGCCCCCTCCCGTCGGAGGTTCGAGTCCTCCCTCGAGCATGGGTGTGTGTGTTGTTCTTAGCGTAAGTTAGTTTAAGTTAGTGTAGGTAGAGTGTAAGTCTAGGGACCAATGACCTCAGTCGTTTGGTCTCATAGACATTCACACACATTTGAACATTTTACTTATCGATATTGTAGTCCTTACTTATCGCTACTTCTGGAACGTTCGAAGTTGAGCGCACCTTTTCTCTGAGAGAGCATTGTCTTGGTGTATATTGTCAACAATTCCCCAGCAATTTTGGTCATGCGCTGTCTTGGCGGGTGTGGGAGAATCGTCATTGGGCTTCAGAAAGGAGCGGTCACGTGCAGCTGCACCGCGGATAAAACGTATGAAGAATTTGGTAGAAACAGAATTAAGAGTTGTAATGTAGTTAATTCGCGGCAAGGCGTATAGGATTAATTATGAGATTAATTTGGAGACAATGTCGTGTAAGAACATGTTGACAGTAGAACGGAAATGACAAATATTCCATTCTATGTGTTTAATTAGTGTCGAAACGCAACGTAGCAATAGTTACTTCAATTTAATGTGAAAAGGGCATAACTGTTAATTCAAGGTTAGATGAATTAAGGCATTGTTAGGGAAGTGCTAAAGGGACCATTAAACAAAGTAATTTGACTTGTACTATCCTAGTTTCGAAGTTACGCTATGTGATCAAAAGTGTCCAGACACCCACAAATCTTACGTTTTTCATAGTAGGTCCATTATGCTGCCACTTACTGCCAGGTACTGCACATAAGCGACCTCAGTAGTCATTAGACATAGTGAGATAGCAGAATGGAGCGCTTCGCGGAACTCACGGTCTTCGAACGTGGTCAGGTGATTGGTTGTCACTTGTGTCATACGTCTGTACGCGAGATTTGCACATTCCTTAACATCTCTAGATCCACTGTTCCGATGTGATAGTGAACTGGAAACGTGAAGGGACACGTACAGCACAAGTCTGTTCACTGACAGAGACCGCCGACAGTTGAAGAGAGTCGCAATGTATGATAGGCAGACATCTATCCAGACCATCACACAGGAATTCCAAACTGCATAAGGATCCACTGCAAGTACTATGACAGTTAGGCGGGAGGTGAGAAAACGGATTTCATGGTCGAGCGGCTGCTCATAAGCCACACATTACGCCCGTAAATGCCAAACGACGTTTCGATTGGTGTAAGGGGCGTAAATATTGGACGATTTAACAGCGGGAAAACGTTGTCTGGAGTGACTAAACACGGTACACATGTGGCGATCCGATGGCAGGGTGTGGGTATGGCGAATGCCCGGTGAACGTCATCTGCTAGCGTGTTTAGTGCCAACAGTAAAATTCGGAGGCGGTGGTGTTATTGTGTGGTCATGTTTTTCATGGAGGGGGCTTGCACCTCTTGTTGTTTTGCGTGGCGCTATCACAGCACAGGCCTACATTGATGTTTTAAGCACCTTCTTGCTTCCCACTGTTGAAGAGCAATTCGGGGATGGCGATTGAATCTTTCAACACGATCTAGCACCTGTTCATAATCACTGTCTGTGGTGGAGTGGTTACACAAAAATAACATCCCTGTAATGGACTGGGCTCCGCAGAGTTCTGACCTCAAAACTACAGAACACCTTTGGGATGTTTTGGAACGCCGACTTCGTGCCAGACCTCATTGACCGACATCGATACCTCTCCTCAGTGCAGCACTGCGTGAAGAATGGGCTGCCATTCTTCAAGAAACCTTCCAGCACCTGATTGAACGTATGCCTGCGAGAGTGGAAACTGTCATCAAGGCTAAGGGTGGACTAACACCATACTGAATTCCAGCATTACTGATGGAGGGCACCACGAACTTGTAAGTCATTTTCAGCTAGGTGTCCAGATACTTTTGATAACATAGGGTACATTTTCAATTTTCCATTTGAATATCTTTAATATTTGAAAAGTATAAGAGACACTTGTACTATTAGGCACATGGTGAGGATCATTTCGTAACGAAGCGTATTTTCTGTAAAATGTTCCTATACTCGAATCCGGCAATCCGATAGTAGCTGAAGTTAAAAGGAAACAGAAGACATTCGGAGCTTTACGTGCTACATATACATATGGCATACCTAGGGGCTTCAGAAAGTAAGTTAGACATATCGTCCGATTCGAACACGAAGGTGCAACAAGAGTGACAGGTTATGGGAAGAAAGTACATTGAAGCGCCTAATGAACTCGTATAGCCATGCGTATTCAAATACAGAGATAAATAAACAGGCAGAATACGGCGCTGCAATTGTCAACGCCTATATAAGGCAACAAGCGTCTGGCGCAATTGTTAGATCGGTTACTGCTGCTACAATCGTTGGTTATCAAGATTTAAGCGAGTCTGAAGGTGGTTATATAGTCGGCGGACGACGGATGGGACACAGCATCTCCGATGTAGCGATGAAGTGGGGATTTTTCCTGTGCGACCATTTCAAGAGTGTATTGTGAATATCAGGAATCGAGTAAAACATCAAATCTGCAACATCGCTGTGGCTGGAAAAAGATCCTGCAAGAACGGGACCGACGACGACTGAAGAAAAATCGTTCAACGTGACGGAAGTGCAACGCTTTCGCAATTTGCTGCAGATTTCATTGCTGGGCCATCAACAAGTGTCAGGGTGCGAACCATTCAACGAAACATCATCGATATGGGCTTTCGGAGCCTAAGGCCCACTCGCGTACCCTTGATGGGTGCACGACACAAAGCTTTGCGCCTCGCCTGGCCACGACGACGCCGACATTGGACAGTTGATGACTGGAAACATGTTGCCTGCTCCGACGAGTCTCGTTTCAAATTGTATCGAGTGAATGCACGTGTACGGGAATAGCGACAACCACATGAATCCATGGACCCTGCATGACTGTTCAAGCTGGTGGAGGCTTTATAATGTTGCAGCTGGTGCAGTTGTAGTGGTATGGGACCTCTGATACGTCTAGATACGACTGTGACAGGTGACACGTACGTAAGCATCCTGTCTGATCACCTGCATCCATTCATGTCCATTGTGTTTTCCGACGGATTTGGGAAGTTCCAGCAGGACAATGCGACAACCCACACGCTTAAATTGCTGCTGTGTGGCTCGAGGAACACTTCTGAGTTTGAATACTGCCACTGGCCTTCACATTCCCTAGACATGAACATTATTGAGCATATCTGGGATGCCTTGCAACGTGCTGTTGAGAAGAGATCTCCACCCCGTCGTACTCTTACGGATTTATGGACAGCCCTGCAGGATTCGTGGTGCAATTCCCTCCTGCACTAATTCAGAGATTAGACGAGCCGTGACACGTCGTGCTCGCGGGGACCTTACACGAAATTAGGCGGGTGTACGAGTTTCTTCTGCTCTTCAGCGCAAAAGCTCCGGGTTTCCTGCAGACACCTGCTGCGGTATGGTGTGCGGTTACGGTGAAATGGCGTGGGTACGTAGGCCTACTCCAAAAATGGAGTATGTAGGCCACTACGATTATTGTGGAATAAAGGTTTAAACTGCAAACGCTGTGAAATTCGGCCAATACATGGACCAAATGCAAGTCTACTCCAGCTGTAGTGAAACGGTGCCAACAATGTGACCAATTTCACACAGACGTTGGTGCTGCAGATCGGGAATTACAGATCTTGCTCCATGTGTTTTTCATTTTTCCGGCAAGCTAAAGGAACATCAGGGGGGTGGGGGGAGGTGGGTGGGTGGGGGGGGGGGAGGATATTCACACACCGGTTATCGAATGGCCCGTGGCTAAGGAACGAACTTCTGTCGCCGAGGTATCGAGCGATTGGTAGAACGTCCTGATCGTTGATTACATAAACGTGTTGACTATGTGTAAAAACAGTGTCGTGTATCTGTTTTACTCTGGGGTGTACAGCAGCATTCAGTGAAGTCATCTGGCTTTCCATAATAATGTGTAACTTAACTTTCTCAAGTCCCTTTGTATATCTGAATATGTTTTACTAGTTTAAACGAGAACACTTTTCGACATTTGCGTATTATTCTTTGTTACAGTAAATAATACATCTCTAAATCAAGCATGTTCAATCGACAAACAATTAAGCGAGCTTTTGACATACATTTTGATATCTTTCCATAGTTTAAGCGGATGCTGTTTTCTAATTGTGCACTTTTTTGTCGATAACACATTTTGATGCGGGGATGTAATCTTTATTGCTTTATTGCAAACGCGCTTATAAAACGTATCTTTTAATGGATCAGCGTATTAGCGTCTGATTCTTCCTTACTTTACGCCTGAGTGTCTGAAATTTACTTCAGCACACCAATAACATTTAAGAATTTTTTTAACGTCTTACTAAATACCTTTTTCTCTCTCAGATTACGGGAACATCCGACATTCTGGCGCAAATAATATGAAGGACAACAATATTTCAAAATGCGCACCTCAGTGACTGTCATTTATTCTTTGTTTGTTGTTGTGGTCTTCAGTCCTGAGACTGGTTTGATGCAGCTCTCCATGCTACTCTATCCTGTGCAAGCTTCTTCATCTCCCAGTACCTACTGCAACCTACATCCTTCTGAATCTGCTTGGTGTGTTCATCCCTTGGTTTCCCTCTACGATTTTTACCCTCCACGCTGCCCTCCAATACTAAATTGGTGATCCCTTGATGCCTCAGAACATGTCCTATCAACCGATCCCTTCTTCTGGTCACGTTGTGCCACAAACTTCTCTTGTCCCCAATCCTATTCAATACCTCCTCATTAGTTATGTGATCTACCCATCTAATCTTGAGCATTCTTCTGTAGCAGCACATTTCGAAAGCTTCTATTCTCTTCTTGTCCAAACTATTTATCGTCCATGTTTCACTTCCATACATGGCTACACTCCATACAAATACTTTCAGAAAAGACTTCCTGACACTTAAATCTATACTCGATGTTAACAAATTTCTCTTCTTCAGAAACGCCTTCCTTGCCATTGCCAGTCTACATTTTATATCCTCTCTACTTCGACCATCATCAGTTACTTTGCTCCCCAAATAGCAAAACTCCTTTACTGATTTAACTGTCTCATTTCCTAATCTAATTCCCTCAGCATTACCCGACTTAATTCTACTAGATTCCATTATCCTCGTTTTGCTTTTGTTGATGTTCATCTTATATACTCCTCTCAAGACACTGTCCATTCCATTCAACTGCTCTTCCAAGTCCTTTGCTCTCTGTGACAGAATTACAATGTCATCAGCGAATCTCAAAGTTTTTATTTCTTCTCCATGGATTTTAATACCTACTCCGAAATTTTCTTTTGTTTCCTTTACTGCTTGCTCAATATACAGATTGAATAACATCGGTGAGAGGCTACAATCCTGTCTCACTTCCTTCCCAACCACTGCTTCCCTTTCATGTCCCTCGACTCTTATAACTGCCATCTGGTTTCTGTACAAATTGTAAATAGCCTTTCGCTCCCTGTATTTTACCCCTGTCACCTATAGAATTTGAAAGAGAGTATTCCAGTCAACATTGTCAAAAGCTTTCTCTAAGTCTACAAATGCTAGAAACGTAGGTTTCCCTTTCCTTAATCTTTCTTCTAAGATAAGTCGTAAGGTCAGTATTGCTTCACGTGTTCCAGTATTTCTATGTAATCCAAACTGATCTTCCCCGAGGTCGGCTTCTACTAGTTTTTCCATTCGTCTGTAAAGAATTCGTGTTAGTATTTTGGAGCTGTGGCTTATTAAACAGATTGTTCGGTAATTTTCACATCTGTCAACACTTGCTTTCTTTGGGATTGGAATTATTATATTCTTCTTGAAGTCTGAAGGTATTTCGCCTGTTTCATACATATTGCTCACCAGATGGTACAGTTTTGTCAGGACTGGCTCCCCCAAGGCCGTCAGTAGTTCTAATGGAATGTTGTCTACTCCGGGGGCCTTGTTTCGACTCAGGTCTTTCAGTGCTCTGTCAAATTCTTCACGCAGTATCATATCTCCCATTTCATCTTCATCTACACTCTCTTCCATTTCCATGACATTGTCCTCAAGTACATCGCCCTTGTATAGGCCCTCTATATACTCCTTCCACCTTTCTGCTTTCCCTTCTTTGCTTAGAACTGGGTTTCCATCTGAGCTCTTGATGTTCATACAAGTGGTTCTCTTATCTCCAAAGGTCTCTTTAATTTTCCTGTAGGCAGTATCTATCTTACCCCTAGTGAGATAAGCCTCTACATCCTTACATTTGTCCTCTAGCCATCCCTGCTTAGCCATTCTGCACTTCCTGTCGATCTCATTTTTGAGACGTTTGTATTCCTTTTTGCCTGCTTCATTTACTGCAATTTTATATTTTCTCCTTTCATCAATTAAATTCAATATTTCTTCTGTTACCCAAGGATTTCTACTAGCCCTCGTCTTTTTACCTACTTGATCCTCTGCTGCCTTCACTGTTTCATCCCTCAAAGCTACCCATTCTTCTTCTACTGTATTTCTTTCCCCCATTCCTGTCAATTGTTCCCTTATGCTCTCCCTGAAACTCCGTACAACCTCTGGTTCTTTCAGTTTATCCAGGTCCCATCTCCTTAAATTTTCACCTTTTTGCAGTTTCTTCAGTTTTAATCTACAGTTCATAACCAATAGATTGTGGTCAGAGTCCACATCTGCCCCTGGAAATGTCTTACAATTTAAAACCTGGTTCCTAAATCTCTGTCTTCGTTTATTCTTACTCTATCTAAAAATATAAAATTTATTACAAAATGAGGTACATTTGGGGACTTCACCTCTGTTATAATGTAAGTACTTCAATTCGACAAGTGTGTTGACACATCGACTCTTTTATACCAAATGGAACTAACTGGGTATTTTGAACTTATGCAAAGAAGGACAATAGAAATGTTGATATGTTTGTTTGACCTACGGGAGAGCTTCACGGTGAAGGTAAAAATCTGGCAGACGCTTGAAGACAGATGCCAACGTATTATTTTAAGAATCAATCTCAAATGGGGTAATTCAGGAATGTAGAATGACCCACGTATGTAACGATCTCTAAGACACGCTTAGACTAATAGTGCGCACAGATGCATCTAAGCAGTCGTTATTCCCGTGATTCATAAGTGAAAGGGTCGGAAAGGCACCGTAATAAATGGTACAACAAGAAGTACTGAGTCAGGCACAACACATTGGTTTGCAGTGTATCGAAGAAGAGGTGCTGTCTGTGTCTGAAACTCTCTGAAATTACATCAGAATGGTAACGGTCTGTTAGAATTTTCTTTCAACGACGTTCTTTTTTTCTGTCTCTTTTGCGGCATCGGCCGATGCTCTGACACCAACGATATGCTAAGAGAGAGGAAGAAAAATTTATTTAATAGTATCTGTAGCGAACATGTGACAGACTAAACAACAATTTTCGTCATTTATTACGTTTGGTGCATTGCGAAGCGAAAAAGTAATCCTTCGTTAACGTGAGAGATAAATGAGTCTTTCTAACACCGAAGCATCCTTTAAATATTCCTTCACATATCATTATTCCAATCTCTGCAAGTTGAGGTAATATGTTAGCGGAGGAAGAAGGAGGCAGAAAATTACGGAAATTGGCAATAAGTCTCCCCAGAAACAGCAAATTTTGACGATTTGAGGTGTTCGTCACGTTTGGCCATATTCGCTGACGAGTGTTTTTTTTTTTCCACACGGAAACGGTTAGTGGGTCCTTACTCATCAGATGATTTTTGGGTTATGCATTCGGATTTATTTTCCTATCAAACACTATTTCATATGTTCGAATTCACAATCGCGCTACCGAGAAGCTATTAAATCCTTAAACACAAATCTCTATTTTACAGCACTTTAATGAAGTTTAATTGAATAAATTGTTGACGTTTATGAGACGAAGAATTAGGTAATTGAATTTCTTAAAAGAATCATGTAAGTCAGGGGCTTAAAATAGCAGATAGGAAGAAAGTGAGATACGTTTTTGTTACTTTTGTATCTCTATCTTAACTGCATTAGCCTACACATAACACACATTCATTTTACGGATAGACTCTATATATGGTGTCGCATAACATATAGAGAAAGACGGCAGGGGGTAAAATCCTCTCCTTGATAACTAATTGTCGATAAGTTTAATCCAGGGAGGAAGAATGAATTGTTTTAGTAGTTTCCTACGAAAAACGCTGAAATCAGAGTTAAATATTAATTTCAGCATTGTTCCAAACTTCACGGTATTATCGTCATACTCAAATGGTTCATGATGAATTGAACTAATTTTTTACGTAGAATGCAACCACTCTAACTCGGTGCGATATTTTATTTGCTTCATCACAAAACAGAAGGAAATATTTCTCATTGTATTGTTCTTCATCCTGCTCTCGTAGCATTTTTCTCAGTGGAAGTGCTTTGATACTGGCTTCATAGGAGTTGTATACGCCAATGTTGTTATAGAGGGTGATTCAGCTGCCCCTACCGACGTCGTTGTATACAATCCGCATTTCTATGCCTGGTGTTTAAAAAATAACGCGCGAAATTTTCTTATTCTCTCGCTCGTTAGGCGCAAACTACACTCCTGGAAATGGAAAAAAGAACACATTGACACCGGTGTGACAGACCCACCATACTTGCTCCGGACACTGCGAGAGGGCTATACAAGCAATGATCACACGCACGGCACAGCGGACACGCCAGGAACCGCGGTGTTGGCCGTCGAATGGCGCTAGCTGCGCAGCATTTGTGCACCGCCGCCGTCAGTGTCAGCCAGTTTGCCGTGGCATACGGAACTCCATCGCAGTCTTTAATACTGGTAGCATGCAGCGATAGCTTGGACGTGAACCGTGTGTGCAGTTGACGGACTTTGAGCGAGGACGTATAGTGGGCATGCGGGAGGCCGGGTGGACGTACCGCCGAACTGCTCAACATGTGGGGCATGAGGTCTCCACAGTACATCGATGTTGTCGCCAGTGGTCGACGGAAGGTGCACGTGCCCGTCGACCTGGGACCGGACCGCAGCGACGCACGGATGCACGCCAAGACCGTAGGATCCTACGCAGTGCCGTAGGGGACCGAACCGCCACTTCCCAGCAAATTAGGGACACTGTTGCTCCTGGGGTATCAGCGAGGACCATTCGCAACCGTCTCCATGAAGCTGGGCTACGGTCCCGCACACCGTTAGGCCGTCTTCCGCTCACGCCCCAACATCGTGCAGCCCGCCTCCAGTGGTGTCGCGACAGGCGTGAATGGAGGGACGAATGGAGACGTGTCGTCTTCAGCGATGAGAGTCGCTTCTGCCTTGGTGCCAATGATGGTCGTATGCGTGTTTGGCGCCGTGCAGGTGAGCGCCACAATCAGGACTGCATAGACCGAGGCACACAGGGCCAACACCCGGCATCATGGTGTGGGGAGCGATCTCCTACACTGGCCGTACACCTCTGGTGATCGTCGAGGGGACACAGAATAGTGCACGGTATATTCAAACCGTCATCGAACCCGTCGTTCTACCATTCCTAGACCGGCAAGGGAACTTGCTGTTCCAACAGGACAATGCACGTCCGCATGTATCCCGTGCCACCCAACGTGCTCTAGAAGGTGTAAGTCAACTACCCTGGCCAGCAAGATCTCCGGATCTGTCCCCCATTGAGCATGTTTGGGTCTGCACGTCCAGCACGAACGCTGGTCCAACTGAGGCGCCAGGTAGAAATGGCATGGCAAGCCGTTCCACAGGACTACATCCAGCATCTCTACGATCGTCTCCATGGGAGAATAGCAGCCTGCATTGCTGCGAAAGGTGGATATACACTGTACTAGTGCCGACATTGTGCATGCTCTGTTGCCTGTGTATATGTGCCTGTGGTTCTGTCAGTGTGATCATGTGATGTATCTGACCCCAGGAATGTGTCAATAAAGTTTCCCCTTCCTGGGACAATGAATTCATGGTGTTCTTATTTCAATTTCGAGGAGTGTATTACTCCAACAGTAAAATGAACATGAATTTTAATGTAGTTAAATATTGTGCTGGGATAAATTTTCGGCAGAGGCCGTGGTTTTCGAGATAGTAAAAAAAAAAAAAAAGTGACCTTCAAACACATTGCCACTTCCACACTCAGCCCTCACCGCTTAGGATTTCTGGTATGTTGTTCACAGCACTCCCTCCTACTACTGTACAAAAATTAGCGACTGCCCGAACTATTTTCCACATTAGACCGCTTTTGGTCTTCATTCACTGATCTTATTACGCCGCCGGCTTAGTCAAGCCCTTAAAAATTGTAAAACTGATGTTTTTCTATATTTTACCTAACAATTTTGTGAATTTTAATAGCTTAAAGTAAACAATTACATAGTTGTATTCATCAGGCCTCCTGACTACGAAACTATTGTGCATGTAAGTGTTGTTTGCATCGAATTGTTACCGTAATTAGTTTTATCGCAACGTTTACGAATGTAGTTTTCCTTTCATTACTCTCACGGGCACGTTTACAATCAACAGGGACCAAAAGAGGTCGAATATTGGGAATAGTTCGTGTACTCAGAAATTTTTGTAGAGTGGCAGGACCGTGTGCCACTAACAACATTCTAGAAATCCTGACTCGATAGGAATGAGTGTTGAGGTTAAGTGCGTTTGAATGTCACTTTTGTTCGTGTTTCTTTATTAACTAGAAAGTCATGACTTCCAGTGAAAACGTTTTCCAGCACAAAATTAACATACATAAGAATTTCTACTGAAAGGTCCTGTTCATTTTTTCTTTACGATTAAACAATGTGCGCCTTGCGAACGAGAGAATATGAAAAATATAGAGCGTGGTTTTTGAACAGTGTTTCCACTCGCAATTTTGGTTTTTCTCTACATTCTTTCGGAATTATCTGTAAAATACCCTAAACAATCTTAAAAATCTCTAGATTTAGGGTGTATAAAAATATAATAAAGAACGACATATTATTTCATGTAATTAATACCGTAAAATACCTCCAGTATATAGATTTATATTATCAGAAGCTGAAGCATAAATTTTATACGTTTTCGAATCATTTATCATGGCACTGTTGCGTTCTAAAATTGAGTAATTGGTTTCTAGCATTACCAGTTTTGTATGAAGCTGTCTGTTAAGAGTTTCGTTGTTAATTCTGTTTCTTTTGTTGGTTTCTACATTTTTGGGAACACAGAGATATACGGAAATAAAATTGCCTTGATGATGTTTCAAGCTTTGTATCTTATTCCACAAAATTTAAGCTGGCAATTTTTTCCATTTCTTCCTCACTTTCAACCCCAAATGCTGGGGATTCGATGAGAGCTCCATGTCTCCATTCATTGTCGGATTTTTGCTTATTCCATTTGTCACCAATAAATTAAAATGACTAAACACATCTTTCACATCTTGGGGGGTATACTTTTACACTTTTGATATACTCGGTCCTCAGCAGTTTGGCCCCTTAGGAATTCACACACATTTGAACATTTTTGCAAGCATGGAAACGCACCCTACAAAACACATAGTAATGCAACAACCCTCAGACGGAACACTTGCCGCAGTGTGGTTACCGTTGCTGTTGAAACGGCTCAGCGTAGCGTCATTTGGCATTTTTCAAGTGCATTCTGTGAACCGACACACCATATCGATAAAGTCTTCACCTGGGAACGTTTCCATACTGCTGTGTATAACAGTTATGTACAACTAACTGCAGAAAAAAAACACAATCTAGCAAAACTGAATGCAAACCTAGAGGCGAAGAGTGAAATTGGCATTGGTGCTGTCAACAGCAAGTACTGGGAGTGAATGGAATAAGCTTATTTCCAGACAAGACACACAGTTCATATCGTCGACTCTTGCTCTGTTGCGCAGGAATTTTCTGTTCAGTATCGATGCAAAGATAAATGAGGGTAAGAAATGAAATGAAATTATAAATTATTCTGTAACGAGAAAATGGAAACAACAGGTTCCTTATTCCTAAGAGTCGTTGGGGGTTGGACCGGGTTGTTTGGGGGAAGAGACCAAACAGTGAGGTCATCGGTCTCGGGGAGGACGGGGAGGAAGTCGGCCGTGCCCTTTCAAAGGAACCATCCCGGCATTTGCCTGGAGCTATTTAGGCAAATCACGGAAAACCTAAATCTGGATGACCAGACGCCGGATTGAACCGTCGTCCTCCCGAATGCGAGTCCAGTGTGCTAACCACTGCGCCACCTCGCTCGGTAGTCATTGGAATTCGGGGTACACATACAAGGCGCAGAAAAATTCCGCACATGGAGGTCGGCATGCGATTCCTCACCCACAATTAAAGACAAAAGTGTATGTAGGAAAACCTAGTCCCGCCAATAGGTTTAATAGAAATACTATTTAAAAACGAGGCTCGGCGAATGCTGTAACTGCCTGCCAAGAACAGGTAGAATGAATTCTGAGCTCTGCTGGAGCTGTCCCATTAGCTCAGTCTGCCGGCACGGTACCTCAGCGTGTTCGGTCAGAGGGTTAGCTGCCCTCTGTAATAGCAAAAAACATAGTTAATGGATCAGCGGTGAACTTGAACAAGCGTCATTGGACGTCCGCCCAGAATAATCAGAATGAACAATAAAGAACAAAATGAGATAAAAAAAAGTCAGACGAAGCAGTGCCCTGGAAATGGAAATGCAGACTGGCCGATGTTCGAGAAACGTTTGCGCCAAACATTTTTTTTTTTTTCAATTGAAGCATCAAGTTGTATCCAATTTACAGATTCACAGTATGGTATCTTGTGTACCTCTTTCTGCCACTGTTGCTTTTATTTAAACATTAAATCATAGTGTGAACTTCTTACAAAAGTAAACGATCACACTGTTCTTTCCATGACACAAATAAAGTCAATAGAAAATCGTGGCGGATACAGTAACATAGTTTGTATCCCATGTGATACAAAAACACAGTAGGTAGGATACACTAGATTGTACACAATGATTCCATTCTGTACGTTCGATGTTCAGGCTTATCTTCAGAGCTGGTCCGCAAGTGTGTGGGCAACATTCGCTTTAGAGCAGATGTTAAAAGGGACCACCTTTCATTCACAGAACCTTCGCCACTCAATGGATCATACTTCGCTGGATCCTACGTAACGCACCTGGATGTACCACTATCAAAAAGGCATACACCAAGCTGCTAAGTCGTGTACATCCATAGGTGGTGTACTATAAACTGGTTCTTGTATGTGTAGCTACAAATGAAAATCTAATGGATTAATGTCCGGGGAACGTGGAGGTTAGGCCATTGGACCTCTATGATCAATCCATTTCCCTGGAAACGCTTCATTTAAATAGTTACACACATTCGTTCCAAAATTTGGCGATATAGTATCACGCTGAAACCATTACTGTTGCCAAACACTAAGTGGGGCGTTTTCTAATGCGCCGGGCGAAGCACTTGAAAGAAACATACACTAAAGGAGCGCATTCAAGTTGTTCGGCAAAAGTAAGGGCCCAAAAGCGATTCTCCCCCGGTTTCAGACCCAGGTTTATGCCAAAGCGTGCCTGAGTTACGTTGATGGGTGACAGGTGGGTTATGTTCCGATCAAAAATGTCTATTGTGGAGATTGAAAATACCTTCACGAGTGAAGCTAAATTTGTTAGTTCATATCACGATATTTATAAAATTATCGTTATCTTCTACTTGGTGAAAAAGCCATTCACAAAACTGCACTCTTCGAATACAGTGTTCTGGCCGCTGGTGTTGAGTTAATGTGTAATCATATAGATGCAGTTCTTCATCTACAACACTTCAACAACCATTCTTTGAGACTGCCTTGCAATATCACGGGTACTTTGAGGCGATTGGTGATTGGTTTCAAAAGTCTCATCTTTTGTCTGTGTAGCACATTTGGTCCTTGGACGACCGCGCTCCATTACTTGTGGACAAAGGCTTTGCTTCAGGCGACGAAATACATTCTTATCGGGATGGCGTCTTTGAGAGTACCGTGCTGCATATGCACGAGCAGCAGCAGTAACTTGGTTGTACTATGCGTCCAGCGCATCGACGTGTTTGTCATTTGATCTACTCCATTGGGAAGCCACCTTACATGAATTTGACGCGACCAGTTACGACTGTGTCCTGAGCGTTTATAAGACACATGGCTACAGTTTGGTGGATCCCACTGTCATGTGATGGGCTACTGTCATGTGTCAAAATGATGTCCTGCTTATAAACGACAAGAACTAGGGAAAGGTCGACTGCAAAACAGGTGAGAAACCTGGCGAGGATTCGAATCACAGTTTCATTGTGAATGTGATGTCGCAGCAGTCTACTCAATCAGCTACGAGGGCTGGTATGGGGTGACACGCGTTCGTCTGTAAATTCTGATGCGCTGCACGATGTGGCAGTCTTACCAGCTCCTCGTTTTCATACATCTATCTTCAAAATGCACCCGATCTGAATTTAATAGATAAACTCGTCTTCAGTCTGGATGGGGAATCACACGCCGACCTCCATTTTTTCTTTAACCAGTGTATGGCCGTCCTATTTATCTTGTCCACCCCAAATAACTTTTGTCCAGAAGTAAAATGAAAAATGCATCAAGCAAACGTTGTTTAGTCCATGGAGACATTAACCAGCACGACTGCCTTTCTTGCATCTTCGTTCGTTACGAAGATATGAATTGCAACACGGCTTTTCTAAATAGCACCATATATTTTTTATTCAGTAATCCAACTCCTCAATACTTGTTGCGAAAGGTATCACAGTGTAAATTCAAGCATGACGTTGTTAGAACCCTAAAACCCAGTTGACTTCGACTCTCCTGTAGTAGCACAAAGTGCAATAAGTGGTAACTGGCCCACATTCTGGAGTCGAGAGTAAACAAGTGAAAACTCAAGGAAGATGCACACCGGTCGTACAGTCAGCGATATGCAGTAGAAGGTTTTTGCGAGTACAATGGACACCAACAAAGAGAAAGTAGAAATGACAGTCATCGATATTCAATTTAAGTTAACAGAACAATAATGACCGACTTTTTTTTGCTTTGTACTTCCATTTTTTGACTGTCAACTCCAGCAAATGCACAAGTTACGAAACAATAATACTGGTTTAAGTTTCCCGGGCAGTGGAACAACATTTTCCTGATGCAGTTTTCATTTGCTTTCGTCGGTATCACTTTGTTACACGCTGATATATTAAGAAAAGCAACAGACCGAGAACAAATCACTTGGAATGTTAAGTGGTCATTACCGTCATCAAGTATTAAGAACAGGCACACGTGAACCATTTCCCCTACACCGACAATGCAAATTTTCAAGGTATTTAGGCACAATTTCTGAACAAACTACTGAAGATAGAACCTTGAAACTCGGAAAGGAGATTTCCAGTAATCATTGGTTTTATCTAGTTCAGATTCGGGCACACTAAATTTGGAGAGTTCTGTTGCATTTGTTAAAAAGCTGTAATACATTTTTTTTAAATGGATATTTTTAGCGTGAATCAAAAGACATACACTTAGAAAGCCAAATGTGAATTTATTTTTCATTTGTTGCCTTAGAACAACTGCAGAAAATTTCAAGTTTTTGTGACACAATTCTGGAAATAATGGTACCCATGGGACAAAAAACGTAGTTTTGAGAAAACTTGATTTACAGTTTTATTTGTGTATTATTTACAAATTTTTGTTACAGTTTCTACAATTAATATTTTCCTGTGCCATATTGAGCATCGGTAGAATAGTGGGTATCTTCTTTTATTCTTTGCCTTTCTTTATTTTCTCATCTTCTTTGTGCAATTGAGTGCAGCTATATCTGCTTTACGAATTCTTGAAAAATCGATATTTCGTAACGCCAGTCTTGTGTTTACACCTGCATTGACTCCTAGTCTCTCCAGTACTTCAGTTTTTTCTTGATGTCATCATTAAAACATAAAACAGTATCTAATACAGCAAATATTAATGTTTCATTGCGTGCAAACACCTTTTTTGGTAAACTATTCTAAATTGCATAGTTCAAACCTTCGTTGAAATTTTGAGTTTTACCATGTAAGCACTTCTTTAGTACATCTTTGTTAGCAAGTTCCACAAAAACAGGTTTTATTGTGTAAAGAGTGTTTGTGCTCATAATTTTCCCCCAAACTTTCAGGATCGCTTGGGCAAGTGCTGTGCTATGGATCTTCATCATCACTTGACGTGTTTTGAGTCATCAGTCTTCTGAATGGTTTGATGATTTGATGCGGCTCGCCACGAATTTCTTTCCTGTGCCAACCTCTTCATCTCACAGTAGCACTTGCATCCTACGTTCTTAAGTCTTCATCTACAGTTTTTACCCTCTACAGCTACCTCTAGTACCATGGAAATTACTCCCTGATGTCTTAACAGATGTCCTACTATCCTGTCCCTTCCTCCTGTCAGGTTTTACATATATTCCTTTCCTCTCCGATTGTGCTTAGAACCTCCTCACTCCTTACCTTATCAGTCCACCTAATTTTCAACGTTAGTCTGTAGCACTACATGTCAAATAGTTCGATTCTCTTCAGTTCCGGTTTTCGCAGGGTCCATGTTTCACTGAAATGCAATGCTGTGCTCCAAACGTACATTCTTAGAAATTTCTTCGTCACATTAAGGCCTAAGTTTGATACTAGCAGACTAGTTTTGTCCAGAAATGCCTTTTCTGCTAGCGCTAGTCTGCTTTTTATGTCCTCGTTGTTCCATCCACATCGTATATTTTGCTGCTAAGGTGGTAGAATTCCTTAACTTCATCTACTTCATGACCATCAGTCCTGATGTTAAGTTTCTCGCTGTTCTCATTTCTGCTAATTCTCATTACTTTCACCTTTCTTCGATTAAACTCTCCTTATTCTGCACTGATTAGTCTGTTCACTCCATTCAGCAGATTTTGTAGTTCTTCGCTTTCAGTGAGGATAGAAATGTCATAAGCATATCTTATCACTGATATCTTTTCACTTTGAATTTTATTTCCACTCATTCTTTGCATCTTTACTTCTTCGGTTATGATTTGAACAGCAGGGGCGAAAGCCTACATCCCCGTCTTATATCCTTTTTTCACTACTAGCCATTAAAATTGCTACACCAAGAAGAAATGCAGATGATAAACGGATATTCATTGGCCAAATATATTATACTAGAACTGACATATGATTACATTATCACGCAATTTGGGTGCATAGAGCCTGAGAAATCAGTACCCAGAACAACCACCTCTGGCCGTATAACGGCCTTGATACGCCTGGGCATTGACTCAAACAGAGCTTGGATGGCGGGTACAGGTACAGCTGCCCATGCAGTTTCAACACGATACCAGAGTTTATCAAGAGTAGTGACTGGCTTATTGTGACGAGCCAGTTGCTCGGCCAACATTGACTAGACGTTTTCAGTTAGTGAGAGATCTGCAGAATGTGCTGGCCATGGCAGCAGTCGAACATTTTCTGTATCCAGAAAGGCCCGTACAGGACCTGCAACATGCGGTCGTGCATTATCCTGCTGAAATGTAGGGTTTCACAGGGATCGAATGAAGGGTCGTAAAACATCTGAAATGTGACGTCCATAGTTCAAAGTGCCATCAATGCGAACAAGACGTGACCGAGACGTGTAACCAATGGCATCCCATACCATCACGCCGGCTGATACGCAAGGTGATCACGATCACACGCTTCCAATGTGCGTTCACCGCGATGTCACCAAACACGGATGCGACCATCGTGATGCTGTAAACAGAACCTGGATTCATCCGAAAAAATGACATTTTGCCATTCGTACACCCAGATTCCTCGTTGAGTAGACCATCGCAGGCGCTCCTGTCTATGATGCATCGTCAAGGCCGAACCGCAGCCATGGTCTCCGAGCTGATTCTTCATTCTGCTGCAAACGTCATCGAACTGATCGTGCAGATGCTTGTTGTCTTGCAAACGTCCCCATCTGTTGACCCAGGGATCGAGACATGGTTACGCGATCCGTTACAGCCATGCGGATAAGATGCCTGTCATCTCGACTGCTAGTGATACGAGGCCGTTGGGACCCAGCACGGCGTTCCGTATTATCATCCTGAACGCACCGATTCCATATTCTGCTAACAGTCATTGGATCTCGACCAACGCGAGCAGCAGTGTCGCGATACGATAAACCGCAATCGCGATAGGTTACAATCCTATCTTTATCAAAGTCGTAAACGTGATGGTACGCATTTCTTCTCCTTACACGAGGCATCACAACAACGTTTCACGAGGCAACGCCGGTCAACTGCTGTTTGTGTATGAGAAATCGGTTGTAAACTTTCCTCATGTCAGGACGTTGTAGGTGTTGCCTCCTGCACCAACCTTGTTTGAATGCTCTTAAAAGCTAATAATTTACATATCACAGCATCTTCTTCCTGTCGGTTAAATTTCGCGTCTGTAGCACGTCATCTTCGTGGTGTAGCAATTTTAATCTCCAGTAGTGTAACTCGAGCACTTCGTTCTTGGTCTTGCTCTATTATTGTTCCATCTTGGCCCTTGTAAATTTCGTATATTACCCGTCTATCCTTATAGCGTATCCCTATTTTACGCAGAATTTGGAACATCTTGCACTATTTTACACTGATACCTTAGGGAAAAATTGTCTATACAGCTCTTCTCATACTTTTCGAACTCATTACAGTTCATTCTCATGGCTAACCCATAGAAGCAATATATAAATTTTTCGTGCCCTGTCAAAGCAGGTTTTGAGATGATCTTCAGATATGTGGCTTTCCGATATTGTGCTGCTGCGAAGCCTCAGTTGCTTGAGCGAGGGTGTGCTCGGCACAGCGAGATAGTCACCTTGCCGATCGCGGTGTGGCGGTGCCTTGCTTTCTGCAGTTCTGCCGCTTGTCGCGGGCTAAACACCCGCTTCCAATTACAGAGGCATGCACATGCATGAGCCGCAATTTCCTCCGCTGTCCTTCGCGCGGTACAATTAATGGTACAGCTTCCGCGCTCGCTGCGCTTCGCTGTGCTCCTGCATCGGCCTGTGTCAGACACGCGGCGAAGGCGGCGCTCGGCACTGGAACGTCGCCACACACAGCTTTAATCAGCCACCGAGTAACAGACTGTTCTTTATTACTGCGGTTTTACTCTTGACTGCATCCTCTGTAGTCAGTCATTAGGTTTAGCCGTTGCGACGCCCCTACTGAAACGGAGTGTTATTTGATGACAATTGTGCCTCGGTCTATCTTCCAACAAAATTACGAGGAGCCGTGTATCACAACTGAATAATTAATGCACAGTAATCTTCGAAACTCCCTTCCTGAAACTAGTATCTGCAAATTTCGGAGTCTGCAGCCGAATCAACGTACTTTTTTCGGTGATATAGTCTTCTAGGTTTTTTTTATTTTGGCCATGTGGAAACAGGTCTATTGGGAGTTTGTTACTTGCATTTCTGGAATTTTTACGTATCATGGACGTCTCAAACGCCAAGTGGCAATTTTGAATCGTTTATTATTCGTCCGCAGTCTTTGGTCAAAGTAGCTGTGTGACTGGAAGATGTGGTTGTTTTTGCCATCGCTGCTTGACAGTAAGGGGTACAGGAGTTCTGTCGCGAGAGAGTAATGAGACAGTCGCCGAGTAGAGGACTCGTGGCAATGTAGATGTCAAGTTAAGTCCATCTGTGTTCAAGTAAAATGGTTTGATTACTGTGAAACAGAGGAGAAAGCTTCGATTAGTGATTTAGACTGAAATGAAGTATAAGGATGTTAAAAAAGCATATGAAGATGAAAGAAGGCAAAAGTTTTTATTCAGTGGCGCTGCAGTCGCGTGTAGTTAGGATCCATTATAGAATGAGACATCCATATCGGGGAGCTTTAGATTTATCCTTAAGGATTGTGTAATTATCACTGTAAGTTATTTTTCATATTTATCGATTATTTGTTTAACATTTATGAGAGTAGGAGTTTGACTTCAATATTACAAGAATGAGATTTTCACTCTGCAGCGAAGTGTGTGCTGATATGAAACTTCCTGGCAGATTAAAAACTATGTGCTGGGACGAGACTCGAACTCGGGACCTTTGCCTTTCGCGGGCAAGTGCTCTACCAACTGAGCTACCCAAGCACAACTTACACCGCCTCCCCACAGCTTTGCTTCTGCCAGTACTTCGTCTCCTTCCAAACTTTACAGAAGCTCTCCTGCGGACGTTGCAGAACTAGCACTCCTGAAAGAAAGGATACTGCGGAGACATGGCTTAGCCACAGCCTGCGGAGATACTGGCAGAAGTAAAGCTGTGAGGACGGGGAGTGAGTCATGCTTGGGTAGCTCAGTTGGTAGAGCACTTGCTCGTGAAAGGCAAAGGTCCCGAGTTCGACTCTCGGTCCAGCACACAGTTTTAATCTGCCAGGAAGTTTCATCAATATTACCCGTTGGCAACGTTCGTGAGTATTGTAACGTACAATTAATAGTATATCCTATACTTTTAAAACAGTCTGTTGAAGAAATATTTCACCTAACAGCGTTGTCCATACCCTCGACCAAAGTAATTTTTATTTAAAGAGAGTCTCTCTCAATGATGTGTATAGAATAGTTTACTTGTAGCCTAGAGCACCGCACTAAGCTCTGTGCAACTGTAATTAGCAATTTGCAGCTGGACCACAGAGAGCAGCAAGCACCGCGTTTCCACGCAAGTACACTACGAGGTAAGATGTTTTCATTTCAGGATCAGTTTGCTACGATAATTATCAGCGCACAGGGACCATTTCATAAATAGCATTATTAGGCACATCTTTAACGCAAAGGGACCGCTTTGTTTAATTAAAGAGTAAAGTTCAGGATTTAATCAGTCTGCACATTTTTGGAAAGATTATTAAACAGGACCAAATTCACGTTGTGTTCTCACAGGCAGATATACACTCCTGGAAATGGAAAAAAAGAACACATTGACACCGGTGTGTCAGGCCCACTATACTTGCTCCGGACACTGCGAGAGGGCTGTACAAGCAATGATCACACGCACGGCACAGCCGACACACCAGGAACCGCGGTGTTGGCCGTTGAATGGCGCTAGCTGCGCAGCATTTGTGCACCGCCGCCGTCAGTGTCAGCCAGTTTGCCGTGGCATACGGAGCTCCATCGCAGTCTTTAACACTGGTAGCATGCCGCGACAGCGTGGACGTGAACCGTATGTGCAGTTGACAGACTTTGAGCGAGAGTGTATAGTGGGCATACGGGAGGCCGGGTGGACGTACCGCCGAATTGCTCAACACGTGGGGCGTGAGGTCTCCACAGTACATCGATGTTGTCGCCAGTGGTCGGCGGAAGGTGCACGTGCCCGTCGACCTGGGACCGGACCGCAGCGACGCACGGATGCACGCCAAGACCGTAGGATCCTACGCAGTGCCGTAGGGGACCGCACCGCCACTTCCCAGCAAATTAGGACACTGTTGCTCCTGGGGTATCGGCGAGGACCATTCGCAACCGTCTCCATGAAGCTGGGCTACGGTCCCGCACACCGTTAGGCCGTCTTCCGCTCACGCCCCAACATCGTGCAGCCGGCCTCCAGTGGTGTCGCGACAGGCGTGAATGGAGGGACGAATGGAGACGTGTCGTCTTCAGCGATGAGAGTCGCTTCTTTCTGCCTTGGTGCCAATGATGGTGGTATGCGTGTTTGGCGCCGTGCAGGTGAGCGCCACAATCAGGACTGCATATGACCGAGGCACACAGGGCCAACACCTGGCATCATGGTGTGGGGAGCGATCTCCTACACTGGCCGTACACCTCTGGTGATCGTCGAGGGGACACTGAATAGTGCACGGTACATCCAAACCGTCATCGAACCCATCGTTCTACCATACCTAGACCGGCAAGGGAACTTGCTGTTCCAACAGGACAATGCACGTCCGCATGTATCCCGTGCCACCCAACGTGCTCTAGAAGGTGTAAGTCAACTACCCTGGCCAGCAAGATCTCCGAATCTGTCCCCCATTGAGCATGTTTGGGACTGGATGAAGTGTCGTCTCACGCGGTCTGCACGTCCAGCACGAACGCTGGCCCAACTGAGGCGTCAGGTGGAAATGGCATGGCAAGCCGTTCCACAGGACTACATCCAGCATCTCTACGATCGTCTCCATGGGAGAATAGCAGCCTGCATTGCTGCGAAAGGTGGATATACACTGTACTAGTGCCGACGTTGTGCATGCTCTGTTGCCTGTGTCTATGTGCCTGTGGTTCTGTCAGTGTGATCATGTGATGTATCTGACCCCAGGAATGTGTCAATAAAGTTTCCCCTTCCTGGGACAATGAATTCACGGCGTTCTTATTTCAATTTCCAGGAGTGTATTTGGCCTATTTCGCAGTTGGAAATACACCAAGTCACCCAGAGGTGAACAACAGCAAAGTTACACCAAACCAATTAAGTCAAAAGCAAAAGAAAATAATTTATTAAGGGACGCTTTCAATGGTTCGACCGCTATTGCGGCTCTGGCCCACTGGTGTGTCAATAACAGATCCTCACTGAGGTGACAAAAGTCATGGGATACCTCCTACCATCGTGTAGGATCCCCTTTTGCCGGGATTAGTGCATGTAGTCAAGAATTCAAAAAATCAAATGGTTCTGAGCACTATGGGACTTAACAGCTATCGTCATCAGTCCCCTAGAACTGAGAAATATTTAAACCTAACTAACCTAAGGTCATCACACAACACCCAGTCATCACGAGGCAGAGAAAGTCAAAAATTCGTTGGAAGTCCCCTGCAGAAATAATGTGCCATGCTGGCTCTATAGGCGTCCATAATTGCCGGTGCACGACTTTGTGCACGAAATGACCTCTCTATTACGTCCCATAGATATTCCGTGGTGTAACATCGACGAGATAAATTTTAGCTACAGTGCGACGAGAGGAAATTATGCCTCTAACAGTTATAAACATTATCTATTCGTCATATGAAAAAACAGTGAAAACGATGATAAATATTAATTATTTATATAATATTTTATGATGTAATTGGACATATCGATGTGTATCATACAAAGACAATGATAATTGTAAATTCCTTTTATGATCTGCGTTTGTCTTCCTTTGTTTTTACCTTTTGTCGAATGGTTTTTGTAGGTTGCGGACACATATCAAACTGAGGTCTGTTAAGAAAATGTAAGTATTTGTTAATTATTTCTTGAGAATAGAGTTCACTATTATTATAAATATGAGTGAATAATTATTTGTAACTTTAATTCCTCTCTCAGTAACCATTATCTGTGTTAATTATTTCTTTCCGCTGCAAGGAGCGCAGCCATTGATGAAGTCTAAATAGTGCACAATACGAAAGTAGAGTTTAATAAGCATTTCAAATACTTGTCTTATTTGCTCTAACAATAGAAATTCTCTATCAATTGTCTGCCGCCATCTTGACAATTATCTTAGCGGCAAATTCAAATTACGCAACTCTGCAGACATAAATACCGAACGTAATACAAATGTGCAAAAATAAATGTGCACTGGTGGTCCCAAACTCATTTTAATGAAAATAATTCGAATGAGATTGGTTCTTTAAGAACAGTATTCATAGCAGTATCGTTATAACAAACTTTTCTAGCTGATGTATGGAGCCGAAATTAATTACGCACCAGTTGCGAAGAATATTGTTTCAGGTAACATACGTCAGTGATGTGCGCGGCTGATATTCGGTGGTTTTAATGATTATTTTGTTGAAGATAACTGTTTCCATCATAATCAATAGTTGTATAAAACTTGTTGTATTAACTGTGATTTAGTGACACTTACACAACTTACAGACAACACTTTAACACAACGTTAACTTGGAGTTCCTTAGCAACTTGACCAAATCTTTAGCCGGGAGAAAAATTATTTAGTAATTACTCATTGTAATAAAATAAGATTATCATTTTCATTTACAAATTAGTTGCATACCAAACCACTGAATAACACAGCGAACGCCACAGTGGGACTCAGGTCGGGTTATCTGAGTGGCCAAATCATTGGATAGAATTATTCAGAATGTTCTTCGAACCAATCGCGAACAGTTGTGGCCCGATGACATGGCGCATTGCCAACTATAAGATGAAGTCCACGAATGGCTGCAAATGGTGTCCAAGTAGTCGAACACAACCATTTGCAATCAAATGATCGGTTTAGTTGGACCACAGTCCATTCCCTGTAGAGACAGCCCACAAAATTTTGGAATGACCACCAACTTGCACAGTGCCATTGTTAACGACTTGGACCCATGGCTTCGTGTGATCTGCGCCACACTCGAAACCTACCGTCAGCTCTTAGCAACTGAAGTAAGAACTCGGTTTTCCAGCCGTCTTTGGTCCAACCGACATGGTTACGAGCCCAGGAGAGGCGCTGCAGGCGATGTCGCGCTTTATGATGTAAAGAAATATTATTATTATTTTTAAGCATCAGATTAAGAAGGGGAAGCAACATATACTTGCGTGGCTCCCTTTCCCGTTTAGAAAGTGTCGCGTACCATTGTGGAACAGTGAGGCTTTGTGCGAGCGATGTGCGGTTGGAGAAGTAAAGTATGCTAAGAAATCCCCGGACGTCACTCGCACTGAAAATGTAACTAAGGTCCAGTTTAAAACTGAGTTTGAAGAATATTATAAGGGGGTAATATAAATAGTATGTTAACGTCGGCCTCGACTGTTCTGTCCGCACACGTCGGACACAGTTGGCTCTGTAATTGTCACTATAATTACGAACTTGGACGTTAAGTCCATATAACATGTTAACACTTACGTCAATAACAATGGCAGAGCTTGAGTGGTTTGAAAAGTTTAGAAATCACGTAGAATTGTCAATTCAGGAATCACTCTGCGTTTTTGAAACATGCTAGTCCCACATGCAACAAAATGACAGGGTTTAACAAATTACAAGTCTAATAATGACGCCTATGTAATGGTGCGTTCATATTATAAAGGAGATAAAAAGAGAGTGATATCGTCCGGCAGTGGACGATGGGTTGTGCGTTTGCTTTTTTTTTAAATATTTAAATGTCTTCAGAGTCTGTCTTTAATATCGATGTTTTTACATGCGCATTGAATTAGTCTATAGTTTTTTTAGGCGCGTCAGTGGATCTGGATTAATTTCTCCCTGTCAATCATCAAAATACAACGTTACAATGCGTAGTTAAATATTATACATCGGCAAAAAAATGGTTCTTAGCCTTTTTGATTACTCAAATCAGTCTTTTATGTGACGAGATGTAGCGGTGTGAAAATACATCTCATCGTCTCCCGTGTGGAGAACGAGAACTCCTACTGGATTCTCATGAGCCACACGTAATTCCAGAGATGTTGTAGTTGCACATAGTGCATGCGTTGCATGTAAATTATCAAAGTCACACTCTTAAATTAATTAGATATAGATCATAATATCCATAATATTTATCAAATAACTTAAAGTCCATTGTTTTCGCAATATTATGCTTCAATTCATTGCGGTTGGTGTCACGGTCATTTGTGTTCATTTGTCAACGGACAGGCGGTGACCTTAATTCCTTGAAATATAATTGTACATTGGATTGATCTAGTTTTCATATTCTTAATATTTATTATTTAATAAATTCAGTCCTGCTGAAAAGAGAGAAACTAACAACCTAACATGAAAATCAAAGGTAGATGGTTTATATACTATTCATTGTCTGTACATTTATACGATGTTTTAGTTAGTTCAGGGGTTTTTGTCTCTTTCGTAGAGTTTTTCTATGTGCGAATTGCGCAGCATTTGCTTATCGCTTAAATTTACACTAATAAACTTTCATGTTGCACACAAACATAAAACACTTTGACGTTCTTCGCTGTGGGTTGTGGATGGTAGTTTGTGGTCTTGTCTCACCGCATCTTGACATGGTTTGGTGGGCAAGACAAAGACGTTGCGAAATATCATTATGTTAAATGTTCATCCATGTAGCTACACTACTGGCCATTAAAATTGCTACACCAAGAAGAAATAGAGATGATAAACGGGTATTCATTGGACAAATATATTATACTAGAACTGACATGTAATTACACTTCAACACAATTTGGGTGCATCTATCCTGAGAAATCAGTACCCAGAACAACCACCTCTGGCCGTAATCACGGCCTTGATACACCTGGGCATTGAGTCAAACAGAGCTTGGATGGCGTGTATAGGCACAGCTGCCACCTGCAACATGCGGTCGTGCATTATCCTGCTGAAATGTAGGATTTCGCAGGGATCGAACGAAGGGTAGAGCCACGGGTCGTAACACATCTGAAATGTAACGTTCACTGTTCAAAGTGCCGTCAATGCGAATAAGAGGTGACCGAGACGTGTAACCAATGGCACCCCATACCATCACGCCCGGTGATACCCTAGTATGGCGATGACGAATACACGCTTCTAGTGTGAGTTCACCGCGATTTCGCCAAACAGGAATGCGACCATCATGATGCTGTAAACAGAACCTGGATTCATCCGAAAAAATGACGTTTTGGCATTCGTGTACCCAGGTTCGTCGTTGAGTACACCAGCGCTGGCGCTCCTGTCTATGATGCAGCGTCAAGGGTAACGGCAGCCATGGTCTCGGAGCTGATAATCCATGCTGCTGCAAACGTCGTCGTACTGTTCGTGCAGATAGTTGTTGTCTTCAAAACGTCTCTATCTGTTGACTCAGGGAGCGAGACGTGGCTACACGATCCGTTACAGCCATGCGGATAAGATGCCTGTCATCTCGACTGCTAGTGATACGAGGGCGTTGGGATCCAGGATGACGTTCCGTATTACCATCCTGAACCCTTGATTTCATAATCTGCTAGCAGTCATTGGATCTCGACCAACGCGAGCAGCAATGTCGCGATACGATAAACCGCAATCGCGATAGGCTACAATCCGACCTTTATCAATGTCGGAAACGTGATGGTACGTATTTCTCCTCCTTACACGAGGCATCTCAACAAAATTTTACCTGGCAACGTCGGTCAACTGCTATTTGTGTATGAGAAATCGGTTGGAAACTTTCCTTATGTCAGCACGTTGAAAAGATAATCATTTGCTTATCACTGCATCTTCTTCCTGTCGGTAAAATTTCGCGTCTGTAGCACGTCATATTCATAGTGTAGCAATTTTAATGGCCAGTAGTGTAAATGTCCGTGACTTGTGTTCGTTTTGGTGCATTTTTTTCATGAAACAATAAAGAAAACCTGATTTAGATTTTGCTTAACACTAAGCTTATATCACTAATAGGGTAAGGGATAAGGATGTGAACATCAGATTTACAAAGCTAGCCTGAATAGTCGCTCACTTCTTTTTGACACTGTTCAGTAATATCTAGCTCCAAAATGATTATACAGCTGTTCATGTTTAATGTACATAAGTTCTTACTTTGGATGCATTTACTGTTATACAGGTCTCTATATTTGGGGTAAAGTCCATGTACATATTTTGAATTGCCGCTAGGCACGCGGCACTTAAAGTCAATCAGCTATCATTCATTATCAGAGGCGACGCATGACACTGTTGCCGTAACTTGCCAAGCCGTTCGCACGCAGTACAGGTTTGGCGGTTGTCGTCGGTACGCGAGGGTTACCTAAGCTGCCTTCGAAGTATTTTCTTTTCGTTGATAACTCATTACTTGACTGGATCACGAGTGTGTTTGAGGCATATGCGAAGCTCACTATGAGGTGAACTTCACTTTGTGGTCCTTGGATCATTGCTGTGGTTCTTCGTGTGCGAGCTGCAAGACTCACCTGCAGGTAAGGACGTTTAAAATTTTCAGCATGCTCGCTGGAGTGAAAATTTGTAGCACTGGTTATAATTCTCACTGGCTAACGTGTCTTGTGATGTTTTGTGTTAATCAGTGACTATCCACTTGAACTTAGTCACTTCCGATTCACATGAGCCGGCTGGTGTGGCCGAGCGGTTCTAGGCGCTTCAGTCTGGAACTGCGCGACCGCTACGGTCTCAGGTTCGAATCCTGCCTCGGGCGTGTATGTGTGTGATGTCCTTAGATTAGTTAGGTTTAATTAGTTCTAAGTTCTAGGGGACTGATGACCTCAGATGTTAAGTCCCATAGTGCTCAGAGCCATTTGAACCATTTGATTCACATGAGTAAAACACACGTTTATACTTTTGTCACTCGTTGATTTACATGAGCAGTGCACATGTCCGTATTTTGTTCGTTTCAGTTTACGCAGAAAAATTGCTACTAGTCATAATGTTTGTTTAATCACTAGTATGTACAGTTTATTTACTAGTCAGTTCCTTTGGTGTCAGTATAGCCATTCGGTTTCGCTTTCAGAGTAAGTCTAGTTTTGAATTCTGTCTCAAAGATAGTCTTTAAAATTAATAGGGTTTTTACAGATTGCTGTTACTTTCTTGTTTATGATTTTTAAACCATTTACTTTCATTGATTGTGCATTAGAGAGAATTGTACGCCAACAGATAGATTGTCTACTTGCAACAGCAAAAACGTGGCTTTATCCAACTGGAGCTGTCACGACATTCGGATTTTCAGTTTCATGTGTTCCAGTCGATAAAAGTAATAAAGAAGACACATGACCGATAACTGACTATTCGCGGTAAAATCCTATCACAAAATACGCGATCGCGGAACGAAAGTCATTGAAAGGGTTAAAAGAAATTTGAAAGATTCGCGGAGTCGCGAAGTGTCGAAATCCTTTCATCCAGAGTGTGTTCGCATTCCGTTTACTTGTCCTTCATTCAGGTGCTGATGCTCACTTAGGATGGGATAGGCAGGAATTCATGGATATATACATACATGTGTGAGCATGGAGCCAGACTACCCTGTAGCATTTGTTCCACCGACCCCAAACCACCGCCACTTGAGACTTCAGTGGAGTTAAGGGGAAGCTCACTGGAGGGCAGAGTGGAGGACTATTGTGTTGTCTGGCTCGGAGCTAGTGGTGGCCTTGTGTTGATTAGGTGGAGGCCAAAACCTGTATTTGTTCTTCACACACTGGAACTGTACCTCAAGTTATGGACTGGGGTGCGATTTCGTATGGCAGCAGGAGCCCACAAACTCTGACTCGAAATTTGTTCGCCAGTCTGATGATTCGACCTTTTGTGCTGCCATTCATGAACAGTATTCCAGGGAGTGCTTTCCAGCAGGATAATGCTTCCCCACATTCCGCTGTGTTAACGAGCTCTGACTCTAATACTGAATCCCCTCTCTCTTCCATACCGACTCCAATTTCTTCTTCGGTCGTGTCGTCAGCCAATTTCTATCCCTCATACAGGCCTCCAATACAGGAAACGGCCTTGCCGCACAGGAAACACCGGTTCCCGTGAGATCACCGAAGTTAAGCGCTGTCGGGCGTGGCCGGCATTTGGATGGGTGACCATCCAGTCGCCATGCGCTGTTGCTATTTTTCGGGGTGCACTCAGCCTCGTGATGTCAATTGAGGAGCTACTCGACCGAATAGTAGCGGCTCCGGTCAAAGAAAACCCTCATAACGACCGGGAAGTGGTGTGCTGACCACACGCCCCTCCAATCCGCATCCTCATCTGAGGATGACACGGCGGTCGGATGGTCCCGATGGGCCACTTGTGGCCTGAAGCTGGAGTGCTATACAGGCCTTCAATGCACTTTCTTCACCTATCCGCCCTCTTTTCTGCACTTATCACTGAAATTCCCATTGTAATCTTAATGTTGCCACCCTTGCTTTTGAATTCACCGAAGATTGTTTTGATTTTCAAATACGCCGAGACATTCCTTCAGACGACCATTTCATTTCGATTTCCTTTGAGACACCCCCGATTAATTTCCTTTTATGGATTTTGTGTAATTTACCGAAGCCGCCAAACACTTAATTATTATGATTATATGACGGTGTGCTTAATGGATGAAGGGCTATCGGTTCTTCTGCTATGGTTTCGGGGGTATTTCAACCGAGTGCGGCTATTTTGCAACCGAATAGTGGAATGATTGAAAATTTGTCTATTATCAAGGACCACAAAGGTTGCGATGTACAAACTGTATTGTATTTTCTACGAACACACAAATTGAGGCAGTTGCTACCTTCGCCTTACATGTCTAATTACAGTTATATCTTTTTATTGGTTGCTGATTTTCAGTACTTCGTCACACTCAATGCTGAAGGTTAACATTCACAACAATCCTCACTTAAATCCATGGTTGTTGCTGGCCGACGCGGTTGACGCGAAACACGTAATTCGGTACTTATCACTTTCTGTTTCATATCACTCGCGAATCGATATTGATGAGGGTCCACCCCACGACGATCAGGGGGACGTGCTCACTCGTCATACTCCGGTGAATTTTACCCTTTACAACTCACTCTACCACCATTCTTGCCTGTCTCTCCAGCACTACTGTTCGCTCGACACTCTCATTACTACTCCCACCCAACACTCGTCTCACTGCCTCCTGCAGCGCTTGACAATCGACTCCTGTCTACTATCGACCTGGGCATCGGGTACTAGCATCTATGTTCGTGAGATCACGGATCCCTTACACCTTGCAATTTTCATTCGGCCATTTAACCTTGAATTCCTTACACTTCCTATTTATTTCATTGACTTATTCTGTTTCATTTCTTTCTTTTCCCCGACACTCTTGTACTTTCTTCTTACGTCGATCAGTTTAAGTATTTCCTGCGGTACTCAAGGTTTCTTCGCAGTTACCTCCCTTGTACCTCTACCCATCTGTGCAGCTTCTGTGATTGCCCTTTTTAGAGATGTCAGTTCTTCTTCAACTGAATTGACCATTGTAATATTCATAACGCAGAATCAAAGATGCAGAGAACTGCAAATGCACCTCACCATTCCTCAGTACTTAGATCTTCCATTTCTTTCCACACGGATTCTTCCGGACGATGCTCTTAAATTTTAATCTGCTCTTCATCATTACTATATTATGATCTGAGTTCCAGGTATGACTTACAGTCTAGTACCTGAAACCGGAATCGCTCTCAGACCATGTTGTAATCATCCTCATCATCATCACCACCACCATATGTTCTTAGAGCGCACAACATTTTTTTTTTCTTTTGAGGTGTTTGTTTGCACGTTTATTAATTGAAGTATTCGTTCGACATGCTTTGAATGTCAAATGTGCGTGTAAGATCTTATGGGACTTAACTGCTAAGTTCATCAGTCCCTAAGCTTACACACTACTTAACCTAAATTATCCTAAGGACAAACACACACACCCATGCCCGAGGGAGGACTTGAACCTCCGCCGGGACCAGCCGTGCTTTGAATGTGTTCATCCTATTTCTATCTGTACTCCTCCGCTTTCAGAAGTGTGCTTTTGACGCCCAGTTCATTTCTAATTTTACTATTCGTTTTTCGATCTACGTTTTTGTAACCAGCTGGTGATCTTAGGGGGTCTCATCTCTGCTACATCAATTCTAGCCCTTTAGAGCTGGTACTGCCGTCACATTATATGATTTTAATACGTCTCTTTCTCAACATTTCGTTTTTAGGGGAAGGTGACATACATTAACTATCAACTGATTAAATTTTTTGCGGTTTGAATTTTTGATCATTGGATGTAGTATATATCACATATCAGGTATTTGTTCTAGCGATTTTGTTATTTTGTTCGTAAATACTCCTTACCATTGATTGCCATTACCTTAATTTTATCTCTACAGATTGTTATGCTACAAACATATGTTACCTCGTGCAGCAACCAAATTACTCTCTGTAATTTATCTTCTGCGTTCGCTAAGATTATTTGATCTCCTACAAACAAGAATGTATTTATAACTTCATTACTAAGCTTATAATGGTGCACTACTTTGTTTCGTCATGTTCTTGCGACGTCGTCTATATGTATATTAGATTACGTGGGTGATAAAGGACACTGGTGTCTCTCTTCTTGAGAGATGGTTCTCGGAAAATAACTTCCCTTTTGTATATGATATAGTCCAACAGGACTGTACCAGCGTCTTTAGGCGTTTTCAAAATATGCAGCCTCTTGTGATTTTTGATCAGCGTACTTCCTAGCTGAACTTTATTGCACAACTCAATTAGACTTCCTTCTCTCTCGTTCCTGCCCTGGAATCCATATTTTCCAGTCGCTCTGTTTTGTAGTCCTTAACCTACTACAACGTTGCAATCACCTATATTACTAAATTTTTATATCTTCCTTTAAATATTGAACTAAACGTTCAAAATCGTCATGTAGTCACCGTATTTCTTCATCTTCTGCTTGTGAGGTAGGCACATATAAATAAACAGTTGTTGTTGGCTTTGGTTTGCTGACGATTGTGATAAGAATAGTCCTATCACTGAACTGTCCATAATGACACGTTTCCTGCCATGCCTTCCTACTCATGACGAATCCGACTCCTGTTATATCATCTTCTGTTGCCGTTGATATTACCCTATACTCGCCTCATCCGACATCCCTATCTTGTTTGCATTTCAATTCACGAATCCGTACTCTATCTAGATTGATCCTTTGCATTCCCTTTTTCAGATTTCCTAACTTCCCTAGAACATTCAGACACTTGACATTCCACGCTCCGAGGCGTGGAATGTTACCCATTCGTTAGTTATTCAATCTTTTTCTCGTGGTCATCCACCCTTTGGCAATCCTCTCCCCAAGATCGGAATGGGGGACTATTCTGGAATATTTTGCTAATGGAGAGCTCGTCATGACACATTTTTAATAACAGGCCACAGATTCTGTAGATACACACCATGTGACTGCATTGTAGCTGTTTTCATTGCCTTCTGCATCCTCATACTTTTGGTCATTGCTGCTTCTTCCGCCTTTTAGGGGCAGCTTCCTTTCGCAGGGCCAAGAAGGTACCCCTAAGATCTGTATGCACCTCCGCCCTCTTTGAAAAGGCTGTAGGCAGAACGAGGGTGACTCCTTATGCCGGAAGTACTCGGCCATCATTGCTGATGAGTTTTGTTCAAAATATAAGAAGTGAAATGATTTGATTACTAGTCTAATAAGCTACCCCTAGACTACGGTGATCTAGCTTACTCGACTGATAAATGCTCTGTTTCCCGATAGTCTATAATTTTACGTTCCATAATTCTCTGCTATAAATCAAAATTGTTTTCGAACACTGACTGACAATTTTCCTTTCACAGATTTTAGAAGAAATTTGTTTTATAGGAAGTACTTCAGAATTTTGTACTTTTCTGCTTATTTCTTTTCTTGTTCAGTCTGTCTGTTTCTGCCTGCCCTAAATGTAAAAACTAGCCCTGATCTAAGAAGGTATTGTTAGTCTGTAGTATTTTCTTTTTGGATATGTTGGTTATGTATTATATTAGTCCTATTGTAACTGAAAATGAAAACTACTTTCAGACTTACTCTGCTAAGTATGCCGTCTCTTGTAGTACTTCAGCTGTTCTGAAGGAAAGCAGCACATTGTCCCATGGAAAACGAAGGTGTTCAAATACTTATTATTTCTTCGTTCTCCCAGTTTAAAGGTCGGAAAACTTCCTTTGGGACAGTTATAGCGATAAGGAGTTTCACTGCATGACTTACTTTTCAGTTTCGTTTTTCATGCTTTGCTGATTATGCGTAATGGAAATAATTTCGAACTAGATTGTAGCCACCCTAAGCATGACATCATCAAATAATGCAGTCATATTGATGCCTTCTGTCAATTACAATATATACATTTTCATAGCCAATATTGCTGAAACTGGGAACTACATTAACTGGCCATCAAACTAACGTAGTCAAAATCCCAGGGATTTGTAGCCGTTTTGCGTAGCCCTTCTGGTCAACAAATAAAGAAGGAATGGAACACGACACACATTACAAAAACCCCCTCCCCCGCACACACACACACACACGCACACACACACACACACACACAAACACACATAGAGAGAGAGAGAGAGAGAGAGAGAGAGAGAGAGAGTTTCATTAGACGGATGTGTCGGGGAGATATATCTAGAAGGCAACAAAATTAGGATAACAAATTGCGGGTTAAATGTATACAGCGGTAATCAATAAATAAAGTAGATCCGTAGTTGAGAGCTGACACTACGATATTTAGCGAACCATGTTCCAGACAAAGTAACAATCTTGACAGACCATCTTGTGGCGCAGAGAATGTAGACTGCGACTTCCCCAATAGCCCAACCATTTCCTATCCATGCACGAATGGAGCGTGGGATGAGCGAATGTTGGTAGACTCGAATATAACCGACTGTCTCGTCATGATCACTCCGTGACACGTAACTGAGAGCAAGTAATACGTTGCCTTACTATTCTTTGAACGTACAGTCTCTGAATTATAACAGTAAGACGAAGGTAATACACAAGGACTCTTTCATAATGTCTGCTAAAGGAGCCAGATCTGCATATCGCTTACTGTTCAAACACGAGAGGGAGGGGGCAGCAGACGACTATACAAGTTGATGGGTAGAATCTATGAGTCTGGAGGCGTACAACCAGACTGTCCGAGAAAATCATGCAGAAAATTCCGAAGATGGCCAGAGAGAAAAATGCGAGAACTAACATACAATCAGCTAGCAGCTCATACATTCATGTTACTGACAATTATAATACAGAGAATTGAGGATCTGTTATTTTAAGACGATCAGGATGGATTTCGGAGGGGCTGTGGTACCAGAGGAGCAGTTTTGACATTGGGATTGATATGGAAGCAAGACTTAAGAATAATGAAGACACGTACATAGGATTTGTGGACCTGGAGAAAATGTTTGGGAATGTAAAAAGCGGCAAGGTATTTGAAAGTCTGAGAAAAATGTGAGTAAACTGCAGGGAAGAATGGATAATGAACTACACACATCAAAAACAGTTTTGCATCAGCTCGGTTCCGAGAGTTCCGGAACTTGTTCAGAAAATTGGAATAGAGATCAACATAAACATCATTTCCGCCCTTTTCATTGCTCATGAAAACCACACATTGCACGTTGTAGCACCATACAGCGAGACTTTCAGACGTGGTGGTCCAGATTGCTGTGCACACCGGTAATCTAATACGCAGTAGCACATCCTCTTGCATTGTTGCATGCCTGTATTCGTCGTGTCATATTAAATTTAATCAAGGCACTGTTGTTCCAGATTATCTTACTCCTCAATGGCGATTCAGGGTAGATCCCTCAGAGCGGTTGGTGGGTCCCTTTTCAATCTATCCTAGGCATGTGCGATAGGGTTAATGTCTGGAGAACATGCTGGGCACTCTAGTCGAGCGATGTCGTTATCCAGGAGGAAGTCAATCATAAGATGCGCATGATGGGGGCGCGACTTGTCGTCCATGAAGACGAATGCATCGCCAATACGCTGCCGATATGGTTGCACTATCAGTCGTAGGATGACATTCAGGTATCGTACAGCCGTTACGGCTTCCACGACTACCATCGACGTACGTCGGCCCCACGTAATACCACGGCTTCCATGACTACCAGCGGCGTACGTCGGCACCACGTAATGCCACCCCAAAACAGCAGGGAACCTCCACCTTGCTGCACTCATTGGACAGTATGTCTAAGGCGTTCAGCCTGACCGGGTTGCCTCCAAACACGTCTCCGACGATTGTGTGGTTGAAGACATATGCGACACTAATCGGTGAAGAGAACGTGATGCCAATCCTGAGCGGTCCATTCGGCATGTTGTTGCGCCCATCTGTACCGCGCTACATGGTGTCTTGGTTTCAAAGATGGACCTCGCCATGGACGTGGGGAGTGAAGATGAGCATCACGCAACCTATTGCGCACAGTTTAGAGTCGTAACATGACGACCTGTGGCTGCACGAAAAGCATTATTCAACATTGTAGCGTTGCTCTCAGGGTTCCTCCGAGCCATAATCCGTAGGTAGCGATCATCCACTGCCGTAGTAGTTCTTGGGCGTTCTGAGCGAGTCATGTCATTGACAGTTCCTATCGCTTTGTATCTCCTCCATGTCCGAACAACATCGCTTTGGTTCACTCCGAGACGCCTGAACATTTCCGTTGTTTAGAGCCTTTCCTGGCACAAAGTAACAGTGCCGACGCGATCTAACCGCGATATTGACCGTCTAGGCATGGTTGACCTACAGACAACACGAGCCATGTACCTCCTTCCTGGTGGAATGACAAATGACCGGCTGTCGCACCCCCTCCGCTAAATAGGCGCTGCTCATGCATGGTTGTTTAAATCATTGGGTGGGTTTAGTGACATCTCTGAACAGTCAAAGGGACCGTGTCTGTGATACAATATCCACAGTCAACGTCTATCTTCAGGAGTTCTGGGAACCGGGGTGATGCAAAACATTTTTGATACGTGTTTTTATACAAGAACCAAGAGTGAACACTAAGACTGGAACACCAAGAACGAACTGCTACTATTGATAATGGGGTTGAGACTTGGGTGTAGTCTTTCTCCACTCCGTTCAATCTATACGTCGAAGAGGAAATAACGAAAATAAAAGAAATTCAGAAGAAGAATTAATAGTCACCGTGAAAGGATATCAGTGATATGTTTCACTGATGCCATTGCTATCCTGAGTGAAAGTGAAGATTAATTACGTCTGTACGTCTTTGGAACAAAATACATCACTCTTTCTGCTTCTCAGGGGTCCGACAGTTTGTTGGTAAGTTTGTGGATATGTGCAGTAGGTTTCTATACACAGGTCATGTAATACGCGTAGGTAACGGGCCGCTGACTTGAGTAAGCTGTGATGGCGCCAGATCGGTACCACAGGACTTATATCAGGTGAATTTGGCCGCCCAGACATGAACTATAATGCTCCTCAAACCGCTGTAGCACGGTTCTGGCTCCGATACACGCACAATATATCGCCGAATGGTGATATCGCCTTCGGGGTAGACATCAAGCATGAAGGGATGTAGGTGGTTTGCAGCTGTCAACGTGTCTTCGATTACTATCACAAGTCCCATGCAAGCGCAGGAGAATGTCTCCCATAGCATAACACTGCTCCTACTAGCCTGTGTCCGTGGCGCGCTTCACGTTTCGATCCGCCGTTCACCTCAATAACCGCAATTTTGGAGACGACCATCACCCTAGTGTACTAAAAATGTGATTCATCCGAAGAGCCGACTCGTTTCCATTGCTCGACGGTCGAATCCCGATGGTCCCGTGCCCACTGCAATCGTAATTGACGATATAGTTGTGTCAACGTAAGAGCACATAGGGGTGGTCTGCTGTGGAACTCCCTGTTCGACAACGATAGATGAACGCTGTGCTCCGAAACGCTTCCGCGTGCACCGACACTGTGCTCTTTCGGCAGAGATGCCACAGATCACCATCTGTCCTACTTTACAGAGAAGACAAGCCTTCGAAGCCCACGTTCTGTGAAGAGTCGTAGACATCCAACCATTTAGCGCCTAAAGGTAGTTTCTCTGTTCACCTATCTCTTTCCGTAGATGCTCACAACAAGTAGCAAGCAAACGAACATTCGACTAGTTTCGTCGTTTTCGAGATACTCGTCCACATGCTCTGCGTAATAATAATAATCTGTCTTTTGTCAAAGTCGCTTAATTCAATGGACTTCCCCATTTGCAGCTTATATCTTCTCTAGGGTGATCCACTTTCCGTATCTGCTCCGCTTACATACTTTTGTTGCCATGTCAAGTGTCCACGACCCCACCAGGCGGCATCCAACGTCACAGTGGGCAGTAGTCATAATGTTTTGGCTTTTCAGTGTATTCAGTACTTATGTGGAGGACATCGCATTTTTTTATTGTTACAGCTCTATAGTCACTTTTTACAACATGCAAATATCTTGCCTAACTTTAAATGCGAACATTTTTAGGTTAGGCTTTACCGTGACTGTTATTGACATTAAATGAAACAATAAGTTTACTGTTACCAGTCACTGTTGGTAACAGTAAACTTATTGTTTCATTTAATATCTTGCCTAAATCATTTCGCAATTCGTTTTGGTCTTTTTAAGACTTTACTAGACCGTAAATGGCGGCAGCATCATATGCAAACAATCTAAGGGGGCTCGTATTGTCTCTTAATTCGTAGATGTAGATAAAGAAGAGCAGAGGGCCTATAACACTTCTTTGAGGAACCCTAGGTATCAACTACGGTTTACTGGATGACCTGTCGTGAATTATTACGAACTGTGACGTTTCTGACAGAAATTACCAAATCCAGTCGTAAAAAAGAGACAAGCAGTTACATTAGAAGCAACTTGGGACGAATAGTGTCAGAAAACTTCTGGAAATTGTGGAGTGTGTGTTAAGGGCCCTTAACAAAGAGGTTATCAGCACCCATCTAGAAACAAGGAACCAACTTGAGAGCTCCTATCGACAGCACTCATTATTTCTTGTTGTGTTTGACAAGAACAATATTTTTTGAATCCGCCCTGGTTATGTGACAATAGATCGTTTTCTTCGAGGTATTTCATAATGTTGGAACACAGTACATGTTAGAAAATCCTAAGAGAGCATGTGAGAAATTACAATGAAAATTTGATGAGAGAAATCATTAAAAACGACACATGTATGAAGAAATCGATGCAGAAACTTATTCAGGGGCACTGCTGTGTTTCAATATAAATTATAAAGCTAATGTAAAAGCTATACAAAAGACACTCGCAAAATTATTTGTATAATATTTGCGAATGGAGGCAGATCTTTCAAACTAAAATAACACTGTGATTTTCTACTTCATTTATAAGAAAGGGGACAGAGAGACAAACAGCTTCAGACCTAGCTGTAACAAAATACAATTTAATCAGGCAAAGGAATCGGCAGGCAGTAGAAATGACAGCTGTACAATAGACTCTGTACAAGTTGTGAACGAATTTTGAACGGGACAATAGGGACGAGTCACCAGTTCCTCTGGGATTAGTGTATTTGGAGAAAGCTTTTGACTTAGTTTCCTCAAAACATGTTCTAGCAGCCCTTAAGAAAACTATGTCAATATTTGTAACAATATATGTATAAGTATTACAGCTTCCACTAGACTGCGTCAGAATAGCGAGAGGTTCAGAATTGAAGGAGAAGTAAGACAAGATCAACGACTAATGTCAACAGTGCAAGAGGAAATTTTCAGATCTTTAAAGTGGAAAAATTGCGAAGGAATTCGTGTCAACGGAGTACATCTGATAGATTTTTGTTCCTTCATTGTTTTACCTTTGCTTTGACATTGGCAAATTCTACCCTAACTAATTGTTAGTGTAAGAAGGGGATTGCGTGTTGCCGGCATTAGCAGGCGGCGAACCGTGCTGGGGACCGCACTTCAATTAATGCGAATGGTAATCAGGGGGTAGATATTGCGGCAGAAACTCGACCTGTGTAATGCGACAGTTTCTCGGCTTTAATTACCGTCGTAAGGAAAGCGGAGTCTTCTAATAAGAAAGACGATACTGTACCTTCCGCTGCTATTAGCACGACAGTAGACTGTAGTGGTTCATTGCAATTCCACGAATAATTCTGGATTCTGTTACTAAACATTTTAAAGAGGGGTAATTTTGCACCTTAATCGTCGGCAGAGTGGCAATGAAATTATTAGTCACTAAATAACTTGTATCGCGTTATGAAATTGAAATTATTTAGGAAATAAAAACAACGGTCTATATTCTTAAGGCATATCTATGGAAATCCGTTAGTAGAATACCTAATTACTGAAGTAAAATACCTGATTACGGAAGGTTCGTTGATGACTACCAGTTATAGTCATTATTGCATTTTTATGTCAATGAATATATTATTTAGAATTGTAAGACCGTACTAGGCTTCTATTTCATATGATGTTAACGACTGACAACAGACAATAAAACCAAATTTTCCCACAATTTATTGCCAGAATCAAGAATAACGCGGACGACAACAACTGGAGAACTCCAGGTTTTCACAAGATTTACACTATGTGGTCAAAAGTATCCTGACAAATATTAATGGATATTAATGTGGGCTGTGTCGGCAGACGCATTTATAACGGCTTGAACTCCGCAGTGGACGTTTTCGTCAGGGTGTCTCATTGTACAGGGTGTGGCGCGGGAACTTCCTTATTTGAAACGCGTAGCACACAGCAGCTGTTACTCATTGTTGCGTGGGTTTCAGTGCAGTCAAAAATGCGAGACTTAACGTGTTTTTTTATGTTAGTTTAGTAGCGACCATGCAATGTGCAAGAGAGGAGCGCGCGCTCGCCGTTGCGGGCTACTTTTCAATGGACGTTCGGTCATCAGAATTCAGCGTGCATTCAGGAAACAGTGCAACATCGCGCATGCAGGTCCTGTTCCTGATGAGAAATCAATTGTTATGTGGGTAGAGACCTTTATGGATACTGGAAGTGTGCAGAAAAAGAAACGAGGACCTACAAGAACGACCAGAAAGCCTGAAAACATCGAGAGGGTAAGGATATCTATTTTGAATTCCCCCCAAGCGATCTGCACGCAAACTTGCAGCTGCCCTTGCAATTTCTGAACGCACAGTGACACTAATTCTTCATGAAGACGGGTTCCCGGGTTCGATTCCCGGCGGGGTCAGGGATTTTCTCTGCCTCGTGATGGCTGGGTGTTGTGTGATGTCCTTAGGTTAGTTAGGTTTAAGTAGTTCTAAGTTCTAGGGGACTGATGACCATAGATGTTAAGTCCCATAGTGCTCAAAGACATCTTCATGAAGAGCTCAAATTTCATCCATATAAAGTGTCAGTGGTGCACACATATCATCCACGTGCTTTTTTGTCACGAAAAAATGCATATGAAGCACTGATCGATGAGCTGCCTCATGACGCCTTAGTGTTCTTCAGCGACGAGCCACATTTTCATTTGTCTGGCTGCGTGAATAAACAAAATGTGCGGTACTGGAGTGGCACGTCCCCCCAGAGAACTTAATAAGTAGCCCATTCATACAGAACGTGTGACTGTTGCGCACTATCTACAGCTGGCATTATTGGCTCATAGTTTTTCGAAGAGAACGATAAGGCAGTGATGGTCATTTCTGAGAGTTATGTTCAGATAACTGAACCGTTTTTTCTTCCAGAACTTGAAGATGTCTGGTTCCAACAAGATGGCGCCACAGCTCATACGGCACGAACGTCGATGACCACGTTACGCGAACACTTCCCCGATCATCTCACCCCTTTGAGGGGGGATCTCCAGTGGCAAGCACACTCGCCATATTTAGCGCCATGCGACTTTTTCTTATGGGGCTCTCTCAAAGCCTTGGTGTATACCAATCGTCCGCAGACCCTGGTGTTGCTATTGCCAACATAGAGAGAGACAGTTTGAAAAAAGTGGACCGAAACTTCCGATTTCGACTCTCCAAATGGTTCAAATGGCTCTGAGCACTATGGGACTTAACTTCTAAGGTCATCAGTCGCCTATAACTTAGAACTACTTAAACCTAAGTAACCTAAGGACATCACACACATCCATATCCGAGGCAGGATTCGAACCTGCGACCGTAGCGGTCTCGCGGTTCCAGACTGTAGCGCCTAGAACCACTCTCCAAATGCATTGGTTCACTGAGCAGAGCGGAGGCCACCTTCAAGATATCATTTTCAAAACTTAATGGAACACAACTTTGGATGTTACTCTTTGTACAGAAAAAAGAATTAAATACATGTCTCTAATACTTACTGATTTATGATTTTTTTAAAAAATAACGAAGTTCCCGCGGCGCATTCTGTACGTGGACGAAATGCAGCCCATTCTTCATCAAGAACAGAAACCAGAAATGCGGTAATACTGGGCGCTGGGTCTGGAGCGAATTCGACGTTCTAATTCATTCCGAAGGAGTTCCATTTGGTTCAAGTTGAGACTCTGGACAGGCCAAATGAGTTTGCACTAGGCTCAGGTCACGCTCTGGGCAGGCCTGTACAGTTCAGGAATGTTATTGACCACAAACCATTGCCTCACAGGTGCTGCTTTGTGTTAGGGAGCATTGTCATTCTAATACAATGAACCATCGTCTCCAAAATGTTGCTCTACCGCATACAGAACACAGTTCTGCAATATCTGTTCGTATCCTTTCACAGTTAGCGTTTTCTAAAGCACAATAAGGGGACCACACCCTAATCACGAAGAACTCGCCTAATGTATACTTTACTGTTGGCACTAGGCATGGTAGCGTGTAATATTCTCCGGGGATTCGCCAGAGCCAACCCTCTCATTGGATTACCACAGGGTATTGCCTGATTCATCACTCCAAATGACTCGTTTCCAGCCATCCACTCTCCAGTAGCGTCGCTCTTTACACCACCTCAAGCGTCGCTTAACACTGGTGGCAAAAGTCCTTGGAAACTAGTTCACTGGTCATCGCTCTTTTTTGGGAACCGTTCATTTTTACTCGTTCACCGTTCATTGTGTTTGGTGTATGGTTCTTATGAAAACCTGAAAATTAATAGCATAGGTGACTGAAGATGGATGACGCCAAGAGGGGGCACTTGCCTCCCCCCTGGAGTAAAGAGTTTTTATTCGTAACGGAATTCTCATACACTGTTACTTTCGTGTTTCGTAAAACATTTCGTTTAGCCAACTGTAGCGTTATGTGGCTGATCGCAGTGAAATAATATAAGATGGCGCACTGAAAACCGGCCCCGAGTACAGACTGCTCGCCAGTTACGCACGATTTGTTGACCGCTACGAGCAGAATAGGTAAACGTGTAATAATTAGACAGCTAAGAAATAACAAATAAGCTTACGCAAGGAACTTCGAAACAATAGATGACGATTGGTAAGCGACAATGAGCAGCCTAGTACCTGGGGCCGGTTTTTCGTGCGCCACACTGTACCACTGAAATAATATCGTAGGAGTTGTCACATTCTCTTTACAAAATGTGACATCATACACTCGATTACGAAGCACGGGCTTCATTCGGTTATAATTCGGTCTACCTTCCATACCAATGAACATGCTCTTTTACGTTGGATCAAAAAAAGACGGAAAATGGCCACTCTTGTTTGCCGTGCCAACGTCCTTTGCATGTGTAATAACAAAAAATATTGCCTTTTTACAAGTATTTCTTCTGCTGTTTATCGAAATAATGAAGTAAGCTGATACGCCATTTTATTACCTGAAAAGATGTATTGTTACATGACACGTAATTATTATGTAATTTATTTAATTATAAAATACGTGCCGTTCGGGAACGAGACCGACCGTTTCCCGTTCCCGGGAACTATAAGAAGAAAGCCGCGAGTGAAGTGAACTATAAAAGAACCTTGCTTAGAATTCGTTCCCCGCTTGTTCCATTTTTCTTGATGAACAGGTCCTTTGGAACCGTTAGTTCACGAACGACCCATCTCTACTGACTACATATATTTGTGGCTAGCTGTATTGCTGGTAGTATTTTGGAATTCACCACTGATGCCTTCCGATGACTGCATATGATTATTTACAATCATTCTCTGCAAAGCTCAATGGTCCCTGTCAATCATTACATTAGACCGCTCTGGTCTTGGTTAACCTGTACTTGTGGCTCCAGAAGGGTTGAAATATCCTTGCTGGCCTTGTTATTCAGCGACACGTAATGGCTATAGCTTCCGTTTTTAGGTACGAAGGGATGTGATTTATCTACTTGACAGCTTTGTTGCCACGTACACACTCTAGCAGTAATAGAGGTTAGGGTCGGTTGCGTGTTCAGTGATCCCACGCGATGTGCTTAATGTGTAGTACATCTTTCGTGGAAATTGCATTGACTTGTTAGTTAGCTAGTTGGTTGCTTGTTCCATTAATCAACCTCACGGTACGGTAGCTGTTATGATGTGGAACGCGTCAAGTGCACAAAAAATGCACATGAAGCAATATATATATATATATATATATATATATATATATATATATATATATATATATATATATATATATATATATATAAAATGCACATATGAAGCAATATATATTTTTCTTCATATGTGCATATATATTACAATACAAAGTTAAGGATTAATATTTCTATTATTTACCACATTCCCTTAAATGGCACAAAATGCATGTGCTATATTTATAGATGTACTTATTCCTATTCAAGAATTCATCTATGGTATAGAAGGAGTTGTCAAGGAGATAGCATTTCAATTTATTTTTGAAGCTATTACTGCTGTCTTTCAGACAATGAATTTCATATGGTAATTTGTCGAAAATTTTTATAGCAGCATATTTTACCCCTTTATGTGCCAAAGGTAGGTTGAGTAAAGGATAGTGTAAGTCTAACTTTTTCCTGGTATTATAATCATGAATGTTACTGTTGTTTATTAACTGCTCCATGTTGTTGAGAATAAATTTCATATGAGGCTGTTGTAAGAATACCCAATCTTTTAAAAAGGTGCCTACAAGATGTGCGACTATTAACCCCGCACATCATTCTAACCACTTTCGTTTGTCAAGTGAACACTTTTTGTCTAAATGTTGAGTTAGCCCAAAGTATTATTCCGTATGACATCAGAGAGTGAAAGTATGTAAAGTATGTTGGCTTACTAATTTCTGTATCCTCAAAATTGGCAACTATTCTGATTGCAAAAGTTGCTGAACCTAGTAGTTTGAGAAGATCCAAAATACGAATTTTCCAGTTAAGATTCTCATCTATGGGTACACCCAAAAACTTAGTATGCTCTACCGTGTCTACTGACTTTTATTGATGTGTTATATTTATTGAAGAAACTGTTCCTTTTGCAGCAGAAAATTGGATGTACTGTGTTTTTTCAAAGTTTAGAGCAAGCCCATTTGCAGAAAACCACTTAATGACGTTTCCAAAGACCTTATTTGTATCCTTTTGCAACTGGAGTTTCTTTTACCAGATTAATAATGATGCTTGTATCATCAGCAAATAGTTTCAGTTCAGCTTCCTGTTCAAATAGGAAGAGAGGTCGTTCACATCAAAAAGAAATGCAGATGATAAACGGGTATTAATTGGACAAATATATGATACTAGAACTGACATGTGATTACATTTTCACGCAATTTGGGTGCTTAGATCCTGAGAAAGCAGTACCCAGAACAACCACCCCTGGCCGTAATAACGGCCTTCATACACCTGGGCATTGAGTCAAACAGAGCTTGAATGGCGTGTACAGGTATAGCTGCCCATGCAGCTTCAACACAATACCACAGTTCATCAAGAGTAGTGACTGGCGTATTGTGACTAGGCAGTTGTTCGGCCACCATTGACCAGACGTTTTCAGTTGGTGAGAGATTTGGCAGCAGTCGAACATTTTCTGTATCCAGAAAAGCCCGTACAGGACCTGCAACATGCCGCCGTGCATTATCCTGCAGAAATGTAGGGTTTCGCAGGGATCGAATGAAGGGTAGAGCCACGGGTCGTAACACATCTGAAATGTAACGTCCACTGTTCATAATTCCGTCAGTGCGAACAAGAGGTGACCGAGACATGTAACCAGTGGCACCCCATACCATCACACCGGGTGATACGCCAGTACGGCGATGACGAATACACGCTTCCAATGTGCGTACACCACGATGTCGCCAAACACGGATGCGACCATCATGATGCTGTAAACAGAACCTGGATTCATCCGAAAAAGACGTTTTGTCATTCGTAGTTGAGTACGTAGTTGAGTACACCATCGCAGACGCTCCTGTCTGTGATGGAGCGTTAAGGGTAACCGCATCCGTGGTCTCCGAGCTTATAGTCCATCCTGCTGCAAACGTCGTCGAACTGTTTGTGCAGATGGTTGTTGTCCTGCAAACGTCCCCATCTATTGACTCAGGGATCGAGACGTGGCTGCACGATCCGTTACAGCCATGCGGATAAGATGACTGTCATCTCGACTGCTAGTGCCACGAGGCCGTTGGGATCCAGTACGGCGTTCCGTATTACCCTCCTGAACCCACCGGTTCCATATTTTGGTAACAGTCATTGGATCTCGACCAATGCGAGCAGCAATGTCGCGATACGCTAAACCGCAATCGCGATAGGATACAATCCGACCTTTGTCAAAGTCGGAAACGTGATGGTACGCATTTCTCCTTCTTCACGAGGCATCACAACAACGTTTAACCAGGCAAGGCCGGTCAACTGCTGTTTGTGTATGAGAAATCGGTTGGAATCTTTCCTCATGTGAGCACGCTGTAGGTGTCGTCACCGGCGCCAATCTTTTTAAATGCTCTGAAAAGCTAATAATTTGCATATTACAGCAACTTCTTCCTGTCGGTTAAATTTCTCTTCTGTAGCGCGTGGTGTAGCAATTTTAATAGCCAGTAGTGTATTAAGAACAGAAGGGGACCCATTATTGAACCATTGGAACACCTAATGTAGTTTCACCCCAGTTAGATGAATGTTGTTGTTGTTGTTGTCTTCAGTCCTGAGACTGGTTTGATGCAGCTCTCCATGCTACTCTATCCTGTGCAAGCTGCTTCATCTCCCAGTACCTACTGCAACCTACATCCTTCTGAATCTGCTTAGTGTATTCATCTCTCGGTCTCCCTCTACGATTTTTACCCTCCACGCTGCCCTCTAACGCTAAATTTGTGATCCCTTGATGCCTCAAAACATGTCCTACCAAGCGATCCCTTCTTCTAGTCAAGTTGTGCCACAAACTTCTCTTCTCCCCAATCCTATTCAATACCTCCTCATTAGTTACGTTATCTATCCACCTTATCTTCAGTATTCTTCTGTAGCACCACATTTCGAAAGATTCTATTCTCTTCTTGTCCAAACTAGTTATTGTCTATGTTTCACTTCCATACATGGCTACACTCCAAACAAATACTTTCAGAAACGACTTCCTGATACATAAATCTATACTCGATGTTAACAAATTTCTCTTCTTGAGAAACGCTTTCCTTGCCATTGCCAGTCTACATTTTATATCCTCTCTACTTCGACCATCATCAGTTATTTTACTTCCTAAATAGCAAAACTCCTTTAGTACTTGAAGTGTCTCATTTCCTAATCTAATTCCCTCAGCATCACCCGATTTAATTTGACTACATTCCATTATCCTCGTTTTGCTTTTGTTGATGTTCATCTTATATCCTCCTTTCAAGACACTCTCCATTCCGTTCAAGTGCTCTTCCAAGTCCTTTGCCGTCTCTGACAGAATTACAATATCATCGGCGAACCTCAAAGTTTTTACTTGGTCTCCATGAATTTTAATACCTACTCCAAATTTTTCTTTTGTTTCCTTTACTGCTTGCTCAATATACAGATTGAATAACATCGGGGAGAGGCTACAACCCTGTCTCACTCCTTTCCCAACCACTGCTTCCCTTTCATGCCCCTCGACTTTTATGACTGCCGTCTGGTTTCTGTACAAATTGTAAATAGCCTTTCGCTCCCTGTATTTTACCCCTGCCACCTTTAGAATTTGAAAAAGAGTATTCCAGTCAACATTGTCAAAAGCTTTCTCTAAGTCTACAAATGCTAGAAACGTAGGTTTGCCTTTTCTTAATCTTTCTTCTAAGATAAGTCGTAAGGTCAGTATTGCCTCACGTGTTCCAACATTTCGACGGAATCCAAACTGATCCTCCCCGAGGTCCGCATCTACCAGTTTTTCCATTCGTCTGTAAAGAATTCGCGTTAGTATTTTGCAGCTGTGACTTATTAAACTGATAGTTCGGTAATTTTCACATCTGTCAGCACCTGCTTTCTTTGGGATTGGAATTATTATATTCTTCTTGAAGTCTGAGGGTATTTCGCCTGTCTCGTACATCTTGCTCACCAGCTGGTAGAGTTTTGTCATGACTGGCTCTCCCAAGGCCGTCAGTAGTTCTAATGGAATGTTGTCTACTCCAGGGGCCTTGTTTCGACTCAGGTCTTTCAGTGCTCTGTCAAACTCTTCACGCAGTATCGTATCTCCCATTTCGTCTTCATCTACATCCTCTTCCATTTCCATAATATTGTCCTCAAGTACATCACCCTTGTATAAACCTTCTATATACTCCTTCCACCTTTCTGCCTTCCCTTCTTTGCTTAGAACTGGGTTGCCATCTGAGCTCTTGATATTCATACACGTGGTTCTCTTCTCTCCAAAGGTCTCTTTAATTTTCCTGTAGGCAGTATCTATCTTACCCCTAGTGAGATAAGCTTCTACATCCTTACATTTGTCCTCTAGCCATCCCTGTTTAGCCATTTTGCACTTCCTGTCGATCTCATTTTTGAGACGATTGTATTCCTTTTTGCCTGCTTCATTTACTGCATTTTTATATTTTCTCCTTTCATCAATTAAATTCAATATTTCTTCTGTTACCCAAGGATTTCTAGCAGCCCTCGTCTTTTTACCTACTTTATCCTCTGCTGCCTTCACTACTTCATCCCTCAGAGCTACCCATTCTTCTTCTACGGTATTTCTTTCCCCTATTCCTGTCAATTGTCCCCTTATGCTCTCCCTGAAACTCTGTACAACCTCTGGTTCTTTCAGTTTATCCAGGTCCCATCTCCTTAATTTCCCACTTTTTTGCAGTTTCTTCAGTTTTAATCTACAGGTCATAACCAATAGATTGTGGTCCGAGTCCACATCTGCCCCTGGAAATGTCTTACAACTTAAAACCTGGTTCCTAAATCTCTGTTTTACCATTAAATAATCTATTTGATACCTGCAGCTGCATCAAACCAGTCTCAGGACTGAAGACAACAACAACAACAACAACAACCTTTTAGTATCTCCAGGGTTCTTCCACGTATACAACCTTCTTTCATGATTCTTAAACCATGTGTTAGCTATAATTAAGTTGTGTTCTGTGCAAAATTCTACTAGGCGGCTTCCTCTTTCATTTCTTAGCCCCAATCCATATTCACCTACTATGTTTCCTTCTCTCCCTTTTCCTACACTCGAATTCCAGTCACCCATTACTATTAAATTTTCGTCTCCCTTCACTATCTGAACAATTTCTTTTATTTCATCGTACATTTCTTCAATTTCTTCATCATCTGCAGAGCTAGTTGGCATATAAACTTGTACTACTGTAGTAGGTGTGGGCTTCGTATCTATCTTGGCCACAATAATGCGTTCACTATGCTGTTTGTAGTAGCTTACCCGCATTCCTATTTTCCTATTCATTATTAAACCTACTCCTGCATTACCCCTATTTGATTTTGTGTTTATAGCCCTGTAGTCACCTGACCAGAAGTCTTGTTCCTCCTGCCACCGAACTTCACTAATTCCCACTATATCTAACTTTAACCTATCCATTTCCCTTTTTAAATTTTCTAACCTACCTGCCCGATTAAGGGATCTGACATTCCACGCTCCGATCAGTAGAACGCCAGTTTTCTTTCTGCTGATAAAGACATCCTCTTGAGTAGTCCCCGCCCGGAGATCCGAATGGGGGACTATTTTACCTCCGGAATATTTTACCCAAGAGGACGCCATCATCATTTAATCATACAGTTCATGGGGGGGGGGGGGGGGAGTTAGATGAATAGCAAACTTATTTAAATCACTTGACCTATATAAGGAAACTTCTTGCTTCCTGTTCTGTAGGTACGACTTAAACAACGCATATGCTATTCCATTTATGCCATAGAATTGTAATTTCTGTAACATAATGTCATGGTTCACACAATCATTTTACTATTTAAAGACTCTATTATGTGGACAGTGAAACAGTATGTTGCTGTCTCAGTGGAACAGCATTTTTGAAATCCGAATTGTGTCTTGCACTGAGTGTAAAGTAGGAACAAATGCCTACTTGTGGTGATACACAAGTCAATACTCGTAAAGGGCAACAAGACATTCAAATACCAACATGTATCTAACTTAACGAAATTTTTTCTGTCCTGGTCAACGGTGAAGACAGGGTCAGGCATAATACAAATTTTGCGCAAATTCATAAGCCGCCAGGAAAAGCTTGCGATATTTCGGAATCAAATATATGTCGGATTAACAGTGGCAGAGTCTGCAGATGAGAGCACGTGTTCTCCAAGAAATAAATACGAATGAGAATGGAAATCTACGGAATTTGATGATTTTTAAACAAAAAGTTAGTGTGTAGAACCGTACTTCGTTACGATGACTGGGAAGGGTCCACCGGCTAAAAAAGCACAGGGTGACCTCAGTGAGAAAATCGATTATTCTGTGTTGAAAACCTCCATTCTTCATCTTCTCTGCTCTCCTAGTTATCGACTCACAAAGTGTAAAGATAAAGAATTTTTTTAGTGGAATACAGGGAAATTGCATCAGTAAGATCGAAGTTCTCACGTTCAGTGTCCTTTCTGCTTGTTAAGGCCAGTGGCTTGTAGTACACTTTATTAAAATTGTGTTTCACAAAACCGTACGAAAAAAATATTTTGCTCGACTTTAAGCGAAATAATGGCTGTTGACACCCAGCTGAATACTACAATGGAAATAATGTCCAGCGCAGTCACATCTACTTTAGTTCATTGGATTCCATGCTAACCTGATTTACGCAGATGTACTGCTCTCGTGAGTGAATTCCAGAAGATCTCCAGGAATACTAGTTTACTTCAGCATGGTGACCTGCCATTTTTCAATCTTAAAATAGTAAAATCGCGGCCCCCAACCTTGCTTGATGCTGCTGACATGGATTCCAAGGATTTTTAAACCTTTTGATGAATGTAAAGATCAGTGGGAAGCAGTAACAGATGTGCGACTGTATCACAGGTAGTAGACATCCAAGTGGATCCCACCTACCACGTAAGACTTGGACTGCCTTAAACAGAATCAGAACGGGCCGTAGCCGGTGTAGAGATGCTCTCCACAAGTGGAAAATTTTGTGCTCTGGGTTAAAGGACTGGATGTCCATTTGTGAAGCACAAACATTATTAAGTAAAAATTGCGAAAAAATATTAGTCTGTGTTTTTGGACTGGATGATGGAGTACTTTCCAAAGAAAATTCTTCTCAGTCATTAAGTTGTGAGAAAAAAATAAAATCTAACATTACAAGAAATTTTCAAGGAAAAGAATTTTTAATTCAACCTGTGAAAAAACCACAGAAGCTTTAACATATTTGAAATGAAAAAAATTATTAACATCCTGAGTGTTTATAGAAGCATATGATACATATTTTTTCGTGGATACATAAAAGTACTCCGAGATAAGAAATAAAATGCCTCAAGAAGTGAGAAAGTGTTTCGTCTGTGTGACGAAAATGTCGTCACTGATGAATTTGAGCTCTGTTGGACGTCGTGGAATCTTACAGCGAGAAAGTTCTCCAGAAAACCATACTAATTATAACATCTCACCTGTCAACGCCATTTATTTACGAGGGACTCGTGTAGCTCGTGGGTCCCGGTGGAGGTTCGAGTCCTTCCTCGGGCATGGGTGTGTGTGTGTTTGTCCGTGGGATAATTTAGGTTAAGTAGTGTGTAAGCTTAGGGACTGATGACCTTAGCAGTTAAGTCCCATAAGATTTCACACATATTTTGTAGCTCGTGGAAGGAATAGAACAGCAACAATTGCTCTTGCAGCAGCAATTGCAACACCATTTCCGTCAGGAAACTGTGTTCCTCCATCAGGAAAGTCAGCTTTTGCTGAATCAACTCCAAGTTCAGGAAACCCACCCCATCCAAGCTGTGGTCGCTCTCAAGCAAAGAGTCACCATCCGCGTTTCTGCAGTTTAGCGACGCCAAAGAGAATTAGGACGTACACTATGTGGTCAAAGTATCCGGACACCTGAAAATGGTTTACAAGTTCGTGGTGCCCTCCATCGGTAATCCTGGAATTCAGTATGATGTTGGCCCACCCTTAGCCTTGATAACAGCTTCCACTCTCGCAGGCATACTTTTAATCAGGTGCTGGAAGGCTTCTTGGGGAATGCCAGTCCATTCTTCATGGAGTGCTGCAGTGAGGAGAGGTGTCGATGTCGGTCGGTGAGGCGTGGCACGAAGTCGGCGTTCCAAAACATCCCTAAGGTTTTCTATAGGATTCAGGTCAGCACTCTGGGGAGCCCAGTCCATTAAAGGGATGTGTTTGTCGTTATAAACAGGTGCTCGATCGTGTTGAAAGATGCAATCCCCATCCCCGAATTGCTATTCAATACTGGGAAGCAAGAAGGTACTTAAAACATGCATGTACGCCTGTGCTGTTATACTGCCTCGCAAAAGAACAAGGGTGCAAGCTCCCACCATGAGAAACACGATCACACCATATCACCAACGTCTCCGAATTTTACTGTTGGCTCTACACACGCTGGCAGATGACGTTCGCCGGGCATTCGCCATACCCACACCCTGTCATCGGATCGCCACATTGTGTACCGTGATTCCTCACTCCACAAAATGTTTTTCCAGTGTTCAATCGTCCAACGTTTACGCTCCTTACACCAAGCGAGGCGTCGTTTGGCTTTTACCGGCGTGATACGTGGCTTATGAGCAGGCTCTCGACCATGAAATCCAAGTTTTCTCACCTCCCGCCTAATTGTCAAAGTACTTGCACTGGGTCTTGATGCAGTTTGGAACTCCTGTGTGATTGCCTGGATAGATGTCGGCCTACTACACATTACAACCCTCTTCAACTATCGACGACGGTCTCTGTCAGTCAACAGACGAGATCGACCTGCGCGCCTTTGTGTTGTACGTATACCTTTACGTTTCCACTTCTCTATCACATCGGAAACTGTGGATCTAGGGATGTTGAGGAATGTGGAAATTCCGCTTACAGCCGCATGACAGAAGTGACACCCAATCAAATGACCACGTTCGAAGTCCGTGAGTTCCGCGGAGCGTCCCATTCTGCTCTCTCGCGATGTCTAATGACTATTTTTTTGGTGGTGTCCGGATGCTTTTGATCACATAGTGTACATGGTTCCATGTGTAGCGTTGCAGTGGTAACCGCAGCGGTCGCAAATTATAGCGGTGGCGTCTAGAGGCTGTCATCGAGGTCCATGCCTTCTGGAGGGTTTTCAGACTCGCCGGACCGGGATACCAAAAGCAGGAAATGGACAGAGGGACGACGGAGAAGGAGATGGTGAAAGAGAGAATGTACGAAGAGATGAACAGAGAGAGGGGGAAGAGACAATGGACCAAGAGATGGTGAGGAGATGGACAGAGAGTGAGAGAGGAAGAGATGGACGGAGAGATGGGGGAGAAGAAATGTGTTCTGAGAGCATCCTCGGCCCCTTTCGGCTTATGTATGATTTGGTGAAGGCAACTATCATCGCATGTTTGATACAGGCTTTGCTGTCTATTTGTACCATCGTAGCCAGGGATGATCGCGGTCCTCCGGTTTGGAAACGAGTGGAAGGTCCAAACCAGAGGCTCAGACGACTCAGCGACGGTATCGGACGATAATCTCTCGATCTCCGATATCGGGTGCAGGACTGTCCCCTTAATAGCTCGGGCGTGCACTACACACAAAGAGCGACTACGAGGGTAAGGAGTACGTGTGGCGTGCACATGGGGCTTTTTTAGGTTTTTGAAACCCTCCCTGGGGATGAAAGACGATTTGCCTGATAAATTAGCCACAATGTCCTCAGAAAATGTTCAGCTTCGCAGATCAGAGATAGAAAAGGTTAATAAGATTCTAGTTAACTGCAGAAGCATTCATGGAAAGATCCCAGAATTAGTATTGCTTGTTGGAGGTTATAATGCAGAGACAGTATTTGGGAGAGGAAGGTACTTGAAACCGGATTTTGATGACAACGAAATCCTAAGTTCAGATTAGAATATTTATAGTAAGGACTGGTTAGTCGCCAATGGTAGCCGCGTGTTTATTGCAGCAAAGAATTCGGTAAAATCTAGCGAGGTTATCAAGGATTCCGATTGTGAATTGATCTGGGTGAAGTTAAGTATCAAAGATCGGTCAAAAATGGTAATCGGTGGCTTTTATAGACCGCCTGTGTCAGGAGCTGTAGTGGTAGAGCGCTTCAGACAGAACTTGCAGAATATCGTTAATAATTGGCCGTTGTAACTGGGGGTGAGTTTAACTTGCCGAGTTTATGTTGGGAGTGTCATGTTGTCAAATTGGTGCCAGATACAGGGACTGTGTGACATTGTTCTGCATGTCTGGTCCAAAAATTACTTTGAGCAGATAGTTAGAGAACCAACTCGTGAGGATGACTTGACCTCATTCCTGAACTTATCTAATCACTTAACGTAGAGGAAGGTATCGGTGATCATAAGGCTGTGATAGTATCTATGACTTCGGGTCTTACAAAGAATTTTAAGAAAGATAGGAAGATATTTTTGCTTAGTGACAGGATATAAATTTCAGTGTGTGAGCAGTCAGCATAAAACATTCGTTGATGAGGACGAAGATGAGGAGAACAAATGGAAAAAATTGAAAGGCATCGTGAAAAATTCCCTAGACAAATATGTTCCGAGCAAGCTCTTAAGGGATGGGAAAGACCCACGATGGTTTAATAGCCGTGTCAGTAAACTGCTACGTAAACAAACAGAACTTCACCTCAGATTCAAGAGAAGTAAAAACCTAGCTGACAAATAAAGATGAACGAGGCGAAAATTAGAACAATGATAGAAGCGTTCAATGAGTTTGAAAGTAAGTTTTGGTCGTGTGGAAAACCAGTAAGTGGGTCAAAATCATTTGTTCTTTCACTCCGTGACCACACTGGGACCGAAACGGAAGATAACGGAGAGAATGCTGAAAACTGAATTCGACCTCTCGAAATTGTTTCATCGCAGAAGATCACTTCTTTCAATGAACGTCGAAAAGGTAGGTACTGAGATAACCGATCATGGAATAGAAAAACAACTTAGCGGTGGAAAGGTGATAGGAGCAGATGAGATACCTATAAGATTCTATAAAGATTATGGGAAAGAACTTGCTCCACTTCTAGCAGTAGTCCGCAGCTCGTGGTCGTGCGGTAGCGTTCTCGCTTCCCGCGCCCGGGTTCCCGGGTTCGATTCCCGGGATTTTCTCTGCCTCGTGATGACTGGGTGTTGTGTGATGTCCTTAGGTTAGTTAGGTTTAAGTAGTTCTAAGTTCTAGGGGACTGATGACCATCGATGTTAAGTCCCATAGTGCTCAGAGCCATTTGAACCATTTTCTAGCAGTAATTTATAGTAAATCGCTTGAGCAACGAAGAGTACCTGGCGAATGGAAGTAAGCGCACGTCGTTCCAGTTTTTTAAGAAAGACCGTAGGACAAATGCATACAGTTATAGACCTGTATCGTCAATCTGTTGCAGAATCATGGAACAAGTTTTATGCTCAAGGGTTATGACTTTTTGGAGAATGAAAATCTCCTCTATAGAAATCAACATGGATTCCGCAAAAATAAATCTTTTGAAACTGAGCTCGCTCTGTTCCTCCATGAGATCCGCAACGCCGTAGACAGCGCCGCTCAGGTTGATGTCGTGTTCCTTGACTTCAGGAGGCATTTGACACAATCCCTCACTGCCTCTTAGTAACAAAAAATACGAGCTTATCGAGTACCGGATCAGATCTGCGACTGGATCCAAGACTTACTTCCAGATAGAAGTCAACACGCTCTGAACAACATTGACAGATGTAAAGGTTATTTCTGGAGGACCCTAAGGAACTGGGTTAGGACCATAACTGTTTACCATGTATGTGTATAATCTAGTAGAAAACGTCGGATGTTCTTTAAGGCAGTTCGTAGATGATGCGGTTGTCTATAACAAAGTAGCAACGCCAGGAGATAGTAAGAATTTGCAGGACGACCTGCAGAGAATTGATGAATGGTGCAGACTCTGGCAGTTGACCCTGAATGTAAATAAATTAGCATTTTGCGCATATATAAGAAAAGAAATCCACTAATGTATAGCTACACCACTGATGACAAACAGCTGGAGACAGCGGCTGCCGTAAAATATCTAGGCGTAGATATCCAGAGCGACCTTAAGTGCATTGACCACATAAAACAGACAGTGGGAAAAGCAGATACCAGACTTAGATTCATCGGGAAATTTTTAAGGAAATGTAACTCATCCACGAAAGAAGTGGCTTATAAGACGCTTGTTCGACCGATTCTTGTTCATCTGTCTGGGCTCCCTCCAGCGAAGAGAGGCGCGTTTCGTCACGGGAGCGTTTAGCCGGCGCGAGAGCGTTACGGAGATGTTCAACAAACTCAACTGGCAGACGTTGCAAGAGGGGCGTTGTGCATCACGGAGAGATTTAGTATTGAAATTCCGAGACAGAACTTTCCAGGAAGAGTCGGACAACTTATTACTTTCCCCCACATACGTCTCGAGTTGTGACCACGAGGAGAAAATTCGAGAAATTAGAGGCAATACAGACGCTTCTTTCCACGCGCTGTTTGCGAGAGGGACGTGAGCTCAAGTAGTAGTACAAAAGTACCCTCCGCCACACATCATTAGGTGGCTTGCGTAGTGTGATGTGGACGTAAATGTAGATGTGCAGTATGTGTGACATTCGCATACAAGGGCGAAGTCCCAATTATAAAACTACTATTTAAAGAAAAATCAAGTTAAAAATTTATTTCGCTTACTCCTTCGTCTATAGTAGACTAAAAATTAACGAGAATGATATAATATTTGTTGGCACGTTCAATACTATGCAGGTTCAGATATTTTCAGGTGAAAAGACACTGAAATAAAGCTGAAACTTAACACGTCTGTCTTATAATCGGAAGAACATGTTTAAAATCCGGCAACGGCCTTGCCGCAGTGGATACACCGGTTCCCGTCAGATCACCGAAGTTAAGTGCTGTCGGGCGTGGCCGGCACTTGGTTGGGTGACCATCCTGGCCGCCATGCACCGTTGCCATTTTTCTGGGTGCACTCAGCCTCGTGATGCCAATTGAGGAGCTACTCGACCGAATAGTAGCGGCTCCGGTCAAAGAAAACCATCATAACGACCGGGAGAGCGGTGTGCTGACCACACGCCCCTCTTATCCGCATCGTTTGCTGATGATGAGACGGTGGTTGGATGGTCCCAATGGGTCACTCGTGGCCTGAAGATGAGGCGCATGTTTAAAATACAGTGAAATCTTCATACACACAGGACTAAGAGGCATAAAGTAATTATTAAAGTAGAAATAAAATTTAAATATACCACGTTTCTAAATCGGACTAAGAAGTTCAAATTTTTTCCCAACTCCCATACCGATTCCTAACCCCATATTGATAGTCCTGAAAACATGTGATTGTGAATTCAATACCTGTGAAAATAACTGGGAGTTTTAAAATGAAAAATGTGGGGTGCATGCTTTAGATAATAGTAAAGAGATAGTGCATGGACCAGTTATGTATTGCAAGTGACTCGCGTTTTCGTTTTCAATATTACAAGAATTTTCATGTTGTTGTTGTGGTCTTCAGTCCAGAGACTGGTTTGATGCAGCTCTCCATGCTACTCTATCCTGTTCAAGCTTGTTCATCTCCCAGTACCTACTGCATCCTACATCCTTCTGAATCTGTTTAGTGTATTCATCTCTTGGTCTCCCTCTACGATTTTTACCCTCCACGCTGCCCTCCAATACTAAAGTAGTGATCCCTTGATGCTTCAGAATATGCCGTACCAACCTATCCCTTCTTCTAGTCAAGTTGTGCCACAAATTTATCTTCTCTCCAATTCTATTCAATACCTCCTCAATAGTTATGTGATCTACCCAAATAATTTTCAGCATTCTTCTGTAGCACCACATTTTGAAAGCTTCTATTCGCTTCTTGTCTGAACTATTTATCGTCCACGTTTCACTTACATACATGGCTACACTCCATGGAAATACTTTCATAAACGACTTCCTGACACTTAAATCTATACTCGATGTTAACAAATTTTTCTTCGTCAGAAACGCTTTCCTTGCCATTGGCAGTCTACATTTTATATCCTCCCTACTTCGATCATCATCAGCTATTTTGCTCCCCAAATAGCAAAACTCATTTACTACTTTAAGCGTCTAATTTCCTAATCTAATTCCCGCTGCATGACCCGATTTAATTCGACTACATTCCAGTATCCTCGTTTTGCTTTTGTTGATGTTCATCTTATATCATCCTTTCAAGACACTTTCCGGCTGCTCTTCCAGGTCTTTTGCTGTCTCTGAAAAAATTACAATGTCATCGGCGAACCTAAATTTTCATAGCTACTCAAAATTCACACTCATAAATTTTCAAGACTATCGGTATAGCCATAGGAATCAGTATGGGGCTAGGTGAAATATAAAATATAATTTCTAGTCCGATTTAAAACTGTGGCATATTAAAAAAGTTGGCTAGTTGCGAGTAGGACTCGCGGTCTGAGGGTTTTACAAATTTAGTTATGTATACAGGCAGTTCATGCATTCCAGGAATCGAGAATTTCGACATTTTTGACGAGCAAGTTTGCGAGTACCAAAATATCTGAGATAAATGGCCGTATCAGTTGGTTACATTGACTTAGAAGTTAACGCTTATTATATCGCCAAGGAACCATAGACCTTAGTATGTGACATACATTTCAGCTTGATACGTCTACCCGTTCCTGAGAAATAGTAATCTTAATAGACGGACGGACATACAGACAGTGTGATAACAAATGAGAATTTTTTTATCTAAGGTAATTACAAATATTTATTTTTTTCCCTTTTGCTAAAATTTATGACTCTAGGCCAACGGGAAATTGCTTATAGGTTTTGATGAGTGAGTTTGCGAGTATCAAAATGTGTGACATAACTGGCCGTATCTGTTGGTTCCAATGATTTAGAAGCTAACACTTATTATAACGCCAAGGAACCATAGATCTTAATATGTGACATCAATTTCAATTTGATAAGTCTTCCTGTTCCTGAGAAAAAGTGGTCTTTATAGACTGACAGAGAGATAATATCATAATAAACGACAATTTTTTTTTTTTACCTGTGGTGTCATTACAGTTTTATAGTATTCGGATTTTTTCCTTTGGTTGTACTGCGAGCCTTTACATTTTGCCAAATATGTTGATTCTAGGCCAACGGGAAGTACCCTATGGTGAGTGAGTTTGCGAATAACAAGATATGTGACATAAACGGCCGTATCTTCTGGTTGCATTGATTTAAAAGCTTACTGCAATTACACCGGCAAGGGCCTATAGGCAAACTGTGGACAAACTATTCCAGAGAAAAAGGGTCTTAACAGAAGCACAGACAAATGGACAGAGGGATAAAAAATGACAAAAAATATTTTTTCGTGTCATATAATTGCAAATTAACAATTTCCAGATTTGCTCCTATGATCGTACTGTGGAACCTTGCTTCCTGACAAATTCTACGTTCACGGGAAGCACCCCATAGCTTTAAAAGACTGAGGTTTCGAGTATCCAAATACGTGACATAAATGGCCACATCTTTAAAGTGCCTTAAAATTTAAAATTTCTACACTCCCAAGGGAGCATAGCCCTTAATATGTGAAATAGATACGAACCTGATACATAGAAAAAGGGTTACTAGAGTCGGACACACAGACAGATGGGCAACAAAGCGGCGATCCTGTAAGGTTTCCGTTTATTCAGATTGTGGAATGGAACCCTAATAATTAATTTAAATAATTATTTTACTATACTGTCAATAGTCAATGGAAGGAAGACAGCCGCGCGGGATTAGCCGAGCGGTCTCAGGCGCTGCAGTCATGGATTGTGCTGCTGGTCCTGGCGGAGGTTCGAGTCCTCCCTCGGGCATGGGTGTGTGTGTTTGTCCTTAGGATAATTTAGGTTAAGTAGTGTGTAAGCATAGGGACTAATGACCTTAGCAGTTAAGTCCCATATGATTTCCCACACATTTTTTTGAAGGAAGACCTGGTAACTCCCTAGCTGGTTCACTCGTCCAAAACTTTCAATTTGCGTACACTTTCCCAAGAAGCTTCCAGATACGTCTTTGACGGTGTGGACGGTCCTGGCGTAGTCACATCCAAAACAAAACTCTTACCATAATCTCTACGCCAACCGTCCCACAATAGTATGGGATCCTGATCTCGTGTGAAGTAACTGAAAAAAAGTCCTCTGAATAGGTGTATTTACACGCTTCCATGACAGTTACATCTGTAACTAGATACATAAAAATTTTTATTTTGCGTCAGAATCTTCCAAGATTTACGTTTTGCGTTTTCCTATTGCAGTGACAACGTAAAAAAAAAAAAAGACGTCGGGGGCAGAGATTCAGAACAACATACACGCATACATCATGTGCATTACCTATTTAAACTCGCAACGCTCTTTAAAATGGGAATAAATTCGCGACGTGCTGCGCATGAAAAAGTATTACTGGTGCCGCATTTTATTATTTGAATTATTATTGACACAGCTTCCGGATTTCAACACATATCATTTATGATGAATGAAATTAAGCATCATTTTGTTTCACATGTGAGTAAATATGATTAACAATTGAGGATTACCCGATTTTACGCTCTATTCAGAGAAACAGCTGTGTGTTCCGAGCGACTGTTGCACCACGGCTTCGGCTGTTACAGAACATTTCAAAATTTTTTCGGTGTGTACGTCTGCACCTCACAGATGTCATCTGGAATTTTGTGTTATTATCCAGTCGCTGATGACCCACTGGCTTCCCCCAGTACTTAATGCAATTACACACAAGCTTCCCCTGATATAATTTTAAGATCACAGACCACATCGGGGCAGTCGTAAACGCTGCAATGTTGTGACGATGCACACTGCACCGCACTGCGGGTGGAGAAGAGAGATAATGTAAATGAGTACTTGCTCCACATCCTAAATGACAGGTTTTAAAACTACGCTACGATCATGTTACTGTTATAGGCTACTTTTTTCATCTGCCTCTCGTTTTTTGCGTTAAATAAAAAACAAAAACTGCAAGTGGTGCATATCTTTCTACTGCCAATGCAAACAAATGTTTGCTTGACCCAAGAGCCCTAAATTTTATGACGTGGCTTGTCGTTTTGTGTTTGTACAATAAACCTTGAAAATGTTTACTGCATGAGACAAATGAGTGAGTTTTTTTTTTTAGCCAAAGCAAAGTTTGATAGAGCTACCTCTTAGCATATAAGAACACACGTGACCATGAAAACCTACTATGAATGTATCTAAACGTCCGCATCCATATATTTGAGGTGTCAGTTTAACATTATTATGAAAATCAGCTCATAGCCACAAATGTCTTTAGTCACATCTCGCATTTTCTGGGTGTTTCTGCATTACACATCCTATGAAATTTGTTTCTATTAGTATTTATCACACTACAATGAGCCACAGACGACGCAGAAAATTTACCCATAATTGTCATCTGTGCGATATTAATATTAAATAAATCCTCCAAACGAAGATGCTGTCTGTGGAAATACAAAGTGACTAGTTACAGATATAAATGTATTTCAGTATATTCCCCTAAGTTAAGATGAGAAAACACGCTTTACGGACGTTGCTCAAATCTTTCGTGTGAAAACATCGGAGCTGTAGGATTGTGCGCCTACTAACGTTTAGTAATAACCACTGGATGGTACTGTTGGTTATAACATTACCATGGTCTTACAATTTGTTAGTAACATAACGGCTTCTCAGATATTGGCGGAGTAGTGACTTTATAGTGACAGTTTAACAGTGTTATGAAAAAAAATGGAAATTTCACATATAAAGTTTCATTGAATGATTTTTTAACAGTTACGGTAAAGGGCTAACTCCACAACAATGTCTCGAATCTATTCTTTGAACTGTTGTCAATCACTTTCAGAAAAGATTATTGAAAAATTATGTGCAGAATTTCGTTGAGGTACATCGTCCTATCTATCTCCACAATCTGCAAACCAGTGTGAAGTGCACGGTACAAGGTACTTCCCATCTCAGTAGTAATAGGGCTTCTTCCCCTTTGATTTACGTATGTAGCGCGCGAAGAATGAGTGTCTAAATGCGTCTGTACACGCTGTAATTAATGTGTTGCACGGGAGCGATATTCAGGTGGCCGGAAACATGCACACACGGGGATTTTCTGAGACGTAAAATTGGATAAGAATGTGCAGCGGGTTAACGGCTGCAATAGTACTGTTACAGTTACACACAGATAGCTGGTTTTAGTAGATGGAAGGAAGATTATGTTTAACATCCCGTCGACAACGAGGCCATTAGAGACGGAGCACAAGCTCGGATTGTGGGTTGTGTCAGGGATGGGGAAGGAAATCGGCCGTGACCTTTCAAAGGAACCATTTAGGCATCTGCCTAGAGCGATTATAAGAAATCACAGGAAACCAAAATCTGGATGGCCGGACGATGGCTTGAACCGTCGTCCTCCAGAATGCGAGTCCAGTGTGCTAACCACTGCGCCACTTCGCTCGGTTTGCGCTTGTTTCTCGCTCCTTCTTGATTAATACGGATACGTACGGGTGCGCTATCAAATTACTTGAGAGGTCGCTTCCGCACGACGAGTACGGATACATACGTCTGTGCTGGTCAATCGTTGCACGGATTGCACTTTTATAATTAATTTTTTACACATTTGAAACGAACCTTGTCATGAGGTTTGAGGACAGGCTCCAGTCACAATCGGGTATGGTAACCACTGTCATCAATTAATATCTTAATTAATAATTTTTTATTTACTCACTTCGCAACAACAAAAAATTCTACACATATAATTCTACAAATAAAAATTAGAACATTTTCTATCATATGAACTAACAATTAATGCAATGGTTTCTCCCATTTCTTTTTTTTTAAACATTATGGATATACATGACAAATCCGTTAATCACACGATAGCGAGCTCGCAAGTCACTTCTTTGTGTAGGTAAAACAATACTACCGGCCGCGGTGGCCGATCGGTTCTAGGCGCTTCATCCCGGAACCGCGCGACTGCTACGGTCGGAGGTTCGAATCCTGCCTAAGACATGGACGTGTCTGATGTCCATAGGTTAGCTAGGTTTAAATAGTTCTACGTTCTAGGGGACTGATGACCTCAGATGTTAAGTCCCTTAGTGCTCAGAGCCATTTGAACCATTTTGAAAACAATACTACTTGCAGCCTCTACCGCGCTACATGTTGTTACGTAATCTTACTCCTTCCCCAAGCACAGGTCCAAACCAGAACAAGTGGCGAACAAGTGTACTGTAACCTAGTTCCACAATTATAAAGGAACTATTATTTTCGGACTGCATTTCCTTAGGATTCTTCGAATGAATCTCAGTCTGGTATCTGCTTTACCGACGATTAATTTTATACGGTCATTCCATTTTAGATACTCCTAATGCCTACTCCCAGATAATTTATGGAATTAACTGCTTCCACTTGCTGACCTGCTACATTGTAGCGAAATGATAAAGGATCTTTCTTTCTATGTATTCGCAGCACTTTACACTTGTCTACATTTAGATTCAATTGCCATTCCCTGCACAATGCGTCAGTTCGTTGCAGATCCGCCTGCATTTCAGTACTATTATCCATTGTTACAACCTCTCGATATACTACAGCATCATCTGCAAAAAGCCTCAGTGAGCTTCCGATGTTATCCACAAGGTGACTTATGTATATTTTGAATAGCAACGGTGCTACGACACTCCCCTGCCGTACACCTGAAATCACTCTTACTTTGGAAGACTTCTCTCCATTAGAATTACATGCTGCGTTCTGCTATCTATGAACTTTTCAGTCCAATCACACAATTGGTCTGATAGTCCATTTGCTCTTACTTTGTTCATTAAACGACTGTGGGGAACTGTAATAAATAGCTACGTGCTGAACAAAATCTAAATCTACGCAGATTTAAGACTTTTGTCCCTCTTTGTTAATACGGGGTGCGGCAGAAACAACGACCTGTTCTAAGTTGCATAATATTATTGAACATGGTCATTAGCAAATCCCCGGCTAACCCTGCTGTCTGCATACCCCCATGTCCGCATCTGTTCTGCATATGGCACGCAGGGGGTTGTAGTGTGTTCGTAGAGTCGTCATTAAAAGCTAATTCTTCATTCTTTGTGAGTAGGCATTCTCTGGATAGTTTGCGCCTATCTTCAAGTGGCTGACGGTTCAGTTTCTACAGTGTCTGTGTGACTTTTCTCAGGTATCAAACAAACCTGTAACCATTCCTGTTACCCCTCCCTGTGTATGTTCAACATCCCCTGTTAGTCTTTTTTGCTGCAGATCGCACACACTTGAGCAATATTGTACGATCTATCTCACGAGTGATTTGTAAGCATTTTACGTAGTGGACTAGTATTCTATTAATAAACCGATGTCTGAAACCTGTTTTACCTACGGTTGAGCCTATAAGATCGTTCCATTTCATGTCCCTACAATACTCAGTTATTTGTACGAGTTGACTGACTATAGCTGTGTTCGTCGATACTGAAGTCATAGGATACTATGTTATTTCGTTTTATGAAGTCCACAATTTTATTTTTCTTTAATTTTCATGCAAAATACCATTCTTTGCACCACTTGAGAACCAAGATTTGACTAAATACTTGAGACGCTTCTTCAGACGGTATATCATTATGGATAACTACCTATCTGCGATAAGTCAGAGGTTACTATTAATATTGTCTGCATAGTTATTAACATACAACACGAACAGAAAGGGTGCTAAATCACATCTCTGGACACATCCGAAGTTACTTGTACATCTGTCGACGACTCTCCATCCAAGATATCACATGTCATCCTTCCTCTCAATAAATCCGAAATGATGGAACAAATTTCTCTGGGTAATACATACAATGGTGCTTTTGATAAAAGGCGTAGGTGTCGTAGTGTGCTGTTGTTGTGGCAGAAAACATCGATGCTGTGTGCAGCCTGTCTGATGCGACTTACAGTCTGATTGAGGCATAAATTGCCGTGGTGCAAAACGTTCGGTAAAACGTGATCATTTAGTTGGAAAATCGATCTGCTACAGATGGATTCCGCATTGCATGACAGAAACTCAAAAATAATCGCGCGACAGCTGGCGTCAGGAAATGCTCAAAAAATTCGACCGAGTAAATGCAAATCCGTCTAAAACATCGTGACAGGAGAGGAAATGTGGTATAGTCCTACGAGCAGAAAACTAAGCAGCCATCAACTGTCTTGTTGTTTCATAATGAACTGGAAACAAGAAAAGTGATTCGTGCTGGAATCACCTCCAAGAATCTGATAGGTGTTTTTCTGCTGGACGAGAGATGTCGCCACTGTTGCTTTAGAATATCGAAGGGCAGTTAACACTGAGGTGTATGCAATAATTTGTGATACGTCATCGATGAAATCAGCAAAACAAAGGAGAACGATGCATTGTTCCTCATCACGAATATTCCGACTGTCACAAAGCGGGTCAAACAAAGGTTATTCGAGGGATACATCATCAAATTAATGTTTCATTGTTTTTTTAAAGGTGCTGAGAAATGTAGAGCGAGGCATCTGAAACCTGATTCTTAGCCAGCCTACAAAAAATGGTTCAAATGGCTCTGAGCACTATGGGACTCAACTGCTGTGGTCATTAGTCCCCTAGAACTTAGAACTACTTAAACCTAACTAACCTAAGGAAATCACACACATCCATGCCCGAGGCAGGATTCGAACCTGCGACCGTAGCAGTCGCACGGTTCCGGACTGCGCGCCTAGAATCGCGAGACCACCGCGGCCGGCTCAGCCAGCCTACAACAGGACATATCAAAATGGTTCAAATGGCTCTGAGCACTATGGGACTTAACTTCTGAGGTCATCAGTCCCCTAGAACGTAGAACTACTTAAACCTAACTAACCTAAGGACATTACACACATCCATGCCCGAGGCAGGATTCGAACCTGCGACCGTAGCGGTCGCGCGGTTCCAGACTGTAGCGCCTAGAACCGCTCGGCCACACCGGCCGCAGAACAGGAAATGATCGTGCAGAAACAGTTTCAGGCTTTGATTGAAATGCACATCTCAGCCCCAGACATTACGATACAGATTTCAAAAGAAAACAAACGGCGATGGAGAATTATCAAACAGGAAACTGTTGTGAGTACTATGGACACAACATTAGGAAACAAAGAAACGACGAAGGCAAACGTGATCCAATATTAGGTGCAGGGTTTGACAAAACACTGAATTATTTAAACTCAAGTGAGAAAGTGTGCCTGTGAGACTTTTGGGGCTTCTAAAACCGACTGGAGGAGTAGGAAGTAATTACGTATTCTGGTAATCACATATTGTGAAATGGGAGACCTAACCTGAAATTTCCAAAAAAAATTATAATTACCTAAAGAAAGTAACCAACAGTAATTAATGATAAAACTCTCTGATGACTGATATAACATCTCTTGCAACACGTTTCGGACTGTAATAATACACAGAAGCAGAAAGACAAAGTGAAGAAGTAGTGTACGGTAATGAAGTTGGATACAGAGAACATCAAGTTTCGATAGATGAATTCTAAGCTTTCATTTTGTAATGGAAGGAAGAATACATAAAAATTACGTTACCTTCATGATATCATGCGAAGCTATGATAAGATATGAGCAGTTCTGAGAAGAATGACGATAAAATGTAGATGCAATAAACAATGATAATCACAAATGAAAAATTTGGCTAATCAGGCCTGACAATATTGGGTTAAGAAAGGTAAAGGCAACATGTCTCTAACCTTGTAATTTGTATGTCCACTGAGAAAGGAACAAATATCGATGCATAGCACAGCATTTGGACTAAATTTAAACAACGAAATGACAGACTTGATGGTAGGTAGTGTTTCGCTACATATCAAAGCAATTTGTTAGAATACTGTGTTTGATATGGTTGCAAATGTGAATTGGCATAAGAGAGGAATAGATGGCGAACGGTATAAATCCAATAAATCTGATAATTAAAAATAATAAAAAAGCAAGAAACTGCAGTTCAGTGATTGTATAGCAGATCTCTTGTTGCAATATTTACTATATTTCCGGTTGTGGAGGAACGAGTGTACTGGAAGATAAAAATTTACGCGTATCTTTGTTTCAGTGGTAGTATTTCCAACCTGCTTCAACATTTCTACTAGTTGCATCCGCCTTATTGGCGTGATCAATCTACAGTCAAGTATTTGTGAACTACGAGTATAATTATAGAATATCGTATTTTTTCAACTCATGCTTTGCAATCTTGTGTAACATATTGAAGTAGTGGAGAATTCTACTACTGAATAATAACATTGTTGGAAATGTACTATGGTGCTATCGAAGCTTTTATTTAATAATGACTGAATATTGCTGATGTGTTAAATACGAGCATAGCTGGCGTTGTGAAACGTGGTTTTAGTGAGTTATACTGGAACTCTGCAGTCCTAATGCATCGAGTGTACAGCGACCAACGCAGAGCAGCGAAACCGCATCAAGGAGGCGCTGACCCAACAGAAAGAGCGGGCAGCGCCTCACCTCCAGGAAGACAGAGCTCAGCGACCCCTGCCAACGCTGACGTAAACAGCCGCCCATCGCCGGTCGGCTCCAGTTCGGTCGCAGATTTCGAGTGCTTCAGTAGTGACTAATAGGACGACGATACTTAGCCTACGTTCTCACGATTAGTAATGCTCTGTAAAGTACTTGCATGTAGGAAGGACAGCAAGCCACTTCAAAACAGATGTTATGTTCCTTTTCTTTTTAGAAGTAAAGTGTTTCATTAATTTGAAAGTGTTTTGTACAGATCATTTTGGATTCTTGCCACCGGCCATCACAACTTCTCTCCTTCCTTGTTTGTGTCAATGCTGACACCCCACGGTAGTCGACACATAAAGAACTATTTCTTTATTACATTGTTTAATTCGAAAACACATCTTGCTTAAAAATAATGATTTCCTCTTTTAGACAAAGTTTACAACAGTGAAGTTTCTTACAAAGTTCCAGACCGCGACATCGCGACTCATTGCTACATCCTGATAGGACCAATATAAATATAATTATGAGTCCTTCGGGTGCAACACAAAATTCCTTACCCCAATTGGCCGCTGTGACCGAGCGGTTCTAGGCGCTTCAGTCCGGAACAGCGCTGCAGCTACGGTCGCAGCTTCGAATCCTGCCTCGGGCATGGATGTGTGTGATGTCCTTAGGTTAGCTAGGTAGGGGACTGATGACCTCAGATGTCAAGTCTCGTAGTGCTTAGAGCCATTTGAACCATTTTTTCTTTACCAGATGTGACAGCATTTACTGGTCCTTCGAAACTTCGATCTTCCACACTCTCGACGCCATCAAACAAGCCTGCTTTTCACCTCATTGAAACGAGGCGGTTTTTTCGTCCTTGCTTCTCTCATGTGGAAATTTTTCTACTTTTTTCACTGATTGATTTTTAAACAAGACCATACACCTCCAAATCAGCGTCTGTTGAGTGAACCGAAATTGGGATCACGTTCAGCAGACTAACCTCCTGAATAAACTTTCATGTTAACTACCATTTTACGGCAGAAACCTTCGTTAGGATCTCTGTAAACGTTGTGTGGATCTTTATCTCATGAACCGTATCTTTCAACAGTAACACCGTGATTTTGAAATACGCTCCAATTAGACAAATACATTGCATCGCTGCTTAATGGCTGTAATTGAAACTTAGAGTGTAGAAACTGTAGCGGACATCGATCATAGCGTGTTTACGGCTGTTAGTTAGTTTTTAGTGGCCATTACGCCTACTGCGTTACTGGAAGGATGATAGCAAGACATAAACCTCTACCTTTGTGGAATGTGATAGCAACCCTAGTTTGCTCGGCAAGCTCTGCATTTCGAATTTGAAAAAGATGTGCCTACAGTACAGCCAAGATAAGCTTTTCTATTAAGAGTGAAAAATGGAAACTGCTCGAATTGTTGAATTAGTAAATTGAAACAGATGATTTAATTTGGCATAAAATATGGAAAACTAGGGAAAAAATGTTTAGATGATACAGATATATTTAGGACCGCTGTAGGAACAAAAATATTTTCAATATGCAATGACATGACTATTGTGTGGCTCAACTGGTCTGTAGTTATGTGTCAAAATCCAAATGTTTTAAGATTCGATCCCTGGTGTGTTTTATAAGTCTGTCTTGCCCTTAGTTTAATGTTTGCTTAACAGAAAAATTGAAATTGGAGGTTCAGTTTTAGATTCCCAAAAAGCTAACTAGATGCTCTAGTTCTCAGTTTTATCCGGAACAAGGCAGGGGAACACAGACAAACAGACTAAGTAAAACAGTGTAGTTCTCAATTTTTTTTATCTCTTTCTGGCTCGATGGCACAACCGGTAATTTAGAACTTAAGTCCAAAGGTCTGGGTTTCAGTCACCGGTTGGTCGTAGATCTTATCTATCATTTATAGCGTTTTACTCCTCTTGCAACGAGAAAGAGTTGCATGTGGAGTGCTGGTGCTTTTGGTTCGTGTGTTTTACCCATGAATAACGAGTTAGAGAAAATTAGTTGTAACATGGAAAAAAAGCGTTTCCGGATCCATGTTCATATAACATAATTTCTGAGTCTACGTGTGAGGAATGTGTCCTGCAATGTGTGTCGTACATTTTTGTTGCACTCTACATAACGCTATAGGGCGTGCAGATGGATGTACACATTTCCGTTGCTGGATGGGCGTGCGTGGTACAGAACAGAAAATCTGTTGGTACGAAGTAATGTCCGCCATACATTGTACAGTGGTTTGCAAAGTATATATGCAGATGCAGGTGCAGAATTAAATTAGTTGACGGAATAAGATTAGGAAGTGAGACACTAAAAGTAGTGGATGTATTTTTCTGTTTGGGTAACAAAAAATCGGACGATGGCCGAAGAAGAGAGGATGCAGTCTGGAAACAGAAAGACACACGTTTTGTAAAAAGAGAATTATTTTAATATGTAATATTAAAATGGTAGGAGGTATTTTTTGAATGCATATGTCTGATGTGTACCGTAGTACGCAAGTAAAACATGGACGATAAGCACTGTACTTATAACGAAGGAATTGGGGTAAGTGTGGAGAGTAAAAATGGTAGAGACGGTTCAAATCTGGAATGTAGTAAGTAGTGTAAGAGGATGTAGGTTCCAATGATCATGCAGAGATGAAAAGGCGTACACTGGCAAGACGAGTGTGGAGAGCTGGACTAACGATGTTTTCAGGTGATTAACGAATTTTAAAACATCTACAAATAAAGACACTCGTTCTTTGTATGTGATGTGTGCCATGCAAGACTGAAATGCAATACTGGAAGGCATATCAGAAGATTATTCGGATGACTGTCCTATATTAGCTGCGTGGCCGTCATGGGCGCCTTGTCACGGTCCGCGCTGCTCTCCCCGTCGAAGGTTCGAGTCCTCCCTGAGGCATGGGTGTGTGTGTTGGCCTTAGTGGAAGTTAGTTTAAGTTAGATTAAGTAGTGCGTAAGCTTAGGCACCGATGACCTCAGCAGTTCGGTCCCATAAGGTCTTACTACAAATTTCCAAGAATATTCCATATTGCTTGACAAGGCGTTTCTAATGTATGCATCAATAGTTCTGTACTCACAAGATATACGTAAATATGCCTTTTGGTATTGCTAACACAATATTATTAAACTTTCATTAATTTGAAATAGCTCAAAACGATTAGCGTAAAAATAGGCTTAAATGGAAATGTTAGTTGTGTATAACGTCCTGTATAACTTGTACAAATGGTCAGTTAATAATTTGAAGGGAAGCAATATGACACTGGATCGTTTGTAATCGACACACCTTTTGTGACGGTGGGTGCGGCGTTTCGATACTGAGTAGCGCAATAGAACGGTGACCGTATGGATCTGAGCGACTATATTTGTATGTTTTAGTAATGTGAATAGTTACACGACCTTAAAAATTGTGGGTGTCTTACTTTCCGCGAACGATTAACTGAATGTAGTAGAAAGACGTCGATACTTTGCATGAAATATACTCGCAGTTACGAACATGGAGAACCATCAGCTGTAGAATGGTATGACGACAGTGAAAATTTGTGCTGGGCCGGGACTCGAACCCGGATTTTCCGCTGATGGAGAGCGATCGTTCTTATCATGAAGCTACCGAAGCACGACTGCCAGCCGGGCAGAAACTTCCATGTGTCTACAACCTGGAGTCATATATTCCTTGAAGCCTGATGATGAACACCAGTGGCTTGAATCGCGTCGCTAACAGTTTAATGACAAAAGATTCCTTATTCTTAATTACGTACATATATACCGTTTCACCTAATTGTTTATTTTCTACTGCCAGCAAGGTTAAGTACATGATCAGCTCTGCAACGGAAACCTTTATGCAAATAAGTTTCATGATTCAGAGTCCAGATGCGTCACAGGAAGATACAGCTCTTAGCACCGAAGATGGAAGAGTTGAAATACATTAAAGGTGAAGGTAGCAGATGTAAAATACAGGGAACTTACTTGTATGGAAACCAGATGGCATTCCCGTACACAGGAGAAGCTAAAAGTAGCTTACCGGTTTCGACAGATAAATACGATATTGCAGAGTCTGTGTTGTCCAGAAGAATCATGCAATGTTCCTTCGGAGATGCATGCATGACTTCTCTTGGCCAGGAATGCTCTTTATGCCAGTTCTATTCTACTTTTTATGTCCTGCTTGCTCCGTCCGTAATGGGTTATTTTGCTGTCTAGGGAGTAGAATACTTTTACTTCATCTACTTGTTGATCACCAATTATTATGTTAAGTTTCTCGCTGTTTGCACTTCTGCTACTTCTCCTTACTTTCCTATTTCTTCGATTTACTCTCTATCCTTATTCTATATTTATTAACTGTTCATTACATTCAAAGGATCCTGTAATTGACACCACTTTCACTGAGGATAGTTAAATTATAAGCGAGTCATATCATTGATAGCCTTTCACCATGAATTCTGATTCCACTTTTCGTTTGTTTCCTTCATCGAACGTATAGATTGAACAGCAGAGGCGTAAGACTACATCCCAGTTTTTTTTTTTCATCAGTCTACTGACTGGTTTGAGCGGCCCGCCACGAATTCCTTTCCTGTGCTAACCTCTTCGTCTCAGAGTAGCACTTGCAACCTACGTCCTCAATTATTTGCTTGACGTATTCCAATCTCTGTCTTCCTCTACAGTTTTTGCCCTCTACAGCTCCCTCTAGTACCATGGAAGTCATTCCCTCATGTCTTAGCAGATGTCCTATCATCCTGTCCCTTCTCCTTATCAGTGTTTTCCACATATTCCTTTCCTCTCCGATTTGCGTAGAACCTCCTCATTCCTTACCTTATCAGTCCACCTAATTTTCAACATTCGTCTATAGCACCACATCTCAAATGCTTCGATTCTCTTCTGTTCCGGTTTTCCCACAGTCCATGTTTCACTACCATACAATCCTGTACTCCAGACGTACATACTCAGAAATTTCTTCCTCAAATTAAGGCTGGTATTTGATATTAGTAGACTTCTCTTGGCCAGAAATGCCTTTTTTGCCATAGCGGGTCTGCTTTTGATGTCCTCCTTGCTTCGTCCGTCATTGGTTATTTTACTGCCTAGGTAGCAGAATTCCTTAACTTCATTGACTTCGCGACCATCAACCCTGGCGTTAAGTTTCTCGCTGTTCTCATTTCTACTACTTCTCATTACCTTCGTCTTTCTCCGATTTACTCTCAAACCATACTGTGTACTCATTAGACTGTTCATTCCGTTCAGCAGATAATTTAATTCTTCTTCACTTTCACTCAGGATAGCAATGTAATCAGCGAATCGTATCATTGATAACCTTTCACCTTGTATTTTTATTCCACTCCTGAACCTTTCTTTTATTTCCATCATTGCTTCCTCGATGTACAGATTGAAGAGTAGGGGCGAAAGGCTACAGCCTTGTCTTTCACCCTTCTTAATACGAGCACTTCGTTCTTGATCGTCCACTCTTATTATTCCCTCTTGGTTGTTGTACGTATTGTATATGACCCGTCTCTCCCTATAGCTTACCCCTACTTTTTTTAGAATATTGAACAGCTTGCACCATTTTATATTGTCGAACGCTTTTTCCAGGTCGACAAATCCTATGAACGTGTCTTTATTTTTCTTTAGCCTTGCTTCCATTATTACCCGTAACATCAGAATTGCCTCTCTCGTGCCTTTACTTTTCCTAAAGCCAAACTGATCGTCACCTAGCGCATTCTCAATTTTCTTTTCCATTCTTCTGTATATCATTCTTGTAAGCAGCTTCGATGCATGAGCTGTTAGGCTGATTGTGCGATAATTCTCGCACTTGTCAGCTCTTGCCGCCTTCGGAATTGTGTGGATGATGCTTTTCCGAAAGTCAGATGGTATGTCGCCGGACTCATATATTCTACACACCAACGTGAATAGTCGTTTTATTGCCACTTCCCCTAATGATTTTTGAAATTCTGATGGATTGTTATCTATCCCTTCTGCCTTATTTGACCGTAAGTCCTCCAAAGCTCTTTTAAATTCCGATTCTAATACTGGATCCCCTATCTCTTCTAAATCGACTCCTGTTTCTTCTTCTATCACATCAGACAAATCTTCCCCTCATAGAGGCTTTCAATGTATTCTTTCCACCTATCTGCTCTCTCCTCTGCATTTAACAGTGGAATTCCCGTTGCACTCTTAATGTTACCACCGTTGCTTTTAATGTCACCAAAGGTTGTTTTGACTTTCCTGTATGCTGAGTCTGTCCTTCCGACAATCATATCTTTTTCAATGTCTTCAGATTTTTCCTGTAGCCATTTCGTCTTAGCTTCCCTGCACTTCCTATTTATTTCATTCCTCAGCGACTTGTATTTCTGTATTCCTGATTTTCTCGGATTTTCCCGGATTTCCCCTGATTTTCCTCCTTTCATCAATCAACTGAAGTATTTCTTCTGTTACCCATGGTTTCTTCGCAGCTACCTTCCTTGTACCTAGTCTTATGCTCTTTTTAATAAGTGCATTTCGTTCTTGATCTTACACTCTTGTTGTTCCCTCTTGGTTCTTTTCCATATTGTACATTGCCCATCTTTCCCTATATCTTACCCCTATTTTTCTTAGGATTTCGAACATCTTACTCATGTTACATTGTCGAAGCTTTTTTGCAGATCGTCAAATCCTATGAATGTATCTTGGTTTTTCTTCAGTTTTTTTCCGTTATTAATCGCAACATCAGCACTGCCTCCCTGATGCCCTTACCTTTCATAAAGCCAAACTGATTGCCTTCTCACGGTCCCTCGATTTTCTTTTTCATTCTTCCGTATGGTAACTGTGGCATCGGAAATCCTGTCGTGCCATGGATAACTATTCTATAGAGAGCAATGCTTCCCCATGAACCATGGACATTGCCGTTGGTGGGGAGGCTTGCCTGCCTCAACGATACAGATAGACGTACCGTAGGTGCAACCACAACGGAGGGGTATCTGTTGAGAGGCCAGACAAACATGTGGTTCCGGAAGAGGGGCAGCAGCCTTTTCAGTAGTTGCAGGGGCAACAGTCTGGATGATTAACTGATCTGGCCTTGTAACACTAACCAAAATGGCCTTACTGTGCCGGTACTGCAAACAGCTGAAAGCAAGGGGAAACTACAGCCGTAATTATTCCAGAGGACATGCAACTTTACTGTATGGTGAAATGATGATGACGTCCTCTTGGGTAAAATATTCCGGAGGTAAAATAGTCCCCCATTCAGATCTCCGGGCGGGGACTACTCAAGAGGACGTCGTTATCAGGAGAAAGAAAACTGGCGTTCTACGGATCGGAGCGTGGAATGTCAGAGCCATTAATCTGGCAGGTAGGTTAGAAAATTTAAAAAGGGAAATCTATAGGTTAAAAGATATAGTGGGAATTAGTGAAGTTCGGTGGCAGGAGGAACAAGACTTCTGGTCACGTGACTACAGGGTTATAAACACAAAATCAAATAGAGGTAATGCAGGAATAGGTTTAATAATGAATAGGACAATAGGAATGCGGGTGAGTTCCTACAAACAGCATAGTGAACGCATTATTGTGACCATATAGATACGAAGCCCACGCCTACCACTGTAGTACAAGTTTATATGCCAACTAGCACCGCAGATGACAAGAAGATTAATGAAATGTATGATGAGATAAAAGAAATTATTCAGTTAGTGAAGGGAGACGAAAATTTGATAGTCATGGGTGACTGGAACTCAATAGTAGGAACAGGAAGAGAAGGAAACATAGTAGGTGAATATGGAATTGGATTAAGCAATGAAAGAGGAAGCCGCCTGGTAGAATTTTGCACTGAGCATAACTTAATCATAGTTCAAGAGTCATAAAAGAATGTTGTATAAATGGAAGAAGCCTGGAGATACTGGAAAGTCGCAGATAGATTATATAATGGTAAGACAGAGATTCAGGAACCAGGTTTTAAATTGTAACACACTTCCAGGGGCTGATGGGGACTCTGACCACAACCTATTGGTTATGAACAGTAGATTAAAACTGAAGAAACGTAAAAACGTGGGAATTTGGGGAGATGGGACCTGGATAAAGTGAAAGAACCAGAGGTTGTAGAGAGGTTCAGGGAGAGCATTAGGGAATGACTGAAAGGAATGGGGGAAAGAAATACAGTAGAAGAAGAATGGGTAGCTTTGAGAGATGACGTAGTGAAGGCAGCACAGGATCAAGTAGGTAAAAAGAAGAGGACCAGTAGAAATCCTTGGTTACAGAAGACCTAATGAATTTAATTGATAAAAGGAGAAAATATAAAAATGCAGTACATGAAGTAGGCAAAAAGGAATACAAACGTCTCAAAAATGAGATCGACAGGAAGTGCAAAATGGCTAAGAAGGGATGGCTATAAGACAAATGTAAGGATGTAGAGGCTCATATCACTAGGGGTAAGATAGATGCTTTCTACAGGAAAATTAAAGAGACCTTTGGAGAAAAGAGAACCACTTGCATGAATATCAAGAGCTTTGATGGAAACCCAGTTCTAAGCAAAGAAGGGAAAGCAGAAAGGTGGAAGGAGTATATAGAGGGTCTATACAAGGGCGATGTTCTTGAGGACAATATTATAGAAATGGAAGAGAATGTAGATGAAGATGAAATGGGAGATATGATACTGCGTGAAGAGTTTGACATAGCACTGAAAGAACTAAGCCGAACCAAGGGCCCGGGAGTAGACAACATTCTATTAGAACTACTGAAAGCCTTGGGACAGCCAGGCCTAACAAAACTCTACGATCTAGTGAGCAAGATGTATGAGAGAGGCGAAATACCCTCAGACTTCAAGAAAAATATAATAATTCCAATCCCAAAGAAAGCATGTGTTGACAGATGTGAACTGTCAGTTTAATAAGCCACAGCTGCAAAATACTAACACGAATACTTTACGGACGAATTGGAAAACTAGTGTAAACCGACCTCGGGGAAGATCAGCTTGGATTCCGTAGAAATGTTGGAACACGTGAGGCAATACTGACCCTATGACTTATCTTAGAAAATAGATTAACGAAATGCAAACCTACGTTTATAGCATCTGTAGACTTAGAGAAAGCTTTTAACAATGTTGTCTGGAATACTCTGTTTCATATTGTAAAGGTGGCAGGGGTAAAATTCAGAGAACGAAATGCTATTTACGATTTGTACGGAAACCAGATGGCAGTTATAAGAGTCAAGGGAATGAAAGGGAAGCAGTGGTTGGGAAGGGAGTGAGACAGGGTTGTAGCCTATCCACGATGTTATTCTATCTACATATTGAGCAAGCAGTAAAGGAAACAAAAGAAAAATTTTGAGCAGGAATTAAAGTCCGTAGAGAAGAATCATCATCATCACAGCGCGTCAGCAATCGTTTGTTAATATATTAAAAAACTAAAAACGTGCCTCGATTGCGAAAAAAGTATCTAGTGTTAAGTGTTAACCCAGGTTTCGGCGTAGATAACTGCACCTTCTTCAGAACAACAATAAAACCAAAAGTGCCTAAGGAGACATATGTACAAAGTGAAAACCACTACTTAACTTAATGGTGACGTGGAGCGTACATATGTACTGTTAGTGTTTTCCTTTTCTTTTTCGTTTGTAAATGTATATCTATGGTGTTCTTTTAATCATTGACCAAGGTCTTCTTAGGCACTTGTGGGTTTTATTGTTGTTCTGAAGAAGGTGTAGTTATCTACGCCGAAACCTGGGTTAACACTTAACACTAGGTGCTTCTTTGGCGTTCGAGGCGAGTTTTTAGTTTTTGAACACCGTGGAGAAGAAATAAAAAAATTGACGTTCTGCGATGACATTGTAATTCTGTCAGAGACAGCAAAGGACCTGTAAGAGCAGCTGAACGGAATGGACAGTCTCTTGAAAGGAGGATATAAGGTGAACATCAACAGAAGCAAAACGAGGATAATGGAATGTAGTCGAATTAAATCGGGCGATGCTGCGGGAATTAGATTAGAAAATGAGAGGCTTAAAGTAGTAAATGAGTTATTCTATTTGGGGAGCAAAATAACTGATGATGGTCGAAGTAGAGAGGATATAAAATGTATACTGGCAATGCCAAGGAAAGTGTTTCTGAAGAAGAGAAATTTGTCAACATCGAGTATAGATTTAAGTGTCAGGAAGTCGTCTCTGAAAGTGTTTGTCTGGAGTGCAGCCATGTATGGAAGTGATATGTGGAAGGTATATAGTTTAGACAAGAAGAGAATAGAAGCTTTCGAAGTGTGGTGCTATAGAAGAATGCTGAAGATTGGATGGGTAGATCACATAACTAATGAGGAGTTATTGAATAGAATTGGAGAGAAGAGGGATTTATGGAACAACTTGACCAGGAGAAGGGATTGGTTGGTGCGGCATATTCTGAGGCACAAAGGGATCACCAACTTAGTATTGGGGGGCAGCGTGGAAGGTAAAAATCGTAGAGGGAGACCAAGAGATGAATACACTAAGCAAATTCAGAAGGATGTAGGTTGCAGTAGGTACTGGGAGATGAAGAAGCTTGCACAGGATAGAGTAGCATGGAGAGCTGCATCAAACCAGTCTCAGGACTAAAGACCACAACAACCACAACAACAGAGAGTAATTGTATCTTCAGCATGGATAAATTGTGTAAGGAGAGTTGTTCTTTAAAAAAACTTATTTATGGAAAAGGAAAGTGACAAGCGGTGCGTTTGTCTAAAGATGGACCTTCTGGTAGCAGTGTAGAAATACACATTCCTCTAGAGGACCACTGAATTTGGCTCTGTATATATTTTCTGTCTGATATGTGATGTTCGTATTAGAACATAACGGTCAGTCTTCTGGAGTTTTAAACGTATACCGACTGAATATACACTCCTGGAAATGGAAAAAAGAACACATTGATACCGGTGTTTCAGACCCACCATACTTGCTCCGGACTCTGTGAGAGGACTGTACAAGCAATGATCACACGCACGGCACAACGGACACACCAGGAACCGCGGTGTTGGCCGTCGAATGGCGCTAGCTGCGCAGCATTTGTGCACCGCCGCCGTCAGTGTAAGCCAGTTTGCCGTGGCATACGGAGCTGCATTGCAGTCTTTATCACTGGTAGCATGCCGCGACAGCGTGGACGTGAACCGTATGTGCAGTTGACGAACTTTGAGCGAGGGCGTATAGTGGGCATGCGGGAGGCCGGGTGGACGTACCGCCGAATTGCTCAACACGTGGGGTGTGAGGTCTCCACAGTACATCGATGTTGTCGCCAGTGGTCGGCGGAAGGTGCACGTGCCCGTCGACCTGGGACCGGACCGCAGCGACGCACGGATGCACGCCAAGACCGTAGGATCCTACGCAGTGCCGTAGGGGACCGCACCGCCACTTCCCAGCAAATTAGGGACACTGTTGCTCCTGGGGTATCGGCGAGGACCATTCGCAACCGTCTCCATGAAGCTGGGCTATGGTCTCGCACACCGTTAGGCCGTCTTCCGCTCACGCCCCAACATCGTGCAGCCCGCCTCCAGTGGTGTTGCGACAGGCGTGAATGGAGGGACGAATGGAGACGTGTCGTCTTCAGCGATGAGAGTCGCTTCTGCCTTGGTGCCAGTGATGCTCGTAGGCGTGTTTGGCGCCGTGCAGGTGAGCGCCACAATCAGGACTGCATACGACCAAGGCACACAGGGCCAACACCCGGCATCATGGTGTGGGGAGCGATCTCCTACACTGGCCGTACACCTCTGGTGATCGTCGAGGGGACACTGAATAGTATACGGTACATCCAAACCGTCATCGAACCCATCGTTCTACCATTCCTAGACCGGCAAGGGAACTTGCTGTTCCAACAGGACAACGCACGTCCGCATGTATCCCGTGCCACCCAACGTGCTCTAGAAGGTGTAAGTCAACTACCCTGGCCAGCAAGATCTCCGGATCTGTCCCCCATTGAGCATGTTTGGGACTGGATGAAGCGTCGTCTCACGCGGTCTGCACGTCCAGCACGAACGCTGGTCCAACTGAGGCGCCAGGTGGAAATGGCATGGCAAGCCGTTCCACAGGACTACATCCAGCATCTCTACGATCGTCTCCATGGGAGAATAGCAGCCTGCATTGCTGCGAAAGGTGGATATACACTGTACTAGTGCCGACATTGTGCATGCTCTGTTGCCTGTGTCTATGTGCCTGTGGTTCTGTCAGTGTGATCATGTGATGTATCTGACCCCAGGAATATGTCAATAAAGTTTCCCCTTCCTTGGACAATGAATTCACGGTGTTCTTATTTGAATTTCCAGGAGTGTAACTTGGGCTAACACAAAAATAAGTTCTGTTGGTTATAATTTGGCGCCAAAACGGGGGACCATTACTAGTTCATTGCTGCATCTTTGGTAGATAAGAATAACTATTAATCGTATCTTGCACGTGAATTTAATTTTGTTTCGTAACCAAATACGTTTCACCTAATTAGTTTATATGTGTTATTGTCATTGTGGGCTTCAGTCTGAAGAATGATTTAACAAGCTACTCCGTCCTGTGAGAACCTCTTCACCTGCGAATAACCACCGCAATCTACATCAATTTGGCACTGTTTACTGTATTCATCTCTTGGTGTCCCTGTACACTTTTGTACTCCCCGTGCTTCCCAATACTGAACTGATGGCTCAAAATATGTCATATCTAACTATTTCTTCTTTTTGTCACACTCTGCTGCAATCTGTTCTCCCCAGTTGTATTCACTGTCTCCTCATTAGTTCTTCGGTAGCACCAAATTTCAAAAGCTACTATTGCTTTCTTGTCTGAACTGTTTATCGTCGACGTTTCACTTCCACAGACGGCTACCCCAGACAAGTAGCTTAAGAAAAAGACTTCCCAACGCTTAAATCTATATTCGACGTTAAGAAACTTCTTTCCTTCTGAAACTCTTTTCTTCCTGTGTCATTATTATGTCATCAGTTATTTTATACCCAAATAATAAGCTCCTCCTCTATTTATAGTGCCTATTTTTCTAAACTAATTTCCTGAGCATCGTCTGATTTAGGTCCACTACATTCCATTACCAGTGTTTTGGTTTCGTTGATGTTCATGTTATATCGTCCTTTCATGACTTTGTCCACTCCATTCAGTAGTTCCGCCAAGTCCTTTGCATTTCTGACAGAATTAAAATGGCAAACCTCAAAGTTTTTATTTATTTTCCCTGAACTTTAATTCCTCCTCCATTTTTTGTTTCCTTTACTTGTTGCTAAATGTACAGACTGAATAACATCGTTGATAAGATACAACTCTGTCTCTCACCCTTCTCAGCCAATGGTTGCCTTTAGTTACCCTCAACTCTTATAACTGCCATATGATTTCTATACAAGTAATAGATCACCTTTCGTTCCCTGTATTTTAGCCATGATACCTTCACGTTTAATGTATTTCAATTCTTCAATCTTCGATGCTATGCGCTGCATCTTTCTCTGACGGACCTGGACTCAAGATAATGAAACTTCCGTGCACAAAGGTTTCCATTGCAGAGCTATTCACGTACTTGACTTTGCTGGCAGTAGAAAATAAACAATTACGTAAAACGGGATGTATGTACGTACCGCAATCTGTCATAAAATTTAAGAATTGATCTTTTGTCATCAAACTATTAGCGACGCGTTTCAGGCCACTGGTGCTCATCATCGGGCTTCAAGAAAAACTGAAAAATTATTTACGCTTAATACTGTTAGCTACATTATCGCTGATTCGCTGAGTTGGCGCGGACTTCACTAGCTCCACGACGTATGCCTCCTGCATGTACAGTCGTACTCAAAAGTATCTGAACTACCTGACTTGCATTTCGCCTGATTCGCATGCAACCCACATAACGCAGCTGTCTAGCAGGTCCTCTAATCGCTCCTTGGTACAGTCGTTTGACTATTGAAAATGGTTCCAACAAGTCACCACTAGAAAACACTGCTCTGTATCACAATAACTCAAAATGTAAAGTAATACCACGATACTAGAAATATCACAGAACACCTTATCACAAATAAGGCTTGTAAGCTCACATTTCTTGCAATAAATGACGTACCTGAAATGTTACCACTCTCATTATTACATTAGATAGGTAACAAACGTAGTAAGTTCGTCGTATTCATGATTTCCTCTTCAAAGTAACATACCGTACTTGTCATTTAACACAAAATGACATTAAAAATGTATGTTATTCACGAGCAGCTAGTTGAGAATACCTATGAACTTCAAATGACACGACGAATTGCCTCGTTCTGCATATGGATTCAAACCCAGGTCATGCAGACTAAGATTTCGTGACAGACGGGAAATAACAGTCATTCCTGACTAGGCATACAGGAAGTGATATACCTAGATTATAGACAGTATCAGTTAGCAAATATCGACTTTAAATTACATAACGTAAACATTTTTAACGGATAGGAAATTCCTACTCATCACCTATTGTCCGTGTTAACGAACTACGAGAGATGATAAACACTGCTTCTTCATAAATAACTTATTTGAAATGACGTGAGGTAAATCTTTGTGTTGGACAGAGATTCGAACCCAGAACATAGTCGGATTTTCTCGGCAGTAGCTAGATGACTGACATGACGAGACAAACATTACTCTTTCCTTCCCAGGATTCCAACCCGCAGCTATCGCTGTTGTATTCTAGAGAAAACGAACGTTAAATATGGGTTTGTTACACCAGCAGCGACATGTGAGCATTTTTGAACCAGAAATAATACGACGAAGAGTTCAGTGCTGACTGGGAATCGAACAGCACACATATCGTTGTTGCCTACACACAAACAGACGTCAGCTACCGAATTTTTCTCCACCACCTGCTCGGAATAACATCTTTGAACTTACAGTGATCTCTCAAAACATAGTTCTGTGTCTCACATGGAGTCAAAAACGTCAGATATCGTTAGTGTTGACAACGAATGAAAATGCATTAAAAATCAAAATTATTATCCACCAGCAGATAGATGTTCTCATGCTAGAGCTTGATAATACATAATGAAAACTTTAGTGCCAGGCCAGGATTCGAACCCATTCACGCGCAGTATGTGGAGATGTTGAGGAATCTGCAGTTTTGAACAAACAACAAATAGTAGTCGAGCTGTATTGTCACGAAGTGATCAAATTCCGCCTTAAGGGCGGTCTGAGTTGCATTCTCAGTTCAGAACCAGTTTTATCGACATACAGAAGCTCAAATAAAAGATTAAACAAGTGTCCTGTGACCCTGCATAGCGTTTGTTTCGTCACTAGAAATAAATAACTAGTGTAAGGAAGGTTACTGGTGATAGAGTTCCCACATTTCGCCACTCCTGACTTTATTCTGGTTCAACCTAACGTCTACTTGGTAGAGAAGGAATATCATGTTTAATGTGAATTTCAGACCACAATGCCATTATACCTTCTTCACTTGGCGTAGCCAGAAAAAAATAAAATCGGTCTCTCCCTATAAGAAATCATGGGCGGAAGTTGGAATCAAACCGAGTCCATCATCACAGGAACATATGATCAATCCAACAGACCACCAAATCCTTTTGTCTGAGACTCATTTTTCTATCATAACACCGTTGCAGCACACTCGATGAGGATTCTGACATACAGGCTCCCTGTAGTGGTTTGCAGCATGTTCAGTACATTCATTTACTTGGTTGAACGAATCGCCATGAACTAGCTGCCTCGGCTACCCAGTGCATACTTTCGACTCTACTTTGTAATCACCGAAATAAAATCACGTAACTGCCCCCTACACATAACTGCCAACAGTGCATGATGCAGAAATTTAAATAGGAATTGTTCCTTTCCATTTGAGCTACTCTATTGCGCTATCTGTTTTTTTGAAAACGCCGTGCAGTGCAAAAGAAAAGCTGTAACTGTCTGTCTCTCAGAAGTCTAGATCCGGCCATATGCATTATCTCACAGCACTGTAGAATGCGGAAGTTTTGGAGGAACTGTTGTAGACTTCTGGAGCTGCTGTAGCTACGTAACAGCTAGTAGCGTAACGGTAAGCATCCCGCACGGTAGATAACCCGTCGCGAGTTCTATTGCATTAGATGCTGCATTTTTAAAACGCAATTCTGCTGTCTACTGAAGTTATCGATTTAATGGAACTTTGAACATAATTCCCTTTACTTCTCAACCAAAAATAGCCGCATGTGGAAAGCGGGCTAACTACTGTGACATTTTCTTCTTTTCAGGTTTAATAGACGGCGAGGCAGCAGATGCACCTCGAAGCATTTCTGTTATGTATGGGGACAGCGCATCGTCCCAGAATGGTCAGAAATGTATTTTCTACATTAGCTGTGGTCTGGTAGAGGCATTTTATTCTTCTTCAAACCTTGTTTGACAGCTTCCACTCAGAACAAGTTTTCTACATGTATGTAGTCAATAAACTGCATGTGCATTGTCAGACTGTTATAGATAACATCAGAGGATTCGCATATATCGTTGATGAATAATTTCTCTCTCATGTTTAGTATTGTTTTAACAACACTAAAAGAAACCTTACGAAAGCTGAGCACTGTATTATAAGAAATGAAATAAAACTACCCAGGATAACTTACGATGAAAGTCTGTTTTAATAAAACTGAGTATCTGCACACAAGCGTGCCTCTATCGGCACGAATTAGTAAAATACCACTCACATAGATTTCGATTGGGTCTGTGTTCAATTGATATGCAGTGTCATACTCAACAGGTATGCAAATGTGGCATTTCATAAGTAAAGTTATGTATTCCTAGAAACCAAAAATTTGCTTGTCAGCAGCAGAAAGAGGCCTTACCTGTTGTGCAGCATTGTAAGTTCTTCATCATTGCACTATGAGCTGAAAGTATTTTCTTGCGATTTCCTTATCGATGTTTGATCTGACTGCTTGTAGCTCTTTCACAGAAGGGATAAAAACGTTACACTCAGCGAGGCTGGAACCGCGAACTATAACAGACGTTTTATTACAGGTCATCACGTCACCACAGTGCTAGCAAAGATGTATGTGTTGCACTTTCCTCTTACGAGGTCAATAGTTACTAGAACTCGTAAACCGCTATTTGTTGCGATTTCCACGTGCAACGACTTTCCTGGGCTGAAAATCGTATATTTACAGTCTTTTGTTACAACTCAAGCGATAATAACTCAGATTATTCAATGGAAATGACAGAAAAATCAAGTGAACTTTGAGGCCTAATTCCGTGCACACAAGGAAGTAACTCGTTGATCATAGAGTTGCCAAACATAGCCAAATATAGCAAGAGGATTTGATGTGTACAGGTCTTCTCGTGATTTCGTTACAGAATTTTTTCTGGAAATTCGCAACCCAATAAAATAAATCAGAAAAAAAACTCGCACACGCTGGCCTCTACCACTGTTAGAACTTGTAATACCTCTTAGACAAAAAAACTTACACAGTATTATCAGACGAAAAGATCAACCTGACACAAACTGTAGGAAGTTTGTTTTATAACCTTCGTACCTGGATAAAGAGCTTTTCCTATTTGAGATATCTGTGAACGTTGCGGCATAAGACGAATTAAGAATAAACTAAATTCCTTCAGCTACGTCAATGTTTGAAGAAATCGTCTTAACGGCACTAAATTGTGGTTTCTCAGTCGTTTTCTGGCCGTTCTCTGACGCATTTTGCTGGTTGGAAGGCTAAAAGTATACTGACATATTTCACAAATGGAAAGGGGGGACAAAATGTCTCCCACTGGAAGGTCATGTTTTTTTTTAATGATTACAAAATCAGTTAAAACGAACAGCGAGGTTGTCAGTATAAGCACATTACTTTTGTCAGAATGATGTTTCTCCGCCCAGGGCCTGTAACGATAAAGGGCCCGTTTAGGTCAGGCATATTGTATACAGAAGTAGAAAAGAGAGCACCACTAAATTCTACAATCCGTATGCATCGCATGCACACAGGAATTACTGTCACAGTGTACTTTTGGAGCAAAATGAGTGAATTACATATTTTCCGGTGAGAAAGAGCACTGGCACACAGTCTACGCTACATTACACTACTTAAACTGGTGTCACTCTGAGCTAGAAATTATGGTCAGAGACTAAGTATAAAGTCAACGAGTCGGATACGGATATTGCAACTGTGAAATACTTTCCATTCATTATGGAAGTGAATATTAAATCTGAACTAATGATGGAAAATATTGAACTTGGATAGCTTACAATGAAAATCTTTCTGTTTATTGCAAAGGAAAACAATTGATTTTCTAAAACATTCTCTGCCATACACTACTTGAAACAGGTCACGTCGAACAAATCATATGGAAGAACTGACAGCGACGTATATTGGAAGGCAGTAAGATCCCTTGGCTTTTGGTTTGGCAGTATTCGACAGCCATTTCTAGGCGCAAGTAAATGAAGAAAGGCAGCTGGTTTTCGTTATCAAGTAACGTCTTGATCAATTACTTTAGTTTTAATGTAATCTACGAGTAATGGCTGATGTTTGATAGTAACATGAAAAGGATTCCGTGGACAGTCAAAGAACCTGTTCTCGGGCAACTATTTCTAAAATGACCAAAAGGCCTTAAGTGATCTTCAAGTACATGTGTTCCAACAGCGGTATGAAGAAATTGATAGAAATAATGACGGTAATAAACGAACTATGGCTAGGCTATGATGCCTAGAAGAGTCTTTACATCCTGCTGACATGAGAATACCATAATTTCCGCGTCAGAAGCTTGCTTCTACTTAACCTTTTAACAGATTCGCATTTTTTCCACCGTGACTAATTTTATAAGCTAAGCCATCATCCGTTACAGCACACTCCTGGGGCTGGGAAATGTGGCCACAATGGTCTGTTGGAACGAACTATCACAAGTGCAATGCGTGGGTACAGGCATTTACTTTTAAGAGCCACAAACAAATTTACTTTACCTCTGGTAACCTCAAGAGAAAGACGTTATAATCCAGAATCCGCACTAAACATCTCGTTCCTTCATTCCCAACTAGAAAGCGCCGGTTTACTTTGGGAAATGACATAGGTGGAGGTCATGGAAAATAGAAATATTGTCGCCAGTAAACTTACTTACATTAGAAAATTTTATTTTATTTAATGAACCGATAGTCATTTAAAGGAACAGGGCTCTTATTTTATTCGTACTTGATTGAACTAGAGACAATGAAAAATTTGGTGCTGAGCTGTGATTCGAATTCGTATCTCCTCTTTCGAGGATCTGAATCTCTCGAAGCAGTATAGTTCAATCATTTCATTCCTTTTTCCTAGACTGCAATCTTCTCTAGGTCTCCTCCAAAGGTAAGTATGTGGGTCTGATTCCTGATCCAGTAAAAAAATATTCGTAATTTCATTTCAAGCCCTAACTCGTGCACACCGGCATGCTAGTGAAAATATACGTGCATTTTTAATGTCTGTTCATGTGTTGCCAACAATTTCTGGTCAAACACGCACACATCTTACTGTTGGTGAGTAAGCAATTGATAGTTAAGCTATATTCGTGGACGATAAAGAAGAACGATAGGAGTGCGGTTCGATTGTCACTCAGGCACAAAAATTTGTATCCATATTTGAGATTCAAACACCTAGCAGCTGGTAAGAAAAACCGATACTTAACATTTGATTTTACTTAGTTAACAGTCGGATTACGTGTTGGATTCGTATCTCTGTCACAGAACTTCACATTATGCGCTTCATCTTTAAATGCATACACACTTCGTTACTTCTGAATGGAGATATATCAGACATCTTTCGTGGTTAGTTAACAGGGATGAAAGGGTCTTGATAGGAGTCCCGGTTTATTACAAAAACTGTCGTCTTTTATTTTCAAGTTTAGATTTGGTTACTGATATAGGCGAAAATTTCGGCACTTCATGACTCTTCACGGCTAGTCAGCAATATGACATGATTAGATTAGATGAAATTAATACTTGTTCCATAGATCATGAATACGACATTTCGTAATGATATGGAACGTGTCATTTTAATGAAAGATTTCCTTACATACCGGTATTGAAATTCTTTACAACAACTTTTTACCCTCTCACTCATTCTTTTTTATTTTTATGTCTATCTCTCTCTCTCTCACTCTCTCTCTCTCTCTCTCTCTCTCTCTCTCTCTCTCTCTCTCTCTCTCTCTACACATCCTTTTTGTTTTGTTTGGTGTGATCGACTACCGCGAGGCACGAAAACCTCCGTGAATGAGTATCTCAGTTTTGAGAACAGTTATGAAAGAAATATAAAAACAATTATCAGAGTTACTGATTTATGACGCTTAGTTTGCAGTCAGCTCTGAGTATTATTAGTAACGACGCTCCAGTCCCTAACCCTCGTTACAGAAATGCGAATTAGGTTCAGTACGTATCCCAGGCCGTAGCAGCCGCGTCTTTGAGACGCCAGCAATGGTCACTTCCCAGCCAGCTGTAGGATCACATCGGTTCGTCTTCTTCCTGCTGGTACTGTAACTGAGATTTGGCAACAAGGCAAGGTATGTTTGGCAACTCTGTGATCGACGAGTTACTTCCTTGTGTGCACGGAATTAGGCCTCAAAGTTCACTTGATTTTTCCAGTTATTTCCATTGAATAATCTGAGTTATTATCAATTGAGGTGTAACAAAAGACTGTAAATTTACGGTTTTCAGCCCAGGAAAGTCGTTGCACGTGGAAATCGCAACCAATCTCGCCCTTTAAATAGCGGTTTACGAGTTCTAGTAACTATTGGCCTCGTAAGAGGAAAGTGCAACACATACATCTTTGCTAGCACTGTGGTGACGTGATGACCTGTAATAAAGCGTCTGTTATAGTTCGTGGCTCCAGTCTCGCTGAGTGTAACGTTTTTATCCCTTCTGTGAAAGAGCTACAAGCAGTCAGATCAAACATCGATAAGGAAATCTCAAGAAAATACTTTCAGCTCATAGTGCAATGATGAAGAACTTACAATGCTGCACAACAGGTAAGGCCTCTTTCCGCTGCTGACAAGCAAATTTTTGGTTTCTAGGAATACATAACTTTATTTATGAAATGTCACATTTGCATACCTGTTGAGTATGACACTGCATATCAATTGAACACAGACCCAATCGAAATCTATGTGAGTGGTATTTTACTAATTCGTGCCTATAGAGGCACGCTTGTGTACAGACACTCAGTTTTATTAAAACAGACTTTCGTCGTAAGGTTATCGTGGGTAGTTTTATTTCATTTCTTATAATACAGTGCTCAACTTTCGTAAGGTTAACAGTCTGACAATGCACATGCAGTTTATTGACTACATACACGTAGAAAACTTGTTCTGAGTGGAAGCTGTCAAACAAGGTTTGAAGAAGAATAAAATGCCTCTACCAGACCACAGCTAATGTAGAAAATACATTTCTGACCATTCTGGGACGATGCGCTGTCCCCATACATAACAGAAATGCTTCGAGATGCATCTGCTGCCTGGCCGTCTATTAAACCTGAAAAGAACAAAATGTCACAGTAGTTAGCCCGTTTTCCACATGCGGCTATTTTGGGTTGAGAAGTGAAGGGAATTATGTTCAAAGTTCCATTAAATTGATAACTTCAGTAGTCAGCAGAATTGCGTTTCAAAAAATGTAGCATCTAATGTAATAGAACTCGCGACGGGTTATCTACCGTGCGGGATGCTTACCGTTACGCTACTAGCTGTTACGTAGCTACAGCAGCTCCAGAAGTCTACAACAGCTCCTCCAAAACTTCCGCATTCTACAGTGCTGTGAGATAATGCATATGGCCGGATCTAGACTTCTGAGAGACAGACAGTTACAGCTTTTCTTTTGCACTGCACGGCGTTTTCAACAAACAGATAGCGCAATAAAGTAGCTCAAATGGAAAGGAACAATTCCTATTTAAATTTCTGCATCATGCACTGTTGGCAGTTATGTGTAGGGGGCAGTTACGTGATTTTATTTCGGTGATTACAAAGTAGAGTCGAAAGTATGCACTGGGTAGCCGAGGCAGCTAGTTCATGGCGATTCGTTCAACCAAGTAAATGAATGTACTGAACATGCTGCAAACCACTACAGGGAGCCTGTATGTCAGAATTCTCATCGAGTGTGCTGCAACGGTGTTATGATAGAAAAATGAGTCTCAGACAAAAGGATCTGGTGGTCTGTTGGATAGATCATATGTTCCTGTGATGATGGACTCGGTTCGATTCCAACTTCCGCCCATGATTTCTTATAGGGAGAGACCGATTTTATTTTCTTCTGGCTACTCCAAGTGAAGAAGGTATAATGGCATTGTGGTCTGAAATTCACATTAAACATGATATTCCTTCTCTACCAAGTAGACGTTAGGTTGAACCAGAATAAAGTCAGGAGTGGCGAAATGTGGAAAATCTATCACCAGTAACCTTTCTTACACTAGTTATTTATTTCTAGTGTCGAAACAAACGCTATGTAGGGTCACAGGACACTTGTTTAATCTTTTATTTGAGTTTCTGAATGTCGATAAAACTGGTTCTGTACTGAGAATGCAACTCAGACCGCCCTTAAGGCGGAATTTGATCACTTCGTGATAATACAGCTCGACTACTATTTGTTGTTTGTTCAAAACTGCAGATTCCTCAACATCTCCACATACTGCGCGTGAATGGGTTCGAATCCTGGCCTGGCACTAAAGTTTTCATTATGTATTATCAAGCTCTAGCATGAGAACACCTATCTGCTGGTGGATAATAATTTTGATTTTTAATGCATTTTCATTCGTTGTCAACACTAACGATATCTGACGTTTTTGACTCCATGTGAGACACAGAACTATGTTTTGAGAGATCACTGTAAGTTCAAGGATGTTATTCCGAGCAGCTGGTGGAGAAAAATTCGGTAGCTGACGTCTGTTTGTGTGTAGGCAACAACGATATGTGTGCTGTTCGATTCCCAGTCAGCACTGAACTCTTCGTCGTATTATTTCTGGTTCAAAAATGCTCACATGTCGCTGCTGGTGTAACAAACCCATATTTAACGTTCGTTTTCTCTAGAATACAACAGCGATAGCTGCGGGTTGGAATCCTGGGAAGGAAAAAGTAATGTTTGTCTCGTCATTTCAGTCATCTAGCTACTGCCGAGAAAATCCGACTATGTTCTGGGTTCGAATCTCTGTCCAACACAAAGATTTACCTCACGTCATTTCAAATAAGTTATTTATGAAGAAGCAGTGTTTATCATCTCTCGTAGTTCGTTAACACGGACAATAGGTGATGAGTAGGAATTTCCCATCCGTTAACAATGTTTACGTTATGTAATTTAAAGTCGATATTTGCTAACTGATACTGTCTATAATCTAGGTATATCACTTCCTGTATGCCTAGTCAGGATTGACTGTTATTTCCCGTTAGTCACGAAATCTTAGTCTGCATGACCTGGGTTTGAATCCATATGCAGAACGAGGCTGTTCGTCGTGTCATTTGAAGTTCATAGATATTCTCAACTAGCTGCTCGTGAATAACATACATTTTTAATGTCATTTTGTGTTAAATGAAAGTTACGGTACGTTACTTTGAAGAGGAAATCATGAATACGACGAACTTACTACGTTTGTTACCTATCTAACGTAATAATGAGAGTGGTAACATTTCAGGTATGTCATTTATTGCAAGAAATGCGAGCTTACAAGCCTTAAGGACAGTCTTATTTGTGATAAGGTGTTCTGTGATATTTCTAGTATCGTGGTATTACTTTACATTTTGAGTTATTGTGATACAGAGCAGTGTTCTCTAGTGGTGACTTGTTGGAACCATTTTCAATAGTGAAACGACTGTACCAAGGAGTGATGACCTGCTACACAGCTGCGTTATGTGGGTTGAATGCGAATCAGGCGAAATGCAATTCAGGTCGTTCGGATACTTTACATTAATATGTGAAAGCTGATTCAAACACTCGTTTATTATTAATCCAGTTCACGTTCAGATAATGTGTCCTTATAATCACAATATGGTATTTAAATAATAGTAATCGTAGCCGCGAATTTTTTGATGCGTTTTCACAGAATAACATCCGTCATTATCCTATCTACGAGGAATACAGTTTTCATACGTTATGTACTGATCGTAATATTAATATGTCAAATAGTCGAGAAATTCTATATCTGGTTTTCACGTACGACACCCTTTTACACGAACTTCAGGTTTTTTAAGCCACACCCATGCGTCATGTTATTTATTAGAAGTAGATGCTACAGTCTCGTTGAATTGTTCAAAACTAGACGTTTTACATCAGACTACCTAATAAATATTTCGACTGTCGGCTGGTACACGGCACCGTTAATCTTTGTAACAGATTGAAAAAAACAATGGATGCCCTGTGTGTCATGCGGCAACCAGTCTACAGCGCGTTTTGAGGCAGAATGCATGTTCGCCACATCCAACACAGCCGTGCCCGTAAATTTAGTGAAATAACAACGGCTCCGCCACGAAACACATGGCCATTGCTTGGGAAAGACATCCACTTCTCTTCGGCTGCAGTTAGGCCGTAGGCAGTTCTCCGAAAGGCGATTGCTGCCAAATGAAACGACAACATCAGCAAAGAGAAAAGCCGATACGCATTTTCTGTCGGATTTCGTGACTCCCCTCGCCGCGGTGGACCATGTACACGCTTTTCGCATCGCTTCTGCAATGCCCCTTATACTCCGTATGTACTAAGTCCTTATGTTACCACAAAACGACCTGCAAGTAGCGATGAAATACGTGATGAATTAGCTGGCATTCTTAACATGCAGAAATCACACTTCTTCCAGCATGAAAAGTACATTATGAAACTAGAAAAATACATTTAATATGAAGAAGCGTCATAAAAGTCACTGTATTTAATATTATGCCACATTTATTCTTCATTCGACTCTATTGTAAGAATGTAAGCCTTACTGTGTTTTTCTAACAATTGATCATTTATTGATATCGAGAAGATTTTAATGTCGTAGAATCCGTATTACTGGTATATTTTGTATCCTATCAAAGATAAGCGAAAGATCTGGGAACGCTAGCACATTATGTGCAAAACACTATGTTTTGATATGCTCTCAGTATATGAGTGATTTTATCGCAGTCAAATAATTTTATGTAGAATTTCCAATAACAACGCTGAATTAGTTTGCGTAATGTGCTAATGTTCAGAAATTTACGTAACTTATCGTCGTAACACACCATTATAATCATTCTAAACAAGAAAATATGTGTGCGATCATTCTAGAACCTTCTTATGACAGTACTGAAGTACAGCCATCATGCATTGAGCAGACAGGTATTTAGACACATGTGACACCTGTATTTATTTTAAAACCCTAATGATAAGTATAACAAATCTAAGATATATTCTATAGTCACGTATCTTCCTTCCATATGGTAAAAATCTTAAAACACTCACTTTCTTTGCCTTATAGTTTGGGAGATTTAGAATTTAACACACTAGTCGATTTCAGTGGTTAAGAGGCGTCTCATCCAAACACCCATTCGATCTTCATGAAATTCATGACACACAGATGCTGACTTTATTTATATTTTTTTCAGACCGGTTTCGGTCATAAACCACGCCACTGTCGTCGTCGGCAGATTATGACCGAAGCCGTGGGGAATAAAATATACATATAGTTAGCATTTGTGTGTTACGCATTTCATAAAGTATTTACAAGCTGATAATTACTTTCACAAGATTAACCCATTCAATCGATATGATGTGTCTTTCCATTACTGTAGATCTCACTAATGGGTGTAGACCTCTGTAAATTGTTGAGAAAAATCGATTTTTTTGCGCTTAAAATGATTTCTTGTATGTCTATTATGTGTTCAAACGCACCAGAAACTTAGTAATCGAGTTACAAGGCGATTTTTGAAAAAGTGCCCCCGAAACCTATTGACAGCTGTGAAAATAATAAACAACATGCAATTTCGAAGATGGCATAACAGGTATTATGGAAATTATGAACTTGCTCGAACTAGAGACTGGACCAGCTTGTTACAGTTCACGTACATAAGCGAACGAAAACCGTATCGAGCGACACAGCAGCGGATGATAGAAGCTGCCAAAAGGATCGCAGGACCACCATGGCCCCGAAGAACATGGAGGAGGACCTCCTTTTGGATCTGGAAGGATTGCTGTATGGTCCAGGGATCACTGGATAGAGGTATGTTTAAGTTAACTACAAAAGAGGTAACCCAAAACGTAAAACGCGTTTTTCACGAAACCATATTTTTCAGATTGGCGGGATGCATACCATGAGGACGGTAAATACGACTTTGCTCGGAATTTGATGCTGACATTCTAAATTGAATTCTCTACCAGCATACGTAGCCACTTTGCGATATCTTCCAAAGTCTACTTTCGGTACACGCTTACGTCCCGCTTTTGAGGGCGAAGAAAATTATATTTGTTTCAACACATTATCATTTTGTTAGAACCTAATATTTTTCTATTATGCTGCGTATGGTGATAGAAAATAATTGGAAATGCCTTATACAAAATTATTTTGTTGCAGGTCCAATAGCGGAGCTTCGGGAATTCCTACTGATGACCGATATTCCGCCTGCAAGGTATCCTTCCATCTGACGCAGTGGTCACAGGAAGCGTCCTATGTGGTCTCAAAATTGATTTCTAAAATAGAACTGTGTAAGGACTAAAACTACAATTGTAACATTATTTTCTTTAAAAAACCTACATCCTCAATTATTTACTGGATTTATTCCAGTCTTTGTCTTCCTCTACAGCTTTTACTCTCTGCGGCTCCCTCTAATACCATGGAAGTTATTCCCTGTGTGTCCCTTCCTCTTGTCAGTGTTTAACACATATTCCTTTCCTCTCTGATTCTGCGCACCACCTCCTCATTCCTTACGTCATCTGTCCACCCAATTTCCAACATTCGTCTGTAACACCATAATCTCAAATGCTTCGATTCCTTTCTGTTCCAGTTATCTCACAGTCCATGTTTCACTACTGTACAATGATGTGCTCCAATTTACATTCTCAGAAATGTGTTCCACAAATTAAGTCCTATGTTTGATACTAGCAGACTTCTCTTGGCCAGGAACGCACTTTTTGCCGTTGCTAGTCTGCTTTCGATGTCCTCCTTGCTCCGTCTGTCATTGCTTATTTTGCTATCTAGGTAGCAGAATTCCTTCACCTCACCTACTTCGTGGCAATCAACTCTGTTCTCATTTCTGCTACTTCTCATCACTTTCTTATTTCTTCGATTTACTCTCGATCCATATTATGTACTCATTGAAATGTTAATTCGATTCGGCACATCACGGAATTCTTCTTCACCTTCATGGAGAATAGTAACGTCGTCAGTAGAACATGTATTAGACAAACCAGGAATTATAGAAAGTATTAGAGGCTATCATACATCTGAAAAGAAGACAACGAAGCTAACTCGAAGACAATCAGCCAAGTAAGAAATTATAGGAAAATGAACATTCGATTCAGTTAGATTTCTTTCAGAATGGTTACGAAAATCCGTTTAGGGGTCATGCCAATGCATGGATGTTATTGAAATGGCATGTTTCACTGTTTAATACTTCACATACTTCTCCGTCACGTATTATATCATAAACTGCTTACTAAGTGTTGTAACAGTACGTTTCTTCTAATGGAAATAAACTATCACATGTGTGTAACGGATGACTCCACTACCCTACATGCATATCCCAGTCACCGCCTTCTCCATACGTAACTCGCAAGCGTTCTGTCCCGTTGTCCTCATCACACTCTGGAGTGTCAATATGGAACGCAGAACACGCCGACGAACGCCAATATGGAACGCAATAAGCGTTCTCTCTGAAGTGGGCGCCTGCTCCACAATATTAATTTTTCCGTGCCTTTGGCTTGTTTCCAATTTATTTAATTATAAGAGAATGAGGGATGCGAAACCTATATAAATTTCGACGGCCGTTACAAGGGACAGAGAGATGGAGCAGATTACGATTAAATCTTGCTCCACGGGTGGGAAGTTTGCATATTATCTTCAGAGAAAGCTATAGATGCCAATCCTTTTTGCTAATACAAAATTCTTGAGGTGAAATCACGAATGAGTGTCAACATTTGCTTTCTCTCAAAACGCTAATGAGAATGCCAGAGGGTACTTGTTATTGTGTGATATCTTAAGGGTATACGGAATAGGATTTTGGGTTAAAAAATCGATTTTCGTTTTATTGACGTATTATATTCCACCAGGTTTCCTCTTTAAAATGACATATCAAACATAGCTCTATTTGAATTATAACTATTTTATTTTTACAGATTTGTGAGATCGGGTATTGCGCTTTAGTTACACACGTCTCTCACGGGTGACCATAAACTTTTTGGCAGTACATTTATGTGACATGAATACAAATATCCCGCTTTCCAGCGACTCTTTATACACTATTTGTCCGAAAATGTTTCCCTCTGGTTTCCTCAAGTTACTCTTTGACTTTATGACGAGATTGTTTATAAACAGTGTGTTGTATGAAAGTTGTTGCTGTCGAGTTATTTCGTATTTAGTGCTCAATTTTTCGCAGTGAAAATGCGTAGAGCTAGATCAAAAGCGTTTAAAAAGCGTGTGAACTGGCAAAAGAAAAGAAATGATGATTCATTAGAAAAGCAAAGCTGTTCTTCATCGTCACTGTTGGAAAATGTGAATCCACTTCCTACTGATTTGCCGAACGAACTTACTCCAAATGAAAACAATGCTTCTCATAAAAAACGAAGAGATTTGGAAAAGAAATAATAATTTACTTGATAAAGAGAAAGAAGTTTTTGAACTCACTGATACGAGTATATTGTGCGAAGCTCTTGAAAACTGTGTGTGGTGCAAAAAACGTCAAGCAAACGTTTCTCTGAAAGTAGAATCCCATGTTCGCCTGGCTTCTCAGTTTAATTTAATATGCAGTGTTTGTAAGTACAGCTGTAAGACTCCAAGTTCTGTTTCAGTAACTGTAAATAATGGATACAAGAAAACTGAACTTTCTAGTGTAAATAATAGGTTAGTTTATGGATTGCGAGCAATTGGGGACGACAAAGCAGCTGGTGCTCTAAATCTTCCAAGTGTACCCTCAAAGTTTGATGCTCACAACTATGTACTAGGATCTGCAGTAGAAGATGTAGCACAGAAGTCAGTGCAGGTAGCTATGGAAGAAGCAGTGAAAGAAAATGATGGCAGTCGTGACTTCACAGTAGCTTTTGATGGCACGTGGCAAAAAAAAAGGGTCAACCTCCAACAATGGTGTTGTAACAGCAATTAGTGTTGACACTGGTAAGGTTATTGATGTCGCAATGATTTCTAAATACTGTAGATCCATAGACAGGCTGAAAAATGAATATAGTGATGACTGTGTTGCTAATTATTATGATAGTAGTGGTGGCACGGAGGTTGGTGGGGTGAAAAAAAAATTTTCATCGTTCTTCAGAGTGGTATAATGTTCGCTATGTCATGTATGTGGAAGATGGCGACTCTAAAGCATTCAGAGAAGTTTTGGAAAGCAAACCATATGGGAAAACCGTAAATAAGTAAACTTCGAATATATAGGAGATGCGCAGAAGAGAATGGGTGCCAGGCTGAGAAGGTTAAAATCAATTGTGAAAGGGAAAAAACTAGATGATGGGAAAACCTTGCATGGACACACTGAGAATTGCTATGGCCTTGCAATCAGGCAAAATACAAGCAAACTTGAAGAAATGAGGAAAGCTGTATGGGCTTTGTATTTCCACACTGCTTCCACGGCTCAGCATCAAGAACATGGTTTGTGCCCCAAAAGCGAAAAGAGCTGGTGTAAATACAGTAGGGCACTAACAACTGGAGAGAAATACATTCACCACCACAGTCTACCATTAGCCATCATGGAGAAATAAAGCCCATTTTCAGAGACCTGCCTGACATAAGTCTTCTGATGAAATGTCTTTATGGAAGAACGTAGAACCCCAACGAGTGCTTGAGTAGTGTGATTCGGCATCGTCCCCCAAAAACAGTGTTTGTCGGATTTAGTACACTACATTTTGGTGTGTATGATGCTGTGGCAACCTTCAATCTCGGGAATATAACTAAATGTCAGGTCCTTCAAAAGTTGGGTTTGCGTGTTGGTTCCCACACAGTACGTGCTATGTTGACTTTAGATCAGCACAGTCTAAGGCATGCTGACAATATAATTAAGACATTAGTGAAAAAGGCAAGACAGGTGCAGAGGGTTGCTAAAAGAAGATTTGAAGATGATTTTGAAGACTGTGAAGGAGGTATTAACTATGGGTCAGGAATGTTTTAATCTTCCTTCTCCGTTTCCCGTAAGTTTGCTTTTTACTTCTCCTAGGAACATTATTTCAGGTACTGGTGCACCTAGAAGTCTGAAATTTTTATGACTTAGTCACATGGGTTTCTTTTACAAAATGAAACAACGATTTTTAAGTTTTTAGTTTACAAAAGACTTAGCGGAGATAATCTAGTGAAAAGTGATAGACAAATTTACTTAAAAATAAATGTAAAATGTCTCTGGAAGAAAATACTTTCACAATAAATTGTTGTTTCAGTATTGTTATAAAATATCAATGCATGTACAGTAAAAATTTTATCTCTATGTCTCCAGTAGTTTGTGAGAAATTGTTCCCTATAGTAGGCATATTTTAACATTGTGGAGGTAAAACGATTCCGCATCCCCTTAAGGTTTCCTGATATTACATTCACGATAGAAGCTTGGAAAAAACAGTTACTTGTATGTCTATGCTCGAGCTGTGATTGATGTATCTTCACTGTTCATAACGGAGCAGTGTTTACAGAGCCTACGTTTATTCGTGAATTTTAAGAGAAATTACTTATCTTTTTCTTGAGTCTACTCCAGTTCGATTTTTCGGCAGTAGTTTCACATGGTCTTAGCCAGGGAATCAAACGTGTGACTATTCACAGTGCCGTTCTTTGTGGCCGGCCAAGTGACAGAGCGGTTCCAGGCGCTACAATCTGGAACCGCGCGACCGCTACGGTCGCAGGTTAGAATCCTGCCTCGGGCATGAATGTGCGTGATTTCCTTAGGTTAGTTAGGTTTAAGTAGTTCTAAGTTCTAGGGGACTGATGACCTCAGATGTTAAGTCCCATAGTGCTGAGAGCCATTTGAACCATTTTTGAACCCTTCTTTGTGCACTACTGATTTCCTCCGTTACAACGACGATATATTGACGTGGCCAGTATTTCAATGTAGACTGCCTGATAAAAAAGCGAAGCATCCAGAAAACATTATTGGATGTCAAGGTAACTCAGTACACGTACACACCAGCAGCAGGAATAAAATAATTATTTGCAGTCCTTCTGTGACAGGTAGTACATTCTCCAGATACATTAGCGTATTTTGTGTTGAGTGTTCTTACAAGAACAAGAATTGGACTCCCTGCAAAATCCTGTGTCATACCGCACCATTGATCGGAGACTGGCAGCAACCAGCCCATGCAATTATGGTCCTATGCATAGGCTGCTATTAACACCACAACATACACGACTGGGCCTGGAATACTGCCAAGACCAGTAAACGTGGACCGGTGGTGAATGTTGGCGCATTGTTTTCAGCGATGAATCGCGGCTGAGCCTACCAGCGTCGGTGAGTATTCGGGAGATTTGGGGAGTTGCCCCATTTTTCCGATGTTTTGGAGAAGCACAGTGGTATTACTCCGGGGGTCATGGAGTGCTGAGCTATCGGACACGGCTCTAGGTCACGGCTGGTAGTGAGACAGGGAACTGTAATGACACAACGGTACGTCACGGGCATCCAGTGTCCTTATGTCTTACCTGTCATGCGACAGGATCCTGGTGCTGTTTTTCAACAGAGCAATGCTCGTTCCCACATGGCACATGTTCCTATGAACTACCTTCTTGATAATTAAGGACACGCATGGCCCGCAAGATCCCTAGATATAATTAGTTTCAGCCATAATGGCTATGTTTGTGAACCGTGACTGTGTGGGATAATTATTTATTTCTAGTTTCTGTTACCAGTCAATTTCTTTGTTTTATGTTTAATCTAACATAAGACGACGCGTTTCGAACATGTTCTGTTCATCTTCATGCGTTTATACGCACATACATACATACAGAGAAATGTTACTTAAAAATAAACAGTCTTAAACTAGATTAATACACACTCCTGGAAATGGAAAAAAGAACACATTGACACCGGTGTGTCAGACCCACCATACTTGCTCCGGATACTGCGGGAGGGCTGTACAAGCAATGATCACACGCACGGCACAGCGGACACACCAGGAACCGCGGTGTTGGCCGTCGAATGGCGCTAGCTGCGCAGCATTTGTGCACCGCCGCCGTCAGTGTAAGCCAGTTTGCTGTGGCATACGGAGCTCCATCGCAGTCTTTAACACTGGTAGCATGCCGCGACAGCGTGGACGTGAACCGTATGTGCAGTTGACGGACTTTGAGCGAGGGCGTATAGTGGGCATGCGGGAGGCCGGGTGGACGTACCGCCGAATTGCTCAACACGTGGGGCGTGAGGTATCCACAGTACATCGATGTTGTCGCCAGTGGTCGGCGGAAGGTGCACGTGCCCGTCGACCTGGGACCGGACCGCAGCGACGCACGGATGCACGCCAAGACCGTAGGATCCTACGCAGTGCCGTAGGGGACCGCACCGCCACTTCACAGCAAATTAGGGACACTGTTGCTCCTGGGGTTTCGGCGAGGACCATTCACAACCGACTCCATGAAGCTGGGCTACGGTCCCGCACACCGTTAGGCCGTCTTCCGCTCACGCCCCAACATCGTGCAGCCCGCCTCCAGTGGTGTCGCGACAGGCGTGAATGGAGGGACGAATGGAGACGTGTCGTCTTCAGCGATGAGAGTCGCTTCTGCCTTGGTGCCAATGATGGTCGTATGCGAGTTTGGCGCCGTGCAGGTGAGTGCCACAATCAGGACTGCATACGACCGAGGCACACAGAGCCAACACCCGGCATCATGGTGTGGGGAGCATTCTCCTACACTGGCCGTACACCTCTGGTGATCGTCGAGGGGACACTGAATAGTGCACGGTACATCCAAACCGTCATCGAACCCATCGTTCTACCATTCCTAGACCGGCAAGGGAACTTGCTGTTCCAACAGGACAATGCACGTCCGCATGTATCCCGTGCCACCCAACGTGCTCTAGAAGGTGTAAGTCAACTACCCTGGCCAGCAAGATCTCCGGATCTGTCCCCCATTGAGCATGTTTGGGACTGGATGAAGCGTCGTCTCACGCGGTCTGCACGTCCAGCACGAACGCTGGTCCAACTGAGGCGCCAGGTGGAAATGGCATGGCAAGTCGTTCCACAGGACTACATCCAGCATCTCTACGATCGTCTCCATGGGAGAATAGCAGCCTGCATTGCTGCTAAAGGTGGATATACACTGTACTAGTGCCGACATTGTGCATGCTCTGTTGCCTGTGTCTATGTGGCTGTGGTTCTGTCAGTGTGATCATGTGATGTATCTGACCCCAGGAGTGTGTCAATAAAGTTTCCCCTTCCTGGGACAATGAATTCACGGTGTTCTTATTTCAATTTCCAGGAGTGTAGAACTCTTTGTCCTTTGTTTGTTACTGTAGCGGCTTGTGTGGCATTTAGGGGGGAGGATGGGGGCAGTGTACGGCTAGGAATCCAAATCAGTGATGTCTTCTGCTGGTTTTCTTCCTTGTGGTTGTGTATGATATCATAGCTATTTCATCATCTTCCTGCTTCACTTGCATCACTGGTGTTATGGTGGAGCTGTTGATTGACATTACACTATTGCACATCGTTTTTTGTTACTAATTGCCAACGTAATTCACTGCAGAAATTGCTTCGATGTTATGCAAACAACACAAGATGGTGGACTTTAGCATGTGAGTCTGTATCGATTATCGAGGTTTTGTATCGATATTCTTGGTACTGACAGATTTGTAGTCAGTTATTTACATTGACGTATCTTGAATCTATTGAGTAAGAACCGGCCTAATGCTGTTGAAGAATTTTGAGGTGTCGGGTGTTTTCATGGGAAGCCTCCACCCATGTGAACGCTGTCTGTAAACAGCGCACAACGTAACCCATGTGGTTTAGCCCTTAAGGGAGCAATTGAAAAGTGTCTTGTGTTAAACATAGCTCGTATTCTCTAGAATTTCTATTTGTAGTTCTCTGTGTTCTTCCAAAATCGTCGTGAAAACCACGCAACTGAAACACATAAACATACTATAAGGGGAGGAAATTCACACCCTTGGCAGCCAGCCAACACTCTCCTTGAGTCCGCTCCCGTCCGCGCGAGAGAACTCTGCTGTACACGAGAGTTCTGAGTCATTAGTCTTCTGGTTGGTTTGATGCGGCCCGCCACGAATTCCTTTCCTACGCCAACCTCCTAGTCTCAAAGTAGCTTCTGCATCCTACATCCTCATTTATCTGCTGGGTGTATTCCAGTCCCTGTCTTCATCTACAGTTTTTATCCTTTATAGCTTCCTGTAGTACCAAGCTAGTTATCTTCTGATGTCTTAACACATGAGCTATCATGCTGTCTCTTCTTCTTGTCGGTGTTTTCCATATGTTTCTTCCTTCGCCGATTCTGCGGAGAAGACTTTCATTCCTTTCCTTATCGGTCTATTTGTTTTCCAACACTCTTCTGTAGCATCACATCTAAAACTCTTCGATTGTGTTCTGTTCCGGTTTCATACTGCTTGAGTCACAAGGCTACTATACATTTCTGTGTTCCAAACGTACATTCTCAGAAAATTCTTCCTCAAATAAAGGCCTATGTTTGATGCCAAACCTCTTGGCGAGGAACGCATTTTTTGCCAGTGCTAGTGTGTTTAGAGGATACAGGGGTTAGGTGAAAAGATTGCAGTGGAGGATTCTATGACAGGGAGAACTTGTTGGATGTGACTGAAGACGAAACAAGACTCGGGAGGTGTCGAAGAGTTTGGGTGAGTCAGAATTTAAAAGAGCTTTGGAGATTTAAGGTCAAATAAGGCGTAGGGGATAAGTAACATTCTGCCGGAAGTTTTTAATCGCTGGGGCAAGTGGCAACAAAACCCCTACTCACGTGTAGAATGGATGAGACTGGCCATATACCACAAGACTTTCGGAAAAACATAATTCACATAATTCTGAAGATAGCAAGAGCCGATAAGTGCGAGAATTATAGCACAATCAGCTTATTAGACCACACATCCAAGTTACTGACAAGTACAACATATGGAAGAATGGAAAACTGAGAATCTATTACATAACGCTCAATTTGGCTTTAGGAAAGGTAAAGGCACCAAGGAGGCAGTTCTGAAGTTGCGCTTGATAATGGAAGTAAGGCTGCAGAAAAATCAAGACACCTTCATTGTACCTGTTGACCTGGAAAAACGTTTGATAGTTTAAAATCGTGTAAGACATTCGACATTTTGTGAAGAATAGCGGTAAGAGGATATGTACAGGAACCTAGCTGAAACACGAATGCTGGAAGTCCACGAACATACGTTTCATTCGTAGTGGTTTATTTTGCTACCTAGGTAGCAGAATTTCTTAACTTCCTGATCGCCAGTTTTGAGGTTAAGCGGCCAGCAGACTGCGACCTGTCGCCGGCGACATCGGAAGGTCCTGTCGAATTTGCACCAGCTTGGAAACGACATCTTCATTCACATATTCCACATGCGATTTGTAGAGCGTGTCGGAACTTCACCGCTGCGGTGCGTCGGGTGGTGAATGTAAAGACAACGCCAAGGTATCTGCAGCTCGGGACGGAAGGTAGATGCACCAATTCTCGCTCGAGTCCATGGCCAATGGCGTCGCTGTATAGTTGACAAAACTCAAAGCAGTGCTTGCCACGTCCCCTTACATGCAGATCAGATCAAGTACGTGCCTGGTCTCTGCCAGCAACCGTACCAGCGGCAAATAGGTGGTCTGCATAGGCACGACAGCGGAAGCTTTATTGCCGCAGGGTGAATCCTGAGACTCCCAATAAGCGACTCCAGGACGAGAGCGTAGAGGAGCACTGATAGGCTTACACTTTCCCGAGGTTTCTTCGCAGGTAACTTTCTTGTACTCACGTTTATCTATCCAACATCCGTGGCTGCCCTTTTTAAGGACATCGACTCCTCTTCAACTGAACTGCCTACTCTGCTATTCCTTGTAGCAGTATCCACACCACTAACAAACTTCATACGCGTATCATGATTCTTCAGTACATCAGTATCCCACTTCCTTCCGCACTTATTTTCCACACGATTCTCTAAAATATCAGTCTACTCTTCATCATTACTAATTTGTGATGTGAATCTATACCTGCTTCTGGGTACGCCTTACAGTCCAGCATCTTATTTTGAGTACAGCTGATATCTTTCCACGTCTTCTAAGCTTCTCCAATTATACCTCTTCCGTTTCCTATTCATATTACTAGCTGAAATTTGTTGCAGAACTGATTTAGTCTTTCTCACATCTCCTTGCCACTGTCAAGTCCATATTCGCCAGTAACTCTATTTTCCATTCCTTCATCTACCAGCGCATTCCAATCTCCTATGATATTAGGTTTTCATCATTCTTTACATAATGAATTACCCGTTATCGTTCCATGCTCTGTCTGCAATGTCGGCATGTGTACCTGAGCTATTGTTATCGGTGTTGGTTTGGATGAGAACAATTCTCTTACTGAGCTGTTCACAGTAACTCAACCTCTGTCCTGCTTTCCTATTCATGACGAATCCTACTGCCATTATACCATTTTCTGCTGTTCTTGATTTTATCCTATGCTCATCTGACCGGAAATCCTTGTCTTCTTTCCATTTCACTTCACTGACCCCTACTGTATCTAGACTGAGCCTTTGCATTTTCTTTTTCAGATTTTTTAGCTTCCCTACGACGTTCAAACTTCTAAGGAGTAATAGTTTGCTGTTAGATGTAGCGGGCATTAGCGACGTGTGGTGGCAAAAGAACAGGGTTTGTGGTCAGATGAGTACTATACCCAATAGTGGTGAGTATCGCATGTATTAAGAGAACCGCATATACTAAATCATCTGAAGTGCTTCGGAACGACTGTTCATCAGCACAGCACTCTATACTTGACGCATATCTGCTCTACGTCGATCGACGAAGCGTCGGTGAGCGGAAACGATATTTTCAAATTTGACTATCGCTCTGAATATAGCACCGTGGTACATCTTCATGGCGGACGGTGACAGCCTGTAATTATAATTTCCGCTAATCGTTATCTTCGGTATTATTGTAGAAGCCAGAGCCACTACGGTTCATATGTTATCACCATAAAGAAGTTTCTCATCAAATTGTAGACCAAATAACGTGCGAGTTGTAATTTCTAGCTTCGAGGCTCTAAAGTTTTGTCGAGGATTTATTTCCACATCACTAATGGCCAGTTTCGTCTTTGGAGGACATTGTCAAGTAATACTAAGCAACAGCAGAGTCGAACCACTGTGACCATGTTGGGAAACGGAAGTGGGTATCGCCACATTTCCGTGACATTTGAGCTCGTCTGATCCACTAGAATGTGACAAATGACAAGAGGACAGCCACCCATCGTGTAATAGGCAAAAGTATTTTCTCTTGTTATTAATAGCTACATCTTCGTTTCTCCAACGGAAATGTATACTTGTTTCCCCTTTTGTTGCTTAAAATAAATTATATACGTCATCTGAATAGGAATAATATGTAACAATTTATACGTTAAAACATTTTCTTATCCAATAGAATCGAATCATGGTCGATGTGTGATGTTTTTGACTAATCGTCACGACGTCTTGGGTCTCAGGTTCTAAAGTCCGCAGCTTTTAAATTTTGAATAAAAATCAGCAGCAATGGTGGGAGAAAGACCTCTAGCATGAGAAGTCACCCCCGTTCTGCCAACGGCCTTATCAAAGAGGGCGGAGGAGCGGACAGAGGTCCAGGGCACTCTCTTGATCTTGGGGTGGAAACTGCCTATAAAGACAGAAGAATCTGCAATGATCAACGGCAGGAGGATGCAGAATGCAATGGAAACCACCGTACTTAAGACTTAAGACACTTTATCTGTATCCACAGGGAATGTGGCTTCTAATTGAAAAAGTATCATGATGATGCCTCCATTGGCAAAAGATTCCAGACTAGCCCCTTATTCAGATCACCTGGAGGGAACTACCAAGAAGCAGATGTCTATGAGAAAAAGATGGAATAACCAACGAAAGGGCAACATTCTGCTAGCCGGAGCCGTGTGCTTAAAGTATGAAGCATTTCGACAACTTCGCCCACCCTTTTGGAACCGATAATCAGTTACACTTCTTTGTCTTCCACTTGGAAAGACGTACTGTCCATAGCTTTGGATTGGTAAAATTCTTAAGATGCAAACCATGGTTCTCCGGGACTGCCAACTTTTGTCAAATATTGAAATTTATTTGCACATACACTATGTGATCAAAAGTATCCCGACAACCCCAAAAATATACGTTTTTCATATTAGGTGCATTGTGCTGCCACCTACTGCCAGGTACTTCATATCAGAGACCCCAGTGGTCATTAGACATCGTGAGAGAGCAGAATGGGGCGCTCCGCGGAACTCACGGACTTCGAACGTGGTCAGGTGACTGGGAGTCATACGTCTGTACGTCTGTACGCGAGAGGGCCACATACAGCACAAAAGCGTACTGGCCGACCCCTTCTGTTGACTGACAGAGACCGCCGACATGGAAGGGAATCGTAATGTGTAATAGACAGGCATTTATCCAGACCACCACACAGAAATTCCAAAACTGCACCAGGATCCACTGCAAGTACTATGACAGTTAGGCGGGAGGTGAGAAAACTTGGATTTCATGGTCGAGCGGCTGCTCATAAACCACACATGACGCCAGGAAATGCCCAACGACGCCTCACTTGGTGTAAGGAGTGTAAACATTGGACGATTGAACACTGGAAAAAAACGTTGTATGGAGTGACGAATCACGGTACACAATGTGGTGATCCAATGGCAGGGTGTTGGTATGGCGAATGCCCGGTGAACGTGATCTGCCAGCGTGTGTAGTGTCAACAGTAAAATTCGGAGGCGGTGGTGTAATTGCGTAATCGTGTTTTTCACGGAGGTGCTTACTCCCCTTGTTGTTTTGCGTGGCACTATCACAGCACAGGCCTACATTGATGTTTTAACCACCTTCTTGCTTCCCAGTATTGAACAGCAATTCGGCGATGGCGACTGCATCTTTCAACACGATCGAGCACCTCTTCATAATGCACGGCCTGTGACGGAGTGGTTACACGACAATAACATCGCTGTAATGGACTAGCCTGCACAGAGTCCTGACCTGAATCCTATAGGACATGTTTGGGATGTTTTGGAATGCCGACTTCGTGCCAGGCATCATCGACCGATATCGATACCTCTCCTCAGTGCAGCACTCCCTGATAAATGGGCTGCCATTCGCCAAGAACCCTCCCAGAACCTGACTGAATGTGTGCCTGCGAGAGTGGAAGCTGTCATCAAGGCTAAGGGTGGGCCAACACCGCACTGAATTCCAGAATTACCGATGGAGGGCGCCACGAACTTGTACGTCATTTCCAGCCAGGTTTCCGGATACTTTTGATCACATAGTGTATCAACAGGTCACTTTCGGCCTAAGCGGCTATTGTCATGTGATACCATGAAAGCAGAAAAGCAGAAAATACGTTACTTAGGACGACCTTGGGAAACACGATCGTATCAGTCTTGCCAAATATTTTAGCTCTCGTATTCTAGTGAGTTAGGAGAACGCATATGTCCGCAATCCGTAGCGGTACCCACTTCGGTTTCCCATGATGGCCAAAGCTATTGGACTTGGCTTTTGCTTAGTATTACTTGACAATGTCCTCTAAGGACGAAAGCGACCAGTCGTGATGTGGAAATAAACCTTTCACAAAACTTTGGAGTATCGAGGCTAGAGAGACAATCAGCAGATTCATTGGTCTACAATTTGATGCGAAACTTATTTATGACGAACACGTATCAGCCGTGGTGGATAAGGCTCCTAAAATAATATCGAAGATAAGGAGTAGGGGAACTGCAATCAACGTCCGCCATGAAGGTGTAACACAGCGATAGTCAGCTTTGGATAGCATTTGCTCCCACCGACTCTGCTTCGAGCGACTTACGACGTAGAAAAGCTGTGCGTCGAATATAGAGAGCTGTGCCGGTGAACCTCTCTGGGTCGTTCCGAAGCACTCCAGATGATTCATTGTGTGTGGTTCTCGTAATACAAGCGATACACATCACTATTAGGCATAGTACTCATCCGATCAGCCCCCCCCCCCCCCTGAGGAGTCTTACCGAAATCCGAAAAGGGAAGCATTTTTCTTCCGGTATATTTTCTCCAGGAGGGTGCTGCAATTATTAAACTACGGCTAGGAGTGGATGTGATCGTTATATGTAGCGGTTTTAGTTTCCCATTGATTTCACGAGGACAGCATTACCAGCATAACAAGTTGGCTAACGTTAGAAAGTACGAACAGCCAATCATCTGATAGTTTAGCCCTGAAATCACTGAAAAGGTTGCTGTTCCTCTTCAGGAACCGTATGTTCGTCTGGCCCATCCGCAGACAAGCCTCCTATGTTGCTATAACTACGATAGATCTATGCAGAGAAGGAAGTGACAATAAACTGGTATTAGAATTTAGTTGGTCTGGTGATGACTGCCAACTTCTTTCTCGTCCGGTTCCAAATTTGGATAGTCTTGATAAATGTGCTACAGTTACTATTGTTTAGTACTTGGCATAGTATGGGAAATCGCCTATCGAAGTTTAGAGATCTTTTCTTTCTTCCTTTCCTGAGACCTCGCTAGTTCCTTTGCCGCATTGTAGCAACACTGAGAATATCAGTTGGGGGCCACGGCATGTGACTGGTTTTCCGGTTGTTTTAGAAATTTGTTATCCGATGGCGCAGTAGGAGTATAGTGGTGAATTTTCCATAGATGTTAAGGTTCGTTCACATAGACCATATTTTACGACAACTTGTAACCACAAGAATTCTGCCGTCAATGTTGCGATAATGCGACGGTTGGAACTTTAATAGTGGCAGCTATTTATTTACAGCCCGTACAAAATAAATACGTGTTACAAAGTTTTACTGACGTTCAGCGTAGTCACCAGAATTGTGAATAACCCGTTGCCGGAGATGTGGAAGTCGTAGGATACTGTTAGCAGTGCCAGTTGTGCTGACAGTTCGACAGGTGCAGTCTATTGCCCGACGAATTTGTAGCAATTCTGAAGCGAATGACGCGAAACGTTTCCTTCAGTTTAGAAATCGATTTGAAGTTACGAGGGCTTAAGTCAGGGGAGTGCAGTAGGTAGTAAAGAAATCAGTAACAGCTTTCACTGTACGTGCTTGAGCATTGTCCTGCAAAATGATGTTCAGGTCCTGCAAAAACTGTCATTACTTCTGTCTCTATGCTGTTCATTTTTGGAACACAACCTACGACCAGCTTAGAGACAGAAGTGATGACACTTTCTGCAGGACCTGACCATCATTTTGCAGTACAATGCTCAAGCACGTACAGTGCAAGCTGTTACTGATTTGTTTCACTGATGGGGCTGCTAAGTGCTATACCACTTACTGCACTCCCCTGACTTAAGCCCTCGTAAGTTCAACTCGATTTCTAAACCAAAGGAAACACTTCACGGCATTCGATTCAGAACTGCTATAAATTCGTCGGGCAATAGACAGTGCTGCTCTAACTGATAACACAACTGGCACTGCTAAGAGTACGCTAGGACTTCCACATCGCCGGCAACGGGTTATAAACAATGCTGGTGACTACTTTGAAGGTCAGTAAAACTTTGAAACACGTATCTATTTTGTACGAGCTGTAAATAAATAGTTGCCACTATTAAAGTTCCATACCTCGTACAAGGTATTCTGCGGTGTAAGGGATCAGGCTGTAGCAGACTACTGCCGAAGTTAGACTGATGCGTTGCTAGTAGGAGGAGATTAGTGTTTAATGTTCCATCGACAACGAGATCATGAGAGATGGAAAACAAGCTTGGACTGGAGGAGGATGGGAAAACAATCTCGGACTGGAGGAGGATGGCAAGGCAACCAGCCGTGCCCTTCCGAAGGAACCATCCCGGCATTTACCTTAAGCGATTTACTATAATCACAGAAAATCTAAATCAGGATGGCTGGACGCGTCTTTGAACTGCAGTCCTCCTGAATGCAAGTCCAGTGTGTAAACTACTGCGCTACCCAGCTCAGGGAGTTGCTGATGTTGTGTGGTAATGGTGGCGAATATTTCAAGTCGTCTGGTCATATCTACTTTATCCTTGTCAGTAAACGTTTCCCTCTCACTCTCTGTCTTGCTTTATGCTACTCACACCGACAACGTTGCAACGTCAAAACGCGTAGTATGGGCGGCGAAACATTACTATTTTGCTCCAATTTGAAAGGTGATCCACATACGTTCAGGCACTATATTTACCTGTTGTATACAGGAAGGCAGAACTGAGCAAACAAGGGAACCAAGAAGCTGTTTACGTCCCTTGGATGACTCAGACCTGGGAACAATACTAGACACGAACACACTAATGCACTCTGCCACATAGAGTTACAGATCCAATTATTTACATACTCGCTGACGGTGTGGACATGGACGAAGTTACGCTGGCATCCGACGGTATCTCCTGGATGCTTGAAGGTTTTTTGTGAGGTAGTGTACACTGAAGCTGCGCAGCACATTGTCAGCAAAAAGATTTTTGAGGATGTTGAATGAAATAGTTACGTACAGATCAAACTACTCGCACAAGATAAAATCGAGGGAAACAATAAACAGATCGACGACTTAAAGAAAAAGTACTGACAGTCTTAAAACGATCTGGTTCTAGCACACTATCTAACATCTGCCGCACAACGTTTGTTCCTTTGTGGAGTATAGAATATAAATCGGGAAAAATATATAACTTTTCTAGGAACATTATTACAGGGAAACAGCGATCCTTATAATATCGTAACTTGTTTCATTACATACAATCGTGATCGGATTTAAGTTGTTTAGTTTTTCTTTCAGATGACCGGATTCGATCTTCTAAGAGATCATCTTCAGATCTTATATTCCTTGATGACCGTAGGAACCGTTGGCGTGGAGCAGGTCCATTCTGTGCTGGGTTGAAGAACGCTGCTCATGTTTATCTGCCCAGCCGTGAAAAACAGAGTAGTGTTCCCCACGCCGGCACAGATGGACCTGCTCCACGCCAACGGTTCGTACTGTCATCAAGGAATATGAGATCTGAAGATGATATCTTACACCTAAATCTCGAGATGTCGGGCACACAGATAGGTACCAAACGTCGTTTGTAAGTAGAGTGTCAACCAAGACACCGATTCAATTCGTGCTTTCTGCTGTCGTCCAGTAGAACATGCGTAAACGGTATTTAAAAGTGATAACGGATCTACGGAGCACAGGAAAAGCGCGTTTCGGAGTGCTAGTTTCGTAGATCTCACGTGTGTGAGTTGGTAGAGTGTGAGGTTGTCCTGTCTAAGAACCTGTGTTCAAACCGCAGTGCTAACAAATTGTTTTAACTGTTAACGCGTGAAACTGTTATACGGGAGAACTTTTTCTTAACAAGTAAAAGGACTTTTCGGAGATTGGAGCTATGTTCCTTTGGCAGTCTGCTTTCTCTTCGTTAGTTGAAAGTAGCAAACATATAGATTTGTGTAGATAGGTGTGGTTTTCTGTAGGACACGTGCCTCAGAACAAACATCACTCGTTATGAAACAGCTAGTAGTTGCACAGAATACACAGTCGGAACAGTGAGGAAGTGTTAATAGTCCCATATAATACTTTCACTCAAAATACAGTAAAAAACCGTTACGAAACGTTGTATGTCGACAGAGTATCAATCAAACCACCGATTTAGTTCGTTGTTTGTAGACAGAGTATCAACCAAAACACCGATTTAGTTCGTACTGTGTGCTGTTGTCTAGCAGAACTGGCATAAACGTTAACGTTGGTCGTGTCTTTACAACCCCTCTTATCCATATTTCATTCCTTGTTTTGACGCCTCTTTCATGTAGGCCAGAACCTCGATGCCCAGAGATCAAACGTAGATTAGTTATTCACAGTTATGCTTTTACTGTGCTCCGTAGTTCTGATGTTATTTCTAATTAACGTTTACGCCAGTTCTGCTAGACAACAGCACATAGTACGAACTAAATCGGTGTTTTGGTTGATACTCTGTCTACAAACAACGAACTAAATAGGTGGTTTGATTGATACTCTGTCGACATACAACGTTTCGTAACGATCTGAGTGTCTGACATCTGGAGGTTTGGGTGTTAGAAAATCGAAGCCGGTCATCTGAAAATAAAAATAAACGAGTGTTGTGTATCGAAATAACTCTATAACCTCGTCCACCTCCTTTAGACGGTATGTTTGGAGCTTGTTTCATTCGGTTTCTCCCGGTCGCGCATCCTTACCTCCCGGAAGTGTATCAGCGTCTCGCAGACTAGGGAGTAATCCGCGCGGCCCAATCACAGCTCGGCCATCGCCCTCGATGAATATTTGAGAAGATGGAAGGGCGCAACGAGAGCCCACCGACAGCCACTCTCGTCACCAGGATTCGACGCCATCGATGGGTGAGAAAAGCTGCGTCAAGTATTTTCATTTTTAGGATCAGGAGGATCTTCTTAGGGGCCAGTCTGCCGTACCCAGACGAAAGCGTTTTCTGCGATCGGCCGCCCACGTGAAAGTGCCTGCTTGCGAGAGACAGCTACTGAATGGAAGTGAATACGTGAAGCACTGGGCCCTATCTGAAGAGCCCACGCAAAAGCTCTCCGCACGTTACATTTTGCAGCGTCGCATGAGGACCGCTAGCCGGAGACGGCCAAGACTCATCGCGACATATCTCTCAACTTCTTGGGTTCTCAGTTCATCGATTCGTCAGTGTCACACGAAACAAACTCCCAAGGAATGATCATACATAGTATTTTCGCATGTGCGCCGTAACTATCTCCCATTCCAACGCGTAAGTTTGAAATTTGGCTCAAAGGTGGCTACAATATTTCTAGCTAAGGGTGCAAGAGCGTTAGGCCCTGCGACATCAAGGTGTCGACACATGCGAAATAAAAGGCCGATACTCAAAAGTTCATGTGAATTGTAAGGTGGTTAATGATGTCTCGTTGACGCCAAGTTTCACCACAGCTCCACTCACCGCTACTGTGGACATGTCACAGCTCTTATTATCCTCATGTCAACCCTTCTTTTGACGTCTCTGCGACTGAGGTCAGAACCGCGACGTCCAGAGTTGAAATCAAGCGGTTCTCTTTTGAGTGGCTGAGGAAACGTTTCAGACACGCCGCCCTTCAGAATCGAAACAAAAAGGCCTCACGAGGTGGTATGAAGGGCGTAGATGGGACCATCCGTTTCCTTGGACGTAGATTCCCACACATTTTGCGATCGCAAACAACAGTTCACAATGCGATGAACAACAAAAAGATGCTCTTCACAACATTTTATACTGCTGGCACCCTCACACGCTTCATCTCTTCTTTATGGACACTGTGTTACTGTATACCCACCGTAAGTGATCGAACCATCTTTGGAGTGCAGTGCGACCCCAATTTCAATTCTCGTGTACAGGTTGGAACCACTAGGGACAATGCAAAACCATTTGACGTGATATGAAGCAGCAAAAAGTCCATACTTTTTTTCAGTGCCCCTGTGGCGTGATAACAAAGGGGTGCGGCAGTGACACATGTGAGAATAAAACGGCGTAGGATCCCTCTAAGATACTACAGTTCGGAAAAACCGAATGTAGCACTCGTTCAGATCTAGTGAGACTTTTAAAAACGTACCTTTACAGAAAGGCACCTGCAGGTAGGCAACTATTTGACACACATCTGAAACCAGTGCCCTGCCTGCAGGCGCCAAGAAGTATTTCGCAAGTATTCTCTGTAAAGACACATTTTTTAAATACTCAGTAAATATGAGCAGGTGCCCCCGAGGATGTTTGCCAAACTGGTGTGTCTTAGAGAGACCCTTTGCCGATTTATTCACTCATGTGGTAATGTCGCAATGTCGCACGCTCCATGATCACGCCACAGGACGGTGTGAAACAAGGGCACTGAAAAAGCATAAGGAACCTTTAATGGTTCAGTTCCCTTTCATTTACGTCGAATGGTTCTGAACGGCCCATAGTGTTTCTACCCTACACACAAGAGCAACAATTTCGGCCATAATGTGTAAGAACATAATCAATGGTGTTACAGTCCCGTGATGTCCGTTGAGAACGGTTGAATCGTCCAGGAGGTGCCAGCATTCCCAAAGATCGTAAATAACGTCATCCTTTTGTTCATCACACTACGAAGAGACCTTTTCCTTTCGAGTCTGAGAGGCGGTGTCTCTGAAATTTTTTTCCTCGGCCACTCAAAAGAAAATAGCGTGATTTCATCTCTGGGCATCGAGGTTTGGCCTACATAAAAGAGGCGTCAAAACAAGGAATGAAATATGGATAAGAGAGGTTGTAAAGACCTTCCTATCGTATGACACGTGCAACGGTGGAGTTAGGAAAAATTTCGGTAAAATTTGGTGCCAATGTGACGCCATTAACCCACTTTAACGTCACATGAAGTTCTGAGTTCTGACTTCTTTTCTACGTCTTGCTGTGTGAAGTGCCATAGAGTCCGATGATAACGTCGTAGGGTGTCACTGTTACATGTTGTACCTTTAATCCCAATGTCACACTTAAATGTTGGAATGGGAGGCAATTAGGGGTTAGTAAAATGATTCTTTAATTCTGTTGTGATAACGACTGAAGATCCTGTCTGCCAGTGCAAATGCCCACCATATTGAATCTCTTAGGGAATCTGGAACTGAGAGTAAGGGGTTCATACGTAGGTGACGCTAGATCACAGGATAATAGAAGTGTGCTCGGATGGGACAGATAATTGAGGTAGCCATTCGCGCTAACCGAGAAATCCTCTTTCTAGTCCCAGTACGACACAAATTTTCACCTGTTACTCTTGACTCATTTCAGTGCCTGAATGCAGCTAACGTTATTGTAACCTTCGTACAAGACACCGTTTTATCTGAGGGGTTCAGTAGCGCTATTAGATTGTATGCTGACGCATCGCAGGTAAATTCCAAATTCACCAGTTTTCCATTTGGTGAAATGGATGGAAGCCATCTTTAAATGAGAAACGCAAATTAATGCCTATAAAAGAGCAAGATTTGTTTAAATCCAGTAAAAAAGTGTATGCCGTATGACACTGTTGGCCGCGATATCCCAACGGATGTGTTTCGCCGCTGATCGGAAAGAGTGTTCTTCTCGGCGTACATTGGTCCCTTTCCTTGCGGATACCTGAGAATTGCGTCTATGTATATTTTTAGAATGTAAGTTAGTTTAATGGATGGCTGCATAGTGTAGTGTCGTGTTGTATGATTATGAGACAGGGTAGAGGGTGAAGCCCGGTGGCGGAACGTCACTTACTCCTCTCGAATAGCCGCTGTGTTTAACGTCCCCATCTAATGGACGGGTAACTACCACAGTGTTTCATCCTCTCATTTCATGAGACAATGTGAGAAAGTTTGGAGCTTAATATAGGTCTCTGGCGCCTAAAAACTTCATGCCGCCACCTCTCATACATAAGCTGGCCAAATACTGGAAGTGAAAATTTCATCCAACACCAGGATTCGAACGAGCTTACGTCCGAGACGAGCGTGCGTGCGATTCACCATGTTCTGACATTGAGATGGACATGTAAAGTCTGTAATGGCTGGCTCTGAGCACTATGGGACTTAACATCTGTGGTAATCAGTCCCCTAGAACTGAGAACTAATTAAACCTAACTAACCTAAGGACATCACACACATCCATGCCCGAGGCAGGATTCGAACCTGCGACCGTAGCAGTCGCGCGGGTCTGTAATGGGTAAGCCGGCTGAGAGCTTTAGATTTATTGGAAAGTTCTGACGAACTGCAGTGCATCTGTAAAGGAAATCGTACACAGGACTATAGACCAACGAATTCTACAGCTACATCTATACCTCGCTGGCAACTTCAAGGCGAGTGTCGGAGAGTATCTTTTGTATCAATATCATTTTCCCTCATCTGTAGTGATTGTGGGGGGGGGGGGGGAGGGAGGGAGGGGGAAGAACCGTTAATACACTTACATATGATTTTCCCCGCCTTGCGAGACACGTGTGAGAAAAAGTAATATGTTGCCTGACTCTTCTTGGAACGTACGCTCTCGTAATTTCAACAGTAACTCTCTCTGTGATTCACAACGCTGCTTTTACAGCATAGCCGAATGCAATTTACTGAGAATCTCCACAACGTTCTTGCACTTATTGTTAGTAAACGATCCTATGACGAAACGAGGCGCTCAGCTGTAGATCTTATCTACCTATTCTATCGATCACACTTGATAAGGATCCCAAACTGATGAACATAATCAACAATTGGTCAACATGTGTTGTAGTAGTCACTTCCTTTGTGGATGAAAGTCATTTCCTTAAGATTCTTCCAATGATTCTCAGTCTGGCATCTGCTTCTCCTACAATTTGTTTTATGTTTTCATTCCATATAAGGTCGCTCCGACGGTTCATCATATGATTGTTACTGTTTCCAGTGATATTTCATCAACAACATAATCGTACCGTAATATATCTATTCGCCTATTCACGCACGGTATGTTACATTTATTTACAAAATTTTAAACATGCAGCAACTGTTGAAAATCTTCATGGTAAATAACAGCCAAACAGTTGCAGGATAAAAATTTATTGAAATCCTTGACCACGGTTTTGGTATATCTAAATATACCTTCATTAGAAGCATAAATACGCCTGAACAGGAAGACACCGTCATTAGCAGAAAAAACAGCAGCATAACTGAGGGGGGGGGGGGGAAAGCAATTTTCTTTTCTTTATTGTGATTTCATTCCCCTGCCCCATATGGGCAGGGGAGGGCTGTGAGTGGCACAATCCGCCGCTCTTCAGCCGAGAGACACTACAACTAAAACAAGAATAAAATGATACATAAGGAGATAATAAAAGGGAACATAAAACAGAGTAAGGGGAGAAAATGGAGGTAAAATATACACTGACATGGAGACGTTCATGGGGGACAGTTAAAAAAAGTCACCAGAAAGTTAAAAACACAGTTGGCGATGCTTAAAATACAGAGAAGACACTGAATGCGCAGGCACAGGTTAAATGTCGGCCACAGTAGTAAAAACACTCCGGAACAACGCACTTAAAACCCACTTGGAGCACACGACGAACAATAAAACTATGAGGTGGGACCTGCCGAGGGAAAAGGTCAGAGAGTATGGAAATGGAGGGGAGAGCATGAGGCAGGTGGGGAAGCGGCGGGATGAAGAGAGGAGGGGCATCAGTGGGTTCATGAAGAGGCAGGGGACATGTGGGGCGGGAGAGGAAGAGGGAAGGCAGGGAAGGAGGGAGCACAGAGACACTGGAAGGAGGCACAAGAGGTGGAAGGGGAGTAGGAGGGGGAAGCCGCTCAGCAGGAGGGAGGGGGAGAAAAGGGAGCCCAGAGGAGGAGGCAGGAAGAAGGGGTTAGAGTTGGTGGGAAGGATAGATGTCAGGTCGAAGCTCATTATCCAGGAGGGGTGACGGTGGAAGTTGTGTTGGGAAAGGAGATGGAGGGTGTGGAGATGGAGAGAGGGTGGGACACAACGGTAAAGACGCGGCAATTGGTTGGGGGTGGAGAGGATGGGAGAAACCAGGGGGCGAGGGGGATCAAGGCGGCGGACAATATATAGTGTGTGGATGTGTTCAAGGAAAAGGAGAAGCTGGGGGAAGAGGATGAGGTCATAGTGGATGCGCATGGGGGATGGAAGGCAGATGCAGAAAGAAAGGCAGAGCACATGGCGTTCGAGGATTTGGAGGGCTTTATAGAACTGGGGAGGGGCGGAAATCCAAGTGACGCTGGCATAACAGAGCGGATCAAGGATTTGTAGGTGTGAAGGATGTTGGAAAGATGCAGACCCCACGTCTGGCCGGACAGGAGTTTCAGGAGGCGGAGGCGGTTGTGAGCTTTGTTTTGGATGGTAAGGAGATGAGGAGTCCAGGTGAGGTGGCGGTCGAGTGTGAGGCCAAGGTATTTGAGGGTAGGAGTGAGGTGGATAGGACGGCCATAAATGGTGAGGTAGAAATCATGGAGGCGGAAGGAGCGGGTGGTGCGGCCTATGATGATTGCCTGGGTCTTGGAGGGATTAACGGATTAACACGGAGGAACCACTGGTTGCACCAAGCATTGAATTGGTCAAGGTGGATTTGGAGGGTACGTTGGGACCGTTGAAGGGTAGGATAAACGGCTAGGAAGGCGGTGTCATCAGCAAACTGGAGAAGATGAACAGGAGGGGGAGGTTTGGGCATATCAGCAGTGTACAGGAGATAGAGGAGAGGGGAAAGGACAGAACCTTGGGGCACGATGGCAGAAGGGTAGAAAGTACAGGAGTTGGAATTGTGGATAGTCACATAGGAGGGGCGATGGGAGGGGAAGGAAGCGACAAGACAGACGAAGTTGATGGGGAGAGCATAGGTCTGAAGTTTGAAGAGGAGCCCGGGATTCCAGACACGGTCATAGGCGTTCTGAAGATCAAGGGAAACAAAGATAGCAGAGTGACAGGAGTTAAGTTGGAGGGAAAGAAGATTGGTAAGGTTAAGGAGCTAGTCGTTGGCGGAGAAGTAAGGCCGGAAGCCCCATTGGGTAAGAGGAAGGAGGCGGTGCTGGTTAAGGTGGCGGTGAATACAGCGAGAGAGGATGGCCTCGAAGACCTTCTGAACACAGAGGTGAGGCAAATTGGACGATAGGAAGAGGTATCAGAGGGGGGTTTGTTAGGTTTAGGGAACAGCCGGACATGGGAAGTCTTCCACAGATCGGGGTAAAATCCAGTGGAGAGGAGGACATTGTACAAGGTAGCAAGGACAGACAGGAAGAATGGAGGAGATTCGTTGAGGTGACAGTAGGTGAAGCCATCATGACCAGGGGCGGTGTTGCGTTTGGAGCGGAGGACAAGTGTGATGTCTTGTGCGGTGATGGGAGTGTTGATGTCTGAGGGGGGTAACCGACCCAAGTATCGGAAGCTAGTGGGATAGAGTTGTTAGTGCGGTCAAGGACAGTGGGGAAGAGGGAGTAATCAAAATGGGGATCGTCAGAAATGAAGAAGACCTGAGATAGGTGGGAAGCAAAATGGTTATCCTTACTGATGTTGTCAGGAAAGGGTCGATCGTCATGGAAGATGGGGTAGTGCAGGGTGCAATGGTTACCAGTAAGGTGGTGGAAGGCTGACCAGTACTTGGAGGAGTTGACAGGGACGGTGGAGTTGAGGCATGTGCATGTCTGGCGCCAGTCCCGGCGTTTCTTTGCTGTAAGGAGGTTCCGAATATGTCGCTGTAATTGCCGGTGGCGGGTGAGAGTATCCTGGTCATGAGTGCGGAGGAAGGAGCGGTAGAGCCTGCGGGATTCACATAGAAGAAGGACGGCCTGTGGAGGAAGCGTAGGGCAGTGAGGGTGGATGCGTTTGGTAGGGACATGAGCCTCCACAGCGTCAGTGATGGTCTTCTGAAGGGAGGAATAGGGATGGGTAATGTCATCAGGGTGGTGAAATGAGAGGGGGTGGCTTTCGACCTGTAAGGCAATGGATTCCCGGTAGGCATCCCAATTGGCACGGTGGTAGTCATGGACAGACTTTGGACGGGCAGCTGTAGTGTCGGGACAGGTAGAGGAGATGGTGAGAAGGACAGGAAGATGGTCACTACCGACAGGATCGAGGACATCAATGGCGATGAGACCAAGGAGGTTGGGGGAAGTGAGGATAACATTGGGGGTGGAGTTACTTTCAGGACAGGTGTGCTGTGGGAGAAGAACAAGGTCACCATGGAGGGTGGCAAGGAACTGATGCCACCCCCGAAGGGTGGCAGAGTCATGGCTGTGGATGTTGAGGTCAGCCGCGATCACATAGGTGTAGAAGGTACGGTCAACATGGGAAATGAAGTCAAAGGGGAGAGGAGCTGCAGGGCGGATATAGATAGTGGCACAGGTGACAGTGAGTGAGGGAAAAAATAGGCTGAGGAGAAGGTGTTCGGTCGGGTCATTGAGGAGGGGTTGTAGCCAGACAGAGGGGATGGCGGAGGTGGCCTATAGCGCCCCCGCCTCAGGATAGGGGAAGGGGATTGTCAGTGCAGTGAAGGAGATAAGGGGAGCTGCGGACAACATGGTGGGGTTGGAGGAAGCTGCTGGGAGAGGGTATGCATGAAGAGGTATTTGTTTGCAGGGAGGGAGCGAATGTTGAGGTAGAGGAGATGATGCTGTGACGCACCAGAAGGTTGGAGGTGGGAAGGGTGCGGGAAGGGGAGAGAGGGGCTTAAATGAGGGTGCTAGGCGAGTGAAGGTAAAGTGGGCCTGGTTGTGGGAGTACATGGCATAGGTGTTTAAGTGGAAAACAGTGGGCAGCAAGGGAAATCTGCTGAAGTGTGTGGGGGCGCTGGAAGGGGTGGATGTTCTGTAGGACGATGGTGAGGAACTGGATGATGTCTTCTGCTGTAGGGGCAGAGGGAATTGTTAGGGTGGATGGGTGGGTCAATGGGGCGAACGGGGACAGTGAGTTCAGGGTTGGTAGGAGGAGGCTTGGCTTTGCATTTGGAGGAATAGGTGGGGTGAGGTTCGTTGCAGTTGTTGCAGGACAGGGGGAGGCGAGGTTGGGACACTGTTTAAGGAAGTGGGAGGCTTTACAGTGGGGGCAGGTGGGTAGGTTCTTGCAGTTTTGGGTGAGGTAGTCGTTGTACAGAAGGCAGTGCTGGCAGCAGTAGGATTGAGGAGGGGAACGGGATGAGTCAACAGGGTGGCGGCGGTTGAAAATCAGGGCTCCTTGCGTGAGGAGGTGGTCGACGGAGGAGGCGGAATCCGTAAAGATACGCAGGAGGAAAGTAAAGCCAGAGGAGTTGTAAACACGGAAGGCGGAGCGGACTTCCAGGGTGGGGTGGGCATTCAGTTCCGCCAACAACTCTGTGGCCACAGGTCTGAGTTTTGTGATGACAGCCGTGAGGGTTGGCGGACTATGAGGCGGTTGGGGCTGATGAGGAGAGGAGGATGTAAGGAAGGGGGTGAGGGATGCGTGGGGTCCAAAGGTGATGCGGGGAAGGCGCCGGAGGAGATCAGTGTGGAAGGATGGAGAGGGAGACCTGATGAGAACAGAGTCTCTGCGAGGGATAAGTTGGGTTATGGGTGCACTGGGGATGTACTTCCGGATTTCAAAGGTGAGGGTGCGGGCATCCAGGAATTTCGGATTAGGGTTGGCTAGGACAAAGGTATACAGGAAGGGGCTGGAAAGGAGGGAGGTGGGGTGGATCCATAGCGGGATCAGTGGGAGGGGGGTGGGCAGTGACTTTTCGATGAGGGGGTAGAGGAGAGGGCGCCACTGGGCCGTTTGGAAGATTTTTTGGCGGGTGTGGCCTGGGAGGAGGGATGAGGATAGATGGGGAGGTGGTGGGAGGCAGGGCCTTCCTGTGAGGCAGTAGCACCAGATGAGAGGGTAGGGCGCTCTGTGGCGGCGACTGTGGCGCGGCGGGCGGTGACTCGGGCAGGGGAAGCAGTGGTAGTTGTAGGGGGAGACGGGGAAAGTCGTCTCGGCGGGCGACAGGAGCTGGAGGGGGTGTGTTAGCAGGGGCAGAGGTAGGAGCAGGAGCAGCAGCAGGTGCAGTAGCAGGGGTAGGAGCGGGAGTGACATACAGGTGGGGATACAGTGATGGAGAGGAGGTAGATGGGGAGGAGACGGTGAGTAGGGGAGGTGGATGAGATGGATTAATCCCAGAGGGAGCACTCCATGACGTTACAGTGGGGGCAGGTGATGGGGAGGTGTAGATGATGATGGTAGTTGGGGCGTCCATGACTGCAGGCGACAGCGAACACGGAGTGACGGCGACAGAACCGGCGAGCACCGAGAGATGGCGGCAGAAGAAGCGGGCTGCGGCGGCGGCGGCGGCAAGCACCGGGCGACGGCGGCGAACACCGGGCGACGCGACCAGAAGGCGGCGGCGGCGGGCAGCAGCGAGGGCGTGCAGACGGGCAACGACGCGACAGGCACGGTTGGGGCTCTTCCTGAGAGTAGCCCAGGCAGTGCGAGTCCTCGATGAGGAAGTGAGGGAATCCAACCCTCGAATCGGGGGGAAAAGCAACTACTTATGGCTTTAAGTAATCATGAAAATTACCAAAGTATTACCAGCACAAAACCTCCAGTGACTTACTAAAACCACATCCTGCAGTGAGATGCATAAAACAATCATGCTAAGGCGTCGTCAGTAAAAATGAAAATGTCACCTCCATCTGTACAGCATAATTATGAAGAGATGGTCGATGCGAACACAGCGTACTATCAGTACTTACCCTGTGAACTAGCGTGAAGAGGGTGTGGAGGCACTAGGGCAGACAGTTTCACCGAGAGAGGGCACTTGTAGTATGCGCGAGACACTCGAGCACATTGAAACCCAGGGATACATACTAACGCGCGTCAAAATTTTAAAGGTTGTGCTAATTCATACCCTCTATGTTAATAAATAAAACATATCGTAACAAATAAAACCATTTAAAACACCTACTCACAATAGAAAATAAGAACACCAAATTTCAGGTGAATCTTCCGCTGAGGAACACATCTAACGAGAGAGGTCACTTGTGGTATGCGCGAGAATCTCGCGCAAATTAAAGACCAGGATACATACTAGCGAAAACGAACAGAATGTTGTAGTAAATCCAAACCATCTGTCGTCATCAGTAAAAAACATAACAGAAATAATTTAAACTTCGGGTACACATCGAAAACCGCGAACGACGATCATCAAAAATACATAAAATCCCAACAAGACAGGAAAGGAGCATCTCACCAACACCAACAGAGAAGGAAACTAACTTCTAGTCAGCCAGACTATATTACGTTAGAGCAAGAAGGGATTTCAAACGATCCAAAAAATTTTGGTTTCTAAGGTGCACCTGTTCGTTGAGAATAAGTCGATCTTTTTGAGATAGATGTTTAAAAATTTCTAATTCCTCGAACAGGTCCAGTTTGTAATCTTTACTCACTTCGTGCAGCAATTCTACGTCATCCAGTTTACGTGGCGTATGCTGTAACAGCAAAGGATGTTCAGTAAACATGGAATTGCACACGTTTTCCCCATTTTTACGTAGCATGTGTTCTTTATATCTTACATTATTGGGTCTACCTGTCAATGCAACGGGTCCTACGGACACCACCATCGTCTGCAAAAAGTCTAATGGAGTTTCTGACGTCATCGACCCGATCACTTGCATATTTTGTAAACAGTACAAACACTATAACACTTCGCTATTGCATCTGTCGATTTCAACTCGTTAGGAGTAACTTGTTGAGTCCTATGTCCTAGAGATTACAGACTCTGGCCACCAAGCTAGTCCGATACACTGTAAGTTAATATTTTGTTCACTAAATGTCAATGCAGAAATGTACGGAATGCCTTCCGGTAGTTAAGGGACACGGCATCAACCTAACAGCCCTTGTCTACGTTGCTTTGGATCTCATGAACAAAAGAGTGAGCTAAGCTCCACAAGTTCTCTATTTACGGAATCCATGATGATTTTTGTGGAGGATATGTTCGTTCACCAGAAACTGCAAAATGCGTAAGCATCAAACATGGACCACAGTTCTGCAACGGATTGATGTCAGCAATTTAATTTTTTTTTTTTTTTTTTTTTTTGAGGCTTCTGACTTATTTGATGCAGGCCGACGCGAATTACTCTCCTTTGCTATCCTTATCATCTCAGAGTAGCACTTGACAATTTATGTCCTCAGTTGCTGGATGTATTTGATTCCTGTCTTTTTCTACAGTTTTTACCTTCTACAGCTTCATCTAGTATCATGGACGTTACTCCTCGATGTCTTAAGAGATGTCCTACGATCCTGTTCCTTCTTCATGTCAGTGTTTTCGGTATATTAATTTCCTCGTCCATTCTGCGGAGAACCTCTTCATTCCTTACTTTATCAGTCCACCTAATTTTCAACATTTCTTCTGTAACAAAACATCTCAAAAGCTTCCGTTTTGTTCTGTTTCGGTTTTCCCACAGCTCATGTTTCACTAACTTAAGATGCTCTGTTCCAAAATGCATTCTTCGAAATTTCTTCCTGAAATTAAGGCCTATATTTGATACTAGTAGACCTCTCTTGGCAGAGAATGTCCTTTCTGCCAGTGCTAGTCCCCTTGTTATGTCATCCTTCTTCCGTCCATCATGAGTTATTTTGCTGCCTAGGCACCACATGTGTTTTTACTCCATCTCATTCGTGATAACCAATCCTGATGTTAAGTTTCTCACTGTTCTCCCATCTGCTACTTCTCATTACGTTCGTTTCTCTTTTATACTTTCTCAATCCATATTCTGTACTCATTAGGCTGGTCATTACATTCAGTAGATCCTGTAGCTTTTTCTTTCACTGGGGATAGCAGTCATCAGCCGATCTTATTAATATATGTCCACCCTGAATTTTAATCCCACTGTTTGGACCTTTATTTTCTTTCCATCAATGCTCCTTCCATGTATACATTGAACAGTAAGGACGAAAGACAGCATCCCTGTAACAGACCCTTTTTAATCTGAGCACTTCGTTTGTATTCTTCCATTGTTTTTGTTCACTCTTGGCTCTTGTGCATTTTGTGTATTGTCCGTCTTTCCCTGTAGCGTACCCCTATTTTCTCAGGATTTCGAGCATTTTACACTATCGAACGCTTTTTCCAGGTCAACATATCCAATGAACGTGCCTTGATTTTCTTCAGTCTTGCTTCCATTGTCAACTTCATCACCAGAACTGACTCTCAGATGCCTTTACCTTTCCTAGAGCCAGACTGATCGTCGTCCAACTCATCCTCAGTTTTTCTTTTCCATTCTTCTGCTTATTATAGTATCTGCAGTTTGCATGGATATGCTGTTAAGCTGATTGTGCGATAATTGTCGCACTTGTCAGCTCTTGCAGTCTTCGGAATTGTGTGGATGATGTTTTTCGGAATGTCAGATGGTATACCGCCGAATTTTACACACCAACGTGAGAAGTCGTTTTGTTGCCACTTCCCCCAATGATCTTAGAAATTCTGATGGAATGTTACCTATCCCTTCTGCCTTATTTGATCTTACGTCTTCCAAAGCTCTTTTAACTTCTGACTCTGATACTGGATTCCCTAGTATCTCTTCTACACAGACTTCCATTTCTTCTTCTATCACGTCATCAGACAAGTCTAGCCACGCCTAGAGGTCTTTAGTGTACTCTTTCCACCTATACACTCTCTACTCTGTATTTAACGATGGAGTTCTCATTGTACTTTTAATGTTACCACCCTTGCTTCTAATTTCACTTGAGGTTGTTTTGACTTTTCAATATACTGAGTCAGTCCTGCCGAGAATCATTTCTTTTTCGATTTCTTCGCATTTTTCATGCAACCATTTCGCCTTGCCTGCATTGCACTTCCTATTTATTTCATTATTAAGTGACTTGTACCTCTGTATGCCTAAGTTTCCATGAACCTTTTTGCTACTTTCTTCTTTCGTCGAGCAGCTGAAGTATTTCTTCTGTTATCCTTGGTTTCCTCGCATTTTCCTTCCTGGTACCTATGTGCTCCTGCAGGACATTACTCATCTGCTTCGATGGGGTCGACCTCCGTTTTCCGTGAACCACATATTGTTGAAATCAGAATCACTATGGATAACTGGGATGAAATCATCTTCCAAAATCTTCACATGCCGTTCAGTAGTCATCAAGGAATATCGCACTGATCATTCTGTGACCTCCTCATCAAATCATTCCATAGCAATTGGTTCTCTTTAGTTATTTCTTGCGAGCCAGTAGATGGGTCCCCGGGGCGCTGACCGGACGGCACCGTCGCTGAAATCAGACGGCGAGCGGCAGATCCCGTGCGACGACAGAGGCGCAGCTGATTGAAATGCCCAGAGGCCCCCAAAACCAGATACATAGCGCGTCCGAGGCAGCGATGAATGCGCCCTTCGAGCCAACGCCGTGATCCTTGGTAGTGGCGATAGTAGACAGCGTCGCCTAGAGCAAAAGCAGGTGTCTGCCGCTGCACAGGAACCTGATGCGGCGGATGTAGCAAAGACATCAAGGTTCGATGTGGGCGACCGTGAAGCAACTCAGCCGGCGAGCGACCATCTCGGTGCTGAGAGCGATAAGAGGACAAAAAAAGCAATAACGCGTCCTCCCGAGAATGCGACTCTTTCAACTTCAACATCTGTGACTTGAAAGTCCTGACCAATCGTTCAGCGGCACCGTTTGACTGCGGCGGAAACGGCGCGGACGTCAGATGTTGAATACCATTGGCCTTGCAGAATGACAAATTCTGCGGACATGAATTGTGGTCCATTGTCGGAAACAATAGTCTGTGGAAGACCTTCAATGCAAAAGGTAGCGGATAACGCTTGGATGGTGGCAGATGGCGTCGTGAAAGACATCCGAACAACAAAAGGAAAATTACTGAATGAATCTACCACAACCAACCATCGAGCATTCCAGAATGGATCAGCAAAATCGATGTGTAAGCGTTGCCAAGAGGAAGTGGCTTTCGGCCATGCAAAGAATTTCCGCGGTGGTGCTGATTGTTGTTCGGCACACACCATGCAAGAAGAGCACATATTCGTGATCGCGACATCGATTCCGAACCAAGTACAGTGCTGACGAGCAAGTTGTTTCGTTCTCACTATACCCCAATGTCCTTGGTGGAGAAGCTGTAAGACGGAGGAATGTAAGGAACGTGGTACCACGACCCTGGACTGATCATTATCAGAACGCAACAGCAAAACACCACGTCGTACAAAAAGTCTCTCCTTGTGAGCAATAAATCTTCGAACCAACGGGTCCCCGATCCGTGACTTTGACAAGGGCCATTGCGTAGCAACAAAACGCAGAACGGTAGCAAGGACAGGGTCGGTAGCTGTGGCTGTAGCTACGCGACGAAAATCAATCGGAAACGATTCGACCATGTCATCGGTTTCCGCATCTATGAACATGCAAGCAAGTTCGGAGGAATCGAATGCCCTATCCTCAGCAACACAAGCGGGACAACGCATCGGCGTTTCCGTGCTTAGCAGTGGACCGATACAAGATATCGTAGCGGTACTGCGAGAGGAAAATAGACCAGCGAATGAATTTCTGCGCTGTACGTGGCGGTACAGGCTTGGTCGGGTGAAAAAGCGATGTCAAAGGTGTGTGGTCTGCGATTATGGTAAAGTGACGACCATACAAGAAATCATGAAACTTTGTAACACCAAATACGAGAGCCTATGCTTCTTTCTCGATCTGTGAATAATTTCTTTGCGCAGACGAGAGCAATTTGGACGCAAAGGCAATAGGGCGATCGTGCGATCCATCTTTGTGCGCAAGCACAGCACCGATCCCGAAATCCGATGCATCCACAATCAACAGGAGAGGCTTCTGGGGATCGAATGGCGTAAGGCAAGTATTGGAAAGCAACGCCGATTTCAACTGGCAAAAGGCGCGTTCGCATTCCGTCGTCCAGACGAACGGAACACCCTTACGGCGTAAGCGATGAAGCGGAGCTGAAATGGAAAAGGCATGCGGCACATAGCGATGGTAGTAACTTATTTTTCCCAGACACTCTGTAGCTGCTTCAAATTCTGCGGCGATGGCAAGTCTTGTATGGCACGGAGGTGCATTGGACTGGGATGTATGCCTTGGGCATTGAATACATGTCCCAAGTATGGCAAGTCCCGAGCAAAAACCACACATTTGTCCTTCAGCAAGCGAAGACCATTTTGTCGCAAGACCTGAAATAATGTTCTGAGATTGGCCAAATGTTCGTCTTCCGTCTTTCCAGAGATCACAATATCGTCCAGATAATTTGCTGCAGTAGGGACTGACGCACAAACAGTTTGTAGATATTGCTGAAACAATGCAGGGGCGGATGCACACCTGAATGGCAGTCGTTTGAATCGATACAAACCAAGATGCGTGTTAACCACCAAAACGCGCTGGGATTCTTCAAATGGTTCAAATGGCTCTGAGCACTATGGGACTCAACTGCTGTGGTCATCAGTCCCCTAGAACTTAGAACTTTTTAAACCTAACTGCCCGAGGCAGGATTCAAACCTGCGACCGTAGCAGTCGCACGGTTCAGGACTGCGCGCCTAGAACCGCGAGACCACCGCGGCCGGCTGGGATTCTTCGTCCACCGGTATTTGCAAGTACGCATCTGCTAGGTCCAACTTCGAAAAATATTTACCCGGGCACAGATTGTCAAAAAGATCTTCCGGGCGGGGTAAAGGAAAAGTTGTTGTGGATTCACTGTTGCCTTGAAGTCCACACAAAGCCTCAACTTTCCGGAAGGTTTTGGTAGAATTGCTAAGGGTGATGCCCAGAGAGAAGCCTGCACACGTTCAATTACACCTTGTGATTCCAAATCGGGTAATGTTTTTCCGACCTCATCACGCAATGCGTGGGGAACATTGCGCGCTCTGAAAAATTTCGGTTCCGCGTTTACTTTCAGTTCCAAATGTGCTTTATAGTTCTTAGCGCAACCGAGACCCGGTGCAAAAATGTCTGAAGGCACAGTCTGGTTCACTGATAAGACCTTATTTACTATAGACAAGTTAAACAACTGAAATAAATCGAAACCAAACAAATTCACTGCAGAAGAAGAACGAAGGACGTAACATGACACAAGTTTTGTTTGTCCTTTGTATGTTTCCAGAAGGCTGCACTGTCCTAACACAGGGATAGCTTGACCGGAATAGCTATTTAACGTAACATTTGCGGCACGCAACGGAGGTGTGCCCAGCAGTTTGTAAGTGCCTTGATTGATCAGTGAAACTGCAGCTCCGGTATCGAGCTGGAATGGTATCACTTTGGCGTTAATGTCCAAGTCCACAAAAAGTTTATTGTCCTGCTGTCGACAAGAGCGACTGTCTCGTGCAACGTGAACTGACACTGGTACATTATCACTTGCGACTTGACGGGAGTTTCGGCGATGTCGATGCACACTATTTTTGGGATGAACACAGTCACTGTTAGAGAGAGTGTCACTGGGTGGAGTGGAATGAACAACATGAATTTCCATGGGCGAAGGTTCGCGAGCCTGAGTATCCTTGGTTCGATTCCGATTCCGGCGCAAAGCAAAGGGCCTGGAACGGTTTTGAGCTTCCGATCTGAGCTTTTTCTGGCAAACACTCTGAACATGTCCTTTTTTATCGCGATAAAAGCAAATAGCTTGGCGTGACGGGCAATTCTCACACGAATGTTTAGTAGCACACCGCGGGCATAATTTGATCACTGCATTTGCTGGCCTGCGCGGCACACGTGGCTGAGAGCCCGGTGGCAGCGGCTTGGCTGGGCGCGATGGCTGTTTACTGCTCCGTGCAGCACGCCCGGCGGGCCGGTTAACCTGACACACTGCTGGCGAAGTTTCAAATGATTCCTGAGCAAAGTCAAGTGTGTCCTGCCGATCCAATATGTACATCACTTGTTGAAGGGATGGATTTACTAGTTTCAAAATCTGTTCCCTTATACGAACATCAGAAACGTTCTGTGCAATTGCATCACGTATCATAGTATCTGAATAAGGGAGTCCACATTGACACTGAAAAGCACAATCTCTAGTAAGGCCTTGCAAGGTTGCAACCCACTCCCGATTAGTCTGACCTGCCGCACGTTTTGTACGAAAGAAGGTATACCTTTTCGCAACTACATTGACTGATTCTTTGAAATATGCATCTAATGCAGACAAAATTTCTTCGTCGGACAGAGTTGCTACGTCGCGTCGGGGAAATAATTTGACTATCACACGGTACGTTTTCACCCCGACGGAAGATAACAAAAAAGGTTGCAGCTCGTTACCTTGAATTCTGTAGGCAGCGAGATGGAATCCAAATTGGCGGGACCCTCCGTCCAGCTGTCCAGTGCAGCATCAAAAGGTCGAAAAGTGGGTGCAAGAGCGTGTTGTGGCTGTGTTAGCGGTGAAGCGGCTGCTGCCGCATCGTTTTGCATCGTACGTTGACCCTGGACGAGCTGTCGAAGGGCATCCAGTAAGGCCAGCGTCTGCTGATTCTGCAAGCGATAAAATTCGGACTGTACGTCTGGAGATTACGGCGAAGCCATTACACAAGTAAATCAGGGAAATATCGATAAGAACACCTTGACTCTCGTCGCCAATGTTGTGGTTGGCAGGAGAGCCACTCGTGTTCCTAAAGGAGGCCGAAATGCACGCGTTTTAGCTCACGCAGGCTGGCGTGAGGTCTGGAACATGACAAGGGAATTAGAATTGAGAAAAACGGACGCAGCTTGTGGAATACTTAATTTTAATCCAATAATGGAGAACGTCGCTCTTTATGGTACATGATTCACAATATCAATAGTACGGATACTGGCGCCTTGCTAGGTCGTAGCAAATAACGTAGTTGAAGGCTATGCTAACTATCGCCTCGGCAAATGAGAGCGTAGAAGTCAGTGAACCATCGCTAGCAAAGTCGGCTGTACAACTGGGGCGAGTGCTAGGAAGTCTCTCTAGACCTGCCGTGTGGCGGCGCTCGGTCTGCAATCACTGATAGTGGCGACACGCGGGTCCGACGTATACTAACGGACCGCGGCCGATGTGAAGGCTACCACGTAGCAAGTGTGGTGTCTGGCGGTGACACCACACTTCCTTCACCTATCAGATTGCTTTTTAATCTGCTCTTTTGGGACATCATTTGGAACTTCATCTTACAAACAAACATTCCCGTTACATTTCCCCACAGTACACATCCTAAAAAATACAATTACACAAAAACTACTTGCACCACATACAGTATAGTGACCAGTAGCTCTAATTAAATCTACTGTTTTTGATCTATTCACAGACTGATTACGCCGTGCAGTGCCATGATTTCTTATTGTTATGGTTGGCAGGAGAGCAAACATCGTATTACTAAAGGAGGCCGAAATGCACGAGTCTCAGCTCACGCAGGCTGGCGTGAGGTCTGGAACATGACAAGGGAATTAGAATTGAGAAAAACGGACGTAGCTGGTGGAATACTTAACTTTAATCCATTAATGAAGAACGTCGCTCGTGACAGTACATGATTCACAATATCAATGGTAACTGAATATGGCGCCTTGCTAGGTCGTAGCAAATAACGTAACTGAAGGCTATGCTAACTATCGTCTCGCCAAATGAGAGCGTATTTTGTCAGTGAACCACCGCTAGCAAAAGCGGGCTGTAAGACTGGGGCGAGTGCTAGGAAGTCTCTCCAGACCTGCCGTGTGGCGGCCCTCGGTCTGCAATCACTGATAGTGGCGACACGCGGGTCCGACGTATACTAACGGACCGCGGCCGATTTAAAGGCTACCACCTAGCAAGTGTGGTGTCTGGCGGTGACACCACACTTATACTTCTTCTTTCTATAATCAACTTATTTGCGGTTCTTGGCACTTAAGTATGTGCACTGAATCTTAGTGATGCCCTACAGTTTAGGTGGTTCTGCTTTTATGAAAATAGACGCTTGAGACGGTTGCAACTGACTCCTTTGGCTGAAATAATGTCTCCCAGAGTTTGATTGTTCTTTCAAGAACAATTACGCGACGTTTTTTTATCCTAATTACATATAATATTGCAAGCATCGTCAGTTTTACCCTGATCCTCTGGCACACATTCCTTAAAGAACTCAGTCTTTTCGGCTCTGTCATAAACTTTACAAACATTTTCCTCCTCCTTTACTTCCTCCCTCCCTTCTTTAGAGGAAGGGAGGCTATAAAAATGGCTACGAACCTGCGTCCATCAGAAAAAAATGCGACTGCATCTCCTCATTATTCAAAACGTTTTCAACACAACGAACATCGTCAATATCTTCCTGCGCATTCCTCATAATCTCCATAGCAAAACCATTACATTGTCTGCAGTTCCAGTCTGCTTGACGCAAAAATCAGTGGCACAGATACTTCCCCGTAGATCTGACCCAGACTCCTCGGTCTCAAAACAACTATTATCATCAAATGGCGTAGATACTACTGTACCTAAATCAGTATCATCCCTATTGCTACCCACACACCAATTTACTTCTGTACGGTACACACTTACTATAGTACCTTCAGACTCCACATTCCCGCAAGATTTTGGATCTGATATATCTACGTTACTATCCTTAAGCTGCACAACGTTAGCACACTGTGCATCCAATAGACTCACAAGAACTTCCAGAACGACAACTCTCTCGTTCTAATTCCGATTGGTCATCAGTTTGTCCCACCAGTTGCCTCATTCTTTCTTATTAATTACAGGGTAGACAAGTTTATCTAGGTCAACGGTTGTGCTGTAGGTGTAGATAAACTCGATGCAGAGCTGTTCCCTTCTACAGCACAGCCCTCTCAATTTTCTTGCTATTTGCTATAGCTGCTTTCTTAGGCTGTATGCTCTTCGACATATTCGCATTGCTCGCCTGTAAACGAGCTACTTCAGCTAATAACATTTACAGTGTTTCCTACAGTGTAGCACCTACGGTTCTGGCAACGATATGGCTGACCCTTTACTAACTACACAAATCCATCAAACGATAAGAGATAAAACGACGCTGAGGACACTTTAATGCACTACTAGTAGACATTTATTGTAACATAACTTTTTACCTGAATGACTACCCGTAGTCATCATTATCATATATATTTCAATACAATCAATCATATTAAATGCGCATAACAAAATGCATTGCGTTTTTTCAAACGCTACCATGGATCTTTCTGTTTGTGAGATAGCTTTCGTGCCTCAGCAATACAGGTAGCCATACCGTAGGTGCAACTGCAGTGGGGGAGTATCTGTTGAGGGTCCTGATCAACGTGTTGCTCCTGAGGAGGGGCAGCAACCTTTCCAGTAGTTGCAGGGGCAAGGGTCTTGATTATTGGCTTATCTGTCCTTATAACGTTATCCAAAATTCCTTGCTGTGCTGATGCTGTGAACCGCTGAAAGCAAGGAGAAACTACAGCCAAAGTTTTTCCCGAGGGCATGCAGCTCCACTATATGGTAAAATGATGATGGCATCCTCTCGGGTAAAGTATTCTGGAGGTAAAACAGTCCCCCGTTCGGATTTCCGGGCGGGGACTACTCACGAGTTCATCATCAGGAAAAACAGAACTGACATTCTACGGATCGGAGCGTGGAATGTTATATCTTTAAATTGGGATGGTAGTAGAAAACTTAAAACGTGAAATGGGTAGGCTGAAGTTGGGTGTAATGGGAATTAGTGACGTTCGGGGAGAGAAGGAACAGAACTGAACTTCCGGTCAGGAGAATACAGGGTTAGATATACGAAGTCAAATAGGGTTAACGCAGAAGTGGATTTAATAATGAATAAGAAAATAGGAGTGCGGGTAAGCTACAATGAATAACGTAGTGAGGCACTATCGTAGCCAAGACAGACACGAGGTCCACGTCTGACACAGTACCACAAGTTTATATACCAGCTAGCTCCGCAGATGAAGAGATTGAAAAATTGTATAATGAGATTAAAAATTATTCAGATAGTTAAAGGAGACGAAAATTTAATTGTAACGGGGACTGGAATTCGACAGTATGAAAAGGAAGAGATGAAATAATAGTAGGTCAATATGGAGTAAAGCAACGTAAAAGGAAGCCGCCTCGTTGAATTTTAGATAGAGTATAATTTAATCATCACTAGCACCAGATTCAAGAATCATTAAAGCATCGCTAGCACCAGGTTTAAGAATCATAAAAATAGGTTGTATACATGGAAGAGACCTGGAGATACTGGAAGGCTTATACAGGGTGGTCCATTGATCGTGACCGGGCCAAATATCTCACGAAATAAGCATAAAAAACTATAAAGAACGAAACTTGTCTAGCTTGAAGGGAGAAACCAGATGGCGCTATGGTTGGTCCGCTAGAAGGGGCTGCAGTAGGTCAAACGCATACCCACTGCGTTTTTTTTTAAAGAGGAACCCCCATTTTTATTACATATTCACGTAGTACGTAAAGAAATATGAATGTTTCAGTTGAACCACTTCTTTCTCTTTGTGACAGATGGCGCTGTAATAGTCACAAACATATGGCTCACAATTTTAGACGAACAGTTGGTAACAGGTAGGTTTTTTAAATTAAAATACAGAACGTAGATACGTCTGAACGTTTTATTATGATTGTTTCATTGTGATACATGTACCTTTGTGAACTTATCATTTCTGAGAACCCATGCTGTTACAACGTGATTACCTGTAAATACCACATTAATGCAATAAATGCTCAAAATGATGTCCGTCAAACCTCAATGCATTTGGCAATATGTGTAACAACATTCCTCTCAACAGCGAGTAATTCGCCTTCCGTAATGTTTGCACATGCATTGACAATGCGCTGACGCAAGTTGTCAGGTGTTGTCGGTGGATCATGATAGCAAATATCCTTACCTCAATACATTTGGCAATATGTGTAACAACATTCCTCTCAACAGCGAGTAGTTCGCCTTCCGTAATGTTCGCACATGCATTGACAATGCGCTGACGCATGTTGTCAGGCGTTGTCGGTGGATCATGATAGCAAATATACTTCAACTTTCCCCACAGAAAGAAATCCTGGGACGTCAGATCCGGTGAACATACGGGCCATGGTATGGTGCTTCGACGACCAATACACCTGTCATGAAATATGCTATTCAATACCGCTTCAAATGGACGTGAGCTATGTGCCAGACATCCATCATGTTGGAAGTACATCGCCATTCTGTCATGCAGTGAAACACTTTGTAGTAACATCGGTAGAACGTTACGTAGGAAATCAGCAAACATTGCACCATTTAGATTGCCATCGATAAAATGAGGGCCAATTATCCTTCCTCCCATGATGCTGCACCATACATTAACCCGCCAAGGTCGCTGATGTTCCACATGTCGCAGCCATCGTGAATTTTCCGTTGCCCAATAGTGCATATTATGCCGGCTTACGTTACCGCTGTTGGTGAATGACACTTCGTCGCTAAATAGAACGCGTGCAAAAAATCTGTCATCGTCCCGTAATTTCTCTTGTGCCCAGTGGCAGAACTGTACACGACGTTCAGAGTCGTCGCCATGCAATTCCTGGTGCATAAAAATATGGTGCGGGTGCAATCGATGTTGATGTAGCATTCTCAACATCGACGTCTTTGAGATTCCCGATTCTCGCGCAGTTCGTCTGCTACTGATGTGCGGATTAGCCGCGACAGCAGCTAAAACACCTACTTGGCCATCATCATTTGTTGCAGGTCGTGGTTGTCGTTTCACATGTGGCTGAACGCTTCCTGTTTCCTTAAATAACGTAACTATCCGGTGAACGGTCCGGAAACTTGGATGATGTCGTCCAAGATACGAAATCGACCTATTCCGTAACTGGTAAACGGACCATTTTAACACGGGTGATGTATCACGAAGCAAATACCGTCCGCACAGGCGGAATGTTACGCGATACCGCGTACTTATACGTTTGTGACTATTACAACGCCATCTATCACAAAGCGAAAAAAGTGGTCCAACTAAAACATTCATATTTCTTTACGTACTACACGAATATGTTAAAAAATGGGGGTTCCTATTTTTAAAAAAAGTAGTAGATATCAGTTTGACCTATGGCAGCGCCATCTAGCGGGCCAACCATAGCGCCACCTGGTTTCCCCCTTCAAGCTAGGTGAGTTTCGTTCTTTGTAGTTTTTTCGTTTGATGCTTATTTCGTGATATATTTGGACCGTTCACGATCAATGGACCACTCTGTATAATGGTTAGGCTGAGGTTTAGGAACCAGATTTTAAATTGTAAGACATTTTCAGGGGCAGTTGTGGACTCTGACCACAATTTATTGATTATAAACTATAGCTTCAGAATAAAGAAATTGGAAAAAGGTTGGAAATTAAGGAGATTGGACGTGGACAAGTTTGAAGAACCAGAGGTTGTTTAGAGTTTCATAGGGGGCATTAGGCAACAGTTGACTAGAACAGGGGAAATGAATACAGTAGAAGACGAATGGATATCTTTAAGACATGAAATAGAGAGGGCAGCAGAGGATCAAATATGTAAAATTCAAGGCCTAGTATAAATCCTTCGATAACACAAGTGGTACTGAATTTAACTGATGAAAGGAGAAAATATAAAAATACAGCAAAGAAGGGGAACACAAAGTAAAAAAAAAAAAATGAGATTGACAGCAAGTGCAAAATCGCTAATCAGGAAGGCTAGAGGAAGTATATTTCTCTAGGAGAAAGATAGATACCATCTACAGGCGTTTGGGGCAAAGTGAAGCAGCTTTATAAATCAATGTATACAGAGGATCCATACAAGGGCGATGAAATTGAAGGTAATATTACAGAAAGATACGTGGACGTAGATGAAGAGGAGATGGGAGATATGATGCTGCGAGAAGAAGTTGAAAAAGGCCCTGGGGATAGACGGTATTCCGTCAGAACTACTGATAGCCTCGAGTAAGCCAGCCATGACAAAACTCTTATCTCCGGCGTGTGCAAGATGTATGAAACAGGCGAAATGCCCTCCGACCTCCAGAAGAATGTAGTAATTCCAGTTCCAAAGAGAGCAGTTGCTGTCAGGTGTGAAAATTATTGAACTATCAGTTTAATGAGCCATGGTTGCGAAATATTAACACCAATTCTTTAGAAAAGAATGGAAAAAAGTAGGCCGACCCCGAGGAAGATTAGTTTAAATTCCGGAGAAATATAGGAACACGCGAGACAATACATCTAAGTCTACATCTACACCTACATCCATACTCCGCAAGCCACCTGAGTACCTCTATCGGTTCTCCCTTCTATTCCAGTCTCGTATTGTACGTGGAAAGAAGGATTGTCGGTATGCTTCTGTGTGTGCTATAATCTCTCTGATTTTATCCTCATGGTCTCTTCGCGAGATATACGCAGGAGGGAGCAGTATACTGCTTGACTCTTCGGTGAAGGTATGTTCTCGAAACTTTAACAAAAGCCCGTACCGGGCTACTGAGCGTCTCTCCTGCAGAGTCTTCCACTGGAGTTTATCTATCATCTCCATAACGCTTTCGCGATTATTAAATGATCCTGTAACGAAGCGCTCTGCTCTCCGTTGGATCTTCTCTATCTCTTCTATCAACCCTATCTGGTGCGGATCCCATACTGATGAGCAGTATTCAAGCAGTGGGCGAACAAGCGTACTGTAACCTACTTCCTTTGTTGTCGGATTGTATTTTCTTAGGATTCTTCCAATGAATCTCAGTCTGGCATCTGCTTTACCGACGATCAACTTTATATGATCATTCAATTTTAAATCACCCCTAATGCGTACTCCCAGATAATTTATGGAATTAACTGCTTCCAGTTGCTGATGTGCTATTTTGTAGCTAAATGATAAGGGACCTATCTTTCTATGTATTCGCATCACATTACACTTGTCTACATTCAGATTCAATTGCCGTTCCGTGCACCATGCGTCAATTCGCTGCAGATCCTACTGCATTTCAGTACGATTTTCCATTGTTGCAACCTCTCGATACACCACAGCATCATCTGCAAAAAGCCTCAGTGAACTTCCGATGTCATCCACCAGGTCATTTATGTATATTGTGAACAGCAACGGTCCTATGACACTCCCCTGCGGCACACCTGAAATCACTCTTACTTCGGATTCTACGATTTATTTTAGAAGATATGTTAAGGAAAGACAAAGTTACGTTTATAGCAATTGTGAACTTAGACAATGTTGACTAGAATACTCTCTTCAAAATGCTAAAGGTAGCAGCGATAAAATACAGGGAGCGAAAGGCTATTTACAACAGTTTTTACAGAAACCAGACGGCTCTTATAAGAGTCGAGGGGCATGTAAGGGAAGTATTGGTTGAGAAGGAAGTGAGACCGAGTTGTAGATTATCTCCGATGTTATTTAATCTGTATACTGAGTAGGTAGTAAAAGAAACAAAAGAAAAGTTTTGAGTAGGAATTAAAAGCGAGGGAGAAGAAATAAAAACTTAGAGGTTTTCCGATGACATTGTAATTCTGTGAGAGATAGCAAAGGACATCGAAGAGCAGCTGAACGGAATACAGTGTCTTCAAAGGAGGATATGAGATGAACATCAACTAAAGCAGAACAAGGATAATCCAATGTAGCTGAATTAAATCAGGTGATGGTAAGGGAATTAGATTAGGAAACGCGACGCTAAATGTAATAGATGAGTTTTGCAATTTGGGCAGCAAAATAAGTAATGATGGCAGAATTACAGAGGATAAAAAATGTAGTTTGACAATGGCAAGAAAAGCATTTCTGAAAAATAGATATTTGTTACATCGAATATAGATTGAAGTGTAAGGAAGTCTTTTTTGAAGTTATTTGTCTGGAATGTAGCCACGTATAAAAGTGAAACATGGACGATAAACAGTTTAGAAGAAAAGCAAATAGAAGCTTTCGAAATGTGGTGCTACAGAAGAGTGTTGAAGATTAGATTAGTAGATCACATGACTAATGAGGAGGTGCAGAATATAATTGCGGAGACAGGAAATCTGTGGCTGCATTGGCGCTTTGTACACCTAGCTTTTACGTTCGTAGCAGTTAACTCTGTCCTGCGGTCGTGTTACATGCAACATCAAAGGTAGTTTCTTGTTGCGATTCTGCCCATCTGTTGCGTACTGACCTGCTTTGCTTACCTCTTGCACTAACAAGTGAAGACTTCAGAATTTTACTCCATTATACAAAGCCTATAACTCTGTGGTGCTTCAGTGCTAAGCAGGGAAGGATGTGATAGTTGAGAGTTACAAATAAAAGAAGTAAAGAATGAGATGTAAGATAGTATTCTCACGGCAGACGCTGCAGTCTATATGCCTTAACGTGTCTGGATCTCAAATAGCGTTCTAATCTGGAAACTGGCAGAGTCTAGGCCATAATCTGACAGTGGGTCTCAGCAACTAGAGGAGTGAAATTATTGTATACGTGACAGGTTAAGTTGCACTGTGACCAAAACATGACAGTGGCTCTCAAATTGTCACAATGTTATATCCGTGTTTAAAAATTGTCTACGTTATGTATAAAAAATACGTAAAGATATTGACACTATTGTTGAAACTTACTGCTTAAGATGTACGCACCACTGTGGGTTAACAATGTTATTACCACATCTATAAATGTGACAACAATTGTGACCGAAGTGACACTAATGGTGTCACTTACATGTTAAGACGCACTTGATTACTGGTGTACAAAAACGAACTTCCGAGGAAGAGTGCAACATTTCCAATCGGAACTATGATTCTTAAGGCTCCGTAAAAGAATTATACGCTGTATTACCTTTCACTTATTAAGTAATACCAAGATGTGTTGTATGTCAACTACCGACGACGCATTTTACTACATATTAGTACAACAAACTATACTAAAGTGACATAATTTGGAGAGTACTTTAACGCAACGTATCACTGAAACTGCATATTTTCGTAATACGGAAGTATAAATTCGAAAAGCGCCAAATACGATTTGTTATGCTCATGAACACTTAGATAAACAGGATAGCTAGTCGGCCTGTTTACGTCAAAGACAATGATGCACAAGGTGCTACACAGAAGAAAATTTGGTCTCTGCTTGCGAGAAAAAATTGGACTTACGCACCAAAATCAGCACTAAAATTGTCTCATTACTTATCAAAATACATATAGATTTCTTCTATGAAAGAACAGAATGCACATGTGTCGTTTACCTATGTACCATTCTCAGTACACGGCACAATGGACCCTGAAACAGTAACGCCCCACCAGATACTGTGATATGTTCACGCGTTTTACAGACGCAAATGTCACTTGGCAAAGACTAATCTCACAACAAATATAATAAGCAATATCTATCTGCAAATGTGATAACAATCTACTGTACATAAATGTGAATATTATCAATACTGTTAAAATGGTTAAAGCAAACTATGAAGTCGTGTGGCTCCACGCAGTGATGAAATAAAGTGCAAGAAGAACGACCTCCTCAACAAGCAATTGTCTAAAAACTTCCTGGCAGATTGAAACTGTGTGCCGGACCGAGACTCGAACTCGGGACCTTTGCCTTTCGCGGGCAAATGCTCTACCGACTGAGCTACTCAAGCACGACTCACCCCCTGTCCTCACATCTTTAATTCCGCCAGTACCTCGTCTCCTACCTTCCAAACTTCACAGGAGGATGATAGGATTTTGTAAACACGAAGACAAGCGACAGAAACTCTGGCCGTTTGCAGGCGGATATTATACTGCTTAAATTTGAGCCCAGTATGGCTGGTCATAAAGGGTGACAAAACGGAACACAGAATTTCGTTTATGTAGCGCTGTGCTGTAAGGGTGCCGCGGAAGACAACCATGAAAAGAAATGGCACCCCAGACTGGCACCGCTGATTGTCGGGCCGTATGGTGGGCGACTATCAGATCAGCATCTCACTGCTTTCTGAGGCTTCTCCAGACACGAGGCTTCTCCCCCACACTGAGAACGTTTGGAGCATTATGGGCAGGGTACTCCAAATAGCTCGGGCTTCTGACTATCAGGCGCGTGAACTGGACAGAATTCGGCACAATAATCACACAGGAGGATATCCAACAACTCCATCGACGTTGAGCAGAATAACTGTTTGCGGAAGGCCTAGAGGTGGACCAATGCGTTATTGACTTGCTCAGTTTTTGAAGCTCTTTCTCTTGAGTATTGTTGTTGTTGTTGTGGTCTTCAGTCCAGAGACTGGTTTGATGCAGCTCTCCATGCTACTCTATCCTGTACAAGCTTCTTCATCTCCCAGTACCTACTGCAACCTACATCCTTCTGAATCTGCTTAGTGTATTCATCTCTTGGCCTCCCTCTACGATTTTTGCCCTCCACACTGCCCTCCAATACTAAATTGGTGATCCCTTAATGCCGCAGAACATGTCCTACCAACCGATCCCTTCTTCTGGTCAAGTTGTGCCACAAACATCTCTTCTCCCCAACCCTGTTCAACACTTCCTCATTAGTTATGTGATCTACCCATCTAATCTTCAGCATTCTTCTGTAGCACCACATTTCGAAAGCTTCTATTCTCTTTTTGTCCAAACTATTTATCATCCACGTTTCACTTCCATACATGGCTACACTCCATACAAATACTTTCAGAAATGACTTCCTGACACTTAAATCTATACTCGATGTTAACAAATTTCTCTTCTTCAGAAAGGCTTTCTTTGCCATTGCCAGTCTACATTTTATATCCTCTCTACTTCGACCATCATCAGTTATTTTGCTCCCCAAATAGCAAAACTCCTTTACTACTTTAAGTGTCTCATTTCCTAACGTAATTCCCTCAGCATCACCCGACTTAATTCCACTACATTCCATTATCCTCGTTTTGCTTTTGTTGATGTTCATGTTATATCCTCCTTTCAAGACACTGTCCATTCCATTCAACTGCTCTTCCAAGTCCTTTGCTGTCTCTGACAGAATTACAATGTCATCGGCGAACCTCAAAGTTTTTATTTCTTCTCCATGGATTTTAATACCTACTCCGAATTTTTCTTTTGTTTCCTTTACCGCTTGCTCAATATACAGATTGAATAACATCGGGGAAAGGCTACAATCCTGTCTCACTCTCTTCCCAACCACTGCTTCCCTTTCATGTCCCTCGACTCTTATAATTGCCATCTGGTTTCTGTACAAATTGTAAATAGCCTTTCGCTCCCTGTATTTTACCCCTGCCACCTTTAGAATTTGAAAGAGAGTATTCCAGTCAACATTGTCAAAAGCTTTCTCTTAATCTACAAATGCTAGGAACGTAGGTTTGCCTTTCCTTAATCTTTCCTCTAAGATAAGTCGTAAGGCCAGTATTGCCTCACATGTTCCAGTATTTCTACGGAATCCAAACTGATCTTCCCCGAGGTCGGCTTCTACTAGTTTTTCCATTCGTCTGTAAGGAATTCGTGTTAGTATTTTTGCAGCTGTGACTTATTAAACTAATAGTTCGGTAATTTTCACATCTGTTAACACCTGCTTTCTTTGGGATTGGAATTATTATATTCTTCTTGAAGTCTGAGGGTATTTCGTCTGTCTCATACATCTTGCTCACCAGATGGTAGAGTTTTGTCAGGACTGGCTCTCCCAAGGCTGTCAGTAGTTCTAATGGAATGTTGTCTACTCCTGGGGCTGGGGCCTTGTTTCGACTTAGGTCTTTCAGTGCTCTGTCAAACTCTTCACGCAATATCGTATCTCCCATTTCATCTTCATCTACATCCTCTTCCATTTCCATAATATTGTCCTCAAGTACATCACCCTTGTACAGACCCTATATATACTCCTTCCACCTTTCTGCTTTCCCTTCTTTGTTAGAACTGGGTTTCCATCTGAGCTCTTGATGTTCATACAAGTGGTTCTCTTATCTCCAAATGTCTCTTTAATTTTCCTGTAGGCAGTATCTATCTTACCCCTAGTGAGATAAGCCTCTACATCCTTACATTTGTCCTCTAGCCATCCCTGCTTAGCCATTTTGCATTTCCTGTCGATCTCATTTTTGAGACGTTTGTATTCCTTTTTGCCTGCTTCATTTACTGCATTTTTATATTTTCTCCTTTCATCAATTAAATTCAATATTTCTTCTGTTACCCAAGGATTTCTACTAGCCCTCGTCTTTTTACCTACTTGATCCTCTGCTGCCTTCACTACTTCATCCCTCAGAGCTACCCATTCTTCTTCTACTGTATTTCTTTCCCCCATTCCTGTCAATTGTTCCCTTATGCTCTCCCTGAAACTCTGTACAACCACTGGTTCTTTCAGTTTGTCCAGGTCCCATCTCCTTAAATTCGCACCTTTTTGCAGTTTCTTCAGTTTTAATCTACAGGTCATAACCAATAGATTGTGGTCAGAGTCCACATCTGCCCCTGGAAATGTCTTACAATTTAAAACCTGGTTCCTAAATCTCTATCTTACCATTATATAATCTATCTGATACCTTTTAGTATCTCCAGGGTTCTTCCATGTATACAACCTTTTTTCATGGTTCTTAAACCAAGTGTTAGCTATGACTAAGTTGTTCTCTGTGCAAAATTCTACGAGGCGGCTTCCTCTTTCATTTCTTAGCCCCAATCCATATTCACCTACCACGTTTCCTTCTCTCCCTTTTCCTACACTCGAATTCCAGTCGCCCATGACTATTAAATTTTCGTCTCCCTTCACTACCTGAATAATTTCTTTTATTTCATCATACTTTTCTTCAATTTCTTCGTCATCTGCAGAGCTAGTTGGCATATAAACTTGTACTACTGTAGTAGGTGTGGGCTTCGTATCTATCTTGGCCACAATAATGCGTTCACTATGCTGTTTGTAGTAGCTTACCCGCATTCCTATTTTCCTATTCATTATTAAACCTACTCCTGCATTACCCCTATTTGATTTTGTGTTTATAACCCTGTAGTCACCTGACCTGAAGTCTTGTTGTTCCTCCTGCCACCGAACTTCACTAATTCCCACTATATCTAACTTTAATCTATCCATTTTCCTTTTTAAATTTTCTAACTTACCTGCCCGATTAAGGGATCCGTAGAACGCCAGTTTTCTTTCTCCTGATAACGACATCCTCTTGAGTAGTCCCCGCCCGGAGATCCGAATGGGGGACTATTTTACCTCCGGAAGATTTTACCCAAGAGGACGCCATCATCATTTAATCATACAGTAAAGCTGCATGCCCTCGGGAAAAATTACGGCCGTAGTTTCCCCTTGCTTTCAGCCGTTCGCAATACCAACACAGCAAGGCCGTTTTGGTTATTGTTACAAGGCCAGATCAGTCAATCATCCAGACTGTTGCCCTTGCAACTACTGAAAAGGCTGCTGCCCCTCTTCAGGAACCACACGTTTGTCTGGCCTCTCAACAGATACCCCTCCGTTGTGGTTGTACCTACGTTACGGCTATCTGTATCGCTGAGGCACGCAAGCCACCCCACGAACGGCAAGGACCATGGTTCATGGGGGGTCTCTTGAGTAACTCATCCAATTTTTCTGGAATTGTAATCGTCGTTTGTTTGCCTGTACATGTGCATCGTGGTTACCAATATGCATTCCATTCGGATAAAATGGCTCTGAGCACTATGGGACTTAACGTCTGAGGTCATCACTCCCCTAGAACTTAGAACTGCTTAAACCTAACTAACCTAAGGACATCACACACATCCATGCCCGAGGGTCGGCCGGAGTGGTCGAGCGGTTCTAGGCGCTACAGTCTGGGACCGCGCGATCGCTACGGTCGCAGGTTCGAATCCTGCCCCGGGCATGGGTGTGTGTGATGTCCTTAGGTTAGTTAGGTTTAAGCAGTTCTAAGTTCTAGGGGAGTGATGACCTCAGATGTTTAGTTCCATAGTGCTCAGAGCCATTTGAACCATGCCCGAGGCAGGATTCGAACCTTAGACCGTAGCGGTCGCGCGGTTCCAGACTGAAGTGCCTTGCACCGTTCGGCCACACCGGCCGGCTCCATTCGGATAATTATTTCGTGGTGCGTCGTTTTTCTTGTCTTAAGGGCTACAATACGTACTCGAATTGTATCTCAAGAATACCCCCACAGACCGAAGCTGTGTGGTAGATAGACATAGTACACAAACATTCATCAGGAGTGGCCTTCTAGGTGTAGATTTGTCACAATTTCCTTAACTCTCTACAGATAGACACTAGAATCTTACCTTCCAAAATTACACGGTTAATTTTCTTCCTCATATTTCCCAATGTGGACTGTTCTCTGTCCGTTGTGACCTCCTCTTCGACAGAATGTTGTAGCCCAGCCTCCCTTTTCCCTTCAAAGCATTAGCACTACGTGCACGTTATCAATAGCTCAGTCCGTAAAATTTAGCAATGGAAATATCAGTCGGCTCAGCACGCCCTCAGCGGTTTTTATTGAGAGTCGCTTAACGCTGACTGTCGCCATTTGGAATTACTGTCGATAACGGCGGTCGTATAACGGCGCGGTATTGGATGAGGGGAATTTAATGTCATTGTCGAACCTCTCCGTTAGACTATACGTTACGAAGCTGGAAAGTTGAGGGACCTGCTACGGCAAATACTGCAGATAATATAAAAATAGATGATGGTATTTGCAAGAGATGACTCTGAAAGGACACTAACTTTATTGCTTGGCGTGATGCTGAACTGTGGTACACTTTTCATTCTCTCCAGAATTAAACTAGATAGGTATTCAGCAATGGATGCATCGGAGTAAAAATAAAGCTACCTATTGACTTTTTGATACAGTGAAATTTTTTGAAAAAACAGGCTAACTTAACCTAAACTCCAATTTGTTGCATTGGTCGAAGCAACATATAAGAAACGGGTGTCCTTTGTAGAGGTCCGATTGCGTATGTATGAATATCAAACAGCCCTTTGACTATTCGTGCCACCCTTCTTTGTAAAAGTTAAATGTCCCTTGTTAGTCCAGCTTGATATGCGCCCCAAGTACTTAATATTCTAGGATGGGCCGCACGAGTATTCATGTAAGAATTTTAAATTGTAGACTGGCTGCATTTAGGCTGATTACATTTTACGTGTGTCATATCCATGAATTGTAATTTGCAACCTGCTTTGCCTACAATTGAGTTTATGTGATAATTGCATTTGATAATGCCACAAATTGTTAAACGAAGGTATTTGAGTTGTTTGATTCAATTTGTGACACAATGATATCGTAATATAGTATATTAAATTTTTTTTGTTTTTGTCAAGTGCACAAGTGAACATTTCTGAATACACTCCTGGAAATGGAAAAAAGAACGCATTGACACCGGTGTGTCAGACCCACCATACTTGCTCCGGACACTGCGAGAGGGCTGTACAAGCAATGATCACACGCACGGCACAGCGGACACACCAGGAACCGCGGTGTTGGCCGTCGAATGGCGCTAGCTGCGCAGCATTTGTGCACCGCCGCCGTCAGTGTCAGCCAGTTTGCCGTGGCATACGGAGCTCCATCGCAGTCTTTAACAGTGGTAGCATGCCGCGACAGCGTAGACGTGAACCGTATATGCAGTTGACGGACTTTGAGCGAGGGCGTATAGTGGGCATGCGGGAGGCCGGGTGGACGTACCGCCGAATTGCTCAACACGTGGGGCGTGAGGTCTCCACAGTACATCGATGTTGTCGCCAGTGGTCGGCGGAAGGTGCACGTGCCCGTCGACCTGGGACCAGACCGCAGCGACGCACGGATGCACGCAAAGACCGTAGGATCCTACGCAGTGCCGTAGGGGACCGCACCGCCACTTCCCAGCAAATTAGGGACACTGTTGCTCCTGGGGTATCGGCGAGGACCATTCGCAACCGTCTCCATGAAGCTGGGCTACGGTCCGGCACACCGTTAGGCCGTCTTCCGCTCACGCCCCAACATCGTGCAGCCCGCCTCCAGTGGTGTCGCGACAGGGGTGAATGGAGGGACGAATGGAGACGTGTCGTCTTCAGCGATGAGAGTCGCTTCTGCCTTGGTGCCAATGTTGGTCGTATGCGTGTTTGGCGCCGTCCAGGTGAGCGCCACAATCAGGACTGCATACGACCGAGGCACACAGGGCCAACACCCGGCATCATGGTGTGGGGAGCGATCTCCTACACTGGCCGTACACCTCTGGTAATCGTCGAGGAGACACTGAATAGTGCAAGGTACATCCAAACCGTCATCGAACCCATCGTTCTACCATTCCTAGACCGGCAAGGGAACTTGCTGTTCCAACAGGACAATGCACGTCCGCATGTACCCCGTGCCACCCAACGTGCTCTAGAAGATGTAAGTCAACTACCCTGGCCAGCAAGATCTCCGGATCTGTCCCCCATTGAGCATGTTTGGGACTGGATGAAGCGTCGTCTCACGCGGTCTGCACGTCCAGCACGAACGCTGGTCCAACTGAGGCGCCAGGTGGAAATGTCATGGCAAGCCGTTCCACAGGACTACATCCAGCATCTCTACGATCGTCTCCATGGGAGAATAGCAGCCTGCATTGCTGCGAAAGGTGGATATACACTGTACTAGTGCCGACATTGTACATGCTCTATTGCCTGTGTCTATGTGCCTGTGGTTCTGTCAGTGTGATCATGTGATGTATCTGACCCCAGGAATGTGTCAATAAAGTTTCCCCTTCCTGGGACAATGAATTCACGGTGTTCTTATTTCAATTTCCAGGAGTGTATTTGAAGTAAGTTGCCAGACTTTGTACCACTTTGGAATCTTACCAAGATCTGACTTAATATTTGTGCAGCTTTTTAAGACAACATTTCTCTATCGGCGAGTGCATCATCTGTAAAAGAAACTGAAGTTACCGATAATATTGTATGCCAAGTCATTAATATAAAACACGAACAACGAAGTCCAAACATACTTCCCTGGGGCGTGCCTGAACTTACTACTACATCTCTTGATGACTTCATCACAAAGTTCGTTTAACACTTGTCATATGATCATAAGATGGATATATAAGGGGTGCAACATCAGCCACACGACAGTCACACTGAGCAATCGCCGAGGAGCACTTAGCCGAGAGCTCGTAGATATCTAACAACCTGATTCGGATGGGAGTTTGAAAGAAATTTATTAGTTTTGTCTCCGTGATGCAACGCTCTCGTAGAAGATCCAATTACAATTCTACGCTCACTAATGTTGCTGGAAAAAATTACCGTAATACTCCAATATTTAAAATAAATTGAAGTTTGATACATATCAAACGATAGCATTGGACTGAGAGTAGTAATCTGGAATCAGATTTTGTCTAGGCAATATGTATGAGAAGTAAACCGTGTTTTTAAGTTCACGCTTTAGTTAATTAGAATTAACTGAAATATGGTCTTGTGTGGTGAACTACATATATGCCTGAATCGATTTTGATCTTTTGCTTCTACTGCGATATTTAATTTACACCGTTTTGGCACCAAGAGGTGCAGTGCTTTCGTACCACAGATGTGGTGGAATTAGGTCACGGAATCTATCTCCCACAAAACCTATTACGTTATTCCAAATACGCGTCAGGCATTGTTAGCACCTTTAAGCACAATTTTTTAAAAGGGTAAAACAAAAGTAAAATCTTGTGACACAAAATGTGAACGGACTGAGCAATTATGTATATATAATGATTAGGTTGAGAAGAAACAGGAAGTTCGAAGCAGTTTTATTTTTAATCGAAAATATACGATATGGTACATCAGAAACAACGTTCAATATGCTATGATTTTGATCACATAAATCAAGAACTTTTAATCAGAAACAGTCGAGCGCTTTGTGCGTCGTTGAATGTTAGTATTTGATTCCCAAGTCACATATGCGCGGAATTACGTTTATAAAGGGTGAGTTGTTTCTGAAATGGCAAAGAGAAATATGCAGTTTGGCTGGAGAACTTCCTTCAAGGAGAATATGCCAAGTGAACAGATGTGGATAACAAAGGACTCTCACTTTAAAATTTTCGACGCTTTAAAATCATTCGTCAATTTCCTAAATGCTGCATTTGGGACAACTAAAAACCACCTATTGGAAAACGTAAATTACAGATCCTTTTTTTACCGATACATATGGATGGGTAAGGTCAGTTGTAACAAACATTCACTTTTCTGATAAAGAGTTTAAAACGAGGAAAAACTGTTGTAAAATATTAAAAAGGATTTAAATACAAACTTTTTAAAACTTTTACTGCACATCTTTGTAACTAAAAAAGGTAGCAGACTATTTCCATTATGGCCCTATCAGTGACGCTTTGCATTGATTTCACCATTTTGAGGACGATGGTGATGATTTCTATCGGACAAATCTGAAAGTGACAGCAGGAAGAGAAGATTTTGTAGGTTTTTAGGACTAGTTGTGGATATGGTGAAATGAGAACGGTGGTGTAGAATTAACATGTCATAACCATCTTCGTAGTTGAGGCAGCGAAAGCACGAGTGTGCGATGGCGCTCGCCACGGAGGTAAGTCTATACGAATCCTGGTGGTGGACGAAATTTTCACGGCCAGTATTCGGCCACCAAAAGGAGTGGTGGTGGTGGTGGTGGCGGCGTAAACTTTCCGATCACGTCTTTTCGCCAATGTGATGAATTAAATTCCAAACCTGTCTGCAGTGTTCTATGAACACAGGCTGTGTGACTCTGATGATCGTGATTCTCCCATCAGATACGGACGTTAAACTCGGCCGCCCCTTCTGTGCAATCAGAGAGGGGTATCCTATGTGCTGGCATCGCGTTTCACTCTCTACCTGTTCTCATCGTCATACAACACAAACATAACACTACACTATACACACTTCTATTACATTCACCTACGTTCTACAAACATACGTTTGACACAACTCACATATCCGGAAGCAAAGGGGTCATTGTGCGTGGAGGAAGAAAATCCTTTCCACTACGCCCATGAAACCACCCTGTGAGATATCCACGCCAACAATGTTCACGACATTTTTACATTTGATGGTGCCTGTTGAAACACTAGATCGTTGCCTCTACCGCACTTGAAGCCGTGGATCTTGGGTAGCGCTTCTGATACATGTTTATGTTCTGTACCTTTGATTCAATACTGAATCGCTACTCTGGGGCTGAAGGCAACATTTTCATCCAATGACAAGAGAGGCTGCGCACTACCTACATCTACGCCTTTATTCCGTAATTCACTCCAGCGTTAACGTACTTCTGGAAACTAAACACCAGCGGGACATGTCTGCGCACTGTGGTGGCAGTGATTCATAAAGCGCGCTGACGAGAGTCCATACGGCTTTGTCAAAGGCTCTGTAGTGGCTTTTTGTGACTTAGCGGGGTAGGTAGAGTGGAGAACCACCTGCTTGGCTTCCAGTTTGCAGACCCCTGAAGGGGTCAAGTACAGGTACATCAACACAGTCCAGTGACCTACGTTCCCGAGTTTCCACCTCACACATCTCCCACCTCCTTCCTGTTACCATCCCAGAAACACAATTTATCTCTTAATATGGTTCTACTGCATTTACATGAGGTACACACATTTCATATTTGTTTATAGCTCACTTCATTTAATGATAAATATTAATTGTATGGTGTTAGAACAATATTTTTAATAAATTTTTAATAATCTGTGATTTTCCCAACATTCCCTGGAACGCGGAAATTACAAGTCGAGGAGAACAAAGGAAAACCAACCTTTGGCGTGAAATGTAACGTCCTTTAATATTGTACTGGGGAATATTTTCTCTAGGAGCCGCGGTTTTCAAGTTATTAGAGAAAAATGTAAAGAGACCGTTAAACAAACCCACCATCCAAAATCTCATGTCCCATCGGTCGCGATTGTTGTTGTTCTGGACGCTCACTCCTAGTGCTGTGCTAAAACTTGCGACTATACGGTTTTGGTCTCTATTGACTGGGATAATTGGTATGCTTGAACCTTATGTTTGCTGGTTTGCAAAGAGATAGCTTTGTTTATAAATATTGGTAGTTATGAGAATTTTAGCGCATTTTTGAAGATATAGTGCTGTGTAACTCTCTTTATTGGGTTTATAGTTGCGTATCTTACGTTGTGAACCGCTAAAACATGTCCATCAGTATCTACGGTGAATTACTAACCATCAACATTCTTATCATCTTCTTCAACATCTACATCATCATCATATTCCTCACTGTAGTTCTTTACATCTTCTTCTCCTCTAATGCCTCTACCCCCTTCTCTGCCCTTTGCTTCTATAGACACACTCTTTTCATTGACCTTAACGTCTTTTTCTTCCTCTTCTTGGTCGCCTTACAGAATAGATGCCCTTCTTGAATCAATCTCAGCAGAAATTGACAAGCAGGATTTTTATCGTGGTCTCTAGTCTCTATTGATTTCAGAGAGGTTACCGTTGTCACGTGTGATCTGCCTGTCTGTGCTAGATTGCGGGAGAGGCTGCGCGAAACCTTCATGAGTGGTAGAAAAGACCGTCTCGTGGCAGTCGACTTAGGGCTCACATGGGTGAGGTTGCGTCAACTGCGTCGGCAGTCGGCTCTTTGACTGTCAGGTCACTTTGCAAGGTGAGCTGCAGATATAGCCCACGATATAAGAGTCATGCTGGTGGAATAATATGGACTTGTTGGAGTGTTCTTTTCGCAGTATAGCAAAGTTATGCCTTGGTTCTTCGTATGGACCGGAGCTTGAGCAGCGCGTGGAAGTAAACACTAGATTCCAGACGTGTGGGTGTGTCTTGGCAAAGTATCATTGTGTGCTGTCGGAGCCACAAGATCGTCGAAGCAGAGAAGGAGATGCTAATCCTCTGAAACTTCCACCTGGCTTCGCCGTGTATGGAAACTATGTAAGAACAAAATCAAGGAGATCTTGCATAATTGGATTTTATGGTGAGCATCATTTGTAGTAATCTCACGAGAAGGAATAGGTGATGCCTATTTACTAGTAAGTTTCAGTAACGCCATATGAGAACTGAGTTTTGTAATTTCTGCACATTTCTTAATTAGCAGCTGTCTTTATTCTTGTAAATTGAATTAAACCAAAAGACTGTAATGTTCATCTATGAAATTTCAGTATAGGTAAGGTTTTAAGCCAAATTTTACTTTGTGTTCATCTTTAATAGTGTAGTTTTTCCTTCTGGACTTTTATTATTGTAATAAACACTGGCAAGATAGTGCCCCTCTCCCTTTTTTTAATTTTTTGCTCAGTTGATAAAATAGAATAAATTTCATAACGTTCGCTCGAGCGTTAACACTATTTAAGTAATTGATGTTCTGTTAAATTTTATGCATGCAAGAGTGTAAATGGAAACTTATTTTTGTTTTAGACTAAATGCTGTTTTAAGGTTGTTCCCTTGTCACCTGCCCGAGGGGCGACCGCTGTCGGTGTCATGTCGACATTATGATACTCGCTTATGATTAATGTGAATACTGACTTGAATCGTAGGATATTTTGATTATTTGTTGTGAATCTTTAATTACAATGAAATATCAGTTCGTAAAACTTATGGCTTCCAGGGATCAGATAGTTTCTAAACTTGAAAGTAATTGTCCTTCCTATTCTCTGTGAATTATTTCCCCTATTATAACGTATGCTTGTGATGTTTAAATACTTGCTACCTGACATTTACTTACGGTAGTTAACACTCTAAAGTTTGTGCTAGTAAACTCGGACACGCCAGGGCTAAAACGCGCTTTAAAATGTACTCATCATCACCATCCCTTTTTTGCAAAAACGACAGCTTCTTGCAGATATTTCATGGAGATTTCATCAATACCTGGAAAGCTGAAGTGAAATTAAGTCTGGACAATGTTCCTCTGTTGGTATTAAATATGGAGAAGAATATCCAGAGAGGAGATGTAGCATAAATTTCCGATTTATCGATTCGTTTCAATCTTTGACACGTCCCTTCCAAAAGTGTGCATTGCACTTGAAACTGGAATAATTCGAGACTGTGAGGAAATATTTTCCTGATTATTGCGAGTTTTTTGTCAGTCAGAAAGGAATGTTCTCGTATTAGTATGTCAGTAATGAGTTTGTTTTATAGACGATCACTTACCTCCCATTGAAGAATTAAAACATAACAGTTGGACCTATCACAGAATGTGGCTATTACAGGACATGCAATGTTTGATTTTCAATCAAGTGCAGGGCACTAGCGGAGGGTTACTGCTAACAGTATTTGAAAATTGATGTGCTACTGTTATATGACGTTTTTGGAAATTTCCGCATTCTTTGGCTTAAAGCTCATGAGTTGGACCATTCCCAATTTGTTAGTTACCTGGCTTGGCAAGGGATACTTTATTGAGAACTGGCGAGTAGAACTGCAGGTAATTTTCGTCACTGAGCAGCTTCAGTTTGTCGAATGAGGCATTATGGGCGGTATTGTTCATTGTTCACGTAGACATGCTTTGGCAAACAATCGGTTCGTGTCTAGTTATAGGCAAGTTTTGATGTATCTTTTGTTATCACGATATTAACAGCCTCTGTAGTTGGACGATGATGACGCGCCTTCCTGTCTCCGATTTGCTTGGCTTAGCCTGGAAACATTTGAAAATTTTGATGTGAAAAACGAACCAAGTGATTCCCAAGGGTGATATGTTTTACAAATAGATTTTCAATCCGCTGAAAATGTACACCGTCTCCATTCCGATCCTTCATTGTAAGATATCACCAACAAGCTGCAATAGCGTCAAGCCTACTGCTCTAAAAGTTAATTCCGAGTTTGTACACTACAGAAATCTGAAACAGTGATTGAAACACAATCTGAAATCAAGGAAGGTACTGCGGTTCAGATAAGTTCCTTGACTGAAGCCACACTTATTAATGCACGGAAGTTTATGAATGACAGCAATGATTTTGAAAAGAATTCTTCGAACTTATAAATAACAATCTCTTCGGTAAAGCTATACAGAATTTACGAAAGTATGAGAGTCATAAAAGTAATGACGTCCTGGGAAGATTTATCCAGAGCAGCTGCAGTGATTGGAAACCTAATTTAAAGAAAACTTATGTTGAATTATACAGACTTAATGTAGTATTTGATAAGCCGGTGCAATAGAAACGGCGATCTTAGAGATTTCAAAGCTACTGATACGGACAGTTTAATTATAAATATTTGAAGGTATCAGAAGTGTTGTACACAAATGGTTTGATACTTATGGTATCCTTATAAATAATAGATATAATATTTCAATTGCAAATAAAAAGGAGGTTAGATTACTCAAAAATTACTGAAATTTTGATCCTATTACTGAATTTATCAATCGATGAACTAAATAAATGTACACGTGAATGAATCAGAAAGTGAAATGCACAGAGCACAGGGAGTGAAACAATCTTCTATTGAATCGCTAAACACTGATGATTACCGATTGTTTGCGTTGATTTTCAGATGTTAAAATAACGGTACGGTATATTATTAAATCCAGCGTCGTAAAATTCCCACCATTGAACAGCAAAAGCTAGTTTTACCAGTACAACATAATAAACTTTTTGTATTGCAGATGAATTACATACCTTAACCTGAAAGTGGTGTGTTTGAAAATGTATAACCATTGAATGTGATTAATAACTGATTTATTGTGTGAAAATAAATGATATACAGCGATGACAAGCAGTTTTGTACAAACATAATCTGGGTTTATAGAAATTTCTTAAACCTTGTGGATTGTTTCGTTCAACACTTCAAGCATAATTCATTCGCATTTATATCATTAACCTACGTCCAAAACGCGAGTAGTATGACACAGCAGTGTTGCACAGTGGTTGATTCCGGCCGGGGTGGCCGAGCGGTTCTAGGCGCTACAGTCTGGAACCGCGCGACCGCTCCGGTCGCAGATCAGAATACTGCCTCGGGCATGGATGTGTGTGATGTCCTTATGTTAGTTAGGTTTAAGTAGTTCTAAGTTCTAGGGGACTGATGACCTCAGACGTTAAGTCCCATAGTGCTCAGAGTAATTTGAACAATTTTTTTTTTTTGCGTTACTGCTGCCAGTTCCATTTTATAAAACGTTATGAGTACAAAAACGTTTTGAGTACCACACTTGAATACATCTGTCAATATAATTGCAGGAAATTCGACGTCCAGCACACCTGTGAAAGATTAGTGTAGTACATCCACAACGTAGGTAGTATGATTTAGCACAGTTGTCGATTGTAATAGGCTGCAAACAGTATGATGTCGGTGCTTTGTCGTTATTAAAACACTACGTCTAACCACGCTTGCAAACAGCAACGATCGTAACTGTCCGAAATGCCTTAATTCTGTCGCACGGTGTACTTCCAGAAAATTCGAAGTTCCACCATTCCTGTGAAGGTTTATTGGCATGGTCCACTCAAATTACTGAATGTCTACACAGTACAATTCTTCACAAATTTTTGTGATTTTGCACACTACAGATAAGCGAGGTACATTGATTCTGTCGACCGGAAACCAAAATTATCAACTCAATAACTACTACTCCGGTCAAAGTATGACGCTAAGCCCACGAATAAATCACACGATTAAACTACCGTACGTATGTATAGATACATCCGGAACACAAAATGACATTTCATCGCAGAACGCGATTTCAGCGCTCAGATTTAAGCATCTTGTAACTGCTCTCTGTCTTGGCTGCATATGTTTGTTTAAAATTAACATACAGGAAATGAATATTCATAGAAATTTTCCATTACTTGTCTAATAGCAAACAAATTAGTCACAAGTGCCTCTATTTGGTCGGAAATCACAGTGATATTATCTAAGGATTTTTTGCGCACTTCTTTATCCTTTATTTTGCTTTGTTGGTCTTTTTCTTCTTTCCTGTCGTCTTCTTTTTCCTCTATATTGTGGACCAGTTCTAGTGGATCTGTTGATACCTGGTCTGAGTTGGTAATGAGCACATCTTCAAAATGCTCTGCCCATCATTGCGGTACTTTCTTTTTGTGTGGTTATTGTATCGTATCCATTTTTACATATATTTTGTTTCGGTTTGAAATTTTTCCAGTTGCATCATAGAATTTTCTTGTTTCATTCTTCTCCTCTAGTTGTCCCATCTTTTGAAATTTTGCTTTCAGCCAATCATTTTTGTTTGTCTTAGAATCCTACGAGCATTAGACCCTACTTCTTTAGAAACCTCTACATTTCTTCTTGTCTTTCTGTCGCATTCTCATTCTTTCTGTATTTTTATGTTCTGTTGCTAGTCTTAAACTACCGTACGTATGTATAGATACATCTTCATGAAACCATTCATTTTTTCTTTCATTCTTATCTCAACTGTTTGTTTTGCTGCCTCTTTCACCGCTTTGCGTACCGTTTTCCGCCTATCTCGATTTTACATTTTACATTTATTTAGTATGTATTTAAGGTTTCGCGATCATTCAATTTCTCTATATTCCATGTGAATTTTAAAATTTTCTATATTCTCTATATTCCAATTTGTTATTTTTACATTCAAGTTTCGCATCTTACAGCTAACTTCTCACTCGCCTCAACTTTTACAGAATACTGGTTTGTATCCCATTTCGACCCCTTGCAGTTCCGTACATGTATGATTGACGAGGCATATCGTGCTTGTGCTAACAAATAGTTACTTTGGTTAACTACTCCACTTAAACTCGTTTTCTATGTGCTGAGATGTGTTCATATGTATAGAAATCAGGCATTATTGATTAGAAAATTATTCTAGCAGCAAAATGACACCTCGAGCGTGGAACCGCAATCAAAGCGTGGCACTATGAAGACACTGCGGAGAAATGCGGCGCGCCACAAACCCAACATGCCTAGGAATGATGTCGGACATAGTCATCCTGTTGCACGAAAGCGCCCGCCTCCACACTGCTAATCGGACGAAGTCTTTGCTTCGACGATTTAGTTGGGAAACGCTGCAACAGCCTTTGTGCAGCCCGGACCGTTCACCGTGCGGTTTACAGATCGTAAACGTCTGAAGAGAGAGACATACGTGACGTCAGTTTCTGTCGTATGAGGAAGTGCGAGAGTAGGTGCCGTTGTACTATATCCGTCAGCGGACGACCGCCTTCTACGAAATAGGAATAGATAGACTCATCTTCCAGAGGGATAAATGTCTTAACGCATATAGCGATTACTTTTGAATGGTCCCGTTCTGGCGGATGTTTAGTTTTCATTTGACTGCCCTTCATAGTTTATTTCACGATGAACTTTAATGGACAGTGCAGCAGCGTCACTGATGAACAGTACCATATAGTAGGGATCTGGACTTTGTTTGTGCGTTCGATTCAGTTTATTCAACTGGAAAATATTGTTTGCTATTCACGAAATCTTTAGTGCACTTAGCTATGATATTAATTCTTTAACTGAAAGTGCAAATCAATTTGAGTTTAGTGAATTTATTTAAGCCCATGATCTTTCCTATGTTTTACTGAAAATATAGTATTCATATTAATTTCGTCACTGTGTTGATGGCATTGTTTAGTACTTTGGTTCAACTGATTTTCTCATTTTATTTACCGTGTCTTACTGCTTACTACTGCAATATATGCCGGAATACAGGTGTTTAATCAATGCTTGCGTCACAGACAGCTGAATTTATTGCTGATGAAGAAGCACGGCGTTGGACGATGCAGCCCTAAGACTGTAGACTCGTACTTTATCGTGAGGGTCATTGACAAGCCCAGGCTTGAACTATCCTGCCTATACAGACGCATATTGTCGTGATTACTTTCTGAATTAGAGCAGTAGGCTTGCAAGGACAGGAGAGGAGACTTCCCTTCTCCTACCCTCACCTCCTCTTCTCGCCACCCAGCAGAAAGTTTTCCGTAAAATCAAGAGACGGTCGTTTCAGTTCCCCCCCCCCCCCCCCCTCCAGAAAGATCTTAATAAACCGAAACCGCGTCCTGATGAGTCCAACAGACAGTCGTATCAGTTCGAGAAAGTCACATCAAGTGATGGATATTGATTAATAGCAAGTTTACGCAGAAACATTTATCGTGAAAACTGAAAGCCATTTCGGCGTTAAACGCGCCGCTAGCATGCATCTACTCCCTCTAGCTTGTATCGTGGATACACTCTTGTGGGAGAAATATATGGTCCCCCTGAATAGGTCAGGTGTGCACTACACGCAGGAAGCGGCAACAATTGTAGCGGAGTATGTGTGGAGTGCACATGTGCGTTTTTTAGGTTAGAGAATTCCCTCCCTAGGCCCGAGAAGACATCTCCTGAGACGCGGCAAGGTAGGAGTAGGCAAGATGCAACAGGGAATAACAATATTAATCTGCTAATAGTAAACTGCAGGAGCGTATATAGAAAGGTCCCTGAACTGCTCTCATTAATAAACGGCCACAATGTGCACATAGTACTAGGGACAGAAAGTTGGCTGAAACCAGATGTAAACAGAAATGAAATTCTAAACTCAGATTGGAATGTATATTGAAGAGACAGACTGGAAAGTGAAGGGGGAGGCGTGTTTACAGCGATAAGAAGTGCAATAGTATCGAAGGAAATTAACGGAGATCCGAAATGTGAAATAATTTGGGTGAAGGTCACAGTTAAAGCAGGCTCAGACATGGTAATTGGATGTCTCTGTAGGCCCCCTGGCTCAGCAGCTGTTGTGGCTGAGCACCTGAAGGATAATTTGGAAAATATTTCGAGTAGATTTCCCCACCATAATATACACTCCTGGAAATGGAAAAAAGAACACATTGACACCGGTGTGTCAGACCCACCATACTTGCTCCGGACACTGCGAGAGGGCTGTACAAGCAATGATCACACGCACGGCACAGCGGACATACCAGGAACCGCGGTGTTGGCCGTCGAATGGCGCTAGCTGCGCAACATTTGTGCACCGCCGCCGTCAGTGTCAGCCAGTTTGCCGTGGCATACGAAGCTCCATCGTAGTCTTTAACACTGGTAGCATGCCGCGACAGCGTGGACGTGAACCGTATGTGCAGTTGACGGACTTTGAGCGAGGGCGTATAGTGGGCATGCGGGAGGCCGGGTGGACGTACCGCCGAATTGCTCAACACGTGGGGCGTGAGGTCTCCACAATATATCGATGTTGTCGCCAGTGGTTGGCGGAAGGTGGACGTGCCCGTCGACCTGGGACCGGACCGTAGCGACGCACGGATGCACGCCAAGACTGTAGGATCCTACACAGTGCCGTAGGGGACCGCACCGCCACTTCCCTGCAAATCAGGGACACTGTTGCTCCTGGGGTATCGGCGAAGACCATTCGCAACCGTCTCCATGAAGCTGGGCTACGGTCCCGCACACCGTTAGGCCGTCTTCCACTCACGCCCCAACATCGTGCAGCCCGCCTCCAGTGGCGTCGCGACAGGCGTGAATGGAGGGACGAATGGAGACGTGTCGTCTTCAGCGATGAGAGTCGCTTCTGCCTTGGTGCTAATGATGGTCGTATGCGTGTTTGGCGCCGTGCAGGTGAGCTCCACAATCAGGACTGCATACGACCGAGGCACACAGGGCCAACACCCGGCATCATGGTGTGGGGAGCGATCTCCTACACTGGCCGTACATCTCTGGTGATCGTCGAGGGGACACTGAATAGTGCACGGTACATCCAAACCGTCAGCGAACCCATCGTTCTACCATTCCTAGACCGGCAAGGGAACTTGCTGTTCCAACAGGACAATGCACGTCCGCATGTATCCCGTGCCACCCAACGTGCTCTAGAAGGTGTAAGTCAACTACCCTGGCCAGCAAGATCTCCGGATATGTCCCCCATTGAGCATGTTTGGGACTGGATGAAGCGTCGTCTCACGCGGTCTGCCCGTCCAGCACGAACGCTGGTCCAACTGAGGCGACAGGTGGAAATGGCATGGCAAGCCATTCCACAGGACTACATCCAGCATCTCTACGATCGTCTCCATGGGAGAATAGCAGCCTGCATTGCTGCGAAAGGTGGATATACACTGTACTAGTGCCGACATTGTGCATGCTCTGTTGCCTGTGTGTATGTGCCTGTGGTTCTGTCAGTGTGATCATGTGATGTATCTGACCCCAGGAATGTGTCAATAAAGTTTCCCCTTCCCGGGACAATGAATTCACGGTGTTCTTATTTCAATTTCCAGGAGTGTAGATCGGGGTGGAGATTTTAATTTGCCGGTTGTAGACTGGGAGGCTCAAACTTTCATAACGGATGGCAGAGACAAAGAACCCAGTGAAATTTTTTTAAGTGCTATATCTGAAAACTACCTTGAGCAGTTAAACAGAGAACCGACTCGTGGCGATAACATATTAGACCTTCTGGTGGCAAACAGACCCGAACTATTTGAAACAGTTAACGCAGAACAGGGAATCAGCGATCATAAAGCGGTTACTACATCGATGATTTCAGCCATAAATAGAAATATTAAAAAAGGTAGGAAGATTTTTCTGTTTTGCAAAAGTGACATAAAGCAGATTTCAGAGTACCTGATGGCTCAACACAAAGGTTTGTCTCAAGTACAGAAAGTGTTGAGGATCAGTGGACAAAGTTCAAAACCATCGTACAATATGCGTTAGATGAGTATGTGCCAAGCAAGATCGTAAAAGATGGAAAAGAGCCACTGTGGTATAACAACCGAGTTAGAAAACTGCTGCGGAAGCAAAGGGAACTTCACAGTAAACATAAACATACCCAAAGCCTTGCAGACAAACAAAAATTACGCGAAGCGAAATGTAGCGTGAGGAGGGCTATGCGAGAAGCGTTCAATGATTTCTAAAGTAATGTTCTATGTACTGACTTGGCAGAAAATACTAAGAAATTTTGGTCTCATGTCAAAGCGGTAGGTGGATCAAAACAAAATGTCCAGACACTCTGTGACCAAAATGGTACTGAAACAGAGGATGACAGACTAAAGGCCGAAATACTAAATGTCTTTCTCCAAAGCTGTTTCACAGAGGAAGACTGCACTGTAGTTCCTTCTCTAGATTGTCGCACTGATGACAAAATGGTAGATATCGAAATAGACGACAGAAGGATAGAGAAACAATTAAAATGGCTCAAAGAGGAAAGGCCGCTGGACCTGATGGGATACCAGTTCGATTTTACACAGAGTACGCGAAAGAACTTGCCCCCTTCTTGCAGCGGTGTACCGTAGGTCTCCAGAAGAGCATAGCGTTCCAAAAGATTGGAAAAGGGCACAGGTCATCCCCGTTTTCAAGACCTATATCTCTAACGTCTATCAGTTGTAGAATTTTGGAACACGTATTATGTTCGAGTATAATGACTTTTCTGGAGACTAGAAATCTACTCTGTAGAAATCAACATGGGTTTTGAAAAAGACGATCGTGTGAAACCCAGCTCGCACTTTTAGTCCACGGGACTCAGAGGGCCATAGACACGGGTTCCGAGGTAGATACCCTGTTTCTTGGCTTCCGCAAGGCGTTCGATACAGTTCCCCACATCCGTTTAATGAACAAAGTAAGAGCATATGGACTATAAGACCAGCTGTGTGATTGGATTGAAGAGTTCCTAGATAACAGAACGCAGCATGTCATTCTCAATGGAGAGAAGTCTTCCGAAGTAAGAGTGATGTCAGATGTGCCACAGGGGAGTGTCGTAGGACCGTTGCTATTCACAATATACATAAATTACCTTGTGGATGACATCGGAAGTTCACTGAGGCTTTTTGCAGATGATGCTGTGGTATATCGAGAGGTTGTATCATTGGAAAATTGTACTGAAATGCAGGAGGATTTGCAGCGAATTGACGCATGGTGCAGGGTATGGCAATTGAATCTCAATGTAGACAAGTTTAATGTGCTGCGAATTCATAGAAAGATAGATCCATTATTCTTTAGCTACAATATAGCAGGTCAGCAACTGGAAGCAATTAATTCCATAAATTATCTGGGAGTACGCATTAAGAGTGATTTAAAATGGAATGATCATATAAAGGTGATCGTTGGTAAAGCAGATGCCAGACTGAGATTCATTGGAAGAATCCTAAGGAAATGCAATTGGGAAACAAAGGAAGTAGGTTACAGTACGCTTGTTCGCCAACTGCTTGAATACTGCTCAGCAGTATGGGATCCGTACCAGATAGGGTTGATAGAAGAGATAGAGAAGGTCCAACGGAGAGTAGCGCGCTTCGTTACAGGATCGTTTAGTAATCGCGAAATCGTTACGGAAATGATAGATAAACTCCAGTGGAAGACTCTGCAGGAGAGACTCTCAGTAGCTCGCTACGGGCATGTGTTGAAGTTTCGAGAACATACCTTCACCGAAGAGTCAAGCAGTATATTGCTCCCTCCTACGTATATCTCGCGAAGAGACCATGAGGATAAAATCAGAGAGATTAGAGCCCACACAGAAGCATACCGACAATCCTTCTTTCCAGGACCAATACGAGACTGGAATAGAAGGGAGAACCGATAGAGGTACTCAAGGTATCCGCCGCCACACACCGTCAGGTGGCTTGAGGAGTATGGCTGTAGATGTAGATGTAAACAATAGAAATCTACGACAGTGTGCCGAAAAGTAATGTCTCCAAATTTTTATCAATATCGGTTGAGGCATTACATGTCAGGTATATTACTCGGTTGACTTTCCGCTTCGCTGAAGGAAGCTGCAATCCTCTGTCGCTAGAGGGCCCCGAACTGTAGAGATTAACGTGCCAGTGTGTGTCGTAACTGTGTTGATGCCTGAGAAAAGCGTTCTTCAATCGTGTTTCTGACAGCAGGAAACCTTCCTCCCACTTTAATACATGGAAGAATGAAAGCTATGAACGGAGATGACTGTATTGACATCAGTTTGGATGTTCGTGCTTGCAATGAAGGAAACGGTGTTGCTAACCTCGAAGCGTGTCAAAGAGCACGGACTGGACGAACGCGTACGGCAGCCGACGAAACTCGTCAGAATCCATTTGATAAGCTCATTGGGGAAAAACGTGGGATAACACAGACACGGTACTCAGGTAAGTGTGGCATATAGAGAGAGCGTGTACAAGCCATCAATGCAGAAGTGCGATACAGAAAACTGTGGGCGCCGTAGGTGCCATGAATGCTCACTCCTGACAAGAAACAGAAGAGATTGGACAACTGTCAACAATGTCTTTTCTGTCCGAGCGTGAGGGTCATAGGTTCCTTAACAACACTGTGACAGGAGGTGAGAGCTGGGTTCACCATTTTAACCTCGAAAACAAGAGGGCTTCAATGGAGTTCCATCACAAAGGATCAACGACGCTAAGATGGTCGAAGATTATGCTATCAGCGGGCTCACAGTGTCGTCTGATGTCGTGTAGTGCATTCGGAATTCATGTCTAGAAGCACCACCATAAACACTGCAAGCTACTGCGGGACCATCAGAAAACTGAAAGGACGATTTCGAAGAGTTCCTGCAGACGTGGAGCACTCTCTCCTTCAGGATGACAATGCCAGACCACACACGAGGGCTGTATTGTCACTGATCATCCTCCATACAGAACCGACCTGATCCCATCTCATTTTCATCTGTTTCCAAAACTTTGAACACATTCGAAGATTTCTCTTTGATGAATCGGCGCAAGCAGAGGCGAAGTTGGGGCTCCGACAATAAAGTCAAACATTCTACAATGATAGTATCAGCAAACTGGTCTCTTCTTGAGAGAAATATGGTCGTCGCCAGAGTGACTACATTGAGAAACAAATATGTGGACATGAAGAATAAAGATTTAGAATGTTAATAAAGTTTGTTGTATTTAAAAAGCTTCAAGAGCCTCTAGCCTTCACGTAAAAAATTCGGAGGCATTACTTTTCAGCACGCCCTCGTAGACCAATTCCCAATGACAGAGGTGCTGGTCTTGGAGTGATGAAATTTTACAGCTGTCCTTTCAGCCTAGGAGGTCCAACTTGTGACTACGGTTTCCTGTTTCAATTGCGTTAAACAAGTGTCCAGTCCCTCCATCAGGTACTGAAAGGGTGAGCCGTGGCTGGCTCATGTTATGCATTGTATTAAACCTTGGTTGCTATTCTGTGTTTAGTCTCCCGCGGTTATCGCGTTTATGCTGTTATTCTCTCTCTCCGCGAGTGTCAGCAGCGGTGTGTACCGATATTCGCACCTTGTACTATCTTTGGCCTCGCGCTTATAGCTTTCGGCTGTGCTATGTGCGACCAGTTGGTCGGTTGGCGTGGGGCAGCGAGGAAATCTCCGCGGTGCGAAGGTTGGCTAGGGCCGCTGGCGGCGTCTACGCACGGTCGGACTGTGTGGTGCTGTTCCCTTTGCTATGAGGTCCGTGGCTGACCGATCCTGGACACGAAAGTTGAGTTTTTACTTAAACTACCAGCAATTTACGTCTGTTCACACTGTGTCGTTTGGATTTCGCTGTCGGTTGTTGGGACATTCCCAGTAGCAACCACATGTGTTTTCAAGTTGGCAAATTTTAGCCACCCTCCGGCGGAGTTTAACTGTACTTGGTTATTTTGAATTAAAGTGCACCAGCGCAATCTTCTGCCTTGTGGCTGTTAACATTCTGGTTACCTGCCCTGGCGGTTGACGTAAATTCAGGCAGTGTATTTTTCTCATCATGATGTCGCTGTCCAGCACAGTGTGTAGTTTGACAGCTCAGTGTATAATCGGTTGTGGGCACCAATACTTTCTATGTTGTTACATTGAACTCCCTGTTGTGTGCTGGTCAGGTGGAGCGGAAATTATTTAGGCGGTGGGTCCATTGACTGTCTGTCTGTTGGGTTGTTGTCGGATTGAGAATGGTTGGGCCGACTGCCTGTCTCACCTAAGCGAGCGTTAGTGTTTGAATTCCAGGCCGACTCTCGGAAACTTCTGAGCGTCGTTGTGTGTACTGCCTTTTCTTATCTATTCCTGTTGTTTGTATTTGTATGGCTTCTAGCCGATTTTTAAATTAAGGTCGTTTTGCCCGTAAGGCGTAAGATTGTTTGGGCCTTCAGCCTAACTGACGGAACTGATTTAAGATAAGCCCTTCTGCGTTTTAAATTTCTGATTTTGGTCTGAGTTTGAAGATGTTGGCTTTCAGCCGATTTTAAATTAAAGTGGACTTGCCCTTAAGGCATGAGATTGTATGGCATATTCAGTCGGTTGTTAAGTTCCGAAATTTAATGGTGTGTTTTTTTAATTTTCTTGGCTCTTGTAATGTTTGGTTAAATAAATAAAGTTATATGTTCGAGCGTAAATGATAGCCGCTTATTTTGACCCCTTTCCACAATTTAAACTACCTGTCCTGTCCTGCAGGTTTAGCAGGGCGTCTCAATGGGCTTTGGTGGATGAGGTGTGTCCCAACCTATCATCCTATAAAGATACAGCACAGTGCTCCGCCCATTGAGATGAATGATGTGTGGTGTGGCAGAGCTGGATTCAATGTCTGCCTCGAACCAGTACTAGGAGAGTGCCTGCGAGCTACCCGTACACTTGAGCAGCACTGCCTGGAGACGACACAACGCACTGTTGGGGGCTGTGTATCTTCCCCAGGCGTGGCTGGCGGGCGTTTGCTGTTGCTCAAGACTGACAGCGCTCAGGCACACCTGCTCCGCCTTTGAAGTCGCCGCTCCCACAATGCCGACGGCGTCCTCTCACACCGCGCCATGGCGTGCGGCCAGGGGTTGAGTCTCTCCTCGCTTCAGCCTTCTGAGTGTTAAAAGAGCCACACTGCGAAATACTCGAACAACGAAGACATTTTATTAACATATTAGCGAGAAAAAAACCTACTTTCCCTGAAATGAATTGTCCAGAAATTACTTATCACCCACGTGCACATACATACAATGCAAAATGCTGTCAATTAGTATGTTTCATATCGGTTTGTTGCTGATTTACCGTACATATTCTAAGTTCTAATACCATAAATTTCGTTGAGACAGGAAAGCTTCTTTCCATAAATCAGGACGGATTTGCAGAGCATCGCCCGTGCAAAGTTCAGATTGTCCTTTTGTCACAAGATATCCTACGAACCATGGATGAAGGGCAATAGGCAGATTCGTTATTCTTAGATTTCTGGAAAGCATTTGACACAGTGCCCCACTGCAGACTGTTGACGAAAGTCGGAGCATACGGAAGAGGTTCTCAGATATGTGAATGGCTCGAAGACTTCTTAAGTAATAGAATCTAGTACGTTGTCCTCGACGGCGAGTTTTCATCAGAGAGGAGTTCTCCAGGGAAGTGTGACAGGACCGCTCTTGTTCTCTGCAAACATTAAGAACCTGGTGGAGAGAGTGAGCAGAAATCTGCGGCTGTTTGCTGCCGACGGTGTAGTGTTACGGGGAGGTGTCCTCGTTAAATGACAGTTGGAGGATACGGATCACTTTACAAGGGGACCGCGCGTACTCGCCATTATAGATTTCGAACGAATTTTAAGGTATATTCAGAGCTCGGCCAGAAACGAAAGCGACAGAAATTGAAGCTCCAGATAGCCAAGTGTTCATAAAAGTAGCATTTGGGAAAGGCATGTGCGCCTCATGTTAGCGCTGTTTTCAGACAGCGGTTGGCGCTGTGCAAGATGAAAGAAAATCATTGCTTTGCCTGTTTTTTCTATGAATAGCACCCCAGAACCTGTAAATCATCCCCGGCCTCTGTGGCCGAGTGGTTCTAGGCGCTTCAGTCTGGAACCGCGGGACCGGTACGGTCGCAGATTCGAATCCTGCCTCGGGCATGGTTAGTTAGGTTTAAGTAGTTCTAACTTCTAGGGGACTGATGACCTCAGATGTTAAGTCCCATAGTGCTCAGGGCCATTTGAACCATTTGTAAATCATCAACCGTAAAATAATAAAACTATCTAATGATTTTATACACGAAATTCTCGTGAACGTCGTACAATCCCTTTCTGAAAATTTATTTGCAGTCCCTTTTTTTGTTGACTTTATTTTTAAGACTTTATTAAAAATACTGGTAAATAAATATATTGAGAACTATTACAGTTAATTTGCAGTGTAGATGACGTAAAAATTTGTACATTTAGAGCAAGCTGCCATTCACGAGACCAACTAGTCGTCTCTTATCCTCCTATAGTAACTCAACGACGACACCTTCTCGTATACCACAGTTGCATCAGCCAGCAGTCCCAGAGGGCCGTTCATCCCACACCTCAGGGTCACTGGTAGTGGTACAAGCTACCCTCCGTCTTTCGAATGCGAAAATATTTTGTTGAGCCCAACGTACATAGATAGAAATGATCATCAAAATAAAATAAGAGAAATCAGAGCTCGAACAGAAAGGTTTAGGTGTTCGTTTTTCCCGCTCGCTGTTCGGGAGTGGAATAGTAGAGAGATAGTATGATTGTGGTTCTATGAACCCTCTGCCAAGCACTTAAATGTGAATTGCAGAGTAGTCATGTAGATGTAGATGTAGCTTGTTGGGTACACGGCAGATGGAGCTTATCACGGTACCACATATTAGTGTTCTCACAATTGGATATGAAGGATAGGGGTAAAGACTGCTTAAATTCCTTTGTGCACCCTGTAATTTCTCCAGTCTTGTCTGCTCATTCCCTACGGGAACACTAGTGTATTCCCAGATTACGCAGTTAAAGTTTGGTGATGGAACTTTGTAAGTGGTCTTTCGCGGTGTAGTTGGCGCCTGCCAACAAGAGTCTGCCATTTCAGATTTTTCCACATTTCCTTGACGGACTCCCGTCAGTCAAACAAACGTGTCATATCCTTGTGGAATTTATTTGAATCCCTCTTATTTGGCATGTATTCCAGGCATGTGGTAGCCTCGCGGTCCGAGGAGTCTTGTCACGGTCCGCGCCGCTCCCCCCGTAGGAGGTTGGATTCTTCCCTCGGGCATGGGTGTGTGTGTTGTCCTTAGCGTAAGTTAGATTAAGAAGTGCTTAAGCAAAGAGGCCGATCACCTCCGCGTTTGGTCCCATAAGACCTTACCACAAAAATTCTGTAATTCAAATTCCACACATATCAGCAATATTCTGAGAGTTTTGTAAGCAGTTCCTTCGCAGGATCCTGCCAACTGATCGAAGTCTCCTACATGCTTAACCTACAACTGAGGCGATGTGATCATCCAATTTAATGTCTCCAAGAATTATTGCATCCAGGTATTGTATGAGAGGCAGTTCTGACATTGCAATTGATAATGGATAAAAAAATCAGGACGCTTTCAATAGATATGTCGACCCGGAAAAAGCTTTCGGCAATGTAAAATGCTGCAAGATGTTCGAAGTTCTGAGAAAAATAGGAGTAAGCTACAGGAAAACGCGGGTGATGACAATAAGAAAGAACAATAACATTGTAAGACCGAGAACGGTTTGTAAAGCGCGTAAGAGAGGGATGCAGGCCTTCATCCAAATTGTTCAACGTATACATCGAAGAAAGAGTGACGGAAATAAAACAAAGGTTCAAGAGTGGGATTAAAAGCGGGGTGAAAGGACATCAATGAGAAGATTGGCTGACGGCATTGCTATCCTCATTGGTAGTCAAGAATGATTACAGGATCTGTTGAATGGAATGAACATTATAATGAATACAAAATATGGACTGAGAGTAAATCGAAGAAAGACGAAAGTACTGAGACGTAGTGGAAATGAGAACAGCGAGATCAGGATTGATGGTCACGAAGTAGATAAAGTTAAGGAATTCTGATGTATAGGCAGAAAAACAAAAAAACAACCCACGACGGATGGAGCAAGGTGGACACAAAAAGCCGACTAAGAGTGGCAAAAAGGTATTACCGGCCAAGAGAAGTATCAAACATAGGCCTTAATTTCAGGAAGAAATTTCTGAGAATGTATGTTTTCGAGCACAGCGTTGTATGGTAGTGAAACACAGAGTGTGGGAAAACCAAGCCAGAAGAGATTCGAAGAATTTGCGATGTCGTGCTACAGACGAATGTTGGAAATTTGGTGGACATAAAAGGTAATGATTGAGGAGATTCTGACCAGAATCGGAGGGGGAAGGAATATGCGGATGGTTCAAATGGCTCTAAACACTATAGGACTTATCATCTGAGGTCATCAATCCCATAGACTTAGAACTACTTAAACCTAACTAACCTAAGGACATCACCCACATCCATGCCCGAGGCAGTATTCGAACCTGCGACCATAGCAGCAGCGCGGTTCCGGACTGAAGCGCCTAGAACCGCTCGGTCACAACGGCCGGCGAATATATGGACAACACTGACAAGAAGAAGGGACAGGATGGTAGGTCATAAGACGTCAGGGAATAATCTTCACGGGAGCTGCAGAGGGTAAAAACTGTAGCGGAATACAGAGATAGATAGGAATCCATGCAACAAAAGTATAGGGATAGGGACATAGGGTGCAAGTGCTACCCTCGGATGATGTCAGCGCAGATGGCTACTGATGACAAAAAAAAAAAAAAAAAAAAAAAAAAAAAAAAAAAAAAAAAATCCAGTTGTGACTCATAGATATAGTAGGTACTACTTCTCAAGGTTTCTGAGGCTCACAATTTAACATTTTTACACACTTCAAGCAATTTATTAATTTTTGTTTCATTTCTAAATGTTATAAAAATCTGACTTTATATTTGTGCAGCTTTTATTAATATTCTAACGAAGAAGTAGAAAAATCATTACCACTAGGAATCATTAAACAGGTTACAATCACAGGAGAAAATATAGACCCATCTAAAATTCAGCAGCTTTGACTTTGAACCTTCCCCACCTCTCTAGATATTCTGCTGGTGGATAGACTGCTATTGTCTGCCCGAAGCTATGCCTCAACACATTTCTGGAATCACAGTCACGATATTATACAAGGGCTGTTAGGAAAGTAAGGAACGAACGGTCGCTAAACGAAAACCGTAGAGAAAATCAAAACTGTTTAATTTACAATAGTTGGCTACACCTTCATGCCACGTCTCTACACAGTCGTCGCTCCGACTTAGACATCTGTTGTAGAGTTGTACAAACTTCCCAATACCCTTGTCATAGAAGGCAGCCTCCTGTGCTTTCCGAAATTTTCTGCGCTGGACTGCAGTTCGTTTTCGGTGCCGAAATGTTGTCTCCATAGCCAGCGGTTCATTTTAGCAGAGATGAATATCAGAGGGAGGCAAGGCCGGGATGTACGGTGGGTGATCAAAGACTGCCCATCAAAGACGCTGCAGACCGTCCTCAGGGCTCTTGCAGGATGCTGCCGAGAACTGTTACGAAGAAAGAACTGCATGACAGTCACGTTATGTGGGGTTGCCTGAAATCAGGCGAAATCTCACGATAAACACACATACTTGGCGGATACTATTTTTTAGGCATCATACGCCATCACTGTGCTCTCGGAACTTAGAAGAGCGACATGAAGCTATCTAGAGGCATACTAGAGACACTGTCCAACACATCTGTGCAATGCTTTATCTGATTTTCACTGTGGTGTCCACTTCTCGACCAATCCTTTCCTTACTTTCCGAATAGCCCTCGTATTTGTAAAAATTCAAAAGGAAATCGAAGTAACCTGTTGGAGACATTGAAGAGTTTGTTGCGTTGTTGGGGTCTTCAGTCTGGAGACTGTTTAATACAACTTTCCACACAAGTCTATACTGTGCAAGCCTCGTCGTCTCTATATAGCTACTGCAACGAACTTACTTTACTGTATTAAAATCTTGATCTCCTTCTACAAATTTTACCTCTCAACACTTCCTTCCATTATCAAAGTGTGGATTCCTTGATGCCTTAGGACATATCCCATCAGCCTATCCCTTCTTTTGGTCAAGTTGTGCCTTAAATTCCTATTTTCCACATTTCGATTCAGTGCCTCGCAACAAGTTATTCGACTGATCCGCAATTTTCAACATTCTTCTGTTGCATCAGGTTTCAAAATAGTCTATTCTTCCTGTCTAACTTGTTCCTCAATCACCTTTTACTTCCGTACAAGGCTACACTGCGTACAAATACTTTCTGTAAAGACTTTCCAAGACTTGAATTTATGTTAGATCTTAACAGATTTCTCGCTTTCAGAAACGCTTTTCTTACTATTTCGAGTCTGCATTTTATATCCTCTGTACTTCAGACATCAGCAGTTGTTTTTCTGCCCAAATAAGAGTGATCATCTGTTACGTTTGGTGCCTCATTTCCTCATTTAGTACCTTTAGCATCACCTGATTTTATTCGATTATATTTCATTAGTTTTGTTTTATTTTTGTATTCGTATTATAACTTCTTTTCAGGATACTATCCATATTGTTATTTGATCTTCAAAGTCCTTTGCTGTCTCTGGCAGAACTGCAAGATCACCGGCAAACCACTGTGTCATTATTTCTTCTCCTAGAACATTATTTCCCTTTCAGAAATTCTCGTTGATTTCCTGTAACGACTGATTAGTGTACGAATTGAATAACATGGGGGACTGATTAAACCCTTCTTCACTTCCTTCTCAACCACTTCTACCCATTCATGTTCCTCGATTCTTGTAACTGAAGTCCGGTTTCCGTACAAGTAGCAGATAACTTTTCGCTTCCCCTATTTCCCTCCTGCTACGTTCGGATTTTTAAAGAATCATTCAAAGTCATAGTATCAAAAGGTTTCTCTAACTTCAATCTGTCTTCTAAGATAAGCCGTAGAATCACACGGATTCTCGTGTTCCCATATTTCTTCGGAAGTCAAACCAACCCTCACCAACGTCGGCATCTGAGGGCTATTTCATTCTGCTGCAAGAAGTGTAAGATCTGAATTAATCTGGAAAATGCGAATGGCAATATTGCCAATTTCTGTCCAGCTCATAGTACGATGTAAAGTATAACCAGGTCGGCTTTTATCTCTATCTCTACAGAAAAAAATAATGGTGAATATGTAGCCTAGGAACAAAGGGACTAATCAGAATGTGTTACGGAGCCCAGGAGGATGCTCTGGGCCACGAGCTCCGGTCGCTTCATTTCGTAACAATTTTCGATCTGAAAGAGGACACCGCTCAAACGAAATTGCCAATTCGGTCTCTAGTTTCACTTATTTGATACACGGGAAGATAAAGGGCATACTTTCGAGTCAGTATTGTCCCGATACTGTGTAACATGTTTAGAAAAATTGACATCAGTATAACCTCTCTGTCACGGCCTAATTTTTCATTTGTTTTTGTTTTCTACAATTAATTCCACGACAAAAATAATGTAAGCACTTGATAAGGCTGGAGAAGAATTTAAGTGTATGAAGATTTCGAGTTGTGAGTAGCAAATGTTTGTGAATATGTTGCAAGTTAATTTCAAATCAGAAAAAATACGCTGTGAAAAATACACTAGCAAACGTAACGAATATTATCACATTACAGTGGAGACAAAGACTCGTCTTAAATGATTAAATGACAGCCATCATTAAATTAGCTGCAATACGCTTAGACAGCAATAAATAGGGAAAACATAGGACCAATTTGCTCTAATCACCTCGAGACCTCATTTCGACTGAGACAGTACAACATTGTCCCTTCTTTGTACGCATATGAATCTTTCGACTTGGAGTTGTGACTGCATGGACGTAAGTGACTTCCTGGTGCTTGCTCTTGTCTTTACGCCATTGTAATGGGCTTTGACTGGGTTCCCAGAGACGACAGGCAGACGGCAAATATCCGCAACACCACTTGTAGGTAGACGTTCCGATGTGAATCCAAAGCTGCAGGGTTTTACGTATTCTGAGCGTACTGCTTGTAGTTCTTCTTCGTAGATTCATACAAGAATGAAACAAAAGTGCCATCCACTTTGGTCATGGCTCAATGACTCCATTGTTAATGGTAAGAGACCGTTCAATGCTATAACATATTGTTAAGCCGTGGCTGGCTCGAGTCATGCTTGTCTTGGGTTAGACCTTGGCTGCAGTCCTGTGGTTTTATTTCTTCTGCGGTTATCGCGATAATGTTGGTGTTGCCGTCCTCTCCATGAGTGGCAGCAGCAGCGTGTATCGATACTAGTACTGCTGTACTATGTTTGGTGTGGCGGATATGGTTTCCGACTGGGTGGTGTGTGACCAGTCGGTCGGTTGGCGTGGAGCAGCAAGGAAGTCTCCGCCGCGCGTACTCTGGGGGTGGGGGGGGGGTGGGGGGGGGTGGGGGGGGGGGGGGCACTGACGGTGTGCACACGCGGTTGGAGTGTGAGGTGCTGTTTGCGGGTGCTACGAAGTTCGTCGCCCACTGATCTCGTACACGAAAGTTTAGCCCTCACGTAACCTACTATCGAGCCTCAGCTTTTTACATTTCTTCGTTTTGGGATTAGTCGACCGGTCTGAGGCGTTGCAGTCATGGACTGTGCTGCTGGTCCCGGCGGTGGTTCGAGTCCTCCCTCGGACATGAGTGTGTGTTTTTGTCTTTAAGATAATTTAGGTTAAGTAGTGTGTAAGCTTAGGGACTGATGACCTTAACAGTTAAGTCCTATAACATTTCACACACATTTGAATTTCTTCGTTTGATCCTTGTTGTCGCTTTTGGCACATTCCCGCGAGCAATAACATGTGAGTATTCAAGTCGGCTAAGATTCTAGCTGTCTTCCTGTGGAGTTTAACTAACTTAATTTATTCCCGTTACTGAATTTGAGCAGCGGTATCTTTTGCCTTGTGGCCGTTGACGTTCCAGTTACCTGCCCTGGTCGTTGACGTAATTTTCGGCGGTGTATTTTCCTCATCGTGTTGTTGCTGTCCAGCGCGGCGTGTAGTTCGGCAACTGAAGTGTTGTTGGTCGTTGTAGGCCTCAATATTCTGTGTGTTGTTACATTGAAATCTTGTGGTCGTTTTGCTGGTTGCGTGAAACGGAAATGATCTTGCTGATTGGTCGGTCGGCTGTCTGTCGGTTGGGTTGCGTTCAGATCAAGAAGTCGTTGGGCAGGCTGCTGTCTCACCTAAATGGGCGTTAGTGTTATAATCTCAGGCCGACCCCTGGGAACTTCTGAGCGCCGTTCCTTGTGTGTTACACAGTAATTTCCCTATTTGGGTTTTAGTTACTTGGTTGAAGTGTGGCTTTCAGTCGAGTATCAGAATCTCTTAAATTAATGTTCTTGTCTTGCTCTTGAGGTATAAGATTGTTATGTTTTTGTAGGGGGCCTTCAGCCGAATTTTGCATGAAATGTAAGATAAGGCCTTCTGCCTTTTGACTGAAACTCTTCTTATTGCTTAGTATGCGGCCTCCAGCCAAGTTCCATTAAAATTAAATGGCTAAGGCCTTCAGTCTGTTTGGATTGAAGATTTAGAAAATATTTTTGGGTGAAACCTCCAGAAGAACCTTGTATTTCAGTTTCTTACTTAGGCCTGGTGTCTTGGATTTTAAGTGTGGCCTTCAGCCGATCTAAAGTTAATCAAAGGAGGTCGATTAAAGTTTTGAATGTTTTGTATTCTTGTTGTAATATTGTGTGTTGATAAATAAAGTTTGTATGTTGAGTGCAACTGACAGCAACTTGTTTTGGCCCCTTTCCACAACCTAATCCGCTATGTCCTACTAGCCCAGCCATTTAAGTTGCATTTTATGTTGTTTGTTGGCTTCTATTTGTTCGATGCAAATGTAGTAAATACATTTCAAACAGACTAGTGTGAAAAACATAGCTTGATGAATCATGAACCATGCATGTAAAGTATTGCTTCGATATAGTACTGAATGTAATTGAATGGAATACTCAACGAGACGAACAGAAATAACACTTTTATGCAAAGGCAATAATTACAAAGAAGTCACCGCAGTTCTTGACTGTGCCCTGGACGTAAGGTGAGATATGGTTCTTAATGAGGTGCGCGATCACCATGGACTTCATTGCGCTTTCTGCAACGTGCTTCCATATTGGCCACGAGGTTGGCAAGGAGGTCTTCCGGTAGGGCGTTCCATTCCTTCATCAGAGCGATTGACAACTGCTGGATCGCCGTCGGTGATGATGGACGTTCTGCAATACGTATCCCCAACGCTTCCCACAAGTGCTCGATGGGATTTAAGTCTGGGGAACGGGCAGGCCAGTCCATTCGCCGAATATACTCTCGTCCCCAGAGCTCCTCCAACTGCTCTGTTCCATATTGTCGCGCAGTCTCACCCATAAGTATGAAGTCAGGAGTGGATGCACATCTGAAAATACGCACGTTAGGAAGGAGTATGATAAAGTATCACAGTAACGTTCATTGGTGAGCATACTGTTTTCAAAGATATACAAATTAGTACGCCAATGTTAGTACGCCAATGCCTCCCCACGCCTTAACACAAGGGTAACTAAAACGACCATGTTAGACAATGCTCAACGTACCCTCGTGTGACCTAACAAGGGAATATGTAATGCATTCAGGTACACTGTCCGTGAGGACCATAAAACTGCAAGAGAGTGAAGCATCTTGTCTCAGAAGTCAGAAGTATCTCAAACGAGGTGACAGAGGAAAAACTCGAATCAGTTAGGGATCAGTTTTCAGTGTCTTGTGCGACATTTTGAATAGACAAAGGTCCGCAACAAAGCAAGGCACAAAAAATGAATAAAAAACTGACCAACGTGTAGGAGGAATCCAGCGTCACGTACGGTGGCTAGCATTGACTGGTTTCGTAGGCTTCTGGTTTCAACAAGGCATCTACGGATACCAGTTACTTAGTGCTGCCATCTGCTTTGGCTGCACATTTTGGATTCCTCCTACACTTTGCTGAAGACGGCACAGTGGAACGCCGAAATTGATCACATAAATAAATTACATTCAAATGTAAACTGTTGAAGGTCTTTTTAATTTTACATTTTACAATCTATAAAAATGAAATGAGCATATGGCATCGTTGGCTGGGAGGCGCCATCAGTGAAAGTTCGGCCGCCAAGTGCGAGTCTTACTTCAGTCGACGCCACACTGGGCGACTTGCGAGCCCATGAGGAGAATGAAATGATGAGGAGGACAACACAACACCCAGCCCCCGAGCGGAGAAAACCTCCAGCCGAACGGGAATCAAACCCAGACCCGCTGGCATGGGAAGCGACACGTTGCCACCCAGGTAAGCAAGAGGACTTTTACAATCTATATTACCTCTTTATTAGCCTCATTACCTTGGCTGAGTACTGGGTGTGAGACGTCCGTATTTTGGCCCCCTTTCGGTATTCATAGTATTCCAATAAGATAATATCTTGTGGGGAGTAACACATAATTGCATATATATTTTCTTTCTTTTTATTGCCTTCAGGTATGAGAAAGTGTTGTATAAATTTATATTATTTTGAGTTGTAATATTATTCATATTGTGCGTCTCTACATATTGTCTATGTATTTCGGAAAAACTCTTCGTCCAAACAGAGCTCTCCACGCCCAATGGTACCGACAGACCGCCGTCTCATCCTCAGCCGATAGGCGTCAGTGGAAACGAATATGGTCGATCACCTGGTCAGCTCTATAACCGTTGATATTTTTAAAAAGATCCGGAGGCCGACATACAGATATTTTAAAATATGGCATAGTCGGTCCACGATATACAGGAGAAAACTATCGATATATCGACGGAGAAAATATCTACGTATTGGCTTGTAAAAATATCGGCTGCACATTGTAAATATACTGCCGGTTTTAGAACAGTGTATTTAAATGTTGATTTACTATTAGATATTCTGTACATTAACAAGCCAGCAGCCTGAACATCCCCCTTAGAGCAAGACTTGAAAGGAAAACGATGCGGATTCACGCTTGGCGATAACCACTTTATTACTAATAATAACTGCCTGTAAGTGGCACAATAAAAGATGTCACATGAGTCTAGCTTTCGTTTTCGTCACATATCGGATTTATCTGGAACACTTTATGTTGATCGTGTTTTTTTTTTCATTTCTGGAAACGCTAGCGACCTTGTAGTGTCAATATTGTATGGTGAAGTGAGACGTAGCAGTTTCTATTAGTAGCGCCGAGTGCCGATTGCGTCATCATTTCCTCTCACACGTTTCTGTCCACCGCAAAGACCAAACTTACCATTTAGATTTTTTCTCACCATTTTCAACAACTGTTTCGAAGAATATTCATGTGAAGAAATTGTTTTTTAACGCAACTGTGTTTTATTTCTTCACATCGGAAATCTTGCTATTTGATTCACACCGCCAACCCTCCCCCCTCCACTCCCCGTCACCCGCTATTACAATCGGATTCTTCTTTGTGTCACCTGTACTTGCTTCACACAGTCAAAGACAAAGACGGGACGTGACGAAAGCTCAAAAAGTAGTAAAATTCTTTCACACAGTGAAAGTAAAATTATGTTCTACTACAATTTCAAATATTTACTGAAAATTGCGAAAAACTATAATATAAAATCGAAATATCGGCATTTGATACTGCCTTTCCGCTACCGATGTATCGATATATCAGGTAAAGATGAGTTCCACCTGCATTATATCGATACTTTCGAGAAAATGCCGATATTTCGATATATACATTATTTTTCAACAGCCCTAGCCAGCACATCGCTCTCCTGGCCATTGCCAGTTTTCGTAACCGGAGCCGATACTTCTTAATCAAGTAGTTCCACAAGAAGGGCTGAGTACACCCCTCTTGCCAACAGCGCTCGGCCGACCCGAACAATTACTATCCAAATGCTAGTCAAGACATACAGCGCTTAACTTCGGCAATCTGACGGGAACCGGTGTTACCATTGCGGCAGGGCCGTTGGATATTTCGGAAATCTTATGCCCAATAGAAAAAATGATATCCGTGGAAAAGTTTTACGAACGGAAAGGAGACAATAGAGGAGCGAGTGGGTTCAGGAAGGGGTAAAGATATGTAAGGCAGGATGTCGCGAGTGTAGAGCAATTTTGAGAAAAAAATGTTACTTTGTGAAAAGAAGAGTTGTTTTAGTAGTGTGGAAGTAAGGAACAGTTTGGAGAATACTGTTTCATAGAGACGGGTAATGAGCACCCAATCAAGCTAAATTTTCGTGATATGTAAGACCACTGGAGACTTGTTACACGTTACTGACGAATGGAAATTTGAACTCATTCTGTAAACCGAACTCACATTTACTTCGTACAAAACTGCGTTACAATTAGCCTAACACCAGTTACAAATCAGATCGTCCTATGCTACTAGTTCGTCATTACGATTGATCTGAACATTTGCTATTTTAATCTGTCAACACACGTCAGCAAATCTATTCTGTTCACTTATTCTCCATACAGGGTGGTCAGAAAATGTCTGAAACGCTTGTAGTGATGTCGTAGGGAAAGTTGTACTGAGACATAAATGTTAAGAAAAAAATTCGATACGTTGCGCCGTTTCCGGGTTATTTAGCATTGGAGTTAGCCAATCAGATCGTCACGCGATTAAATTCAAGGTTCAGCTAACGAGTCAAAGCACTCATTGGCCAACACCGCCCCTGGCAGGCCGCTTGAGTGTGAGCGCGCGACGCCCCGATTGGCTACATTCTACGCTAAGTAACTTGGAAACGGAGCAACATATCGAATTTCTTTCTGAACATTTATGTCTCAGTACAACCTGCCCTGTAACATCCCTACAAGCATTTCACACATTTTCTGACCACCCTGTATAATCATTCCGAAAAACGTATCTGAGTAGCTCTCGCAATCTTGTACTTTCGCATCTTACTGTTTACTGACAGCAGGTATCACTACAAAACTTAAAATATTTTGCGTATTTCATCTGTTTTATGTTTTTTTGTATTCTTTGTTTTGTAAGTATGCGCGCGTGAGAGCGCGCGCACGCGTTTGTGTGTGTGTGTGTGTGTGTGTGTGTGTGTGTGTGTGTGTGTGCCGCGTTATCATATCAATCTGCTGCAAGGAGATAAACTAGCTGCGCATATTTGAAAAAAATACACCCGTTCAGGTTAGGAACTTTACGTATTAAGCGGCAATTGTCAGAAAAGACGTGGCATATATTCCCTGAGCAAAGCGTTGTAGTGGCATGTGCGACAGCTTACTGTTCTCCTGCTGAGTTGAAATGTACAGCGTGGGCAGAGCACGTTGATTTAGATCACACTTATTAATTTCCGTCGGAGCTATCGTAGACCACGTTATGCCGGACAGGCTCCACGAACTTTTACGAAACTGCGCTAAACAATATGGAGACAGGCGTGGTGCCTAATACGTCTTAAAAGCAGAGAGAGAGAGAGAAATTTAGAACTGTGTTAGGTGTATCACTGTAACCCTGAGACAAAGGAGCAAAACAAGCAATGGAGACATGGAACAAAGGCGAAGACCCAAGCACCACCGAGCAGATTGTATTCATAATGAGCAAACCGTCACAGGAGCACACTGCTGGAATCTCCTGATGAGATTACAGGAGGCGGTCAAGACAAAGCGCTGCGGTAAATAGTACAAGGTTAACTTTTTACCCCACAGCAAGGGTACTGATCGTTCTGTACAAGGCAGAGACACATTTGCTGCTTCTTAGGACTCTACAATTCTCCTCTCCTGACATGGAAAGCAGTGACTTGTTCCTCCTTTCTCAGATGAAGTTTAGCTTTCGGTGCCTGTCAGTTCCAGAATATCGACGAGTTGCTTTGCAAGGTGTAACTTTCCAGGACAGCCAGAAAGCAGACTTCTTTAACCAATGTCTACAGTCATTCATACATCGTTCGGAAAAGTGTATCGTATTGACGGATAATTATGCAGAGAAGGCATGATGGTCGTCGCTTGATTTTTTCGAAGTGATAAGTAGAACGTTATTCCACATGTAAATCGTTCTTCAAACGAAATGCACCTGTAAAAATAAAATGTTTTTTCTACTCCTACGAATCTGACGTTGAAACAGCACCATCGTACATAGTTCCGTATAGATTCGAAATGCTCTGTGTGTCCCAAGTGGATATGTGCATAACCCAAGAAAGCCATTCCAAGCATGGTTGAAGGCCAGACGAGGGTGATCCGAGTTGTGAGACGTCGAGGTAGCAACAATAGCGTAGTACAGGTCGAGACTGCAGTACTGTCGTACCGGGGGTGCTTATACAATCAGATGACAAAACTTATAGGATAGCAATATGCACATATACAGATGGCAGAAGTACCGTGTACCTGTCATTTGTACTAAAAGGTTCAAATGGCTCTAAGCACTATGAGACTTAACATCTGTGGTCATGAGTCCCCGAGACTTAGAGCTACTTAAACCTAACTAACCTAAGGACATCACACACATCCACGTCCGAGGCAGGATTCGAACCTGCGACCGTAGCAGCAGCGCGGTTCCGGACTGAAGCGCCTAGAACTGCTCGGCCACAACGGCCGGCTCATTTGTACTCAGGTGATTCATGTGAAAATGCTTACGGCATGATTGTCATCGCACGACGGTAATTAACAGACTTTGAACCCGGAATCATAGTTGGAGCTAGACACATGGGGCATTCCATTTCAGAAATCGTTGGGGAATTCAATATTCCGATATTCACCGTGTCAAGAGTGCGCCGAGAATACGAAATTTCGGGCATTTCCTCTCAACACGGACAACGGAGTGACCGACGGCCTCCACTTAAAAACCGATAGCAGCGGCGTATGTTTAGAGTTGTCAGTGCTAGCCGGCCGCGGTGGTCTCGCGGTTCTAGGCGCTCAGTCCGGAACCGCGCGACTGCTACGGTCGCAGGTTCGAATCCTGCCTCGGGCATGGATGTGTGTGATATCCTTAGGTTAGTTAGCTTTAAGTAGTTCTAAGTTCTAGGGGACTGATGACCTCAGAAGTTAAGTCCCATAGTGCTCAGAGCCATTTGAACCATTGTCAGTGCTAACAGACGAACAACACTGCTTGAAATAACCACAGACATCAATGTGGGATGTGACACGAACGTATGCGGTAGGACAGTGCGGCGAAATTTGGAGTTAATGGACTAAGGCAGCAGACGACCGAGGCTAGTGCCTTTGCTACCAACACGACATCACCTGAAGCGCCTCTCCTGGATTCCGGACCTTATCGGTTGAACCCTAGACGACTGGAAAAAGTCAGATGAGTACCGATATCAGTTGGTAAGAGATGATGGTAGGATTCGAGTGTGGCGCAGACCCCACGAAGCCATAGGCCAAAGTTGTCAACAGGGAATTGTGCAAGCGAGTGGTGGCTTCATAATGGTGCGGGCTGTGTTTAAATGATATAGGCTGGGACCTGTAGTCAAAATGGAGCGATCACTGACTCTAAATGATTATATTCGGCTACTCGGAAGCAACTCTGGGATTTTTATGGATGACAATGCACCATATGACCATGCGACATTTGTTCGCGAATGGTTTGAAGAATATTGTGAACAATTCGTGCGAATCATTTGGGCAGCCAGATTACTCGACATGAATCACATAAAACATTTATGGGATGGGACTGTGAGGTCAATTCGTACACAAAACTGTGCACCGGCAATATTTTGCAATTATGGACGGCTATAGAGGCAGGGGACTTCCAATGGCTTGTTGAGTGTATGCCACGTCGGCATGCAGACATGGAAACTACAGCCTTCTTCCGCTTTTGTCAGATGTAGCTTAACTTCGCTAACAGGCAATTCCGGAACGGCGAAGATGTGATCTTCAACATGGTATCTTTACCCGACAGCCAAAAAGCAGGCCTCTACAAAGAGCGTCTCCGCTAAGTCATCCATCGCGCCGAAAAATGTCTCTTATTGATGGCCAAATAAGTAAAGAAGGACAAACTCTAAAAGCTAGGAGTACATCCCTTGAGAGATGATTAATACTTTATGACTGGTATAAATCGTTCTTCGAACTAATTTCACGAGTAAAAATAAAATGTTTCTTTTTCATTTACGGATGTGCCGCTGGAACAGCAACATCGTGGATACTTCGGTATACATTCGAAATTCTCTACGTGTTTCTTCGACGACGGTGGCACCAGAGTAGAATTAATATTGTCGGTAAGTATCGCTTTCAGCTGAATTTTTGTTCCTTTCATGAACTGAGTTCCGGGAAATAACACCAATCATATTAGCAATGGGCATTTTATAAAAGCGGGTGCAGCAAAACAGCCTGGCTAGAAACTTAGAATGTAGCATTAAATATAACTCGGAGCAAACAGGAGCAGCAACAACACACACTCGTGTGGAGTTTGTGGAGGGCTTACAGCACCATGACCAGCGCTGCATCTACACGGCTATCAGCCATGTAAACAAAGGACTGAACCAACTGATTTTGACTGAAAGAACGTCTTATATCTCTGCCGTGCCTGTCGCTGCAATTTGGAGATGGGGAGATAAAAATTATGGCCTGCACCTGAATGGGAGGCGGAATGTAAGATTAGGTGAGCATCTTGTAAGAAGTGTAAGGTGGGCCACGAACACACAAAATAAAATCTCTGTGATTACTTAAGTCAAAGGGGCACAGTTTTTAAAGGTTAGAGTCATGTTACAGACAGAAAATATTGAAGTACGTTAGAGCAGAACAAAATCGTAATATATGTAACAGTTCCCAGAAAAATGGTATTAATTTGTTTTATCAGATCATTACGGCGCTGAAAAACAATATATATGAGGTTCTTGTACGCCTGATGTAGAAAATTCTGAAGTGATAGATATTCTGCTTTTCCGAAGACCATGTAATTTCATCGGTGAAGAAGTTACATATCAAGGATTATAGACTAGTGTCATTTTCCGGTAGAGTTAACAAAGAAAAGGGAGAAGTTGCAAACATATTGAAATGCTTTGATACAAAGTCAAAAATACTGAAACAAACAGTTTTAGTTCTGACCATAACATAGAGAGCAGCATGTGCCTTTGAGTTGTTACTACAGAAAATTTATCTGGTAACTGTAACAGTCTACAGGCCCCTCTAGGAACCTTTTAGCTATTTATGAGAAATCCCGATTCGTTATTGAGCTACCTGTCTGCCAAGAAGAAACAGTTGTTTGTGGAAATTTCAGTGCTGATTTATTAACAGATATGGACAGGAAAAATGAACTATAATTGTTTTTGAGTATGGCTACATGAATAGGACTGAAAAACAGTGTCTTCATTAATACGAATTATTTATAGATGTCCTGTAAACTGACTCGTTCCACATGATTTTGGTAAAAGAATCGTTCAATTGGTCCACGCAACATGATGCAACTAACTGACAAAATTAGCTATTATACACTGTGCACTCACTATCATATCTTCATATAATTCTCCATCAATGATACAAAAGGAAAAAAAAGTATAAAATTTTGTGACCCCAAGTATATTACATGGCTCCAGAAACCATCCAAAGAAATGTAATCTGAAATCAAATTTACGAAAGCAACGCAGCAGCAATTGCGTTTTTAGCCGTAGCTATGTTCACGGCACGTGTGCGTATTTACGGAACAAATAATAATTATTTCATAAATCAGCGCAGCCATTTTACAAAGATTAAAAGTTTTACGATTGGCAATAGCGTCTCTCGATTTCTTGTTTCAGTTGCGTAGCGTATTCTCATATACAGTCTTCAAAAGTTTTGCTGTCTCTGATAGAGGCTGTTTTATATCACAAAATGCTTTCGCATCCCCCACACGTATTTTCGACCAGATTGACTTGTTATAAATGAGAAAAAGTACCACTGTAAACAATGTTTGAAGACAATCTTAACAAAAATTTTGAAAAGTAGAACAAAGCAAAGGCCCGCATATGGCAGTCCGTTACATAAGTGCTTCGTGGTTTTTATTTGGCAATTAATGACGAAACCAAATCATCGTTTTTTTTTGCTTTATATTGTGTGTTTGTGCCTAGCGCGCATCAATCTCTCGCTGAACATAGCATAAAATAATCTGATATCTCGTTATTGTGAAAGAAATGAAATGGAATTGATGCTCGTTCCCTGCTTTTTCTGATACGTCTTTGTACCCTTTTACAAGTTTGCAGATTACGTTCACTTTTTTTTCACAGCGACAAAGGTACGGAATTTCTTTTGAATGTTCTAACGAAAATCTAATAGAATTTATAGTAGGTATCCGGAAAAATGAATTACGTGGTCAACTGAAATGCAGTTAGTACATCAACCGTCGGCGAATAGTTGGCAGCGCATATTTCCGTATCCCTTAAATGAGAAAAGTTAATACACACTACCTCCGTAATAGAGTATCCATCAAAACAATATACAAATAATTATTAATTTATTGCTCCACTACTGTTAGTTTAAACACTATTACGCATTTAAACCGTCATGTCACCAACTTCAGTTGGTTTAAGGTGTTTTTAAATTGTGATATTTCCTTTTGACATGTAGACTTGTCGTCCATTTGGTAGCGAAGTGACAATAGTGTTGTGTGTCGCTTTGCGCTGAAGAATAAACACTAGCATTAATTTACAGCAATGAATGGTACCCAGTTCTACATCGTTTCAGAAGCGTTTTATACATCATATCAATACATGATGAATGCCGCCATAGCGACCATGCGCATTTGCGATTACAAATTTAAAAATTTGGATATTTTACAAGATTTGCCATGAAAAGATGTTGTTATCATACCCATTATGGACACTGGCGAGATATTCTTCAAATTTACTGAGCTCCATTAATATCACGCAATCCTTAGCTCTTCGTAATAGTCTGTAGCATTAAATTCATTCTTTTATTTTCAAAACCATACAAAACTGATCAAAATCGGTAATATGGATTTCAGATTTTCGCAGGTTTGTACTACAGCATCATTTACCTTAATCTAATTACGAATATTAATGCTGTAAAAATTACGAGAGTGGGCTACATAAATAACGTTTACAGAATCTGAATAGGTATCAGCTTTTTCATTTAGTAGTTTTTGTTCAATCTGTTTGCAGGGTATGGAATTCGGAAGTTCTTCATATGGCCTCACCTTATGGCCTTTCTTTGATTTATGTAGCATTTTCGAGTTATTTTTCATGTTTTCAAGTTTATGTGCTGTACGTTTGATGTGTGTTACCGTTGCTGATCTGTCAAGTGTGTTGTATCAGAAATTATTCAAATTCGGGCTATAAACTGAGCAGAGTATTCGCTACGAACAATATTGTAGATTCCAGACTTTAAGACGATATCAGATTTGCTTCCAACATTGCGAGGTATCCCGTAGTCCAACTTATTTTTAATAGAAAAAGATTTTTTCAATATTATAACACTTAAAGTTATTTGCAACTTTTTGAGAAATGTTTCCTAAATGTGGTACATATACAGCGAGCATATCATTTTGTTTATGACTATTTTTCTTTCTATTTTCTTTTCGTTGTGTACAGTGTCTATAAGGGTAGGCTGTTACCAATTAGCTACAGGTATTTGTGTCACGTATTCCATTTCTGTCTTTCTGTTTTCATCATTCAGTGGAATCTTGTACGGTCTATCGCTGAGCAGTATACTTCTAACTTACGTGCACTTTAGTTTTTTCTTGTTACTTGTGGTTATCTCCAAGCCTGTGTACTGGATTACATGAAGAAATGTAGCAACCAGGCACATTTAGACACTAGAAGAGAATGGGCGAACACACGAGACGAGCCTTGACATGAAGAAGTCTAAACAAACAGAGGCTGGGCTAGTTGCTACAGTTCTCCAAGTAATTTTGTGGACTGAAGTGGCATGAAGAGTCGCTTATATTAGCATTAGAGATATGTAGTTTGCTGTTAATTTTGCAGGCCGTTCTTTCGTTTGTTCTATAGAAAGCTAGATGAAGAATTTTATCGTGTTGCCCTTCTCAAATTTACATTCCAGTGAGATGTTCTTATTCATATTGTTCAGCAACTGAAGGATGAACTTTACATTAACTTCATTGGCCTCTTTTAATGATAAGGAATATAGTATCCAAAATCCTATTGTAAAACTTCCCTCAATGACAACCCTCCTTGCCGTAAGATGACACTGCGCATTCGAGGTATGTTCACATACTGTATAGTGTATACAAGACACATTGTCCCGTTTAATCGAGTTTAATTTTACCTCAGTTATAGAGGTGGCTGTACTCAGCGATTTTCCGTGGTGAAAGTGTTCAGTAGGAGGTTTCCCATTTTACATAAAAGAAAAGAAAATATGCAAGTCATTAGGATGATGGGAAACCAATATGTGTACCGGTAGTTAAAAAGTACCTTTATCTAGAGCGCCCCATTAGGGATTATGTCAGCAACTAGTCATGAAACAATAAAATAGGGTGCAGGTAGTTAGCACTGAAAGCGAACGAAGAAAATGGAAACACTGTGTTCGGGAAAGTTGCTGCTGAGTGTTGGCTGCGCTGAAGGACACTCGTAATGTTGAAGTGTTGTGAGATAACGTTGTTCCACATGCTTGGAACAATCAACATGGAATCTTGTGTATCTCTCTCCTCCTTAGCACCAGAGCTTCCGATTCAGTGTCAAGACAGACATGGCTGGTCGGTGAAGCAAACTCTTAACGAGGCCTTTTTTTAAAATTTTACAAATTTTTAAAGACACGATACACCAGCTTAGAAAGCTGAAATATAGTCAGTTGGAGACAGGATCTAGTGACAAACCTGACAAGAAAGGATATTTTGTAGCTATATTCATGGCGTCTGTGTTCATTAGATTCAGAGTCATTTAATTTTTTGACATTGTAGCACTCTATAGTGTGTACTCATGAAGTTAAATAAAAAAAAACATAATTTCATTTGGGTTGTATAAGAATTCGAACGAAAAAGCGTCGTAAGGACGCGACGGAAATCGTTTCGGGCTACATTCAAGAATTTATTAACAATTAAAGGAAATCATCATCATCATCATCCAGTTTTATCACTTAATGATGTGTCCCTTTGAGGTGGCGTGTAACAAAGCATCCCAGTAAGATCTTCCAGTTCATCCGATCCTGAGCTTCCTGTTGCCAATTAAATCCCACTTTCTTCCTTATATAGCAGGATAACGCACTACCGCATTCTGCAGGTCCTGTAAGGGGCCTTTCTGGATACAGAAAATGTTCGACTGCTGCCCTGGCCAGCACGTTTTCCAGATCTCTCACCAATTGAAAACGTCTGGTCAATGGTGGCCGAGCAACTGGCTCGTCACAATACGTCAGTCACTACTCTTGAAGAACTGTGGTATCGTGTTGATGCTGCATGTTTTGAAACCACAATTTTTTACCATAACAGTTTTTGGTGCTGCTAAGGAACAGTCATGCAATAATTTTTAAATGAACACACCGCTATTTGACCGTATTGTTGTTTATTTCATTAGGAACCAGGTTTCGGCCTTGTATGCAATTTTCAGTGATTGAGTTTATGTCGTTAACATGTATTGCAGGACATCAAGCTCAAAATGGGCTCTAAATTAAGAAAAATATTCGCTACCCAGTGGTGTCCGTTTCGTCGCAGATCAAACATTGTCCCGAGACACAAAAGTGTGCAAATAAGGGGCGGTAGCTTCTTAACGTACATACACGTGTGTTGTTACACTGAATGGGACAGAACGCTTTTGATGACAAAGTTTTCGATGTTACTGTGGCTAGTGGCAGTAGTCCATGTTAACCTGGACGGCCGTCTGGAAATTCTGCCATGAGCGTTGCTCCTACTAGAGAAATACTGGGGATGGACGTATTATTTACAGATATAGCTGACCACCTTCTTCCTCACCGTTTGCCGCGAGCTGGTGCTGTGCTTAAGTGACTGGATTAGGATTTGGGAAGAGTAGGATTGATAGTCATCATTCGTGTGACACACACATACAGTACATTTGCAATATATAATGAAATTTCGTTGTATAAAACAAAAATGAAACGACTGCATATTAATATCTAGGTTTTTGATCCATTCCACTGCTGTGGCACTGGCATTCATAAAATCATTGCATGCGCCCTAATGACATCGTAAGACGCACTCTTCTCTTTTAAGTGTGGTAGATTGTTTTAGTGCACCGCAGCCACAACTCGGAGACCACAACTAGTGTGAATTGTATTTGGTTTGACCGACAGTTTACTGTCAAGTTCGACTCCCACCTTATCACAGTTGTATTTCTTGAACCAGTCCTGTTCCTGGTAATTTCCAGTGTGTTGACCTTGTTCCAGAAATTTCTTACTATAATGTTGTTTGTAGTGGCGTGTGACTCGAACGAAGCCAGTTTATTCGTAAAACAGGTACGTCGTTCAACAAAATGGTTAAAATGGCTCTATGCGCTATGGCACTTAACATCTGAGGTCATCAGCGCCCCTAGACTTAGAACTACTTAAACCTAACTAATCTAACGACATCACACACATCCATGCCCGAGGCAGGATTCGAACCTGCGACTGTAGCAGCAGCAGCGCGGTTCCGGACTGAGGGCCTAGAGCCGCTCGGCCACAGCGGCTGGCAGGTATGTCGTGATGAATGTGTAGTTCCTTAGTCTTTTGTATATTGTGGTACACTTTAGGCAGAGTCTCGGTCCTCTGAATCTGTGGTGAGTAGATACTCGTAGTAGGGAAGTCAGTGGACAGGAAATCGTCTGATTGTACCAGTAATCAGGCGCATCGTGTTGTTGAGTTGCGCACTGATCAGGCTGGTATGAAAACTGCTCACTATTACACCACATTGAAGCGCAATGGTCCGCAGCTCGTGGTCGTGCGGTAGCATTCTCGCTTCCCCCCCCCCCCCCCCCCCCCCCCCGAGTTCCCCGGGTTCGATTCCCGTCCGGGTCAGGAATTTTCTCTGCCTCGTGATGACTGGGTGTTGTGTGGCGTCCTTAGGTTAGTTAGGTTTAAGTAGTTCTAAGTTCTAGAGGCTGATGACTATCGATGTTAAGTTCCATAGTGCTCAGAGCCATGTGAACCATTTTTTGAAGCACAATGCTCTGCGACCGAAAGAAACCTGTGCGTGTGCCGGTGTAGGTGAAGCCTACACTGAAGCCACCAGGTTGCGCCACACAGCCTCTGAGTGATGTTTTTGCTAGTTCTTGTCTTGGCTGATGTGTTTCCCAGATGTTTTTTATGAGACGGAGTGCGGTCGAGTGTGATGCCAAGATACTTGAGGTACTTGTTGTGACGGACAGTACTGCCATAAAATTGCACCTTGAGATCAGCGTTAGCTTGTTTGTTGTTGAGGTGAAACGCACAAACCTCGCTCTTTGCGGTACTGGACTTCAGTTTCCTTTTCTAGAAACACGAGTTGAGGGTTGCTGAGTCCTCTGTTAGTGGGATTGATTTCTGTGTCTGACCATCGACATTTACCTTTTATGCGGTTTTCTATATTGTTATTGTTTCTTTGGAATGAACACGGCCGGTTTACTACATCTGCAACCACCTTGTCGTCGATGAGACTTTAAATCCTAATCTGGCTTTCGCCGTCCATTGGTCATTTTTCAGTACTCACAAATCTGATATCTCAACAGTTTATAGTCACCCTGGAATGGTTCTTTGGCTGGTTGTAATGCCTCTAAAACGTTCTACAGGTTTCACTTATAGTCTGCTGGTTGATGTGAGCGTCTTAAACAAACGGGCACTATGGAGGGATGATGCTGAAGACTCATTACATTATGGCAGCTAGGGTTATGTACTTCAAAGGCTGGATATAGTATTGGATGTGTAATTCATGTCTCGTTTTGAATAGGTAGTGTTTCATTGTACTGTCTCGCATCCTTTTTTTTTTAGTGGAATCCCAATTAGCCAGCGGAGAACTCTGTCAACCATACGGTGTTGGCCACAGCGTCTCACCCCAGAGGTGTCCGTTTCAGCTGTCTAGATATGCTGTAGAACATTGGCACTGTCATTATAGTCAGACGATCAACACAACGTCGAGTAACATCAAGAGGAGATGCTACCTCGTGTTTCATATTTAGAGGCAACACAGTAATTATCAGGAACCACATCTTATTTTAAGGAAGGCTTCCCAGCTGCGCTAAATAGGTAGTAATTACGTTTGCTTCAGTCACTCATTAGACCTACATTCCTCGACTGATGCACGATAAGGACAGGTGAACGGAAAAGAAGTACATTTAAGTTCTCCCCACAGAAATCTGTTTCAGATTTTTTTTCTGTACCATCTTCCACAATCTTAAAGTAAATGACTGCTTTTCAGGATTTTCCTTCTTCTTTCATGCCTGTTCTGTGCTATTCTTTTTAATTGTGTCTGGGATTAACAGCGTAAGCGTTTCTTATTGTGGGTGCTGTTTGTCATTTTCGTCGTTTCTCTTGCATCCTGGTCATGTACAGAAACTGCTAACGCAGCATATAATTCCCGTTCCCAAGTACAGGTCGCAGCAATAAAACACGTCATGTTATTACTGTCATTCGTAGACACGACACATACCCTTTTAAAATCAACGACAGTTGAAAGATCCCCAGTGAAATTGGTTGGGATCCTTACTGGTTATGGTGTATATTGTTAACTTAATAGTACCCTCAGACTTTTTACAGATCATACACTTACCTATATTAAGATAATATCTGGAAAGCTGTATACACATATTCAGATTTCTATCTACATAAGATTTCAAAAGATTGCCAACACTGACAGTATGCTGTAAATGTTCAGAAATGTGAGAATTGTGCACTACACAAAACGACTACGATACTGAATCACACCTGGAATCAGTAGACTCTTAGCTATGTGTGTAGCTATCTGTGGCGATATGAAATGGAATGATCACCTAGGCTCTGTTGTAGGTAAAGCAAGTGGCAGACTTCATTGGTCGGATACTGTGAACCGTGGATGAAGGTCAACAGGTAGATTCCATATTCGTAAATTTCCCAAAAGCGTTTGACACATTGCCCCACTGCATCCCGTAACGAAGGCAGGAGCATATGGTATAGTCTCCCAAATACGTGACTCGGCCGAGCACTTCTTAAGTAACGGAATCCAGTACGCTGTCCTCGACGGTGAGTGTACATCACAGAGTTAGGAGGCCCCCGGTGAAGGGTGATGGGACCGTTATTTTTCTCTATATACAAAAATGATCTCATACACAGAGGGACGGGGGGGGGGGGGGGGGGGGGGAGAGGGGGGGCGGGAGGGGGCAGTAACCTACACCTTTTTGCTTATGGTAGTATGGCGTGCGGGGAGATATCGTCATTGAGTTACCATAGGAGGTTACAGGATGACTCAGATAATATTTCTACCTGGTTTGATGAATGGCACTTAGCTCTAAATACAGAAAAAAGTAAGTTAATGCAGATGTGCAGGAAAAACAATACAGTATTAGTAGCATGCTACTTGACACTACCAGTTAGAGTAAACATCTAAGGGTAACGTTGCAAAGCGATATGAAATGCAGCGAGTGTGTAAGTATTGTAGTAAAGAAGACGAATGGTCGATTTCGGTTCATTGGGCTAATTCTGGGAAACTGTGCTTCTTGTTAAAGGAGACCGGGAAAAGACACGAGTACGACCCAATTTTGTGTACTGACTGCTTCAGTGTTTGCGATACGCACCATATCTGATTATAGGAAGACATAAAGAAATCAGAGGCGGGCTGCTAGATTTGTTACCGGTATGTCCGATCAACAAGCAACTTTACGGAGTTGCTTCGGAAACCATTAAGCGAAGGCGACGTTCTTTGCCACGAACACTACTGAGAAAAGTTTGAGAACCTGCATTTGTACTCTAGAGTACGATTATTTCGAGCAAAGACCACAAATGAAAGATAAGAGAAATCAGGGCTCGTACGGAGGCCTACTGAGACATAGAGACAGTCGTTTATGACTAGTTCTATTTACAGGGTGACAGTTATTGAACTACATGAAATATAATAATCATAACTTATGAACGGTTTGCGTTAGAACATTCAAACTGCACGATTGACCGCGCAGCATGATGGGAATTAGTATGTGCAAGTATGGTTTGCTTTAGCGACGAAGTCCACTTTCATTTGTATGGGTTCGTCAACAAGCAAAATTGGCACATTTGGGGGACTGAGAATCCGCATTTCGCGATCGAAAAGTCCTTTTCACCCTCAAAAGGTGACTGCGTCGTGTGCAGTGTCCAGTCACGCAGTAATCCGTGATGATGATGACGTTTGGTTTGTGGGGCGCTCAACAGCGTGGTTATCAGCGCCCGCACAAATTCCCAACCTTTGCTCAGTCCAATCTCGCCACTTTCATGAATGATGAGAACACAAACACGCCCGTGATCTCGAGGCAGATGAAAGTCCTTGACCCCGCCAGGAATCGAACCCGGGACCCCGAGCTCGAGAAGCGAAAACGCGATCTTGAGACCACGAGCTGCGGGCGCAATAATCGGTGCGTTATTCTTTGATGGCATGGTGACTACCGAACGGTAGGTGAATGTCTTGGAAGACGATTTCATCCCCAGTATCCAACGTGACCCTGATTTCGATAAGTTGTGGTTCATGCAAGACGGCGCTCGACCCCATCGAAGTAGGAGAGTGATGTTCTGGAGGAGCACTTTGGGGACCAAATTCTGGCTCATGGTTACCCAAAAGCCACTGGAATGGAACTCGATTGGCCACCATATTCTCCGGATTTGAACACGGGCGATTTCTCTTTGTGGGACTATATTAAAGACAAGGTGTACAGAAATAACCCCAAAACCATTGCTGAGCTGGAAACAGCCATTGAGGAGGTCACCGACAATGTCGATGTCCCAACACTTCAGCAGGTCATGCAGAAATTCGCTATTCGTCTGTGCCACATCATCACCAATGATGGCAAGCATATCGGGTACGTCATAGCTTAAATCCTAATATCAGTAGTGACGGTTACATGTTGAATAAAGTGTGTGCACGCCGTAGTTTGTAACTAAAAGACTCGTGTGAGCCATCCTAGAGTGTTGCAAGTGTAGGGACTAACGTGGAACAAAGAATGTAGCAAGCAAGGGAAACACAGATGGTATCAGGTCTGTTTCAACTACAGGAATGTCACGGAAATGGTGAATGCACTAAAATAGAAGACATAGAGATGCCAATTGTCTCGCGAGAGTCTATTTACAAGTTTTCGAGAACCAACAGGGAATAATGACACTAGGAACAACAAATCCGCTCCCGTATGGACTATGAACACAAAGTTAGACTAATTACAGGACGTACAGAGGCATTTCCGCATTCACCCGCGAACCGAACGCAGGTGGAGGGGAAAGAAACTCTGGTATGTAGTGCAACGCAAACAGTGGAAGTGTGCACTGTCATTCACATCAAAATGGTATGCAGGGCATTGATGTATGTGTAAATTTTTACCGAAGATTTTTTTGGTAGTACTCGTAATTTTAACTGCCCACGACACCTTTAACAGTGGAAGTTGCTCTACCTCTTCGTGCGTTGGACGCTGAGAAACTACTCTCCATCCTTTACGCTGAGGTGAAAAAAGTCACAGGGTCACTACTAATATCTTGTCGGACATCCTTTGCTCGGCCTGGCATCAATTCAGCAAGTAACTGGAAGTCCCCTGCAGAAATACTGAGCTATGCTGCCTTTGTAGCCGTTCATAATTCCGAAACTGTTGCCAGTGCAGGATTTCGTGAACGAACTGACCTCTCGATTGTGTCCTATTACTATTCGATGGGATTCATGTCGGGCGATTTGTGGTGGCCCAATCATTTGCTCGAATTCTCCAGAATTTTCTACAAATCAATCGAGAACAATTGTCACCTGGTGACATGGCGCATTGTCTTCCATACAAAAATGGTTCAAATGGCTGTGAGCACAATGGGACTCAACTGCTGTGGTCATCAGTCCCCTAGAACTTAGAACTACTTAAACCTAACTAACCTAAGAACATCACACACATACATGTCCGAGGCAGGATTCGAACCTGCGACCGTAGCAGTCGCACGGTTCCGGACTGCGCGCCTAGAACCGCGGGACCACCGCGGCCGGCTCTTCCATACAAAATTCCATCGTTGTTTGGACATACGAAGTCTATGAGTGGGTGCAGTTATCTCCTAGTATCGAACATAATCATTGTCCATTAGTGCTCGGTTCAGCTGTATCAAAGCACCCAGTCCATTTCATGTACAGCTCACACCACTTTGGAGCCACCACAAGCTTGCACAGTGCCTTGTTGACAACTCGAGTCCATAGCTTCGTGGGGTCTGCGGCACACTCGAACCTTACAATCAGCTTTTACGAACTTAAATCTGGGCTCATCTGACCAGGCCAGGGCTTTCAAGTCGTCTAGGGTCCAGCCTTATGCTAAAGAGCCCAGGAGAGACGATGCAGTCAATGTCGTGTTGTTAACACAGGTACTCTTGTCGGTCGCCTGCTGCCAAACCCTATTAACGCCAAATTTCGACGCATTGCCCTAACGCATACATTCGTAGTAGGTCCCACTTTGCTCTCTGCCGTTATTTCACGCAGTGTTGTGTGTTTGTTAGCGCTGACAACGCTAGGCAAACGCCGCTGCCCTTTGTCGTTAAGTAAAAAAATGGCTCTGAGCACTATGGGACTTAATATCTTAAGTCATCAGCCCCATAGAACTTAGAATTACTTAAACCTAACTAACCTAAGGACACCACACACATCCATGCCCGAGGCAGGATTCGAACCTGCGATCGTAGCAGTCCCTTAAGTGAAGACCGTCGGCCGCTGCGTTTCCTGTGGTGAGAGGTAATGCCTGAAATTTGGTATTCTTGGCACACTCTTGACACTTTGGATCTCAGAATACTGAATTCCATAACGAGTTCCAAAATAGAGTGTCTTATGCGTCTAGCTCCAACTACCATTCCGCGTTCGGAGTCGGTTAATTCCCGACCATAACCACATCGGGAAACTTTTCACATGAAACATAAGTACAAGTGATAGCCTCGCTAATGCAATGCCCATTTATACCTTTTGTACATGATACTGGCGCCATCTGTATATGTGCATATCGCTGTCCCATGATTTGTCACCTCGGCGTATGAGATACATGTCAATTTGTAATTAATGGTTTATTGCCTTTCATACCACCGGCTATCCACCGGTATTCGCAAGTTGACACGCGCCTCTTGCTGTGCTGCAGGCCGGCGCAATTTCACGACCGGTCAGACACAGCAGGCTTCGACATCCGCAGCCGCTGTAGCAGCCGCGCAACGCGGAGATGGGCTCCGGAAATTACTGGCCCTCTTCGCGTCTCTGCGACGGCCAGTCGCCATGTCTGCGCCACCTTGCAGAAGACGTTCTGCAGCAGCTGCAGGCCATAGATTTCTTGACAGCTTCCCATCCACGTGTCTTGTATCTGCGTCGTCAGCCTGGAATTGACTGGAGTGTGTCCGGCGTACGGTACGGTGTAAGAAGCGTTCCAGTAGTGCCGCATCCTAGCGAACACAGTTCTGATTCAGTCGAGCAGCCGTCATGGGGAAGGTATATCAGGTCTTGATTCACATATCCGTCTATTGTGAAATTGCGGACGTGGTGGAAATTGCTAACTATTAATTTGATGCACAAGTCTGTAGCGTTTTCCCATAAGTTTACTAAACACAACAGATACACAAACCAGAGACTTTTGTCATCCATGATATATTCTACTTCACTGTTTGCAACAGTCTGCTAACGCTGGGGTAACTTTTCGATTCAGAGACAGTAGAAATCACGTAGTTTTGAGGCTAGTAAATCGTCGAGCCATGTTCGGGGCGCATTTTGACCCGGAAAACAAGTTCCTTGAAGGTTGTTGTTGCAAGATTAGCAATGAATGTCTACGGACCGTAACGAAACGGTTTTCAAGTGTTTAGAAAAATCGAATGTCTGACAAGTAAAGTGGAAAATTTATTTTCCACTATGAAAGGGACAGTCTACAATGCATTTGCCCTCCAAGGTTTGCAGGAATTGACTACTGTTGAGATCTTATAATTACAATCTTGGCCGTTACAATGACAACACAATGAAGGCGCCACGTAGCATACGTTAAGTTGGTGTGAAGTATACAACATGCTTAGATGTGCAATTGATTAGCATTTCAAAGCATTGGAACAATGGAGGGTGGAGTAACGCCATGTACATTCTGAACAAAAAGAAAGATGATGCTTCTGATATCAACTTCAATGTAACTCGAGGAAGAAATCTTTTTCTTGCCTTGTTGGCTAACTGTCTTTCTACCATTTGTGTGAAAACGTAAAAATTAAATACTCGGACAAGTTCTTCATTTTTCCAAAGAAAATTCTGCACTGGCTGTATCAATGGTTTTTATTAAATCTGCGACCGGTTTCGTACCACTTATGCCGGCCGGAGTGGCCGTGGGGTTCTAGGCGCTACAGTCTGGTGCCGAACGACCGCTCCGGTCGCAGGTTCGAATCCTGCCTCGGGCATGGATGTGTGTGCTGTCCTTAGGTTAGTTAGGTTTAATTAGTTCTAAGTTCTAGGCGACTGATGACCTCAGACGTTAAGTCGCATAGTGCTCAGAGCCGTACCACTTATGGGTGCATCCTCAGGCAATATACGCTACTTATAACATGGTAACGTTGAACATTGCCCTGTAGCCACTCATTTGAGTCAGTCAGGCCGTGTCCGCTGCCGCGCGGGTCCTCTCAGCTTTAATGGTCATCGCCGCTCCCATCATTTAAAAAAATTTTTAAAAAAGATTTTTTAATTTTAACTACCGCTTTCACCTGATGACGGTATATTGGACGTGAATGGTGGGGAGCGGCTACAGGGCAATGTTCAACGTTACCGTGTTATAAATAGCGTATATTGCCTGAGGATGCACCAATAAGTGGTGTGAAACCGGTCGCAGATTTAATAAAAATCATTGCTACAGCCAGTGCGGAATTTTCTTTGGAAAAGAGTCGAAGTTTGACTGTGGTTTCCCGCCCTACAAAACAACAAGTTTTTTGTTATTAAAAGAAAAAACTTAAAATGAGACGCTGGCAAACATAAAATTGCTAGTGTGTGCCTGTGATCTATATAAATAAAAATTAAATGCTATTCATTGGTAAACGCATCAACTGAGAACGACTGGACCACTTTCGCTAATTTTTTTTAAATGTCCTGAAGAGTTCGAATAAAGTTTTTGTGAAACAGTTACCCTGAAAACTGGAAAATTTGGAAAAACCCGTAACTTCTTCTATCTGTGGCATTTTTGGATGAAATCAAGACCACAACTCACGATTCGAACGATAGAGAACCTTATTTCTTTCTTTCTTTGATCGTTATGGTGCTGGAAAGGTTTTCTTTAAAAAAAAAAAAAAAAGATGGCGACATTTACAATGGAAAAGTCTGAAAATTCGCACAAACTGCAAAAATCATAAATGATGACAGGAGCGACATATTTGCACGATTCTTTTTTAATTTTTCCTTTATCCCCCAGGGATGGGATTAACTGAATTGAATGTTTTCAATTGAAAAATCTGGTCGATCAGGAGAAAAACCAGGTAAAAGGCATTTGCACCTAGATTGAAATAAAATTACATTTGTTTTTATTTTTGGTTCCTTCGCTATGTGTTCAGAAACTACAGGTATTAAGTGCGCAGATATCTGTAAATTGTGAATCAAGGTAATCGGTTACGCAGTGACGAAAAATTGACTCAGTTGAAATGTGATTGTGTTGTAAGTGCATCGTAATCGTTTCATGAAATGGATTACGTTTCGTCATTTCATCTCAAACAAATTTTAGGATTTACCTACGAAATACTGTGAACCTTAATGTGACAGGCGGTTATACAGTAAAAAAAGGAATCAACTGTCCATTTGCAGTGGAACTGTGATTATTCGCATCACACAGCTGAATTCACACAAATGTAATTGTATTGCAATTCCGCCGATAAGACGGACCAATTTAGGTCCCAGAACTTTCAATGCTAAAAATCAAACGAATTTGCCATCCAACAGAAATACGGAGCAACGTGAAGTGCGAAATATAATTCATGGGAATCGATAATCTCAAACACATTCAACATGTACACAAGAAGGAAAGGAAAATGCAAATAAAGACGATATGCATCGAATGAGACATCGTCGTTCAGAAGCAACCAATCGCGCGACAATGAATTTGAATAATCGTGCAAGAAGACAAACAAATGTTGCGTTGAATACTCATCGAGCTGTATTCCCTTACAACGTGACAATAGCTTACTCTGCAGGTGAATCCGTTGTTACTTGATCGATAATCGTTGTTTACCTACATTGTAAGGCATTGCGCAAGTGGCAAAGTCAAATTGGAGCCATTGATCACTCCACCAGAGCCATTAGCTCAATGGTTTCTGAAACAGGAAAATATTCCACACATTTCGCAACACAAATCCAGGAACACAACAATTCTTCCCAAGTGACTTCATTTGGCGCGATAGATGTACAAGAATTTATCTCGTATGCAAAATTTCCCATTGGCGTGCTTCTGAATATCCTCTTCCTCAAATTGAATATCCATGGCCACACTCAGAAACAGGTTTTTTCTTATTTTTAGTTTGCTCAGACATCTACAGTACTTTTATACAAATTTACAGAAAACAATCACAAACAAATTTATTGAAATTTGGACAGGACGACGCCTGTCTGCTCAGCTTGTGGCTAATAAAAGATACTTGACGAGAAGAGAGAAAATTATGACCTTACGTGAGATCATGAAACTAGACGTAAAGATTTGTGACGCATTTAGACGTCTGTTGTTTGTGAGAAGATCTTGTAGGAAGACAAAACGCCGGATCGGCACCTGTCGGGACTGCGGTTTATTGTTCCTTGGGATTGGTGTTCGTGTTGTCCGGATCCCACGGCTGTCATGCAGTTATAGAATAGGCGGCTTCACGAGGGTGATTCTTAACGACATTCTGGATCTCAGCAGCCCGAGAGGACAGACATACTATTCGTTCGGCCTGCAGGATCGTCTGTCCACATATCACACCCTGAGTCCGAAACGGACTTGTCTGCAGCAAGACAAGTATATACAAGAACGTCGGGGTTAGCTCTCCCACCCAAAAATCCAAATACATAGACTAAAAAAGAATCGCAACACCAAAAATAATTAACGTAGTGTAAGGAAATTTCGGGAATACTATTGTCTAGGTAGCATATTTAAGCGATTAACATTGAAAGATCAAATGTTAATGTAAGCACGAGATAAGCCATTGCAAATGAAAATCTGATACATTAGTAATCGGTGTATCAGCCAGAATGTTCAATGCAAGCCATCAAAGGTGCTTGCATTGTGCTATAAAGCTGCCGGATGACAGTTTGTCGGCTGGAGTTCCATGTCTGTCTGCTCTTGGTCGATCAATATGGTTCAAATGGCTCTAAGCACTATGGGGCATCTGAGGTCATCAGTCCCCTAGAACTTAGAACTGCTTAAACTTAACTAACCTAAGGACATCACACACATACATGCCCGAGGCAGGATTGGAACCTGCCACCGTAGCAGCAGCGCGGTTCCAGACTGAAGCGCCTGGAACCGCTCGGCCACAGTGGCCGGCCGTCAGTCGATACCGAGTCAGTGGACGCTGTTTGTGGATGACTCTGAAGTTGTCGTCCGATGATGCCTCACATGTGCTCGATTGGAGACAATCTGGCGATAGAGCACGTCAAGGCAACCTGTTGACATTCTGTAGAACTTGATGGCGTACAATAGCGGTATGTGGGTGTTATCCTGTTGGAAAACAACCCTTGGCATGCTGTTCATGAATGGCTGACCATCAGGTCGAACCACCAAACTGACTTACAAATGTGCTGTCAGGATGCGTGACATAACCAAGATAGAGCTCCTGCTGTCATATGAAATCACACCTGAGACCATAGCTCCAGGTGTAAACCCTGTGTATATAGTATGCAGATAGGTCTGATGCAGGCCTTCAGCTGGTCTCCTCCTCCGTCAGTGTATAATGAAGTACATTTATTTTCACATTTGCAGGTTGCAGGAAGCTGTGTCACAGAAGTTGTAATGGTATAATTTTGTCAACATCATCCAAATCCAGCTTCAAATTAATTCATAGGAACGCAAGTAATGGAGAATAAAGGGCTCCAGTGCACTAGAATTCGACTTGCCATTTTTTTATGATTGTCACCCAACCTCGATAAATTTACTGAACGAGATTAAGAGTCAAAGCATTAAAAAGGTGGTGGAAATACCACAATTAAAATTCCAATATGACCAGTGATGTTAGACTCCCAATGAACGTTAGTAACACCCATAAATTAAAGGATCTGGGAGATATTCGAAAAATTTACAACTATACGATATTTTTGGGTTTCGTTTCGTTTGCGTGTGAACGACAGAAGGATTGGCTGCAGAATGACTATGCGCATAGTAGTAGGTCTGACCTTACCTTTGCGGATCCTAGAACTATTTGTCCTGCCCTTCTCCTTCTTTTCATTTATTCAGGATCCCTTGTTTGATCTGTTTGCGTCGCACACACTTTGCTGATATTCTAGGGCGGGTCGCGAAAATATTTTGTAATCATAGACTGAATGCATATCCACACGAAGTCTGCCTCTGATTCATCTCCGATTCAAACTAATTTATCATTGCATTACTTATCGCCACGGATCACTTGCACACAGGTATTTGCGTAAGCTGACACATCCATGTTGTAACTCATTAATATTCTGGTCGTAGGATAGTACTTCTGGAATTTATGACGTGCACACATTAACATGATGCACTTCGATAGTATGTGCCCATCGTTTGCTGGTGTCAAAGAGAACGTCAGTACAAAGTGCCGTGCCCTCGTATGTCCATATGCGAGATTCACATGGTGATTCCTAATAAATAAATAAATAAATCAAGTGGCTCTAAGCACAATGAGACTGAACATCTTAGGTCACCAGCCCCCTAGACTTAGAACTACTTAAACATAACTAACCTAAGGACATCACACACATCCATGCCGGAGGCAGGATTCGAAACTGCAGCCGTAGTAGTAGCGCGGTTCCGGACTTCCAGACTGAAGCGCCTAGAATCGCTCGGTCACATAGTCCGGTGGTGATTCCTAGCATCACACTATTTATTCATATACTGATCGCTAGTTTTTCGTCTTAGAGAAAAGTCAAGAATATCTATTTGTCAACTACCACGCACTTCATAGCCAGTGAGATGTGAGTTTACAAGCCAAGAGTGTTCTTATTTAGGCCTGGGAGAGTAACGCAGCCACGACGTATACCTTAGTTAGCCCGGTGGAAGGTGGAACCCATGTCCTTGCACTCTCCACTCAACGGTCACTCCTTCCTCCATCCTCTCACCCCCTCCGAATTCACGTCCCCGCATCACCTTCAGCATGCACCAGTGGCTCTGACAACAGTGAATCACATGGTTAGCCTGTGTGCCTGCCATCTCTCACTCCCACATTCCCAGGCAGCCAACTGGCTGTGTCCCTCTGAACCGATAGCCGCTCACTTCCAATCCCTCCCCGTACCTCCCACTTTTCCCTTCCTCTATAAATCCCACCAGAACAATGGCACTGTTCGTCGATTCGGCTCTAGGTAGGGGCATATGCTTGTCTGTCTGGGTGTGTGTGTTTGTGTTTGTGTGTGTGTGTGTGTGTGTTTCTGTTGTGTATGTATTTGTTTCTAGGTCGAAAAAGGATTACTCCAAAACGTGGCAAGTTTTATTTATTTTGTGTGTGCCCATTGGTGACGAAACGCTTCTGCTTTTGTGTGAGTGATCTCCTTTACTCTAAAAGTATTTACATTCTATCAGAACTTGCCTGCAACCATAAATATTGCCTTGTATTTTGTTATTTTAAAAGTTATGCACGTTGACACTTTATTTTTTTTTTTTTTTTGATTAATATTAACTATAATATGTGTGCTAGAATGTTTTGTGAAGTCGGAAAGCAGCCAGCGTCCATAGGTGCTCAGTCAAATATGTTAGGTTGCAATAAAATATATGTATATTCAATGATGGCAATTGTAGGAGTATTTTTATAACAGTTCGTGATTATGACTAGTGTGGTCTGGTTTCAGAGGTGTTAAATGGGCTGCGCTGCTACGCCTCATGTTCGTGTCTGACCGCTGGTTGCAGTCAGTCAGTCTGTTAGTGTAGCTAGTGGTGTTGAATCTGGACAACATTCGAAAAGGAGGTGCACGTAGTTTTCCTTGGCGGCAGCACAGCCGTGCCGTTTCAGGACTCTCAAATTTTATTAGAGTTCGGGCAGCGTATACCCGCCAGGGTAGCCGAGAGCACTAACGCACTGCTTCCTGGCCTCTGGTTGACGCGTCGGCCCCGCATCGAATCCGCCCGGCGGATTAAGGACGAGGGTCGATGTGCTGGCCAGCCTAGATGTGGTTTTTAGGCGGTTTCCCACATTCCGCTATGTGAATTCCGGGCTGGTCCCCATGTTCTGCCTCAGTTACACGGCTCGCAGACATCTGAACACATTCGCACTATTCCATGGATTACACTCGACGCAGACAGTTGGAGTACACTAATTCCGTCCCAGGGGGTACGGGTGGCGGCAGGGAGGGCTTCTGGCCACCCCTTAAACATTAACTTGCCAAATCCGATTAACGAAGGCTGACCCTGCGTAAATGCGGGACAAGGCTCAAGAGATAGAAGAGTTCGGGCAGCATATGGGGACTTACGCAATTTCACACTGCCTTTATACGTTGTACACATTCGCAACTGGTCAGCTTTAATGTGGCATGAGTGACATTGAAGCACCATTACTGGCTAATACGATACTGCAGTGCCTCTGGTGCTAAGAAGAATAACGAAATGTTCCTTCAGACATTCATGCAAGTCCGATGGAAGAGGCACAGTAGTCACTATAGACGTTATGAAATACATGAAATATATTCACAGTTACCAATACGAGCAACCATCACAATGAAAATTTGTGCCAGACCAAGTCTCGAACCCAGATACCCCACGTTATGTGAACGGTTGCTTTAACCGCTTTGGCCATCGTGCACGAGCCCCAGCCAGACCCAAACTTCCAAGTCACGTCGTTCCTGCGTCACAACCTGGGCGTGTGGTAGTTTGGGTCTACCTCTGAGTTGTGCATGGATAGCCAGTGGATAGCCAAAGCGGTTAAGGCTACTGCTCGCATGAAGTCTGGGTTAGAGACCCAGTGTGGCACAAGTTTCCACTGTCGTCGATCCCTTATACAGCTGATGCTTATTCGCATTCGTAACTGCGAATATATGTCATGTATTACATGCGATGTTTTACAGTACCTTACAGTCCGGAGCTGAGGACGGTTTTGCTTTTGAGTTAGCTGGTTCAACAAGGAAATTTACGAAATATTCTTCGTTACTCATGCAATCTTAACTGAAATTAGCTGCAGTTTTAGTTCTTTAATTTGATCTGTAACCCCAACACATTTCTTAGTGTTTGATTGAAAATTCAGTACTCAATATTCAGCTTAGCTTCGTCATTGTGTCGACTACATTATGCAGTGTTTTGGTTGTAGTCATTTTCTCATTTCATTTGACTTCTGTTATTGTTTATTTATTGCTGCAATATGTGCTACACTTCAGGTGTATAGTCGGTTATTGCGTGGCAAAATCTATCACAGACAGCTGTTTGAGTAGAAACATGGAGGTGGACAACATACCCCTACGACTGTAGTGCCACGCTTTTTCAAGTTCGTTCACTGTCCCAGAAAGCAATAATCCTGGTACTAATCTGAGAACACAGACGCTTATGTTCGTGATTACTTTCTCAACTAGGGCGGTCGGCTAGCAGAGGGATACCAACTGTCCAGAACTCTGCTGGTGCCGGGCTGACTCGGAATTACTCACAAAATCTTTTTTGGCGACATAAGATTATAATAAGAGAATCTATTTATTTTTTATACTCACTTACAGGGAAAAGAAAATTCTACAGCAGTGATCGTTACAAACTTTTTGTTGTATCATGGCCAGAATGATATCGAAATAAATGAAATATTTAGTAATAATATCCGTCTGTCTTTTGACTGTAGGTTTTACTACGCTGTCTATATTCCAGTGTCACAACTTGGACATCAGAGTTTCAATTGTTATGCAAGCGCCTTCACTGGCATGTCATCACGCCAGAAACGTGTATGTATGGGACCCATATTGAATTTTTAATTTCAATTTGCAAAACTGAGAGACAACTTGCACAGAATTGCAAAAGAATCTATACAGACCTTTTAAATCATTTATTGCACCTGCAAGTTTCGTTGATTTCTTTTGTATATGTCATCGCACTGAACTAACTCGCAGTTATATCAACACATTCAGTTTGCAAAGATGTAATTACACATTTGAGGAAGATCACAAATTTTGTAGAGCAATGGCTCTGAGCACTATGGGACTCAACTGCTGTGGTCATTAGTCCCCTAGAACTTAGAACTACTTAAACCTAACTAACCTAAGGACATCACACACATCCATGCCCGAGGCAGGATTCGAACCTGCGACCGTAGCAGTCGCACTCTTCCGGACTGCGCGCCTAGAACCGCGAGACCACCGCGGCCGGCTTTAGAGCAATGATAAAATAAGTAACTCACATTAACGGAAAAATACTAGTGCATCTGGAAAGACGATGTCGATTTTCCAGAGGGCACATTCTACCTGTGGGATGTCTATCTGAATTCTAATGGCTCTGCATCACTTGCTAAGCAGCGCCGTGTTTGACCTTATACTGACTACGGACAATTGCTGTTCTATCTTGTTACCAGAGCGGAGCGGCGACTCCACTACCCAGCTACTCCTCTCGGCAGCTTCCCCCCGAGTTATACTGGGTGTCCGAGAAGTCTTTCCCTGATTACATAAACTGATAACTCAGGCTAGAAGTAAGGATACAAATATGAAACTGGTGTCTAGTTGTTTACAAACTATCAAAGTTTTTTCACATATCAGTTAACTTCCACATGAGCACCCTTGGTAGTCTGAGTATTATGCAATGGACGGCATCTATCAGACCATATTTCAATTACCGAACGTTAACTAATTTACGTGTAATGCGCAGTATCATAAATATGCAGCATCGACGAACGGTCGCCGAGGTAGATGATAGGTATAAGCTGCACAGCACGATTAAATTGATTTTGTGACGACGGACCAATAATGACATTAGTGCTCGATTAAAACAGCTACGCGTAATTGGAGAGTCGCAGAGTACGGAGAAAATCACAGGAACACCACGCCATCAGGATGTTTAAATTTAGTACCATCTCATATTTCAAATTACATGTTTTTCGCCCGCCTATGTAGTCGAGCTCACTAATGCAATAATACTCCCGTCACAGATTATTGGTCATTGGTGTTTGGCTGGCAAGGATATAAATTTTGATTACATGTCGCCGAAACAGTGATGCCAGTGATCAGTTTCAAAACGTTTTAGTCATTTGTTTACAAATAGTTGGGAATACTGACAATAATCTCACAGTATATTTACTCCATTATGTAGACTGTTGTCAACAATCAAGTACAGTTCGAAAACAAAAGATTTATAAACAAAATACTAGAAGAATACCTCACTCAGCCTCAGTGTGGTTACAAAAAAAAAAAAAAAAATGGTTCAAATGGCTCTGAGCACTATGGGACTTAACATCTGAGGTCGTCAGTCCCCTAGAACTTAGAACTACTTAAACCTAACTGACCTAAGGACATCACACACATCCATGCCCGAGGCAGGATTCGAACCTGCGACCGTAGCGGTCGCGCGGTTCCAGACTGAAGCGCCTCGAACCGCTCGACCACACCGGCCAGTCAGGGTGGTACAGGAACAAATGTGAGTATTCAGCAATAAAACTGTTTGTTTCCCTAACCCGTGATTTAAAGAACTTAATAAACAGTCAAATTAACTTCAAATACAAACTTAAATTGTCTTCTTGATAAACCCATATCTAGAACATTACTGAATGTATTAATATAGCGTGTGTGTGTTTGAGACACACACACACACGCACATAGAGAGAGAGAGAGAGGGGGGGGGGGAGGGGGTGGAGAGGGAGAGAGACAGCACATAGCGAAGTTCAAATCACTGTGTGTAACAAGATAGTTGGGAATCATCGAATTAGGCTGTTGCCATATGTTTTACTTGAACACTACGAAATACATCTACATTTCCATATATGCTACGCAAGGTACAATACAGTGCGTTGCGGAGAGTACCCTGTACCAGTACTATCATTTACTTTCCTGTTCCACCGGTAAACAGAGAGGGAGAAAAATGATTATCTATACAACTCCGGAAGAGTCCTAATTTTTCTGATCTTATCTTGGTGGTACCTAAGCGAAACGTACGTTGGCGGGAGTAGAATCGTTCTGCAGTCATCATCAAATGCCGGTTCTCTAAATTTCCTCAGCACTGTTCCACGAAAAGAATTTCGACGTCCTCCTGGGATTCCCATTTGAGTTTTCTAAGTATCTCTGTAGTACCTGCTTGTTGTTGGAACATACCGATAACAAATCTACACTGAAGAACCAAAGAAACTGGTACAACTGCCTAATATCGTGTAGGGCCCTCGCGAGCACGCCGAATTGCCACAACACGACGTGCCATGGACTCGAACAATGTCTGAAGTAGTGCTGGAGAGAATTGACACCCTGACTCTTGCAGGGCTGTCCATAAATCCGTAAGAGTACGTGGCAGCGGAGACTGCGTATATTGGCAGGACACTTAGAAAATGTAATAGATCTACTAAGGAGAGTGCCTACAATACACTTGTCCGTCCTCTTTTAGAATACTACTGCGCATGTTGCTGATTTATTTCTTACCACGGGGCCAAACAATCAATGCACATGGTTACTGCGAGACCATTAAGAAACACAGAAATACGGAACAAGCGCCGAGGAATACAGTCAAAAGGTGTTATTTTTTTCCACGATAATGCACGACCTTACGTGACAAACGTGACCAAACAACTCTTACGGGAATTTGACTGGGACGCGTTTGATCATCCTCCGTACAGCCCGGACCTCGCTCCTAGCGACTTCTCTTCTTACACCTAAAACCTGTCCTTGGTGGTCAACACTTCAACGATGATGACGAGCTGAAAGAACATGTTACCATGCGGTCGAATACACAGGCGGCAACCTTCTATGAAGAAGGCATACAAAAACTTGTGCTACGCTATGACAAGTGTCTACAAAATTTCGGAAGCTATGTAGAAAAGTAGTTTAACAGTTGCAGATTTTTGTAAAATAAATATCTTTTTTTGTGTCTGCTAATGTTTGTTTTATATAATCAAACGGAACTTACTTTGTGGACATATCTCGTATTTGCGTCTCCACAACTCTCAGCCACTTCCACTTTATTTAACAGTCCAGTGGTGCTGAAAACTTTTTCTTTTCAGTATTAATTCATTAAATAAATCTTAAATAATTATCCGATTACTTTGTAAACTAATAAACAATCATCGTACTAACAGCACAATACAACATGGTTACGTGTTACCAAACTAAATTATTAAGAAGAAGCGTCTACAGAAAGTTATTGCGGACACATATCTAGTTCTTACAGGATCTCAACAAGAGGCGCCTCTTTTTATAAACAGTGATAACTACATGATCAGACAGGAATCAATAGGTATTTTGACAAGTGTTATTGGTAATTGAAGAACAGATCAAAACATAAATAAATTACGGTTTTAAATGTTGCTCCTAGCAGAATGCCAGGATCTTCAATTTGAAATTACGATAAGTAATTACTTGATTTTATTAAGACATCGAGAGAACATCCAGGAACAATGAGGTTCACAAAGTCGTTGGCTCGTCTTTTCAGAAGTCTTATTGTTATTTAAGACCAATGTCAGCTGGTAGTGCGAATATTGTTTCTCTGCAATCAAACGCAGGCATGCGCCTCTGTCACGGATCACATGTCAACCGCCTGAAGAGAATATCGCAGGATTTCAGGCTACGAGGGCTAAGTGGCGCCGAATTACTAAGGAGAGCCGCGCGGGATTAGCCGAGCGGTCCAGGGCGCTGCAGTCATGGACTGTGCGGCTGGTCCCGGCGGAGGTTCGAATCCTCCCTCGAGCATGGGTGAGTGTGTTTGTCCTTAGGATAATTTAGGCTAAGTAGTGTGTAATCTTAGTGAGTGATGATCTTAGCAGTTAAGTCCCATAAGATTTCACACATATTTGAACATTTTGAACAAAGGAGAGCAAAAGTATACAAGCGTGCGAATTTCTCAATAATAAAATAGTTTCATCTGGTAGACAGAAGTATTGCTGAATGGGGTGGAAATGGGTAATGTACTGTTGTAATGAAAAACAGTAGTCTTCCCGCCAACTAGAGAAATAAGTCAGAGCCGAATGGGACAATTTGGAACTTTGATTCGAGCAAGGACGAAACTTTACAACCGTTCTTTTCTCCGTGTAGGAGGTGGATTCATGATTGAGGTTAATCACACAAAATCCCATAACGTCAGAACTCATTACTTATATTATGCCACCTCACTAGGGCAGTTAGAGAAATTCTCACATTCTTCTAGCAGATGTTTCGTATTCTGTGGTATTTATTCTTCATTTGATCATTTTGTAAAATGGTGCGGATAATCCACTGAGAAAATAGTATACAAGACACAATGTAGATAATATATAGAAACAATTTTTGTGTTAACCTTATACAATAACAGTGAAAATCATAAATTCTGATTCGTGTATCATATATTCATACATATAAATACACACACACACACACACACACACACACACACCACTTCAGAAATGTAATTTCATTTACCCAATTATTCTGGCTCTTTGCCAAGCCCTCATCAACAGTTTACTGGGTGTCTGGCAGCCATGCCTTCTCCACTGCCTGCTGTCTTCCTGTCATCAGTTCCTTCAGGAGCAATCTTTTCAAGTTTTTTTCGGTTCAGCATGTAAAGTTTGAGGACACGGTCACCTGCTCTCTTCTCAGTTTCAGTGAATGGTTGTTTAAAACTATCATTGTCACTCGGTGAAAAACAAAAATACATTCACTTAGGAAAGTGACAAGGTACAGTCATGGCGTCCACCGTAGGTGGTTCATTTGTTTCACCACGCAGCACACCTTTGGTCGAGAGAGGACTTATCCAATTTTTAGAGATCTGGAATACTTACTTCGCTTGATGTCGTGGAAGAACTACATCTACATGAATGGTTATCGCATTGTTGCCCTCCCTAGCCGCTTAGGAGAGACGCTGCAGTGGATGATGACCGTCATCTTGCACGAGTTCTCCAGTTCAGCATCTTAGTGACTGTCAGTTTGTGTTCAGTCACATTCTACGATTGTGAAAGCACCATCTTAGTGACGGTCATTCCAAGATGGATGCTAATATTCTCCGACGGCTATTTCAGTAGGGCTTCTAATGACGTTTACTCACGTCTCTTTCTCTTGAGCTTCTACCAGCCTCAAGTTAGGGAAGTCCTATGGGATCGATGGAAAGATTATTTTCAGCGTTACCATTTCTGATGAATTCATCTATGGCACTATATCCACTCCTAGGCAGCCAGTGCAGCGTTCATTACAGGTGAATAATTTCGCTATACTGTGCTCCTCCTTCAATCTCGCAACCATTAAAATTTGGAGCATTGAACATAGAGCACTGGAGTTTACTTCACGACAACTGTTTTTCCAAGTTTACAATACAGCTGTTTTGGGAGAGAGACACCATTCTGAGCGTGAAAGAGGAAATTCCTTGGCCTCTTGCTTGATTATAAATAGAAGTAGTTACCACACCTTAGGAAATTCGAAGGCATGTCTTGTAAGGGACTAAACATCTTGAAGTGACTATTCCGCATGTGGCGCAGAGAATGCACATCTGCTTCAGTTTGATAAGGCTGCCATACAGTCACGGTTGGATAAATGTTATGGGCATGTGGATCAACAGGACGATCACAGACGTTATAGAACGTGAGAGTATAAGACTGTCACACATACCTTGTGCCACCACCCATTGGTAAACCTCGATGATGTGACAGACATACAAGTTCTTCGCTGATTCATAGTAACCAGTATTACGCGCGGTTAAATGCTCACGCTTGAAAATTATCTAACCGCCTAAGAGTTGTGAAGAAGTTTATGATTGCTATGCAAACAGACAAAAAGAGGACCAGATTCTATTTCTTGGCCAGGGGTAGAGCCGGTGTGCTGGCCAACACCCTCGCATCTGAAGAGGTTTGTAATATTTACGAGTGCCATACTATAGTTGGATATCTGAAATCCGACATGGATGTTGCAATATCATATAATTAAAGAACCATTTGCTGATTATTAAGCAAAGTATTAGTGCGACAGTGGTCAACTAGCATTGTCTCAAAAAGATGAATCGAAATTGACATGCAAATCAAAACAGGATTTTATGGTACTTTTAATGTGCTATAAATTCATTGCCCTATCTGTTTTTACAGTCTGGCACATGAAGTATAGTAGCTTTCAACACCTTTCAAAGTATGTCGCTGGCCAACGGAACTGTCAGTTTGTCGATGACACTCGCGCTTGTCGGCGATCAGATTCCACCTTCGATTAGCTTGTAAAGCTTTTTACACCGTGTTGTCATTGCTTCACGAGGCTAAAGGTAACTTTACATCTGCAATGTGAGAAGGTCAGCAGTTCCATATATATATAGTTGTTAATTCACAATGTGCATTGATTGAATTAAGCAAAGACACACTGTAAGCTTATCTTTATTTAGCTTAATGGTGTCCTCAAGATCCATTCACCAAATGAACTTACTATGAATGACTGGAGTGTGTTCCTGGGGGCTCTGGAGCAGATGGGATTTGTTTCAGCAACTAATTTCTTCGTGTGCTCCTACTCCATGAGCGCACTGTATGCAAGGCAGTCCATGTAGTTACCAGAAAAATCTATTCGGGATATCCTTCTTGGCCAACATTATGTAGAAAAGGAGATGCTGCTACCGGGGCATACTGGAATTTGAGGTAACTGAGAGGTATGGCAATCAAAAAGACATTTACAATGCTTTTCGTAGCAAACTGCCAAGTCCTCTTCATGGAGTGACATCACCAATGAGTTCTGAAGCTGTATATCAATGGAATATGGAGAGGCTAAACAAGAGAGATGCCAGCCGCTGTGGCCGAGTGGTTCTAGGCGTTGCTGCTATGGTCGCAGGTTCGAATCCTGCCTCGGGCATGGATGTGTGTGATGACCTTAGGTTAGTTAGGTTTAAGTACTTCTAAGTCTAGGAGACTGATGACCTCAGATGTTAGTTCAGTAGTACTCAGAGCCATTTGAACCATTTTTGAACACTCATTCCATCCACAGGATCAAGTCCTTTTAAAGGGGCAAGGGTACTCCCTGCTGTATGTCGTTTATGTCGCTTACGGAAGTCAGCCGCATTTATGAAGACCACACGAAGAATAATGCAAACATGTTACGTTGTACGTGTGGAGCATCATTGTACAGGTGCTAAATGTTATCCAGCAGCCACTTTAGATTTCAGAGATGCGCAAAGATGTGCTCTTTCTGACTGAGTTTATTTTGGTGGTTGCTTTGTTACTCACTATTCTGTAACTTTATTATTGTTATGCCACTGATTACAACTACTTCACAAGTATTTGAAACAATGCCACTATCTTTACTCACGGCGAATATGCCGACCTGGTAATTATTCAGATGCTGTAATGGGTTTGTTTCAGGCTACTTCTGAAAGTTCCCCTACACGGTTTTCCTAATGCTACGTAGTGAGTTTCAGAGTGTGTATTAGTGCCCTCAAATAATTTCTTGAGACAGGTACAACCCATAACACACATTTCCTATCAGAGTGTAACTGAAAGAAATTGAATCACGTAGAACTCATTTTTCAGCCTGAAGAGTTTAGTCCTGTTACAAGGACATGGTTTACAGTATGCGTTGGTGTTACACAAAAGCATGGCGAATATTACACCAACACACATTCGTCGTAGCGAGTGCAACGCATTCATGCAGATGGTAAAGCTTGTGGATTCTAATTTTGTCGTGGCTACTTGTTAATCACTCATTAATTCATTCTTGCTGATCACTGGTGGAGCGGCCTTCACTCCTGATGGTGTCAACGAAATCTATAATTCAGCACAGAGGTAGACGCAGATCTCCATGCCACTGTGGGGAGACAATTTCAGTACTGATTTTCTGTAACTGAGTTTTGTGGTGTGATCGATAATCTGTTAATTATGCCTAGTGCGTCTAGAAACTACTACAGCTAGAAGCACGTACAGGGTGTTCTGCAAGATTTTTCAAGTTCTTTACCACCTCTCATTGAAGTAAGGTGCCATCAGCAAATTTAAAAGTTGTTTTGTCTCCTTGAACTTTAGCACCTTTTCCAAATTTTATTTCGTTTCCTTTACTGATTGCTTAGTGTACATATTGATTAACATTGCTGATAGACTATGATCCTATCATCTGCTCCTCCCCTAATACTTTTCTTTCAACTTTTATGACTCACAACCACAGACTGATTTCTGTTCAAGTTAGACATACCCCCCCACTCCTTGTATGTTATCGCATATAATTTCAGAATCTAAGATAAATTTATTGTTTAAGTAATACATGAATGCTTTGCGCCAGCTAGAAGTTGAATTACCAGATATTTGCCGATGGCACCTTACTTCAATGAGAGGTGGGAAAGAACTTGAAAAATCTGTTCAATATCTTGAGAAGGGGTTATCAAATAAACAATAAGAAAAGTAAAAAAAAAATTAAATGCGAACATTTTAGGTTAGGCTTTACTGTGACTGTTATTGACGTTCAATGAAACAGCAAGTTCACTGTTACCAGTCACTGTTTATTTATCACCATGACGCGTTTGAAAGGTTGAAACCTCCATCATCAGGTGGATTTACGTTTGTTAGCATGACATTTGTGTCTGGTTTGTGTTACGATTTTTTGGAGAAACTTGTGGCACTGCCTACTGGAAAAACAAAACACTATTTCAAAATATGGTTTTGCGTTTCTTATGACGAAAAATTAAACATATATCTAATGGTAAACATGAAATAAGGTACTTTATTTTACTTATTTCGTGTTTACTGTTAGATATACACATAATTTTTTGTCAAAAGAAACCCAAACCATATTCTGAAGTAGTGTTTTGTTTCTCCACTAGGCAGGGCCACAGGTTACTCCAAAATATTGTAACACAATGCGCACGCACACACACACACACACACACACACACACACACACACACGTCATAATAACATATGTAAATCAACCTGATGATGAAGGTTTAACCCTTTGAAACAAGTTGTGGAGATAAATAAACAGAGACTAGTAACAGTAACTTGTTGTTTCATTTAATGTAAAACAATGTGAATGATATGTAACTGAATTAAATCAGGTGAGCCAGAGGGACTTAAATTACAAAATGAAACACTACAATCAGTAGATTAATTTTGCTGTTTGGACAACAAATTAACTAACGATGCACACTGACAATAGTAAGTAAAGTATTTATGAAAAACAAAATTTGTTATCATCGAATATTAATTTAAGTTTCAGGAAATATTTTCTCAAAGTATTTGTTTGGAGTGTAGCTATATATGGAATTGAAACATGGACGATGAATAGTGAAAATATGAGAGGAATAAACACATTCAAAATGTAGTGGTACAGTAAAATACTGAAGGTTAGATGAGTAGTGGTAACTAATTGTACCGAATCGGAAAGAAAAGAGCGCATCATAGCTTAAAAAAGGATGGTTAATAGCATACATCTTAAGGCATTTAGGAATAGCTAACTTGGGAATGGGTGTAAGTTTTGTGGTCAAAATTGTAGAGGGAGGCCAAAAATACACTGTAATTAGCAAGTTCAAGTGAATATGGTTTGGAGTAATTGCGCAGAAATGGATAGACTAGTGTGGAGGCTGCACCAAACCAGATTGAAGAGTAAAATAGTAACAAATTTCCTTTGCAAAACAACATGTGTCCTATTCATCATTGATACGGGGTACTGATTATGTGTAATACTCAAGCAGTTGCAGGCCTGTTCCAACTGAAAGTTACCATGATTATAGTCAAGAAGGCCGTCTGTTAATTCGATGTTCCATCGACCATTTCTGAAGTTAGTACCAATATATAAGGGGTGACCTGTTCATAGGTCTTACAGTCCAGAATCGGTATGACAATTAGGAAGAATCACTGTGAACATTGAGGCAATCATCCCACTGATGAGCCAGGTTGAAGATATCCATTTGTAAAACATGGTGTCCCACTGAATGAAGAAGTCTGTAACCGCCTACTGCACATCCTCATCTGACAGGAATCATTGTTCCCTCAACGCCATAGTCAAGGGACCGAAGGCATGATAATTGTATGGGTAATTGGCTCCACAACATATGTGGAAATCGGTTGTGCTTCTTATTGCCCTAGATAGCACGTAGATAAAAGGTTTTAATATCATCATTAAGTAGTACACTCCTGGAAATTGAAATAAGAACACCGTGAATTCATTGTCCCAGGAAGGGGAAACTTTATTGACACATTCCTGGGGTCAGATACATCACATGATCACACTGACAGAACCACAGGCACATAGACACAGGCAACAGAGCATGCACAATGTCGGCACTAGTACAGTGTATATCCACCTTTCGCAGCAATGCAGGCTGCTATTCTCCCATGGAGACTATCGTAGAGATGCTGGATGTAGTCCTGTGGAACGGCTTGCCATGCCATTTCCACCTGGCGCCTCAGTTGGACCAGCGTTCGTGCTGGACGTGCAGACCGCGTGAGACGACGCTTCATCCAGTCCCAAACAAGCTCAATGGGGGACAGATCCGGAGATCTTGCTGGCCAGGGTAGTTGACTTACACCTTCCAGAGCACGTTGGGTGGCAGGGGATACATGTGGACGTGCATTGTCCTGTTGGAACAGCAAGTTCCCTTGCCGGTCTAGGAATAGTAGAAAGATGGGTTCGATGACGGTTTGGATGTACCGTGCACTATTCAGTGTCCCCTCGATGATCACCAGAGGTGTACGGCCAGTGTAGGAGATCGCTCCCCACACCATGATGCTGGGGGTTGGCCCTGTGTGCCTCGGTCGTATGCAGTCCTGATTGTGGCGCTCATCTGCACGGCGCCAAACATGCGTACGACCATCATTGGCACCAAGGCAGAAGCAACTCTCATCACTGAAGACGACACGTCTCCATTCGTCCCTCCATTCACGCCTGTCGCGACACCACTGGAGGCGGGCTGCATGATGTTGGGGCGTGAGCGGAAGACGGCCTAACGGTGTGCAGGACCGTAGCCCAGCTTCATGGAGACGGTTGCGAATGGTCCTCGCCGATACCCCAGGAGCAACAGTGTCCCTAATTTGCTGGGAAGTGGCAGTGCGGTCCCCTACGGCACTGTGTAGGATCCTACGCTCTTGGCGTGGATCCGTGCATTGCTGCTGTCCGGTCCCAGGTCGACGGGCACGTGCACCTTCCGCCGACCACTGGCGACAACATCGATGTACTGTGGAGACCTCACGCCCCACGTGTTGAGCAATTCGGCGGTACGTCCACCCGGCCTCCCGCATGCCCACTATACGCCCTCGCTCAAAGTCCATCAACTGCACATACGGTTCACATCCACGCTGTCGCGGCATGCTACCAGTGTTAAAGACTGCGATGGAGCTCCGTATGCCACGGCAAACTGGCTGACGGCGGCAATGCACAAATGCTGTGCAGCTAGCGCCATTCGACGGCCAACATCGCGGTTCCTGGTGTGTCCGCTGTGCCGTGCATGTGATCATTGCTTGTACAGCCCTCTCGCAGTGTCCAGAGCAAGTATGGTGGGTCTGACACACCAGTGTCAATGTGTTCTTTTTTCCATTTCCAGGAGTGTATTTACTCTGCAAAAGTAACAATAGTTAAACAAGTGATTAGGTTTGGAACTAACCAGGGAAACAAAACACTAATTCTGACTGACCCTAGAAGCTCTTTGAGACAATTAGAGCATCGAAAGTGAAAATCTGGTACCAAATCTATCTGAGATGTGGTGGAATTGATAATGAAAGACAGTGTGGGAAATAACTTTGTACAACTACTGATGCTAAAGGGAAGCTCAGTTATTCGGCAAAATCTAGCAAAAGAAGGCATCAAGGAAGGGAAGCATATTTTTACACAGCCTCCATATTTTGGCTTTCTCCCTGTTTCAAAAAACGAGTGGCACAACCAGTTGTAACAACAGTGACAAATATCATAGAAGAAAATGGTTTTTCATTCACTTCAGTCCAGTTCAATTTACCAACAAAACTGTGGCACTGTCAGAGAAATCTCCCAAGGAGGTACGTAACATGAATTTATTAGAAGAATTACACACCTCTAGAGGACCGGAGTGATAGACTGACCCACATGCAGCAAACATGCAGAAGGCGACATATATTATCATATCATTTTGGTATGTTACACATCAAAATAAACCTTGCAAAGATGGGGATTCCATTGCCAAAAAATATTAATGAATGTTGACAACCTCAAAGTTATTGGTGTAATAGGATGTTATCTACAAGAAGTAAAGATAAAGCTCTGACATATAAAATACAGAATATGTAATATTATATACATATAAAGTAGATGTGTACTTGATTATTGTATTTGGAACAGTGTATTTTGAGAAACTGCGACCTAATTATTTGAAAAAAATTAACAATATCTTATGGTGTTGTGTCTCTAATTTGGGTGATTAAAACATTTGTGCCATCTAAAGCACAACCTGTGCTTCATGAATGTAAAGAGATATGTCATTCACTTTTGTAAGTAATATGAGTGGAACCAACACTGAACACTGTAGGGTTCCAATCACAATTTCTATAGTCACTAAGATTACTTCTTTCTGCAGTCCTTTGATTGTCGAACAGTACTATATGCATTCTATTTATTAAGTGTTGTTCATATCAATTTCTTGTAAAATCATTAATTCAAATAAAATTGAATTTTCGAAGAGTTTTTCATAACCTATACAGTGTGTTCCAGAAATGTTGAAAAAAATTGAAGGATTTTAGGCAGTGTGGAAGATCAGAGACACTGTACATCATTGTCCTCAGCACTTTATCTTTCTACTTATGTGCATATAATATCACCGACTGTTGTACCTTTATAGTTACGTAAATACACACTCTGTTAAGTGATCAGCTTGTACTTCCTTGCTCTCACAGTTCGGTGGCACCATATTCTGGTGCTGAAAACAGGAACTGGGAGATTGTAGGCTATCACTAGATGATACATTGCCACCCTCTTGCCACTAATGGAGGATGAAGCTGCTACAAAATAAAAAAATATCATGCTAGTGAGCGCTGTAGAATAGGCACAATACATCCACAGAAAGTTATTGACAGTGCCCACGGCTCTTGCAGTTGAGAAGAACATAATCACAGTCCATTGGTCCTTAGAAAAATAATAAGAAGTACCTCTGCTGGCTAAAAAAGATCATATGGTTCTGTGTATTTAATTCAAGACTGTCTGTCAACTGTTGCACACATTAGCCACTAAAATGTGCAAACAGTATTGAGTTGTTTCATGTGGTCAATCTTTGGTTATTGGAAAGAGTGGGATATTTTTACAGCACATGTATCTCATTATTTGAAAGCTGAGAGCAACAATATTTCTTGCAGTGATACTATGTTTTAAAAGAAAATGATCTCATTGGAAAAGTCTTGTCAGGTGTTTAGTACCCGTGATTAAAGAATTGTTAAATGTCATGCCATTAGAGGATATTAAACATCGTAAGGAACACTTGGAAGAAGAATTCTCACTTCTCTCACAACTTGATGACACTTCACACAATCATCTCTCAGATGAGGAGTGTACCACGAACTTCGTTACTTCCGACTGGTATCCTGCCAAGTTGAAACACACTATTTACAAGTCCAGGAGGATACTGAGAAACATTAGTCTCCTTCTGCCATATTATCTTTCGTGACTGATCAAGTTTGGTCTGTAGTTCAGAGCCTTATTTCACCCTAGATTTTGGGAATAGTTTGAAAGCTGTGTTGATAGGAATGCTTCCATGTCTGCTGCTAACAGATGCATGTTTCTAAGATGATATCTCATAGATGAGCCCAACTGGATGGTGGCATAGTGATGACTGTCAGCAGGATATTTTAACTGGTCCTTCTTCACTTGGCTCACACCAGGACTGACACAAGTTACGCAGGACTGATTAAAATATCCTACTCTACCCCCTTTTTTAGGTCAAAATTCACATATTCTCATTGAAAAGAATGCCGATTTTAGTATAAATTACTTAGAAAATTAATGAAAACGAAAAATTTTTGTTTTCATGTTCACCTGTTAAAAATAATTATTTGTTTCATACAAGAAGTGCATGTATGACAATAAATTTTTAATTTTTTATAAAGTGTGCCCATAATGAAAAAACCTAATCCATTCTTGCTACGAATAATTGTTATTAAAATTTTTCTGCATCTCCAGTTCAGTGTACTTTATTATAAAAGGTGAATGCAAGCAAATAAATAAAAACTGTTCTATTTTTCCAAACTGTTCTATTTTTCTAATTCTTGAGCAGCAATAAGATTTTTATGTCCTGTTGTTTGAGATAAGAACTTATTTACATTCACGTGTAACCATAATTTTCTGGTAATAAGATACTCATTCTTTACACGTCTAAGAACATTCATCTTTCAAATATTTCTCTCTATGAAATGTACTGACATTCTTTTTCTGTAGACAATCATCCACTGTTTTAGCCGTCTGTTATCTCCATTTAAAGAATATACAGTTTAATGTGAGAAAATAAAGTATAAAATATTTTCAAAATGAATTCCATATCTTGGAATTCATTATTTCTTTTTTTAAGTTTCTTCACTTATATCTACGTTTCATCTGTTCATTTCCAGTTAACTGAAAATCCAAATCAGTAATTAAATTATAATATGTATCTGGAAAAATACTCTTAAACTCATTATTAAGCTACAAATAAAATTTTTCTCCATATGAAGTATTTAAACATTCACATCTTGTAATGTTACATAAAACATTTGTTTCTAACTCATTAAGATTTTTAATCTCTTTCAAGACATTTGCATTGTTTAGTTTCTTGATTAGCATCTCTCATTATATAGAAAAATTGTTATTCGATTTTTGTATGCTTTGTAATGCCGATATAGTAAAGTAGCTATTTTATTTTTCAAAACGCTTTCTTGTTTTCTTCCCACATGTATTTTTCTCCTGTTTCAGTTTGAATCATATTAATTTTCCTGTATTGTTCTCTATTGTTAAAGAAACAATCTTTATAAGTTTCTAAGCTTATTCTATTTATTAACAATTCATTTCTTAACTCCATTCCACTTTTTCTCTATTTCATAACTAATTTTATAACCATTATATTTCCCCTTCAACAACAATATTCTTCCACTATTTTTATATTGCATTCATCTTTCATTTCTTCTAACACTTTTTTGTTGACTTATGAAATACCATAAATAATAATTCGCAATAATCACTAGTATTGCATTTATCAGTTATCGTTTTCATGTCGTCACAAAAATCTTCAGTTTTTATACTGTATATCGTCCATATCTTGAGAACACAACTCAATATTTTCTCCACATTTCTCTTTCATTATTCTGGAGTGAAAATCGAATATCAGGTCTTAGATAAATCAAGTATACTCATTCCAACATAGACTTTTTTAGTAAATGTATTTTTTTAATTTCAATGAATAGCAACAAGATTGTCATTAAATATAGTTCTTCCTTTGAAGTTTAATTCTCCGATAAATTTATCCCACTTTTCTCCATCTGATACTAATTTTATATCAACTCTATTCCTAATATTTACCATTGTCCTACCAAATACTGAATTATTTATCAATTAATAGAAATCTTTTTCCAAATCAATTTTGGCTTTGGTTCTCATTCCAGTATTTAAATCTATAAACTTCTTCAACCAATCTGATAATTTAAATTTTAAAACTTCGAAAATCTTATTTTTGTTATTTTTCATTCCTAATGATAGATACAGTTTTAAATTTCTATAGTCATTCAGAGTACTCAACAACTTACTTACTTTAGTTCCTGGTGCAACATTATTTTGAAGAGCTAATATAAATACTAATGTAGATAATGTGGTTCTTTTCGATATTCTAAATCTACTTCAAAAATATATCCAATTTTACCAGTATATGATATTTCACTTATTTTTGCACAATCAAAATTATTTAGTTCATCCCTTCATATGCGCCACATGGTAAATATTAACTCTAGCATTATCATGTAAATTATTCACATATAAATATGCTAGATCCTTTGATATCTTTTCGCTATCAAAATCTGTTACACATTTATTATTTGCTTTAACATATCTCATACAACACTGTCATATTCTTCTCTATGTTTTCAACCATTAAAATCATATCATAATTATGTAATAAATCAAATGGTTGCTCAGTCATTTACAACATTGCTTGCCAAGATAATCCTGGTGCAGGAAAATACGAAGATGGACCAAGATATGAGAATGCAGGCTTTCTCGGCAAATCTTGAAGATAAATTCTTCTCGGGTTGACAGCCGAGTCAATGCGTTGTTCTCCAGCAACGTTTCAGCAAGTTTCTTACTTGCCATCTTCAGGCGAAGTGTCAGATTCACGTCTCGTCCGGGTTTTTATAGCCGCTGGACCACGGGCATCTCTGCATCCTTGGCGCGGGTCAGGCCAATCGGGCGCGAGCGGAATCGGCGCGGCGGTGCGTGGTGGGGGGTAGCCGCGGGCGCGGGGTCCTGGCGTCTCGTCTCGGTGCGGGCTGTTTATTCCATATGCCACCACCGACCTACCTCCATCGGAGCGCTCTCGTCTCATTCTTGATAATGTTGTATTCCAAGCGCTGCTGAGTTGGAAGCCACTGTCCCGATTGACCAGGTTGTCACTAACCCGTATCTCCACTGCCTCTTTAATAACTGAGTCCCAGAAACCTTTCGCTCTACAGAGTCTCTTGGTTTCATCAAACTGAAACATGTGTTCTTCACTGAGGCTGTGCTCCGCTACCGCGGATTTTTCTTTTTGTCCGACGCGGACGCTTCTCACATGTTCAGAGATGCGTTGCATTATGCAACGCTGTGTCTGCCCAATATATTGTTTCCCACATTCACAGGAAATACTGTAGACACCCGGAGTCCTTAGACCCAAGTTGTCCTTCATTGAGCCCAGCATATTACTGATTTTTGTTGGAGGATGGAAGATGGTTTTTATCTTGTTTTTCTCCAGTATCCTGGCAATATTGGCCGTGGGTGGTTCTGTGTACAGGAGGAACGCCAGACTTTTGTTGTTCTCATCTTCCTGAAGGTTCTTCTCCTTCTTCTTGCTCATGTGGAGAGCGCGTCTAATCTGCGTGTCGGAGTATCCATTCATCTGGAAGGTTTTCTTTAGGTGCTGAATCTCAGCAGATAAACTGTCCTTGTCGCATATGTCCGCAGAGCTCATGACATATGCGACATTTATCCATGATAAATATGTTTGTTTTTATTATTGGAAACAATTGTCAGCTAAATTTAGGTTATTGGTTTTAGAGATATTTAGATTCCATTATCTGAGGAAAAGAATGTTTTAGTTACTAATGGTTTTTATACCTGTTCTTTATAGGATTCCAGAGTATTTTGATTTACCCACCTGTAATGTTAACTGACAAATCCTAATTAGTTAACATATCCTTTTTCTATTTCATACTCATAAAATTATCCTTTTATTTCTTGGCCATTTACATCTCTTAATTTATTTGTCTTTGGCTAGAAACAATAACAGAATCAATTACAAAAATTTCTGTTGACCAATTGGCTGTACATCCTTTCTTAAACATTCCTTTAAGGTTACCGATTCTAACTTTATCACCTTTTTAAATTTTGCTTTTTTATTAGTTACAGTTGTAGTTTGTTTACAATTCTCTTCATTAACTTCTACTGGTTTCATTTATATTGTTGAATGGTTTGCATAATTCTACTCAACGTGTAATTTCGAGACTATTCAGTTCATTTATAATTCCCATGTAAGTCAAATTTTTTTGATTTCCTTGAGAGATGTGTTAAATCTTTCAACAAAAGATGCTTTTCATTTTGTAAAAGTTGGATAATGATTGATGAAACATTTTTTCATCTTTCTTAACTATTTTTCCGAAAGCATCAACTAAATTCTTACCTGTTTTATCTTTATCTGTAATAGCCCAAGAAAATTTGGACAAAACGGCTATAACAGCTAATAAATATTTATTAATTTTATTTATTTTTGAAATTCCTTTCAAATTACCTGAATTCAATTCTATTATAAGTGTTTGACATGAATACTGAGCAAAATTACATATCTTATTTTATTATCCCTCATTGTTTTATGTAATTCATTATTAATTTCTTCACGAATATTAGGAGTGAGTGATTTGCTCATGAGTTCACCTACAATATTTCTTAAACAAATGTACTGTTTTTTGTTTTACATAGAGTAGAATGACCTTCGATGGTTTGTCTTCCATTTTTAGTTGTTACTCTTTGACGATTATGTGTTTCTGTAATTTTTTTACAATTCACACATTAAATATGATCTCTATTTACTTTGATGGAAATGAAATAATACTTGAATTATTTTTCTATTCTATCACCATCATTTGCTTCTAAAATTAGTTCACCAAATATGATTAACTGTACCATAATAGATAGAGATTTTACTGATCGATTTAGATTTATAATATTTCATCTTTCAGTTTAATTTCAGGTTATTGATTATTGATCTCTGTTTGATATGAAATTTGTAATCATTATAATTATGTCTTTATATCTCTCACTCATCAACATCTCCGTTGGTCCAAAATAAAATAATGTCCTTAATTTTTACATTGTACGGATATGTATATTTCAATAGTTCATTACCACTAACATAATAAAATTTCCGTTTATGTTTGTGACACATTCCTATCTGAAGACACTTAATTGACTTAGGTACAGTATCAAATATGCCTTCGAGAAGTAATATGTAAAAACTTTTTCTATTTCCTTCTTTGTAAATTAATCAGTTAGATCATTTTTATAAAGTTTATAAATTTTTTCAGAGAGTTGTTTAAGAATGATATAATTACTGAGTTTTGTTAGAATACTTGTGTAGGAAGGTTTTGTAACAAGACTACTTAACTCATTTTCTACTGTAACTGTGTCTTAACCATTTATTGGTTCTTTTATATGTCCTATTATTCCATCTTTAAAATTAATTTACCCATTACTTGCTTTAAAAATATTACATAATTTCTTATTAAACTTTTCTATTTTTGGATCAATTTGTGCTTCTAATTCCTTTTTTCACATTTTCTAATTTTTTTACTCGTAACCATATGAATTTAGGCTTCAGCTTCTTTCCACAAATCTCCATTGATTAGATCCAAAAAATCAATAAATTTATGACTATCCAATAATAGTTTTGAAAAAGAAACAAATGACCACACATTACTTCATCGAATTTGTGTATTCTGATGAAACTGTAGAATAGATCATTCTTTCACAAATGTTTAACCAGGTATTTAGATATATTTCCTCTAAATTAATCAAAAACAAAATTTATATCTTTCTTTTTATAATAGCAAATCCAGTGAGTATCAGGATGATCAAATATATCTAAATTTACATTCCCACAATCTAAATTTTTTGGTCCATTAGATAATTCCCCAATCATAAGACATGTATCAAGTATTTAATTTTTAATTACTGAGAAAGTTTTTCTGTATTAAAATTGGATAAAGTATTATTATACTTTTTGATTATTTTTCGAAATTTTTTCTTCATCCACTTCCTTTGTTTTCCATTTTAATTTTGTCTTTTCTCAGCTAATTTTGTATCATCTTTCTTTTTGTCTATTACTTCACTTACAGTTGCTGCAGAACCACCAGCAAGAGGCAATTGGCACTAAACAAAGAAAAGTGCGAGGTTATCCACATGGGTACTAAGAGAAATGTAATAAATTTTGGATATACGAGAAATCGCACAGTCTAAGGACTGTCAGTTCGACTAAATAATCACAATTACAAGCAACTTAAATTGTAAGGACAACTTAGATAATATTGTGGGGGAAGGCAAAACAAAGAGTGTCCTATGTTGGCACAACACTTAGAAGATAGAAGATGCAACAAACCCACTAAAGAGACAGCCTACATTACACTTGTTTGTCCTCTGCAGGAATACTGCTCTGCAGTATGGGATCCTTACCAAGTAAGATTGACAGAGGTCATCGAAAAAGTGCAAAGAAGGGCAGCTCATTTCGTGTTGTCCCGTAAGAAGGGTGAGAGTGTCACTGTTATGATATGCAAGTTGGAGTCTCAGTCACTGAAACAAAGGTGATTTTCTTTCTGGCATGATCTATTTATGACATTTCAATCGTCAACTTTCTCTTTCAAATGCAAGTATATTTTGTTGATACCCATCTACATAGGGAGAAATGATCATCATACTAAAATAAGAGAAATCATAGCTCGAATGGAAAGATTTAGCTGTTCCTTTTTCCCATGCACCCTTCGAGAATGGAATGGTAGAGAAGTAGTATGAAAATGGATTGATGAACCCTCTGCTTGGCACTTAAGTTTCAATTGCAGAGAAACCATGTAGATTTAGATCTAGATGAACCAATAGTTGCTAAGTTAATGTAGCTAAAAGTAATGGCAAAAGTCCACCTTCATACTTTGTTAATCTACAACTTTTTTTCTATTTTGTTAAATATCTGATAATCTTTTTCACAACAGGAAAAACCTTATGTAATAAGTAAATTTCCAGTAGTTTTTTATCTCTCTTTCTATTTTGTGCATCAGTTAAAAAGTGATCAAAACTATAAACTTTTTCGTTATTTAATTCGTTTTTAATTGATTTTGGTTTCGTTTTGTTACTTCATACCAAACTATAATCAGTAGTAAAGTTATTCATTTATACAGACAGAAGAAATTATAAGGTTCGTTTTTCACACATTATTCCTCTAACTGCAGTTGGAGCTATTTTTGCTCCTAATGAAGCATGCTATCTTTTGCAGTTAAGTAAATTTCTCTATCAGCTCGATATCTAGATTATAAATGTTTATGATCACTACATTGTCTGCATGCTTCCTCTAATTTATTTATTCCTGGGTGAACTCTAAGTAATTTTTCGTCCAATGTAGTAAAAGGTCCACAACCTCTATAACCTGGTATATACGAAGCAATTGTAAATTATATGCAGTCAAATTAACTAACGCTTTTTCCATCTTTTTTACTTTTCCAAAATGTATGTAGTGTGCTATGCAAATGCTAATATAATATATTATACCTTTTGAATTATTGATATTGAAGTCCTGAATTTAGTTGTCATCGTTTTCTTTTATACCTAGTTTTTCACTGAAATAATTATAGTTGTTAGCAGTTTCTGCATCATGAATAATTGTTACTCTGTCAATTAAGCCATGAATGTGGAATACTGATTTCCTAATGTGTGTGGTAAATTTTCAAAAATCTTATGAAATAAGGTATGCCTTTTGGATTGTTGATAACAAAGTCATAAAATTCATCTGTATTCATATGTGTTATTCCAAATTTTTCTTTATGTTAATCTTTTAAAGCTAATTCCTTATAGTAGATAATAGCCAATCCAAAATTAATTGACTAACATCATTCATCCAAACAAATTTGATGGGTCTTCCTGAATATATCTTCATTAAGCCTTCACCATTTTTCTCAGGTGAGTTATTTCTGATTTATGTGAAGAATAGCTGATCATCTTAAGTTTGGTAAATTATCATTAATATTTCTTTATGTTCATTACTTCTACTCAATATTATTTTATTTACATTACTCTCAGAATATAATGCTGTTGATTGAGGTAATATGTCTGCATAATTAGGTAAATCAACACCTTCAATTTCTTCATCCATATAATCCATAGTAATATGTGTTTGTTAAAAGATTATTAACACATCTTTCCTTCATATGACTTTTCATGAATAAATTAATTTAACTCCATTGAATTCGACTTGCAATTTACCAACATATTGAAATATACCAACAGGTCTCAAGCAATAAACTTCATCTTTAGCATGCTTAATATACTTTAACATTCTTTCACTAACATTTACCTTTTTAGCATCATTATTCATTTTTCAACAGTACCTGTATTGTTTTTACTTTTAGTCTCTTCTTCATACTTGACTACATCCTGTATTTCTGATTCTGTATAATAATGATGAGGACATTCATAAAATTTAATTTCTGGTGTATCTCACCTGAAACCTCAATTACTTGTTTTACTTGTTCAATAGCATCCATAACTGGTTGATATTCTTTTCTATATTTTTTATATTCTGTTCTTGGTTGTTTGTTCTAAAGCTTGAAATGTTCGTCCATTTCTTCAGCTTTCTTTCTATGTCACTGAGAGTTTTTAAGAAGTTCAGGGTTGTATTTTGCAAATATTTATTACAGACAAAAAACAATAATTTAATATTTTTAACAGCTAATATTTATGTTTAAGGTTCTTGTTTAATGTTTATGTTTGACATTTATGATATTATGAAATTCTGTATTTCATTTCTGTACTTACCATCATTTGATTTTCTAGTCATATTTTCCATAAAAAATCCAAATTGAGTGTTCATACATTTAATGCACGTGCCTATAAAACCATCAAATTTTAAATTGCTTCCAATGAACTCGTTATAAATATGATTTAAATTTGTGACATCCTGTTTGAAAATATTAAGAAAGTTAATATTATCTATAACTGTGTTCATATTTTGAGTAAGTTTGTTCTAAATAAATGCAATCTATTCCTTTGGGTCTACCTCTAGTAAAATATTCTATAAATTTATCTTGATTTTCAAGAATGAAGTCATCAAATACTACTACAGAGGTATTAGATGTTTATCGAATGGAATAATTTCATCATTACTTTCAATAAAAGTAGCAATTTTTTAGATATAATTATCTTCACGTTTTTACATCTTTTTTGTAAATTCTGAGCATTTTGGGTGATCTCAACTTTTATGTATACATACAAATGATTAATTTTATTCGAATTCATCCATCCTGGTGACACAACATAATTGTCAGTCACTAATGTAGTTTTTCAACAAGTACTTGGTACTATGATTGCATATTGAATAGAATTTGGTCAGAATTTACCATAATTTTCGGTTTGTTTTCTGTCATTTATTAACATTTGTTTTTGTTAGTATAATTGATTCATTTATTTCAGTTGAGTGACAAATCGTCAGTTCTTAAAAAAGGAATTAATGGTTACAATAAGAGAAAGTTACAAAATGTTACATTAATTGGTTTTCATGCAACTTTTGTAACTCCAAATATTACATCGAAATACAGTAGACTATATTGCGATGGAGGGGCGATAGAAATTCCTGTAAGTCAGTATCGTTTAACATTTAGGAAAATTTATTCATTTGAAAAATCCAAATATTCACATTAGAGTAGAGGAAAGTTCAAATAGTGTTACTATTGAATGCGATATAAAAGTATTAATGGATACAAAGCATAGTATCGGAAGTTGAAGCCAATAATAATACTGCTAGTAATGATGTTCCTAAAATTATTCTGTTTGAACTAATCAATATAATTTTCTATCCAACTGACGGTATGTTCGGTAAACCTTCTGATTATTTCCATTGAGGGACTATTATTATTGCTTTATTTAGACCATATGCTGAATTTGGTGGACCAATAATTCATGAGCCACATTATCCTTTAGATATTCCTATTATTGATCCTATTCATGATTTATAAATTACTATAACTCATGAAAATGACGATCTGATTGACTTTAATGGTTGTTGTATAACAGTTGTTTTAAAATGGCTTAATAACTCATCAAGAAAATGGAGAGGTAGCAGTTCTACTAATTTTCTCTGTATGAGAAAATTAGAGATAATTTAAATGCACCAGACAAGGGCACAGAGATTGAAACAAATACTAGTGATGGATGGCTACATCCTCATCATGCTCAATTGTACATGAACTTTAGAATTGTTATTGCCAATCATGAGGGATCAGAATGAGATTGTCCAACATATGACGAAAAATCCAATAAAAAATTAATAGATAATTATGTGGCAAAACTGTTTGATTTTTGTCACTGTAAAGAAAGGAAATAATATCTTATCTAGAATCGAACATCCTTTTATTTCGTAAACAGCTATGTTATATTGGACTTCATCTGTTACTGAAAAATTAGCTTGGAATGACAGTCTTACTAATGGAAAAATAAGGAGTAAGAAAGTTGAGCTACTTTATCCACTGTTACAACTTGATAGATTTCTTAAAGGTTGTAAAGAAATTATGTGGGAAGGACATTTAACAGAAATTTTTGCAATGTCTTCTTGTTCTGGAGATGCAATACTTATATGGGCAGAGTATAATAATGCTGGAGTTGAAATTAATGACGTACTTCCCATGCAAGAAAAAATTGTAATAGAATCGATGGAAATTTGTCCATCAATTGTTAAATACTATCCAAATTGTGAGTTAGAACAATGAGACTATTTTCTGAAAAATCAAAAATTCTGATATCTTGAAGATGTTGCAAGACTGAGTGGTAGAAAAAATTTTAACCTAATATTGCAAAGTACTATAGCTCTGCAGAATTTGATATGCCATATTTTATATTTCATACAAATACTAAAAATAGACATTTACTTGACCATGTTAATCTATAGAAGATACATGCTAGAAAAATAGATCAACGAAATTTTCCCACAGAAGATGTGGAATATTAATATTCCAAATAGTTTTCTCAAAGTATTTGATCCATTTCTCGATATTGTATGATTTATCTTATTAAAATCAGACACTAACGTAACTACAAAATTTCATATCAAATTACACAAACTATTTGGTTAAAATGACTCATAGAAAGAATATTGTAACTTCACAAAAAATCGTCTCTGAAACTTTGCACAACTTTTAAGGAAAAAATGCCTTCATATACTTAAGTGTATGTAACAATGTATGGTAATAAATTTTTTTATCTATATAAATGAATAAAAAATCAGAAAAAGTTACAGTGGTGTTAACTTCATGTTTACATTTCCTTTTGAAGTATTTCCACAAAGATAGAGCAAATAAATTCTGAAAAATTACTATGTCAATTAGAATATGATATTTCAGATAGCTCTTGTTATATAGATTATGTTAGAATTTTGAATTTTCAAAAATCAGTTAATATTTGCGAGAGATCGATGTTCGTTGCCCATGTATACATACAAAACAATGTAGGTTGCCTGTGTAACTCTTCTCAGCCATCTGATAGCTCTGCAAATCTACAGCTCGTATTTATCCACCAGCTTATGACCTGTAGATAATACAATACTGACCTAACGCAATAGTTGACAGTACTGGCATCAGAGGAAAGGAGATAAAGCCATACACTGGCTTTTCCTGATTGTTCTGTCTCACTTACACACTGTATCTGCATCGTTCACTAAGTAGTTCATAACTTCATTCAGAGATGCCATTTATAACAAATGGGAATACACTTCGTTTTTAACATACAATACTGTTTTTAAGTCTTATTTTGAGGGTTCTAAAGGAACATTATATTTACTCACTTCAAATAAAATAGGAGAATGTGAAAAAAACAATTTATTTGCACCCAAATATAAACTGATGAAGGTAGCATCTTTAGAATGTACTTTGTCATTCAGATTTCAACCATATACACTAAGTGTGATCGAAAAAATTTGCTCCCAGAGTGTCCATGTCAGGAGAGGGTTGGCCACCCCAGCAATGGGGATAATCGAGCTCTGTCCCCTCACTTAAAGATGTTGCAACCAGATGCAAAGAAAGACAACTACCTGGACTTGGAGACGGATTTCGAAGAAATGCGGAGGGTGGAAAGCAATAAAGAGAGCAAATCATCCAGAAAAAACCCTCTGGGTTTTCTTCATATGGTGGCAAAGCTTTTTGGACTTTTTGAGAGCAGATTTTTATCTAAATTCATTCTAACTGCCCAAGTAAATAATAAAATACACTGAACTGGGGCGCCAGTAAAATTTTAATATGAATTAGTCTCTGTGAGAATAAATTAATTTTTTTCCTTATGTGCACATTTCATAAAAAAAGCTTCTACAGTTTTTCCCTTACATTCATCGTTTACATGAAAAAAATAATTATTTCGCTATAGGTGAACATGATAAGAATAAATACTCATTTTTATTAATTTTCCAAGTAATCTATACCAAAATGGGGCTTTTTAAATGAAAGTAAGTGAATTCAGACCTAAAAATGGGGGTATAGTGGTATATTTTAAATAGTCCTGGGTAACTTTGGTCAATCCCGTTGTGAGCAAGGACTGAGCCAAGTGTACTAGGACTGTTTAAAATATCCTACTACTGTTTCTACTTACGAAGACATTAAGCGAATTCTTCAAGCAAGGTATGAAGACTGTGTAACACAGACAACTCAGACTACTTAGAAGAACTCCGACCTATTGAAGCTGAATGTCACAAAATACTTAATACGACATTGATAAAATGATTTATATGCTTCCAAGCTCAGAAATCCCTGGGTGATGATGTAAATGGCTACAAACGCTATCACGCCAAAAATTTTGCGCGGTTTCCCTACCGACATTTGCCCGTGTTGCATAACCCACATCAAGAGTGAGAAACGATCCGAAGGAAATGAACTATGTTTAGTGGAATTTCTAGGGAAAGATGTCGCAGTCACTGCACAAAGGATATGTAAAGGCACGCCGTTCACGAGCACATCTGGCCCTTTCGGTGCATTAACTCCAGCCTCAGTCACTCTCAACTTTAGCTCCAAGCAAGGTCGTTCGAAACATAAGAGCACACATCCCAAAAAGTCTTGCTGCATTTTTTTTGTGAAGATAGCGATCATTGGGCACCGGACTCCATGACTATAAACAATATTTCAAAGCGCCTCAGGATACTAAAATGAAGAAATCGATATTGTCCTTGTCACACTCAAGGCCACATTGTTAAAACTGTTCGAAGAATTGAAGAGCTGCCTGCTCTTATTGCAAAGGGGGGAGCCATCACTGACAAGTCTGTTATGATTCCAACCAAACTAAGATGTCCTGCAAACCATCTGTCTCCCGTTAACAGTTCAGTAGGCAATGCCGTCATGGGACACTCAATTTTCAGCACGTTTAGTCGGCATGGATGTTTGTAACGGGATCCACAGGGGAAAGCAGCCTTACACATTGTATTTAGGATGCAGGCAGCCAATCCACACTAATTTGCTAGAAATATAATCAGTAATCTAAACCTAAAGGATATCGATAATAGGCCTCTCAGTAGATGCATTCGAATCTTCTATGACGTCCATGCCTCGCAGATTTGCGCGTATCAAGCTAAGCAGTGCCATCACTGAGTAACAAACAACATTGTGAGACGTTTTGTCTACGATCAGTCAGCGTACAAAGTCTAGTCTGCTGATAATGGGGTGGCCTAGCAAAAGGCGCTGGCGCCTGTAACTTCGATGCCCTGCTGGAGGACATTTCCTGTCACAGGGTCTTATCCTCAATTTGTTTCTTGAGGTACTGTCTGCAACACATCGAAGTTTCTCACAACACACCCTGTCAAATTAAATGCTTTTAACAGCTCATGTAATGCACTAATTGGTGACTTTTTTTCTTTGAGACTTGTAATATTTGTTGTGCAAATGTATTAATTTCATTATCGAGCTGTTCTTTTCGAATGTAAATTCTAATGTTCTAAGTAAACTGTTTCTATTTAAATGCGACATTTCTGAACAGTACCTTACATACTGGAATATTTTGTAAGTAATACCACTAAGGATGTTAAACAACAATTATCAACATCTTTTTTGTTATCTCCGTAAATAAAGGTTTAACAATGGCATAGTTTCAATTTTCTGGAATGTGTTGCATTAAAATTATCACCAAGGACAATACTTATTAAGTTATATTAACTTCTCTGAATTGCATCTCAAAGTGAAAACAACCTCTGTGAATATATGTATCTCTGCTCCTCATACAGCGTACATGTAAAAAAGTACATGTACACCACACACAGTCTTCTTGGTGCACGTTACTGGGCCCAATATTCGAAGAGATCGATTTTACTCCATGACGCAATCTTGTAGATGTTATTCTCAACAGGCTTGACGTAACATTTTTAAGGCTTCTCCAGGGATAATGGCTATTACAAGAAGAATTTACAACTTCAAGACTGTAAAAGTTATTTATTGCATAAATAGATGAAAAAATATAAATTATACCTTGATACACGAAATGACGTATTTGAACGTTAGCCAGAAACTTTCATGGTAGTAGTTAAACCCTAAGCAACGTTGCTTAGTTATATATACATTTCATACCCAAATCAACACCAGAGGAGGCATTTAATAATCGCTGCAATATATCAGAATTTGTGGCCACAAAGATAACTCTTGCTACAATGAAGCAATTGTCATCTCAAATATTCCAGCCAGGATACAACAGTGTGCATTTCTCATATGACATTCTGCTAATTGAACTATTCCAACACTCCTCATTATCTGACTGAAAGCTTCTACCTCCTGCAATCATCTATTAATTGTGCGAATGACTTAACAACGGAAGACTAAATTCTTTGTTTCAGTCCTGGTCTAGTACACAGTGTTAACCTGTCAGTAAATTTCATACCAGCACACACTTCACTAGGGAGTGAAATTTTTACCTTATTGTTTTAAATGAGTGGCACTAACATTTAAATTTCTGGCTAATTTCAGAACTCACTGGTCTGTATATTTCGTAACAGCAACAGTCGAAAAACCGTAATATTACTATTAAATGCTGCACACGTTACTTAAGACTTTAGCAATAGTATGGAGTTTGAGGGCACTGCAGGAAACATCCGTCACATTCCATCATTGAAAAGCATATGTAGAGTTACAGCTACTGTTGGAATAGTATCTGGCTGCAACACAGCTGGTATTAAATGCCTGATCATTAAACACATATAAGCGACTATATACATTGCAATTATAATGGATACGAGTCTTCAGTAGAAACAGAAAAATTGTACCATATGTTCTGAATTTGTTTTGGCTCTTTGAATAAACTTAGCAAAGGGCAGAGTCCGTATCGATGGAAATGTCCAGCAATCCATCCCTACAAATCAGTTGTTAGAATGCAGATAGCATGACAGTCGCTGGGGTATATGGCTAATTGAGTCGGTAGAAACAGCTACGAATCTATGAATGATTTGTGCCCAAATCGAACACTGGAATTAGCTCCCTACAGATCCTTGATGCGTTTCTACTTCACTAGTTATCAAACTACACTTTAAGCCAAAGAGCACAACGATAACAACAATACTGTAGACAGTGTAATGGTATGTAATTAACAAAGGTGTAAGCATCAAGTTGAGGTATCTGGTGACGCCAAATAATATTGAATACATGGAAAACACGAAACAATATAGTCTCAAAGTATAGAAATGACGTTTCTCTGAGGAGTGTATCACGTCCAGATGCTTATTAAGCTAGGGCCTACGTACTTGTGTAAAGATTGTTTGTGACTGGATGAAGAACGAAGCGAACAGTGTATGTATGCCTAAATAAGGAATAACATTTCCAGTGAGTTTATTACCTCCATTATAAAATATTGGATACAAGTTTCAGTGAAGGATTAGTCCTTTTTTTTGCCAATGGAAACAGTGGAATTGCTATGTGTAAAAAAAGGAATGCGATTGAAATACACAACATCCGTAACAATTTTCTATCATTGGCTGTAAGCTTCTCCATTGTGTGATACCTCACATGTTATTGTTATCCAGATATGAGTCCATAAGTGATTTGCTGCACTAATTTCATTCTACAGATTTTTCGACTCCGCCGACATGGACCTGTGTCATCATCACCCATTTCATAAGACCAGGCACCCGTGAACCAACTCGTATTTCAAGATTAAAAATACTCACTTCAGGTCGTTGATATATTAGTAACTGTTGTTACTCGAAGAGAACTTCGCTACAAGACTCCATAGATCAATTATGCTGATCTTTTCTGCGGTTGGCACTCAAATGGATGTCTATCGGAATCCGATTTTTATCCATTCACTTTCCATTATTACTGTAGGTCTTTGTATGAGGGGAAAACTCAGCACAAGTTACTTTTTCTTGCTGTTATACGTCATTTGATTTACTCATCAGCGGCTTTATTAATAATTCACCGTGATGCCTACAAAGATTACCAAAGCACACGTATTTTTTGTGTAAATGGAAGGCTGATTATGATGTTTCCGATGTTCTGTTTAAGCAGAATCGCACAAGCATCAGTCCAGCAATTAAAGGTTGATTGAAAAACCAAATAAATAAAGATATATAAGAAATTAGAGATAAAATAGAAAATGATTTAAATAGGATAAGTGCACAGGAAGCTGTTTCAAATTATATAGGATGTGTAATTCTAAAATAGATTTCTTATAGCCATCTTGAGAACCAGGCCACCTGCTCCTTGCCAACTCCTTGGAGAGGATCAGGGAAGAGATATCACCGTTTCACACTACAGAAGAAATATCCCAATCAAACCATGGGCTGCTCCACATTCATGAGAGGTGGTCGAGACGTTCCTGATCTAGCATATCGCACTATTGGATAGCACCTTATATTTGGTGTTTGGGGAGATTTCCCAAAACGATTTAGTGTAAGTTTCAGCTGGTCCCAAGCATACTCAGTCAACAGAATGTCAGCAAGTTGTAACCTGGAGACTTCCCTCAGATGTAAAATGCATGCGGAGAAGCCCCAGCAGCTGCCTAGTCCCCTTACAAAGAAAGAGAGTTGAATTAAAATTAAATAATATTTCCAGTCGTGGATTTTATTGTTAAGGTTGGAGATAATGGTACCAGACCCATAATTCACTTAATTAAAACCTCGATGAAATTAATCGGGCTAGTATTGCATTAAAATCAATTTCTCCAGCCAACTGAGACTACTAATGACTTGCCTGAGTAGTGAACCATCGGATAGTGGGGATAGAACAATATTAATGTTCGCCAAACAACTAATTCTGAGAAGTCACAAGATGGCGAAAATCTTTAGAAGTATCTCAGTTTACAGTCGCAGCCACGCCAGTGTTTAAGAACACTAGTCCTGCCAACATTTTGGGATCTGCCGCCACCACAGGGAAATTAGCCTGAGTACCAGGAGAACGAACTGCCCCTCCGGCACAAAGCAGTAGGAACCGTTTGAATTGCCACCCCCAGTCAAGTTGGCTATAGGGACATTTTTTTATCGGAGGATGCACACTCATCTGCTGCATCCAAGGTTACAAAATTACGAACAGACGTTCTCCCAACTCCATTTCGCTGCAGTTTTCGGTCGGCCTAACTTCGTTATTAGCAGTAGCGTCTGAATTGCCGTCGTTTTATCGTATCTGTGTTGGCTTCCTTCACTTTGGGAGCAACCATGTGTAGATTCAATCAGTGTTACTCGAGAAGGTTCACGGTAGAATGTTAGTGGCAATTTCGGCCGCCATTAACACTTTGCCGACCGGCGACACCACAGTGGTGTCGTGCGTGAAATAGCGTGTCGTGTGCATAGTATCGCTCAGTGGCCGGCGACACCACAGTGATGTTCAAAAAAATGGTTTAAATTGTTCTGAGCACTATGGGACTTAACTTCTGAAGTCATCAGTCCCCCAGAACTTAGAACTACTTAAACCTAACTAACCTAAGGACATCACACACATCCATGCCCGAGGCAGGATTCGAACCTGCGATCGTAGTGGTCGAGCGGCTCCAGACTGTAGCGCCTAGAATCTCTCGGCCACTCCGGCCGGCACCACAATGGTGTCATGAGCATAGTAATGCGCAATGGCCGGTGACAGCACTTTCATTTTGTTGGTGTTTTGTTTCGGTAACAATAAGTTACACACGTCAACAAATGTTTAGTTTTGATCAATACTTGTACAGTTCCATCATGGCAGACGAAAGAGACGATACGATTATTTACGATGAATGGGCAGCTGTCTTGTCTGACGTTCCGGACGACTTGGCCGATTGGGAAAAAGACATTGGATATAAAAAAAATGAAAGTGAAGCAGGATCGTCGGAAGAAAGTGAAACACGTCCAAGAAGAATTCGGCGAACGCTACGGTTGCCAACTGATTCGGATGAATCACACAAAGAAGACAGACTATGATTTACTGAGGACCAATAATAAATTTGAAGGATCTCCGTGTCCACACATATTTCCTAAAGATACACAGAGCGTCGTGGATATCGTAGAATTATGTATCGGGAAGGATCTATTTGAATGTATTAGAAACGAAACCAGCAAGTATTAAAGTCAAAATTGCAATAGAAAGAAACTGGACTAAAAAAAATTGCCAGATTTGTCGACGTTACGGTACCCGAACTTAGAAAGTAGTTTGGCTTGCCATCCGTGTGGGAACTATAAAAAAAAGCAAGGATCAATGATTACTGATCAGCGAATCTGTTGACAGCACACCGATATTTCGCAAAACGACGTACCGCAACCGATTCAGGTAAATATTATCATTTTTACATTTTTCCGACAACAACAATAAACCCGATAATGCTGACCGACTTTTAAAAGTCCAATTCGCAATTGATTATTTTTCCAAAAAGTTTAAAGAAGCGTTTAAACTAAATCAAAACATCTCAGTCGATGCAGGAATGATACCGTGGCGTGGACAGTTAAATTTTAAAGTTTACAATCCGTCGAATATTTACGAAATATGGCATACTCATTCGGATGCTGTGTGAATCGAGTTCGGGATACATTTCCACATTCAAGATATATTACGGCGCTGGGCAACCTTAAGTAAAAACAGCGATGGAACTACTGACATCTTCTTATGGAAAGTGGCATCACCTCTACATGGATAATTCTTATAACAGTGGAGAACGTGCAGAGAAATTACTTGAAAAGAAACTTCGAGTGTGTGGAACGATACGGCAAAATAGAGGAGTTCCGGAAAACTTAAAGCGTGCAAAAGTCAATGTGTTTGAAGCTTGTCATCAACGGAAAAGTGACAAGCGGCCGGCGACAAACTAAGTAATCAGAATTAGCACTGCCCGCGCCAAGCGAATAAATTTCCACGAGACGTGCGGACGGCAAAGTGTTAAGATACAAATACGCTGTTTGTACTGTGAGCAATCGGCGATACGATTCCGTCCATGCTAAGGCGATAAGCTTTGTCGTGTTCTTATTACGTGACTCCTCGTGGCTAACTACTTTCTTACATGATGCTCAACCCCAAAATTCAGTTCAGTTTCCCGATTGTCACGCTCTCGAGGGACTGGAAGAGTTAACGTTTATAGTTTCGTTCTTGTTGTTTTTCATGTAAATTTATCTTGTCCTACAGCAAAACGGCAGCTCGCCATATACCTCAGAACTATGGATTGCCTAAATTCCAATCTTTCTGACACGGTTTAGCATTTATGTGTTAGGCGAAATACCCTCAGACTTCAAGAAGAATATAATAATTCCAATCTCAAAGAAAGCAGGTGCTGACAGATGTGAAAATTACCGAACTATCAGTTTAATAAGCCACGGCTGCAAAATACTAACGCGAGTTCTTTACAGACGAATGGAAAAACTGGTAGATGCAGACCTCGGGGAGGATCAGTTTGGATTCCGTCGAAATGTTGGAACACGTGAGGCAATACTGACCTTACGACTTATCTTAGAAGAAAGATTAAGAAAAGGCAAACCTACGTTTCTAGCATTTGTAGACTTAGAGAAAGCTTTTGACAATGTTGACTGGAATACTCTTTTTCAAATTCTAAAGGGGGCAGGGGTAAAATACAGGGAGCGAAAGGCTATTTATAATTTGTACAGAAACCAGATGGCAGTCATAAGAGTCGAGGGGCATGAAAGGGAAGCAGTGGTTGGGAAAGGAGTGAGACAGGGTTGTAGCCTCTCCCCGATGTTATTCAATCTGTATATTGAGCAAGCAGTAAAGGAAACAAAAGAAAAATTTGGAGTAGGTATTAAAATTCATGGAGACGAAGTAAAAACTTTGAGGTTCGCTGATGACATTGTAATTCTGTCAGAGACGGCAAAGGACTTGGAAGAGCAGTTGAACGGAATGGACAGTGTCTTGAAAGGAGGATATAAGATGAACATTAACAAAAGCAAAACGAGGATAATGGAATGTAGTCAAATTAAATCGGGTGATGCTGAGGGAATTAGATTAGGAAATGAGACACTTAAAGTAGTAAAGGAGTTTTGCTATTTAGGAAGTAAAATAACTGATGATGGTCGAAGTAGAGAGGATATAAAATGTAGACTGGCAATGGCAAGGAAAGCGTTTCTGAAGAAGAGAAATTTGTTAACATCGAATATAGATTTATGTATCAGGAAGTCGTTTCTGAAAGTATTTGTTTGGAGTGTAGCCATGTATGGAAGTGAAACATGGACGATAACTAGTTTGGACAAGAAGAGAATAGAAGCTTTCGAAATGTGGTGCTACAGAAGAATACTGAAGATAAGGTGGATAGATCACGTAACTAATGAGGAGGTATTGAATAGGATTGGGGAGAAGAGAAGTTTGTGGCACAACTTGACTAGAAGAAGGGATCGGTTGGTAGGACATGTTTTGAGGCATCAAGGGATCACAAATTTAGCATTGGAGGGCAGCGTGGAGGGTAAAAATCGTAGAGGGAGACCGAGAGATGAGTACACTAAGCAGATTCAGAAGGATGTAGGTTGCAGTAGGTACTGGGAGATGAAGCAGCTTGCACAGGATAGAGTAGCATGGAGAGCTGCATCAAACCAGTCTTAGGACTGAAGACAACAACAACAACAACAACATCAGATAACTATTACTGGTCTGTAGTTTTCCCTCCGTTCTCTTCACTAATTTAGCCATTTATCCAGGCTACAGAATCCGCTGCTGTAGTCGATGTCTCTACGGTCCAGTGAGCAAAAGATTCGCAGATGAGTTTGTTCTTATCTCCTGAAAATCCTACAGCATCAAACCAAATCCAAAGCCAGGATCTACGAGGCCATTCCATTCAGCTGATTTCTACTCCCTGGAGAAACCTATTCATGATATGGGTGTGGTATGCAATGTACTTCAACGTGTTGAAAGACGAACCCTTCGTCGAAATGTTAATTGTAGGGCTGGACAATAGTGTGGAGGAGCGCTTACCGAAATTGCACATCTCTCTCAAATAATACTAGATTGGGAATAGAGGTATACATCATTTGTACATGGTAACAGCCTAAATCATAACTGACTCAGCACCAGGCATCAGGAAACTCGTTCACTCACCTATGTATAGAAATGGATGTCAATGACGCTGTTTCCATTTCAGGTGTCTGTTGCCCACCTTATTTATACACCATGGTGGTGAGTATTTCGTATTGATGTTTGTAATGGACGCATATAAGCCAAAGTGGTAATGGGTCGAACTGAGCTCAAAGCTGCCTCCACAAAGGCAGCAGCCAGCTACGTTACAAAATAATGACTGAATGTATGAATAACACCACTGTGATTAATCCAAATCGGTGACCAACGTCCATTATTGACAACCCTTCTTGCCATAAAGTAGCAGTGTGCGCATGGGAGGGGCTTGAAATGCCGTTCTATACATGGTGACCGATTGAACAGCGCACACAAACCGCTTTCTCCCATTCACGAATGTCGACACGCTAAACTCAACTGATCTGAGAACGCAGGTTTTTTGCTACCTCCATTATACGCATGGCTATAAGAAGCGATTACCGTCAAAAGTGTTGTAACGTTGTTTTCATTCCTCTTGTCTGAACAAAAACACAAGTTGTATACTTGGTAGAGGCTGAGAATTCAGCGTGCAACATATACTACTGGCTGTCTGTTACAACACTCTCCTGGCATTGTCAAAACGTGTTGTAAGTAGGCTGTTTAGGTTTTTATGTTGGTAACGCCACGTAGTCCTCTGTATGAAAATCACTGACTGTGCTGTGTGCAGTCTGTGGCTGATTTGCATTGTTGGAATATTTGCTATTGTAGTGTTGGGCAGTTGGATGTGAACAGCGCGTAGTGTTGCGCAGTTGGAGGTGATCCGCCAGCAGTGGTGGATGTGGGGAGAGAGATGGCAGAATTTTGAGAGCGGACGATCCGGACGTGTGTCCACCAGAAAGAGTAAATCTGTAATATTGGATATCATGAACATATATATATATATATATATATATATATATATATATATATATATATATATATATATATATATATATATAATGACTTTTGAACATTATTAAGGTAAATACATTGTTAGTTCTCTATAAAATCTTTCATTTACTAACTTTGCCTATCATTAGTTAGTGCCTTCAGTAGTTAGAATCTTTTATTCAGCTGGCAGTATTGGCGCACGCTGTATTGCAGTAGTTCGACTAACAAAGATTTTTGTGAGGTAAGTGATTCATGAAAGGTATAGGTTATTGTTAGTTAGGACCATTCTTATGTAGGGATTATTGAAAGTCAGATTCTGTTGCGCTAAAAATATTGTGTGTCATTGTAGTGTTGATCAGAATAAGTAAAGAGAGAAATGTCTGAATACGTTTGTGCTGCTCAACTGTTTGAAACTCAAATAACGTAAGAGATTTATCAGCACAGTCATTTATAATTTCTCAGTGCTGTAACTGGAGGAAATCCTTAACTAATTGAACTGCAGTAAAGAGCACACAGTTTGACTTTTTTAAGGGGTGCCGTTTAATGATTCAGTTAGTTATTCACATCACAGTACATTGTACACTTAGTATGTTGCACAACATTAGATATTTCTCCCAGTCTGCAGTTGTAGACAGATTACAGTTTAAGTATCTTCTGCACATTAATTACTTCTGACAAATTTTATGTTACCGCACAGTTGATGAGCAAGCGACTATGGTGTTCTTAATGATATTTGTAACAATTGACTAGAGCCGCTATCGATATGTTCGATTACTGTGAACCCCTCTCTAAGACAGCCGCCACCAACACAACCTTTGGACATGACGAAACAAGGGAAGCTCTGCGTCACTTGTTTCAGACAAACAAGCCAGGGTAATTTCGTGTCACTCGGGGCCTAGCTCAGGGATCGCGGTTTCTGACTTGGCTGACGTCGTGACGCCAGGCTGCATCATCCATATGGCACTCTGGAAACTCCACATCATTCAGGCGCCATATTGTTCGTCTGTGTAGACAGTAGCCTTCACGGTATATGCAAGGGCAGAAGCACAAGTTGATGAGGATCTGCCCTGTGTTTTAGCTAATGATGAGACATGTGTGTCTAGGGCTTTAAAGTTTTGTGATGTGTCTGGACTCTGCTTTAAACTTTTAGGCTGGTGGTTTTAGTGTATTGCAGAGTGGCTGGCTCCTCCTTTTTTTCCTTTGCGGTCAGTCAGCCATTTCCATCTGCTATACTGTTTTAGCTCCCTCTACCACTTTCTTCCTCTGTTGTCCATGTTTTACTGCTGGCGGGAAGCTTCATCCCACGCTTAAGTGTGAGTAGGCACATATTTTTCCAGGCTTGTTACCTGTTTTTTACATTCTGTTTTATCTTACTGTTCTGAGTCTTTACTTGACACCCGTCTCAATCTGTTACTGAGCGGGTGCTGAAGACCTTGCCGTCGTGCGCCCATACAACCCTCTCCATCCATCCATCCATCCGTCCTTCCATCCATCCATCCAGTAGCCTTCATGTGATATTGCACAATGTTATGCAGTTAAAGATACCTGTTATCTGACATAAATGTGACACTGTGGTAACGCAAAGATTGAACACTGTGAAAAACTGCAAGCCCATGAATAAAGCCCAAGTCTGTCTTAATGTTATGAAAAATCCAGCCAATTCAGACGCCAAACATTGTCCAGACGTACAGTGTAAGTCATCAACAAGACCACTGCTGGCCTGTATATTGTTGACATGGTTACTGAATACAACAATGACTTGTAGTCGCTGTGCAGGCAGCTTTATCCTACTCTGGAAGCCACGGGAACAGGCCACTTGGCGTGACGTGGCGGAGGGGTCGTGTCTCCGGCACACTGCAGTGTCTCCCTGTACTTTTTGCAGCATAAAATTGGATGTACTGTGTGTTTAGAGCAAGTCCATTTGCAGAAAACCAGTTAATGACTTTTCCAAAGACCTTATTTGTATCATTTTCAATTGGAACTTCTTTTACCGGATTAATAATGATGCTTGCATCATCAGCAAACAGTGTCAGTTCAGCTTCCTGTTACAGATAGGAAGCGAGGTTGTTCATATATATATACGGGGATGAAGGAGTACAGCCAGATAAGCAATTATTTAGTTGTGTAATTGGGACAGACCTCTTCCTCATTCGTGGTATTTCTAATCGACAAGTTGCTGCTCTCGTTCATAAATGTCACATAGGAGACGACACCGACTGCGTGTCCTAGTTTGCCACATCCTGGAACATGACTGCTCAGAGAACGCCTCAAATGTCTACGCTGGTCTATGAGCCATCAGAAAGGCCGCATGTTCCTGGATCCCAGAGTCGTACCACAGAGAGGAGACCACTGCTTGGGTGTCATCGCCAGACATTTCGTCCAACTTCAAGGATTCTGGGTCCAAAGTGGGGCATTTCTACGTCCTTGCCAGCCACCTGGAACAGCCTGCATTACATGCAAGGCCAGCCATAATTTTCTGGACCGCCGCTCTGACTGCAGTACTGCGTCAGCTAGGCTAGCATTCTGGTGGCCATGTAGCTTTCTTGACTCTGCACACACCGTGATATTGAAACGGTTCCTGACAACCTCACACTCCCCATTCTGAGGCAGAAGTGGCTGTTGTGGCTAGTAGTGGGATCGCTGTTGTCTGCCACGCTGCCACGTCATTAGTAAATAATGGGCTCACTCTGAGCGCTACGATTGGAATGCAGTGGGGAAATGATTTGCTGCTTCTCGGCCCAACCGAAGAACCCTTGCAGACCTTCACAGATATGTGCCTCACGTGGCTCATAGAGTCCACGCCATGATGTATTGCTGACAGCATAAGTCAGAGAAAGATTCTATCCGGATATGGTTGCTGATAAAAGTGTGCTTACAAGTGGTTGATAGTAATATGCACAGATACTCAGAAACGATAAGGAACTTGGGACCAATGAAGAGCTGATAAAAAAAATAAACCAACCAAAATAATCCAGAACAGAAACTGGTTTTACCTGCCCTGAAAATGAACGGGATAAATTCTACTTACTTTTGAAGCTATTAACATAATTTGTTACTCTGGCGTGTTTTAGAACTTTGGAACAATCCACTGGTCTAAGGTGCAGAAACGGATCCTGCAACATCTCCCAAGAACAACAGTGCCTAAATACAAACCCCATGTCACCAAACCTGGAACATAAATAACATTTCTGTGGAGAATATAAGTGGCAGTGTATATTGCATTTGTGCACTTCAATAATTTTAATGGGTAGTGGGTATTGGGTAGGTGTTAAATATATTTTTAATGATATGAGTGCATCACTCAGCTGTGGGCACGACATGATCTTTACTACTAAAATTGAGCGTCATCAGGTTATATCAGTGTCTGACATACTGAAATCTCCGGCTGTAGAAGTATTCTTAGTACGAGTAAGAGTCGAAACGTTCTACGAAATGATTACGTATGAACAGTAGCAATACGTTAACATTGTTTGATGTACAGCGTGTTGTAAACTGCATGAAAAGTTGATATTTTAATGAACGGAAATCGTCAAACCAACCTTATAATACTACCGTTATTTCAGGAACAATGAAACAGCTTCGAATATTCGAAAAACAGTTTCATATACAGACACTAAATATGCTTTCTGCAAACAACCGCATGCTCTTCAGTCTTTCACATGCACGCAACAGCAAATGAGTAATGATGGACTACGAAACTACCAACTGGAACTGGTTTTTCACCATTATTATGGCCGTATAAGATTTTGTTACGAAGGAAGTTGACGGTCAGTTTGTTGCGGTCCCAATAAAAATCTATCAGAACATCACCAGTGAAATTCCAATTTCTTAAATTGTGGTACACGATTTGAAACAACTAATCACATTGCTTTACGCAGAAAAACACTGGTTAAATATGACTGTATAGACACAGCAGAACTGTTACAACAGCAGATTAAGCAGGCAAGAAGTTAGATATTCCACTAATAACTCAAATCAGTCCCTGCTTGTAAATTAGATTCTAGACGAAAGCAGATCAGACAGTCTTAAGATACAATTTAGTTCATCATAAAAGACTTGACGTTTGCTCCATTTATTCGTGTGACACATTTAAGTGGAACATGCAAAAGCGTATAGTGTAAAATGTCTTGGTGTTGCACACAAAATATGAAGGGTAGTTATCTTATCCACTTTCAGTGTGGTAATTTACACGAAGGTTGACGAAAATATTACTCGAATGGTAACAAAAAGTCGTTCGCTAAGTATGTAAACATTTTGGTTTTGTTTAACGAATCGTTTCAGGTACTTGAGCTACTCCGAGTTTGAAAACAAGTACGAAGCCGTGGTACGGTGATCATGCTGCCATCTAAAATTACGTAAACAACTACTACATTTCTCCACCTTGTTATAATTCAGGGGTAAATTGTCTATACTAGTAATAAAGTGTTTATATCGACATACTCCATGTTACTATTTAATTGTCTTTATTTCACCTTGCTTCTGAGAAATGATATATGTTGGTTTAAAGATGGGCTTGTAAGTTCTATTAATCTCCTTTTACTGCAGCAGTTATTCCACCCCCTCTCCTCCATTGTCTAAAATGCGCGTAAAACTTTTAGGGATAATCGATACTCATTACGAGCAGCTGTAAAAAGTGCGTGACATTTCTTTAAACTTTTATTGCGCCACAAAACAGTGTGCATCATACCTCCACCCATACCTTGAACATCTTCCTCCCATCCCCTTCAACATCATACTTTTCTTCAACGACCATCCCTCACGTAACCTGACGTGTGTAGTTGCATATACAAGACTAAATGTGGAAACAAGGTTTAGGTGACTATTGACCTCAGATGTGAAGTCCCATAGCGCTCAGAGCCATTTGAACCAAGGTTTAGGTAATTTTGTTTTTTAGTATTATAACAATAAAATAACTTTTCCCTGCATCATATTTAAACATCTGAGGATGAATAACTGGATATGTCAGATTCTGTCTAGAGATACAGTCAATATTCCATACTTTCTCCCATAATTTGATGCGTTTATTGCACTGACATTAAACGACACACACACAAACACACACACACACACACACACACACACACACATACACACACACACACACAAGCTTAATCAGCAAATTATTAACTATTAAAGATTCTTCCAGCAAGAGCCAACAAATTTTACCCATTGCCTCGACAAATATAAATGGAAAAACGGATGTAGAATCAGGGAACGCTTTTGGTCTTGGGGAGACCTACTGCCTCTAAAGACAGATGTGACTTTCTTGGGATAAAAATAGGATAGTATTAACATGGGAGAGGTTGACGAAAAACATCGTTAAAGTCCCTTAATATAGATGCTATTCCAGGTCGTTGACTACATTGCTGTCATAAGCTTGTTTGTGGAAGTAGCAGATTAGGATACTGATCGAAGAAGGCTGACCGGAGTGCCCGAGGGGTTCTAGGCGCTACAGTCTGGATTCGCGCGACCGCTACGGTCGCAGGTTCGAATCCTGCCTCGGGCATGGATGTGTGTGATGTCCTTAGGTTAGTTAGGTTTAAGTAGTTCTAAGTTCTAGGGGACTGATGACCTCAGAAGTTAAGTCCCATAGTGCTCAGAGCCATTTGAACCATTTTGATCGAAGAAGAAATTTTCGACACCAGTGTTTGGCAGGATAGTGAAAAATTGTGGTTGCATGAAGTTCTTGATTAACAGATTTCATTTATACAGCATCATAATCATCGCCATCACCTCTATGAGCCATTAGACATCCACTGGTGGATAAAAGGCCTCGTCATGATTTTTCCTTGCATTACACTCTTCGTTGTATACATCCATGTTGCTCCTGTGTGGCTGGTATGTTTTATCATGCCTTTTGTGTACCCTCCATTGGGTTGCCGTCTCATGTGTTTTTTCAGTCTTTTTCTTGATCCATGTACAATACATTTGCCACATTTCGTGTCCATGTCTCTATGCGTTAAGTCAAAATTAGTGATACACACTACTTTTGTTTTCAAACTCGCCGGAACCTAACAACCCTGTTTGGTTCATCGAAAGCACTGCAAGCCATTTCTTTGTCAACTATGTGCCTTCAGCTATTCTAAATAAAAAGGCCCATCAACCTGAAATTTCTTAATTTGTACGATTTTCTCCCACACTGAAGGTGAGAAGTGCATTTTCATAAGAAAACTAATGTATTTCAGGTAGGTTTCTTTACAGTGCAACGATTCCTCGTTTCCACAGTTAAGGTATTTAAAAACGTCGTCTATAGTTGCCTCCCCCCCCACACACACACACAAACACCCCTGTACCCCTGTTATGAAAGTATACAATTGTTCTAGACCAGAAACAGCTTATGTTTGCTCTCGTCCATCTGTACACGTGAAGCTGAGTGCATATTTGTGTCTGGATCCCTTGGAATGGACCACGTCACTCTCGCAAGATTGTAACAGGACTCCACTTGCCATCTTACTCAGCAGTTGAGGCCAAGCTCGCAGGCTGACGCCGTGGTCTTGCACAAAGTGTTGTGAAGTGTTTGCTCACATTCTGTAAGGGCATTTAGGAAGGTTTTTGAGCGAACTCCGTCGTAAAATTCACGTGGATTAGTTTAGACAGCAATGCAGCGTCCCCATCAGTTTTTTCAACAACACTGTTGTGAACATTTCTTATGTGAAATTAAATTCAATGAACGGTAAACCATAAAAGTTTCCAGTGGGTATAAGCATGAAAGTATCAGCAAAGGCAAAGAGAAGCGTCAAAGATTAGCTTTGACCACTCTAACAAACTAGCTGAAAGGTTGCAGAGAATACTAAACCTGATGAATGGGAATAAGCACAGGAGGAGATATGTGACTGTGTGTTTGGTAGGGGGGGGGGGCATAGGAGTGTCACCATATCCGTCAGCAGGACTTTCAACTACTCCATCAGTCAATGACAAACATTAGAGCCGATGGTGGACTAACGCACTATTGACTCGCTGAATTCGTGACGCTCTTTATCTTGAATAAATAATGTAATTTTTCTGAAATTGTAATCATCACATCTACCGATTTCCGTCCTACTCGGATATCTCCTTCGTGATACGTCTTTTTTTGTCTTAAGAGTCTCGGTGGATTGGTAGCATTTTCCCATTTCTCTTCATTATTTAGGTGTTTTATTCCTTTACGAAATGAGTAGGAATGCCGTTCGAGATTTCGGCGAATTAAATCAGTTCCAATGAGTCACTCTGGAGCCAAGTAAGATACTGATATAGACTCTCAATTAATATTTGTTCAGTTTTATATATATATATATATATATATATATATATATATATATATATATATATATATATATATATATATATATATATACTCCTGGAAATTGAAATAAGAACACCGTGAATTCATTGTCCCAGGAAGGGGAAACTTTATTGACACATTCCTGGGGTCAGATACATCACATGATCACACTGACAGAACCACAGGCACATAGACACAGGCAACAGAGCATGCACAATGTCGGCACTAGTACAGTGTATATCCACCTTTCGCAGCAATGCAGGCTGCTATTCTCCCATGGAGACGATCGTAGAGATGCTGGATGTAGTCCTGTGGAACGGCTTGCCATGCCATTTCCACCTGGCGCCTCAGTTGGACCAGCGTTCGTGCTGGACGTGCAGACCGCGTGAGACGACGCTTCATCCAGTCCCAAACATGCTCAATGGGGGACAGATCCGGAGATCTTGCTGGCCAGGGTAGTTGACTTACACCTTCTAGAGCACGTTGGGTGGCACGGGATACACTCGGACGTGCATTGTCCTGTTGGAACAGCAAGTTCCCTTGCCGGTCTAGGAATGGTAGAACGATGGGTTCGATGACGGTCTGGATGTGCCGTGCACTATTCAGTGTCCCCTCGACGATCACCAGAGGTGGACGGCCAGTGTAGGAGATCGCTCCCCACACCATGATGCCGGGTGTTGGCCCTGTGTGCCTCGGTCGTATGCAGTCCTGATTGTGGCGCTCATCTGCACGGCGCCAAACACGCATACGACCATCATTGGCACCAAGGCAGAAGCGACTCTCATCGCTGAAGACGACACGTCTCCATTCGTCCCTCCATTCACGCCTGTCGCGACACCACTGGAGGCGGGCTGCACGGTGTTGGGGGGTGAGCGGAAGACGGTCTAACGGTGTGCGGGACCGTAGCCCAGCTTCATGGAGACGGTTGCGAATGGTCCTCGCCGATACCCCAGGAGCAACAGTGTCCCTAATTTGCTGGGAAGTGGCGGTGCGGTCCCCTACGGCACTGCGTAGGATCCTACGGTCTTGGCGTGCATCCGTGCGTCGCTGCGGTCCGGTCCCAGGTCGACGGGCACGTGCACCTTCCGCCGACCACTGGCGACAACATCGATGTACTGTGGAGACATCACGCCCCACGTGTTGAGCAATTCGGCGGTACGTCCACCCGGCCTCTCGCATGCCCACTATACGCCCTCGCTTAAAGTCCGTCAACTGCACATACGGTTCACGTCCACGCTGTCGCGGCGTGCTACCAGTGTTAAAGACTGCGATGGAGCTCCGTATGCCACGGCAAACTGGCTGACACTGACGGCGGCGGTGCACAAATGCTGCGCAGCTAGCGCCATTCGACGGCCAACACCGCGGTTCCTGGTGTGTCCGCTGTGCCGTGCATGTGATCATTGCTTGTACAGCCCTCTCGCAGTGTCCGGAGCAAGTATGGTGGGTCTGACACACCGGTGTCAATGTGTTCTTTTTTCCTTTTCCAGGAGTGTATATATATTTATATGTTTTTTATACATTTTATTCATTCTGCAACCTTACCCGTAGAAATGAGGGTCTGTTCAGGATTCGATGCAGTAGAGAGCCGAGTTGTTACCAGCCAGGACAATATAAGTACAACAATGAAACTAAAAGAAAAGCTTTTTCTCAACCCAAGGCCTTGTAATCTACATTATCATCAGATATAGAAGTTACCGATTTAGTAATTGTTCCCATAAATACTGTTATTTCAAAGATCTTAAGAAAAAGGAACAATGTATCAAACGTACTTAATCCATTCCCTACTGCAGTTAATGTCTTATGCGTACTCAAAAGAAACCACTGTAAAGGGGGCTGTAGGATTGTGATATGTAATTCACATATACTGTTACTGGGACAAAGATGAATGAGCGCACTGTAGGAGTCAGGGCCGGCGCAAGGCACGTGCGGAAGGTGCGGCCGCACGGGGCGGCACTTTCCGAGGGGCGGCAAGTCCCACACTTTTTTTCTTTTTCGTTTTCCTTTTTTTAAGGACAAACTCAACATTGATGCCCAAGAGGGGATTCGGAACCTAACCTCGGAGCGAGCGGCTTCGGGAACTGTGGTATGGCGCCTCGACTACCTGTCTGACGCCCCTGTTGAACAATGGGAGGGAGGAGGACTAATTTCTTCCTCGCCACAACACCGTCGTGTTTACGCCGGACAGGGGGAAGCAGTCTGGCGCACACGCCAGTATTTTTATGAGTGGAGCGCTGTCAGCCTATTACGCGCCGTGCATTTGCTCACAACTAATTTTGCAGAAGACGAAATCTAATTTGGAAATTCGAATGCAATGTTCGATACTACGGTTACATGTTAAGCCTGAAGCAATTTTGCTAAGCCCTTTAATGACACTTTCCGAGTGTCTTATTTTACAGGAAAAAATGGTTGAACATTACTACAGTCCAACACCTACAAATGGCTAGAAGTATTCCGAACGAGTAAATACACTGCGAGTAATTTCAAGGGATAAAGACAATGCTAATAAGCCAAGTTGACTTTCGACGTATTTTTGAAAAATTTTGCTACCCGTTTCTGAGTGACAGTTAGACGTTTATGAGCCATTAATACCTCTCTCCGCCGCCATGAACAACAATTAAACTCTGACCGGCACTTTTGTTTCACAGTACTACTAGCACACTATCACTTTGCCAACATTTATTTATTGGAAAATGCATGTGAATCCATGTTTCATCTTAGTAAACTACTGGTCGCTTTGATTCTGATAAAAACCTTAGAAAGTATGGTCTTTTAGTAACAATGCCCTCTCGTCCGCACAAAACAAAACGTTAATTTTGGCGCCTTCTAAAACGAAAATCCATAGACAGAACATTGCTTCTAAGGGTTTCCTTGCTAGCTTTGAAGCTCAAAAAATGGTTCAAATGGCTCTGAGCACTATGGGACTTAACATCTGTGGTCATCAGTCCCCTAGAACTTAGAACTACTTAAACCTAACTAACCTAAGGACATCACACATATCCATGCCCGAGGCAGGATTCGAACTTGCGACCGTAGCGGTCACGCGGTTCCAGACTGAAGCGCCTGGAACCGCTCGGCCACACCGGCCGGCTTTGAAGCTCATTTCTGTTTCACAAAAGTTTTGCAGTTTTCGTAAAGTTCGTATTTCCTTCTATTGTTCGTAATCTCTTAGAAACTGCTGCCTGATAATACATTTATCCATATCATCGGTCACACACTTATTGTGAGCTTCTTGCTTCTTCCTTCTTGCTTCTTCTTCTTGGACGCTAGTTTAACCGTAAACTCGCTGTACCTCGTCACGTGACCTAGTTCCTGGCACCGCCGCGTCACCAAGTCGCCTTTCAAAGCAGTAGGTATTGTTGCTTTCTCTACAACGAAAACGACAGAATTCATTTCGGTAGTTGGCCGAGGGAGTCAAGATTGGTCAGAAGCACTTTCATTGCGTTTCGTATGAACAGAAGAATTGGTGCGTCCGAATTTCTTGCAACTTGGAATGTAATAGGTAAGTGCTTTTCATATAACGTACAATTAGCATTGCGCATGCACGTTACTCGTAAGTTAGAATTTTCCTCCTTCAAGATTGCCTGTTACTTCAAAAATTGGCAAGTCGTCAAATAAGCACGCGTCTTCCCACTAGCTAGACTGAAAATAAAGCGAACAAAAATGAAGTGATACAACGATGACTGATTTGTTTCCTCTTATTCCATAATCAGACACTAAAAAAGTGACTCACTGAAATTGTGACAGATGTCGAGTGTCAGTTCTTAGAAATGAACAGCCGGCCGGAGTGGCCGAGCGGTTCTAGGCGCTACAGCCTGGATCCGAGCGACCGCTACGGCCGCAGGTTCGAATCCTGCCTCGGGCATGGATGTGTGTGATATCCTTAGGTTAGTTAGATTTAATTAGTTCTAAGTTCTAGTAGACTGATGACCTCAGAAGTTAAGTCGCATAGTGCTCAGAACCATTTGAACCATTTTTTAGAAATGAACAACCGCAGTGCAGTGAGTTAACATATTTCGACTAGCATTAGTACGGTCGATGCCCGGGTGTGTATTTATTGCATTATTACGTTACTCCATCTTCTTATTCTTAGTCTCTCCATTCTCTTCCGCCCCACTCTTTGACTGTTTCACCTGCGTCTGTAGTGAAATACGGCCTTATGACTTCATCTCCTGAACAGTGTATCCTACAGTAATATAATTTCCCATTTACGTGCAGTGGAATATCAGAAAATTGTCTGCTAAGTGTGCTGCAAATAAAGTCAGTACACTGACATCAACAGTTAGTTTCATGTAATCGTTCTTTGCAGGCTGGATCGAAACATGTCTGACGGTAGAAAAAGAATGTCTGGCAGTGCATATAGGAAAAGACGAGCGCTGAAGAAGATGATGATAAGAAGCAAAAGGATGCACTACAACGATATTTCAAGCCAAAGAGAGAACGACCAAGCAGCGGCGAGGGTGGAAAAATTGATCCTGAAAGTACAGAAACTAGTGGAGCTACTGCAGCTACAACTTTATCTTCATGACATGACCCGAAAGTTGACGAACACAGTACTGCGATGACCGCATACAGTAGCAATGTTGATGGTGGGCCATTCACAGCATGTTCAACAGACCTCGTCTTGACTCAAGACCTGCTCTGTGAGATTGATACATCAGGCAGAACTGAAATTAGGCCACCCGATTCGGAAAATACCGTTGAATACATTATCAGTTCACAACCATTGAAAAATGTTTATTTACGTTAACTGTAATTTCATGTCGCACAGGATTAGCTTAGCGGTCTAGGGCGCTGCAGTCATGGACTGTGCAGCTGGTCCCGGCGGAGGTTCGAGTCCTCCCTCGGGCATGGCTGTGTGTGTGTTTGTCCTTTGGATAATGTAGGTTAAGTAGTGTGTAAGCTTAGGGACTGATGACCTTAGCAGTTAAGTCCCATAAGATTTCACACAGATTTGAACATTTTTGTAAATTCACAAGGCTTATTAAAATTAGCTATATTCCTTCAATCAGGTTTGACTCCATTTTTGAGCTGGTGCCCAGCGACTGTTTTTTAAAAATCTGTAGAGAATGCCATCAATCGGTCGCAATTTTGTTTACTATTTTTTTCCCCAGATCTACACAGATTTCGGGCACAGTGTGGCTATTCTCCATGCTTTGAGTTATATTTACATCTATACCGTCATGTTGAGCGTAACTGTCAATATGACGGTTTAGATGTAAGCACATATTAAAAGCTTTGATACTGGCCACTCAGGGGTCGAAACCTAGGTAGATCTGAAAAGTAAAAACAAATATTGCGATTGGTTACTGAAATTTCTTACAGATTTGTTTAAATAAAATTCCACAAACTTTTTGTAAAAAAAAATTTAAAAAAACATAGGAGGGGGGGGGGGGCGGCAATTTAGCAGCTCGCACGGGGCGGCACATTGGCTTGCGCCGGTTCTGGTAGGAGTAGTGAATAAGATCTGTGTTTAGTTTTATTTGTGGTTTTCTTATTGGTCAGTCCGTCGTGCAGCGCTGAGACGTTCTTATTTGAAGCATGTAGCGTGTACGGCAGTTAATTTTTCAGCGAAATAGTTCTGGTGTTTCCGAATTTGGGAGAAATCATCTGTAATACTTTCATATCGCGATTAAAACACATTTATAAGGTTCTGGAGGGAATTTAGAGGTAGTTTATTTGTAATTAGAGAATTTTATAAATGTAGAGTCTTCTTATGTTTTGCAGTCTTTTCTGAATACTCATTATTTGATTTCTCAAAAACGATTTTCTTTAAAGTAAAACCACCTCCATGATGCGTAGTAAAGTTTTGAATTTTTAATTAGATTCGTTTTCTTTCTTTCAAATTTTGCATTTCATGAAACTTAAAATTTTATTTCATGACACTGTCCACATGCGCAGCAAAGGACCAACCAACAGTCAATTTTGCTCAGCAACTGAATACGTTTTCTAAAGTACGTGCTACGTGCTACGTGATGAGCAAGTTTTTGAAACCAATGTATTCATTTTTGTCTTATACAGACAATATTTTACAGAGAGCTTACAGAGCATTTGGCAAAACTGATTTCTACGAAGGAAAAATATAAAGTGTATTGGCAAAAGAAGAAGTCATTACAGAAATACGAACAATGCTTACATATTACTTTCAACACAGAATCCTGAAATACCTGTATACGACTGGGGAAAACAAGATATCACTTGGAAAATGGATCATATGTTAGAGTACTTACCGAAAACGATAGATCCAAGGACGTTTGATGCATTAGAGGATAAACGAAAGTACCGGAAAATTGGCCATACATTGGTGTACTCGCAGAAAATGATGGATCCAGCTATGTTTACTACAGTACAGGATATTCGAAAAATCTGTGTATAAACGTCGAGTCCTGTTTTCATCTGTCTGAGATGTATCTAAATGGGGCAGCCTCGATATAGTATATCTAACAACAAAAAAGACATTTGTAGGGTTTACAGAGGGTGGAACAAATACATTTGACGAAGATTTGTTTGCTGAAGATCTATACACAAACTCCACAAGAATATGGGGAAGAGTCCGCAGTGTTTATAATTTCATGCAATGAAACAATGTTTTTGTGTTATTCACAAATCCTCTTCTTTGATTGTTTGACAGAAGCAAACCAAGCAGCGAACATGTTGATCTAAAAGTTTACGTGCTTTTCAAAATATTATGAAACTCTGCAATTCAAGATACACTGCTATTACATAGTCCTGGTTATGATAAGTAACGCTGGTACGCTTTGTAAACTTTTTAGAGAGCACTCATACTGTAATTATGCCTCCCTATCTCTGTGCTACGGATAAATCAACCTCAAATACGTCTAAGAAGTAGTATTAGCTGGTCAACAATTAAGTTATATTTTTCTAGTGTAGAACGTGATACATTACCTTCCTCCACCATAAAATGTTGTTTCTTCAGGTGAAGCATTACTGAATAACCTGAGAGACCTTCAGGCGATGCAATTTCGTTTATTTAACCGCCAGTGAAACATATCCTTCAGTGGGTCAAGACCAAAAGTAATAAAAACCTGTATTATACGGTCAATAACGACAGTTACATTTTTTTCGTGGAAAACATTGTGCATTGTCTTCTTCGCCCTAAAACTGTGCTAGCTGAGGTCAAGCATTACTTTTTTCGTGGTTACACTTGTGTATTACAAAAATATGTAGTCTAAGTGATACACCACTTAAAGATCTCAACAGTATAGGAAATTATGAGTGACGGTTTGCCTGCATATGTGTGTGAGAGATGTGGAAATAACACTGTGGCACTTAATATCACTGTGCCTTTCCTTGCTACAAAGAAGGTGGAAAGACTGAACTGCAGTCGCATTTGTGCGCCAAATGAGGGCTGGGGTGTAGAGACAAAAAATGGCTCTGAGCACTATGGGACTTAACTGCTGAGGTCATCAGTCCCCTAGAACTTAGAACTACTTAAACCTAACTAACCAAAGGACATCGCACACATCCATGCCCGAGGCAGGATTCGACCAGCGACCGTAGCGGTCGCGCGGTTCCAGACTGTAGCGCCTAGAACCGCTTGGCCACCTCGGCCTGCGGTGTAGAGACAACAACATACCCCACTCTAGGGGATAAATAGGCTGGCTCTTCCATTTTTAAAGTACAGTAAACGATGGACTGTGATTGGGAGTACAAAATGTTTGTTTGTGTCTTGCATCTGCCCCAAACCCCCTTTCTCATCTCCCACTACATAACCCAACCTGCCGCTGCATGTAGGCAACTGGACAGGATGACATCACTTAATACTGTGGGTAACATTACCGACAGATATACCAGTGGCGTTCACGACTGGAAGTTAGGTAGAGAACTAACAGAAAAGAAAAAAAATATGCCAGTACTTACACTAGCTTACCTTAATAATTGAAGTTATCTATTTCTTGTACACTAGATCACTCCTGCAGTGCTTTAAGGCTGCAGACGTATCGGTGATGTCTTCGTACTGGGTGGTTATACAATGGTTGTGCAGAATGTAAGTTCCGATCGGTCACGAAATAGACACCACAGTGAAACCCTGAAGAAGCTTTGCACAAATTTGGTGAGTAGTGTCTCTAGTACGACCGTCGATGGCGTCAGGACGCTCTTTTCAGTTGTGAGCGCACTGTGAGCGAGTAAAGGTGCCTAGAGCAAAGATGTCTCCCGCCATGTAGGAGGGCCCGCTGAGAGACTTCGCTTTAATGAAGGCAGCCCACCTAACACAAGCACAGGCGGCTGCCTGCTATGACGATGGTGTTGGAAATTTGGTGTAATGCATCGACATATGTCTAGGTCGGAGCGGAGACTATGTAGAGAAGTATCTGGAAAATGTAGCCAACTCTTGCAAATAAAATGTTTCTGATTTTCACTGTGGTTTCCATCTAGCGACCGATCGGAACTTACTTTCTGGAAAACCTTCGTAACTGAAGTGCAGCTACTCTCGTCTGTGATTATCGCATGTTAGCGAAGCTTGGTAGATACGCTAATGCGTTAATGGGGAACCGATTTCACTGGAAAACAAATTGGCTTCAGTTGTTTCCACAAGGCGCAAATCTTGTGCTGCACACTCTTTGGTTCAAATGGCTCTGAGCACTATGGGATTTAACATATGTGGTCAACAGTCCCCTAGAACTTAGAACTACTTAAACCTAACTAACCTAAGGACATCATACACATCCATGCACGAGGCAGGATTCAAACCTGCGACCGTAGCAGTCGCGAGGTTCCGGACTGAAGCGCCTAGAACCGCTAGACCCCCGCGGCCGGCTGCACACTCTTTGCAGGATGGTATGCACTCGCCGTATGTGACTGTTTGGTGTAAATTCACAAGCACTTTTATTCTCGGTCCATTCTTCTTTGAAAGAAATTTGACAAGCCATAACATGAGTGAACAGTATGGCTATCGAGAAGAGAGACTGGGCGCTACTAGTGAAACTGTTTTATGAGAACGGAAGGAATTAAAGAGCTGCATTGAGAGGGTGTCACCAACTGAAAAGCCAGAGGAGAGGGCTCCATATCATTAAATGGTTTAAAGGAGATGATAATGAAATTCGGAGACACGGATGAACTTGGTTTGGCACCTTGAAGAGGAAGGTGTCCTATTCCGCCGGAAGTTATTGACGAGGTTGTTGTTGCTGTAACTAACCTGCAGCATGTTCCCTGGGTAATGCTAGTTCTCGCGCAGTCTCACGAGAATGGTCCATCCCATGGTCAAGAGTACGGGAAGTTTTCTGCCAATTTTACACTGGTACCCATACAAGACCCAGACAGCGCAGCAACTGAAACTTCACGATGCGCAACAACGTTCTGAATTTGATTTTCGGTTTCTGGCGCTGATCGAATTTGATGACATGTGACGGCATTATTCTCTGGAGTGGCGAGGCACATTTTGGATCATGGGGTGCAGTGAATACACAGAACTACCGAATTTGGGCTACTTTTAACCGAGTGTTGTACACTTGGAGCCATTGCACTCGCCGTATGTGACTGTGCCGTGTGGATTCACAAGCAAGTTTTCCTCGGTCCGTTCTTCTTTGAAAAGAATACGACCCTAGGGTCTGTCTGATGTACCGTGACGTCTGCACGTTATCAAGACCTACATGTACTGCATGTGATTCTCCTTCGGAAGAGTTCAACTATGTGGAATCCACTGTTTTCATGCAAGATTGGGCAACATCTCATGTCGTCGGCCAGTGAAAGATCTGCTTAATCTTCTTAATGCAACCTTCCACGAACGTGTTATCTCTAGTCATTTTCCAGATGATTGGCCTGTAAGATCACGTGATTTCAATCTACGTGACTTTTCGCGCTAAGGATATCTGAAAGAACGAGTTTTCCAGAAACGCGTTCGGTCTCTACCTGATCTGAAGGCCAGTATAAAGTAACACGTTGCTCAAATTCTGGCGGAGCTGAGCTGCTGCGAGCGACTGTTGATCACGTTGTTTTACGGATGTAATATCTCGTCGATGACTCCGGTGCTCATATTGGATAAACTCTCCGAAGGCAGTGGTTAATAATAAAATCAACATTATGGCTTTCGCAGATGTTTGAAATTTTCTCCCCGTCTCCTGTTCCTAATCCACTAGTTTTGGAATAATTTCTATACGTCGTTCTCGCATTTACAACGCCAAATTTACAGCTGGTGACCGAAACTGGAACGAATACTTTCCACTTTAAATGGTCTCCGATTTAGAATATCTACGACGTTTCGCTGCCATACTATAGTTGCAGCCCACACTGGACCTCTGTGGGAGTTTTACTCCAATTATAACCACCTGCTGTGATGGATGCGTTTTTATTAACAGCGTTATAAGTTCTTTCTGAATTCAAAAATTCGCTTAAGAAGTAGGCCTGTCTTCTGTAAATGAATTCCTAGTTATATTTTACATGTTTCAGGCAAGAAAGCTTCATTTCACAGATGATATAGAACAAGCTAACACTTGGTTTAAGAATCATGAAAGAAGGTTGTATACATGGAAGAACCCTGGAGGTACTAAAATGTATCAGATAGATTACATAATGGTAAGACAGAGATTTAGGAACCAGGTTTTAAATTGTAAGACATTTCCAGTCGCAGATGTGGACTCACCACAATCTATTGGTTATGACCTGTAGATTAAAACTGAAGAAACTGCAAAAAGGTGGGAATTTAAGGAGATGGGACCTGGATAAACTGAAAGAACCAGAGGTTGTACAGAGTTTCAGGGGAGCATAAGGGAAAAATTGAAATGAATGGGGGAAAGAAATACAGTAGAAGAAGAAGGGGTAGCTTTGCGGGATGAAGTAGTGAAGGCACCAGAAGATCAAGTAGGTAAAAAGACGAGGGCTAGTAGAAATCCTTGGGTAACAGAAGAAATATTGAATTTAGTTGATGAAACGAGAAAATATAAAAATGCAATAAATGAAGCAGGCAAAAAGGAATACAAACGTCTCAAAAATGAGATCGACAGGAAGGGCAAAATGGCTAAGCAGGGATGGCTAGGGGACAAATGTAAGGATGTAGAGGCTTATCTCACTAGGGGTAAGATAGATACTGCCTACAGGAAAATTAAAGAGACCTTTGGAGATAAGAGAACCACTTGTATGAACATCAAGAGCTCAGATGGAAACCCAGTTATAAGCAAAGAAGGGAAAGCCGAAAGGTGGAAGGAGTATATAGAGGGTCTATACAAGGGCGATGTACTTGAGGACAATATTATGGAAATGAAAGAGGATGTAGATGAAGGTGAAATGGGAGATATGATACTGCGTGAAGAGTTTGACAGAGCACTGAAAGACCTGAGTCGAAACAAGGCCCCCGGAGTAGACAACATTCCATTGCAACTACTGACGGCCTTGGGAGAGCCAGTCCTGACAAAACTCTACCATCTTGTGAGCAAAATATATGAAACAGACGAAATACCCTCAGACTTCAAGAAGAATATAATAATTCCAATCCCAAAGAAAGCAGGTGTTGACAGATGTGAAAATTACCGAACAATCAGTTTAATAAGCCATAGCTGCAAAATACTAACACGAATTCTTTACAGACGAATGGAAAAACTGATAGAAGCCAACTTTGGGGAAGATCAGGTTGGATTCCGTAGAAATACTAGAACACGTGAGGCAATATTGACCCTACGACTTATCTTAGAAGAAAGATTAAGGACAGGCAAACCTACATTTCTAGCATTTGTATACTTAGAGAAAGCTTTTGACAATGTTGACTGGAATACTCTCTTTCAAATGCTAAAGGTGGCAGGGGTAAAACACAGGGAGCGAAAGGCTATTTACAGTTTGTACAGAAACCAGATGGCAATTATAAGAGTCGAGGGACATGAAAGGGAAGCAGTGGTTGGGAAGGGAGTAAGACAGGGTTGTAGCCTCTCCCCGATGTTATTCAATCTGTATATTGAGCAAGCAGTAAAGGATACAAAAGAAAAATTCGGAGTAGGTATTAAAATCCATGGAGAAGAAATAAAAACTTTGAGGTTCGCCGATGACATTATAATTCTGTCAGAGACAGCAAAGGACTTGGAAGAGCAGTTGAACGGAATGGACAGTGTCTTGAGAGGAGTATATAAGATGAATATCAACAAAAGCAAAACGAGGATAATGGAATGTAGTCGAATTAAGTCGGGTGAGCTGAAGGAATTAGATTAGGAAATGAGACAGTTAAAGTAGTAAAGGAGTTTTGCTATTTGGGGAGCAAAATAACTGATGATGGTCGAAGTAGAGAGGATATAAAATGTAGACTGGCAATGGCAAGGAAAGCGTTTCTGACGAAGAGAAATTTGTTAACATCGAGTATAGATTTAAGCATCAGGAAGTCATTTCTGAAAGTATTTGTATGGAGTGTAGCCATGTATGGAAGTGAAACATGGATGATAAATAGTTTGGACAAGAAGAGAATAGAATCTTTCGAAATGTGGTGCTACAGAAGAATGCTGAAGATTAGATGGGTAGATCACATAACTAATGAGGAAGTATTGAACAGGATTGGGGAGAAGAGAAGTTTGTGGCACAACTTGACCAGAAGAAGGGATCGGTTGGTAGAACATGTTGTGAGGCATCTAGGGATCACCAGTTTAGTTTTGGAGTGCAGCGTGGAGGGTAAAAATAGTAGAGGGAGACCAAGAGATGAATACATTAAGCAGATTCAGAAGGATGTAGGTTGCAGTAGGTACTGGGAGATGAAGAAGCTTGCACAGGATACAGTAGTATGGAGAGCTGCATCAAACCAGTCTCGAGACTGAAGACCACAACAACAACAACATAGAACAAGATAGAGATAGAACAAGGAAGAAAAGTTTATAAGTATCCGTAAAAATGTCCTTATCCTCATTAAGCATTTCTGACATCTTTCTGGTGGAAATCTTTCTGCACTTCCTATAGCATACAGAATACAGGGTTCATTTCTTCAGCATTGTTTCTTGGAGTACACAGGCCGATAGAAACTTCGCATGTTTTCAAGTGCACTAGAAGGAAAACATGTGTGGTATCCTTCAGATTTTATGGTGTCGGTAAGGCAAGAAAACTGTATTTCTTCACAAACGGGAAATCTCACGTCCTTCATGTTGTTCAGGAAACCTCTGGCAAGCTGAGTGCCTGCCGTTGTTGCCGAGCGGTTCTAGGCGCTTCAGTCTGGAACCATGCGACCGCTACAGTCCCAGGTTCGAATTCTGCCTCAGGCATGGATGTGTGTGATGTCCATAGGTTAGTTAGGTTGAAGTAGTTCTAAGTTCTGGGGGACTGATGTTATGTCCCGTAGTGCTCGGGGCCATATGAACCATTTGAACAAGCTGGGTGGTATTGTCCACAGGCTGTTCACAGCGAACGATGGTTTCGAAAATCTCAACAATAATTTCGAATAGAGCTCCAGCAGAAGTAGTTGGGAATAAAATTTCCACCTACCTCACCGTATGCACCGCTATCGACCCCCTCCCCCTCGCACAGACCAGCTGGTGATGTCACTGTTGTTGTTGCTATGGCGACAGCCTTTGGCTCTGTCCATGAGATTGAGGGGAAGGGAAAGCTACTTCACTTGAACAAGTCAGGATTTCGCCCTTGCCGCTGGAAGAGAGTATAGTTTAAAACAGAAAAATACGTTTGGAGTAAAAATGAGCCTACGTGGCGAGAGAAATAACTTTTTTAAAAGTGTGGCTAGATAAAAAAAAATTGGTGAAGTGCCACTTCACCTACTACACCTGTGATACAGTACTCCATATATAGCTGAAATCAAATATTGATTAGGTCTTACAATGATCCCAAATTGCAGGGATATTCATTGTTTCAGGTCGCCCGCTGTTCAGATATCACAGAAACGTTCTATGCTATTAAGATCGGGTGATTTAGACGAAAATTCGAGACAGCACTGTGTGCCTGGGTGTTCTTCAAGCCAAGAATGTATGCGTGCAAACACTTCATCACGGTAGTTGTCGTCTTGAAAAATGAAAGTGTGTGCAATGTACTCATCATGAAGATGAGAAGAGCCATAGCTGGCCAGCGAGAATATTCAAATATTCATCAGAGTTTACGATCACGGTGACATGAAGCTGTGGACACAAGTCATAGTACTAAAAAGACCTCAAAAACACCATAGAAGTACCTGCAACCTGAACTACATCTTCCACACACTACTGGTTAAACACCTTGGTAGGCCCACGGCGCATTCAACGCACTGCATAGTTTGAAGAGACAAATTCGGGACTCATTGTGCCGTTCTTCAGGTTCACATTCAGCTACTGTCCAATATCTGCGTTGTCTGGCGCGTTAAAGAGATGCAACCTCATTGTGCCATTGTGGGTAATGTCCCTTTGCGATTTGCCTGATACCAAATGTCGATTGCATGCAGTTGCCACAGTGATGCTCTCTAGGAAAGGGACAGTTGGTAGCAGTTAATGTCAGGTCTTAAACTGATTATCATCGACAAGGCGTGAAACTCTTCTCAGTCACAGTCACTGGCGACTTCCGTCTGCTGGCAGCTTGTATCTTTGGAAACCGTAATGCGGTACATCTTGGTCGTTCTTGCACCTTTGACATGTGGCAGACAACCAGGGTGCGACGCGTCTAAATTAGTTTTCTGTGGAACCTCGTATGCTTGAGGAAAGCTTTTGATACTTGCAGCTCGTTGAACTGAGGGTATTCAGACGCTTTCGACCTGTTACTACAAAGGATTTGGTGAGATAACGGCTGGCTTAATGGATTCAAGTTTTGCCTAAATCGGACTACACAAATCAAAATCATTTCTCACGTTCCGTTTCCATTCGAATTGTTTCAGGGAACTCTACGAATCTGTAATAGTTAAATTTAAGTGAAGGGCATGATATCCAGCATCCAGTTCTAGTACAAACATCTGAAGGTTGAAGTCACTTACAGTCATTCTATTTGACTCGTAAAATCACGGCCTGCAGTTTCATGATAACATTTTGATTTTTCTTTTTGTGATGATGTAGATGTTGCATGTTAAAAAATGTTAGATTTGTTCTACATAATCACACATGCTTGGTAACTGATGCTGTTCTCTCACTAGATCATTGTTCAGGGCGTATCAAAAAGAATCATTTAATTTAAAAATATCGTAACTATTACGTTATTTGAAATGTGTGAGTGAGCAATGTACTATTGTAATGAGCAAACTCTCGAGTTTTGCATGGTTTCCGCTAGATGGAAGCAGTTTGCGCCCAATACAGTTCTAATAAAAATCGTGTCGGGAAAACAGAGTTTTGTGTTCTACGTTTTGCTCAGTGCGCGTCAGTAATAACTGTTCAGCTTGACCTTAGTACTAGGTATGGTGTGGATCCTCCTACAGCACAGAGCATTGGACGATGGCGGAACAATTCCGAGTTCCGAGAAACAGTTTGTTTGTGTAAAGGCAAATCGCTGGGCCGTTCCCGAGTGTTTGATACAGACGTCGAACGCATCCACCGTTGTTTCACAAGGAGTCCTCTGAAATCCGTTCGTCATTCAGCTCGACGGCCCAATATGCCCCCGATGACCGTCTGGCATGTGTTACGTTGACATTTACACATGAAACCATACAAAATTCAGCTACTGCAAACTCTTCGTGAAGGTGACAAATAACAACGTGTGGAGATCTGTAATTTCGTTCTCAGCAAGATAGAAAAAATGGTTCAAATGGCTCTGAGCACTATGGGACTTAACATCTATGGTCATCAGTCCCCTAGAACTAAGAACTACTTAAACCTAACTAACCTAAGGACAACACACAACACCCAGGCATCACGAGGTACAGAAAATCCCTGACCCCGCCGGGAATCGAACCCGGGAACCCGGGCGCGGGAAGCGAGAACGCTACCGCACGACCACGAGATGCGGGCAGCAAGATAGAGGATGACAGTTTTCTTCCACGCTTAATGTCTAAGGACGAGGCAACATTCTATTGAAATGGAAAAGTGAACCGTCATAATGTGAGAATATGTGGTACGGAAAAACCACATGAAGTTTTAAAACATGCGAAGGACTCTCCAAAATTTATTGTGTTTTGTGCAGTTTCACGTTAAAAGGTTCATTTTTCTTTGCCGAGAACATTGTTACAGGAAGCACATATCTCGATATGCTTGAGAACTTTCTTATCCACAGTTGGAGACTGACTCGAGCGACTTCATTTACCACCGCCACCGTGGCATCTGGAATCTGCGAGAATTTTTAAATCAAAGGATTACTGAACGACAGATCGCTCGCATTAGACCAAATGATTCAGCGTTTCATTACTAGCCTCCAACATCACCGGATCTGACTGTGTGTGATTATTTCTTGTGGGAGGTTTATAAAAGACTCTATTTATGTACCTACGTTACCAACAACACTGAATGAACTGAGACATCGCATAATAGCACCTGTGTAAGCTGTAAGTTCGGACATTTTCGCTGGAGTGTAGGAACAATGTGAATACCACATTGACATAAGCCGTGCATCTCAAGGAGTGCGTATTGAACACCTATGAAAAGGTATGAAGAAAATCTTTTCAAGTTTTCCGTTCATCAAAAACCAAAATTCATTTCATTTTTTTTTTTTTTTTTTCGTCGTCAGTCTACTGACTGGTTTAATGCGGCCCGCCACGAATTCCTTTCCTGTGCTAACCTCTTCATCTCAGAGTACGCCCCGACTCGTAGAACATTATCCTTTCGTTGATTATTCAATCTTTTTCTCATGGTAACCTCCCCCTTGGCAGTCCCCTCCCCGAGATTCGAATGGGGGACTATTCCGGAATCTTTTGCCAATGGAGAGATCATCATGACACTTCTTCAACTACAGGCCACATGTCCTGTGGCTACACGTTACGTGTCTTTAATGCAGTGGTTTCCATTGCCTTCTGCATCCTCATGTCGTTCATCATCGCTGATTCTTCCACCTTTAGGGGCAATTTCCCACCCCTAGGACAAGAGAGTGCCCTGAACCTCTATCCGCTCCTCCGCCCTCTTTGACAAGGCCGTTGGCAGAATGAGGCTGACTTCTTATGCCGGAAGTCTTCGTCCGCCAATGCTTATTTCATATGAACATTTATTAGTTTCAGAAATATAGACATGCCAAATCGTATAATTCTGTATTACATTATTGGCCATTAAAATTGCTACACCACAAAGATGACGTGCTACAGACGCGAAATTTAACCGACTGGATGAAGATGCTGTGATATGCAAATGATTATCTTTTCAGAGAATTCACACAAGGTTGGCGCCGGTGGCGACACCTACACCGTGCTGACATGAGGAAAGTTTCCAACCGATTTCTCATACACAAACAGCAGTTGACGGGCGTTGCCTGGTGAAATGTTGTAGTGATGCCTCGTGTATGGAGGAGAAATGCGTACCATCACGTTTCCGAATTTGATAAGGTCGGATTGTAGCCTATCGCGATTGCGGTTTATCGTGTCGCGACATTGCTGCTCGCGTAGTTCGAGATCCAATGACTGTTAGCAGAATATGGAATTGGTGGGTTCCGGAGGGTAATACGGAACGCCGTGTTGGATACGGTCTCGTATCACTAGCAGTCGAGATGACAGGCATGTTATCCACATGGCTGTAACGGATGGCCACGTCTCCATCCCTGAGTCCACAGATGTGAACGTTTGCAAGACAATAACCATCTGCACGAACATTTCGATAACGTTTGGTGCAGCATGGACCATCAGCTCGGAGACCAAGGCTGCAGTTGCCCTTGACGCTGCATCACAGACAGGAGCGCCTGCGATGGTGTACTCAACGACGAACCTGGGTGCACGAATGGCAAACCGTCATTTTTTCGGATGAATCCAGGTTATGTTTACAGCATCATGATGGTCGCATCCGTGTTTGGCGACATCGCGGTGAACGCACATTGGAAGCGTGTATTCGTCATCGCCATACTGGCGTATCACCCGGCTTGATGGTATGGGGTGCAATTGGTCACACGTCTCGGTCACCTCTTGTTCGCATTGACGGCACTTTGAACAGTGGACGTTACATTTCAGTTGTGTCACGACCCGTGGCTCCACCCTTCATTCGATCCATGAAAAACCCTACATTTCAGCAGGATAATGCGCAACCGCATGTTGCAGGTCTTGTACGGGCCTTTCTGGATCCAGAAAATGTTCGACTGCTGCCCTGGCTAGCACATTCCTCAGATCTCTCACCAATTGAAAACGTCTGTTCAATGTTGGCCGAGCAACTGGCTCGTCACAATACGCCAGTCAGTCCTCTTGATGAACTGTGGTATCGTGTTGAAGCTGCATGAGCAGCTGTACCTGTACACGCCATCCAAGCTCTGTTTGACTCAATGCCCAGGTGTATCAAGGCCGCTATTGCGGCCAGAGGTGGTTTATCTGGGTACTTATTTCTCACGATCTATGCATCCAAATTGCGTGAAAATGTAATTACATGGCAGTTCTAGTATAATATATTTGTCCAATGAATACCCGTTTATCATCTGCATTTATTCTTGGTGTAGAAATTTTAATGGCCAATAGAGAATGTTTACAGTACTTTTGGCATTCATAAGATTATAACTCACATACATTCCACTATGGGCTCTGCTTCCATTTGTGACTGAAATTTTCTTATGGTGCTGCTGTAACTCAGATGTCAGGTGGTCAAACCTTACTTGCATGCAACATTTCCTGGTGCTGTTATGATATCTGAAGTTCTAATAAGTTATATTTCTTTGATACAGCAGTGATTGACAGTGTAGAGCACTTGGTGTTTTTGCAAGGATCTTAACTGTACTCTCCCTGTCATTCTACGGTCACATGTGCAGTTTCGAGGCTGTGAAGTGCATAATCATTGTTGCAAATTGCTTGGATGTAAAAAGAAATGGAATTAATGGCGTTTAGTGCTTTTGCCTGATTTCTTGCATTTTTAGGATTGTTTTTAATTTTTTTCTATGGCATGACTATGTTGATTATATTCTTGGATCTTCATTATAGAATCTTATTATGTTCCCTCCCATCCTTGTGATCTTATTGATACTGATGATTAGTGATAGTGAACCGCTGATTTTCTTTTCTATTTTATGTGAATTTTGTGATGAAGTATGAGAAATTTGGTTGTGTCCATTTGTGAATCTTGTTACACTAATCTGGTAGACTATACATGATGGGGTAGGTAATACATCTTTTTAGTTTTGATATTTCCATTATTGTGACCCAGAACTGCGTACTTTTCCTCACTACTTTCTGAGATATTTCTGTCATAGTTTTCATTTTAGTTTCTCCCTGTGAAGCTGTGGCAGAGAACTTTCTTAGTGTCTTGAGGTAAAGCTGATTCACAGCTACAATTTTGATTTATTAAAAATGCATAGAGTGCTTCATTTCATGTGGGGACCAGGAGCAGCAGGCTAAATAATAGAACTGCAAATCCTGTGCTTGTTCACAGTCAAATGTTAGTGGTATCCTGTTCACATCATTGGCTTATGGACTGTATTGCTCATCTCATGAGTCCTCTCACCTTAGTTTGACACTTATTTTGTGTTGATCTGTTTAAACTGAATGTGTGATATGAGAGATGTTTTGTTTGTTCCATACTTGTAGTTTGAGTATAATTACATCTTGAGAATGAATTTGTACACCTTGCTGTGATAGAATACCGTTTAGATTCTTTGGGGAATATATGAGATTTTTATAACATGTGTTTTGTGAGTGTGAGGAACCCCAGATGCTAGCAGTATTAGTTCATTTCCATTTTTATGTATTATAATTGGACTTTATTTCAATTTTATAAATGTATGTCAGTGTAGCTCTTCTACAATCAGCCCTGTGCTTTTGAAAACTTTGAAAAATTTTGTCTGTTGAAATGTAGGCTATCAAGAGCTAATTATGAATAACATTAGCATTATCAGAATTGTTGTATCAGAGAAGGAATAAACTTTAAACATGAGCTTGTGGGAAGAGTTCTCTCTATAGTTCTGAAGTATGATGATTTTAAGTGTCTGTAAACTCTGATGGTATTAAATTTATTGTAAGTTTGTTCAAGGGTGAATAATGTGGTTACTTATTTCCTCCAGGTGTTTTATGTGATATTGTCTTAGGAATTGGTTAGAAGTGAAGGCTGGTGTTGACTCTCTCCAAGTGGAGCTTGCTGCAAGGTGAATTTTTGTTGTTGCTATTTTTGTTGTTGTTTGGATATAGCAGGGCATTTGTCAAACTTATTACAGAAGCTAGTATGGCTTATTAGGTGATATGTAATTTAGTGAGACAAAGGATCTTCAAGCTGATGATTTATGTGTTTTTGCAGTCATGAAAGAATAGGTCCATAGACATAGCTTTTGTGATTTGCTACTACAAGGAAGAATGCAGCCAAGTTACTATTTGAATTAAGAAGCAATTAAAGTGCTTTTAGCCCACTAGTAATGAACAAACCCTGTTTTTCTTGCAAGCCATGATAGTTTTTGACCTTCTGTAACCCTGTAATTGGAAGGAGACTAACTGTTTTTTGTTGGCAGAATGTGAGAGGTCATATCATGATAATAATATTAAAAGAGTAGACCACCATAGAATTATTGAAATGAAAATTTGGTTGTTGGAGACAGGGAAATGACTGTACTTAGAACATGCAGATAAGTATGAGGATATCAGATTTTTTGTGAGTTACCACTCTGAAACATAATCTTGGAAGTAACTAGGTAGACAATCTTTTGATGGTTCAAGAGATGAAAAATCTTGATGAGTAACATGTTTTAAATAATTCTTGTCTTTTTTTGCATTCTTCAGTTTTTAAAAGTGATGTATTGTTGTGTTATAATTGCTGACAGGAATCCTGACTGTTTCTTGGTACTTTTCTGACTAGTATTTCTTCTGCTTGCACTCATGCACTGGGTGGTAAATATTATGTAACGCTAAGTTGGTTAAGCACATTTTTAGTTCTTGATTTTCTTGTTGTTACTCCTTCTCCTCAAAGTGCTAAGCCTGAAACTACCCAACAAACCTAGCATATCAAATTTTGTGCTTACATTTTTTCACAGCTATTTCACGCTTCCCTGTATTTTGAGTAATAGTGTATGGATCTTCATAATTGTGTCTTACTAACAGTCAAGGTACCTAATCATTAATGACTATCAAACTCAGATCCGAGATGAAGGAAACAGGAGAACTACATGTAATGATTTATAATAATCACGTTTTTTGGTGTTATAACAGACTTATTCAGCTACCGTTGTCTGGTGAAGCTTATAGATTTATTTTATTTGTAGCACATTAGCTTTAGTGCTGATGGACGTCTATTGCAGCATAGCAGTTGTCCTGCGACTACTGATAGAGTTATAAGCTTTATTTTGTCTTGGACTTAATATCAGACTATTTTCACATTAATAGGTTAATTGACGATTTCGTTGTTATTTTGTGATTATGATAATGAAAATGTTTCAAAATAAAAGAATAAGGATTCAGCCAACTTACGCAAGTAGTTTGTTTAGTTTAGTACTAGAGTTCTCTTGGTAATATGTAATATGGGAACCAATTGTTGACATTGCTAAGAGTAATCTTTGATGGTGTTATCAAAGTGATTTGAGGTATAATGACAGTCTTTGACATAAGTTGTGATAAGATGCTCTCTTAAGTCCGATGTACGAAGACAGTGCGTACTGTGACTCCCCTGTCACGGAATAATTTATTTTGTACACTGACGGAATAAAACCCACACCACGACGGGTGTGTGTGAGAAAAACGGAAGCTAGTAGATGTGTTTTTGCATCTGAAAGATGACGAAGTCTTTTGAGGTTTAGTTCCAGTTTCATAAGAGTGGCGTTCGTAGCGCCTCTATAGTGATGAAAATCAGGTTTTCTTCAAATGCCTTTAAAACGAAAAAACGCCAGTATCAACAGATCACCGAGTTTGAACGAGGTGAGCCGGTCGCGGTGGACGAGCGGTTCTAGGCGCTTCAGTCCGGAACCACGCGACTGCTACGGTCGCAGGTTCGAATCCTGCCTCGGGCATGGATGTGTGTGATGTCCTTAAGTTAGTTAGGTTTAAGTAGTTCAAAGTTGTAGGGGACTGATGACCTCAGATGTTAGTCCCATAGTGCTGAGAGCCATTTGAACCATTTTTTTAATGAGATTGTGTAATAGGGATACGGGAAACTGGATGTTCCTTCTGCGATATTACTGAAAATTTTGGCAGGAATGTAGCCATTGTACATCATTGCTAGCAGCGTTGGTCACGTGAAGATAAGGTCGCAAGAAGACCGGGCTCGAAATGGCCATGTGGCACTACCGGGAGGTAAGAGCGTCGTGTTTGGAGTATAGCTGTAGCGCATCATACTGCTTCTGCAGTAGAAATTCGGGAATTAGTTAGTAGAATAGTGACACGACGAACGTCTACAAATGGGCTAATTCGAGGACAGCTCCGATACAGACAGCCTGTAGCATGCATTCCACTGACCCCAAACATCACCGTTTTCGACTTCAGTGGTGTCAAGTGAGAGCTCATTGGAGAGCGGATTTGAGGTCCGTTGTGTTTTCTGCTGAAATCAGGTTCTGCCTCGGTGCCATTGATGGCCATGTGTTGGCTAGGAGGAGACCGGTTGAGCACTTGCAACCAATTTGTCTGCGGCTAGGACATACTGGACCTACACCTGGAATTATGGTCTAGGATGCTATTTCATGTGACAGCATTAGAGCTCTCGTGGGTATCCCGCACATCCTGATTTGTACATCAGTCTGACGATTCCTCCTGTTGCATGAACAGCATACAATTGAGCGTTTTCGCTCGCTCACGTACCGCTCTTTTAACGCAACATGCTCTACAGAGTGTCTACATATTGCCTTGTCCTGTTCGATACCAATCCTGTTCTCAATGGAGCAAGAATGGGACATCATTGGGCGATGACTCTAGCGTCATCCACAAACAGCATTAACCGTCCCTCTATTGACCGAAGAAGTGCAACAAGCGTGGAACTCCACCGGATAAAGTAACATCCGGCACCAGTACGACACAATGCACAATTCAACATTCTAGCGGTTACACCGTGTTCATATTTGCTATGGATTGCCTCGCACTTACGTTAACCTATGATACTGGACCATTAATCAATTAAATATTACCTAGACGAATGTGTTCTCCAAATTTCATTACCTTAAGTTAATTATTTATTGGTACTGCGATATTTTTTCCGCCAGTGTGGGCATCACTAAATGCGCTCTATCAGTGTGCCAGTATGCGCTCTACGTGATTTTAAGCTTAGTATCATTATTTCTCATTGTTGTTGTTGTTGTGGTCTTCAGTCCTGAGACTGGTTTGATGCAGCTCTCCACGCTACTCTATCCTGTGCAAGCTTCTTCATCTCCCAGTACCTACTGCAGCCTACATACTTCTGAATCTGCTTAGTGTATTTATCTCTTGGTCTCCCTCTACGATTTTTACCCTCCACGCTGCCCTAAAAAAAAAAAAAGCACTATGGGATTCAACATCTTAGGACATAAGTCCCCTAGGACTTAGAACTACTTAAACCTAACTAACCTAAGGACATCACACACATCCATGCCCGAGGCAGGATTCAAACCTGCGACCGTAGCAGTCCCGCGGTTCCGGATTGCAGCGCCAGAACCGCACGGCTACCGCGGCCGGCCACGCTGCCATCCAATACTAAATTGGTGATCCCTCGATGTCTCAGAACATGTCCTACCAACCGATCCCTTCTTCTAGTCAAGTTGTGCCACAAACTTCTCTTCTCCCCAATTCTATTCAATACCTCCTCATTAGTTATGTGGGCTACCCATCTAATCTTCAGCATTCTTCTGTAGCACCACATTTCGAAAGCTTCTATTCTCTTCTTGTCTAAACTATTTATCGTCCATGTTTCACTTCCATACATGGCTACACTCCATACAAATACTTTCAGAAACGACTTCCTGACACTTAAGCCTACACTCGATGTTAACAAATTTTTCTTCTTCAGAAACGCTTTCCTTGCCATTGCCAGTCTACTTTTTATATCCTCTCTACTTCGACCATCATTACTTATTTTGCTCCCCAAATAGCAAAACTCCTTTACTAATTTAAGTGTCTCATTTCCTAATCTAATTCCCTCAGCATCACCCGACTTCATTCGACTACATTCCATTATTCTCGTTTTGCTTTTGTTGATGTTCATCTTATATCCTCCTTTCAAGATACTGTCCATTCCGTTCAACTGCTCTTCCAAGTCCTTTGCTGTCTCTGACAGAATTACAATGTCATCGGCGAACCTCGAAGTTTTTATTTCTTCTCCATGGATTTTAATTCCTACTCCTATCTTTTCTTTTGTTTCCTTTATTGCTTGCTCAATATACAGATTGAATAACATCGGGGATAGGCAACAACCCTGCCTCACTCCCTTCCCAACCACTGCTTCCCTTTCATGCCCCTCGATTTTTGTAACTGCCACCTGCTTTCTGTACAAATTGTAAATAGCCTTTCGCTCCCTGTATTTTACCCCTGACATCTTCAGAATTAGAAAGAGAGTATTCCAGTCAACATTGTCCAAAGCTTTCTCTAAGACTACAAATGCTAGAAACGTAGGTTTGCCTTTCCTTAATCTTTCTTCTAAGATAAGTCGTAGGGTCAGTATTGCCTCACGTGTTCCAACATTTCTACGGAATCCAAACTGATCTTCCCCAAGGTCGGCTTCTATCAGTTTTTCCATTCGTCTGTAAAGAATTCGCGTTAGTATTTTGCAGGCCGGCCGCGGTGGTCTCGCGGTTCTAGGCGCGCAGTCCGGAACCGTGCGACTGCTACGGTCGCAGGTTCGAATTCTGCCTCGGGCATGGATGTGTGTGATGTCCTTAGGTTAGTTAGGTTTAAGTAGTTCTAAGTTCTACGGGACTAATGACCACAGCAGTTGAGTCCCATAGTGCTCAGAGCCATTTGAACAATTTAGTATTTTGCAGCTGTGACTTATTAAACTGATACTTCGGTAATTTTGATATCTGTCAACACCTGCTTTCTTTGGGATTGGCATAACTATATTCTTCTTGGTCTGAGGGTATTTCGCCTGTCGCATACATCTTGCTCACCAGATGGTAGAGTTTTGTCAGGACTGGCTCTCCAAAGGCTGTCAATAGTTCTAATGGAATGTTGTCTATTCCGGGGGCCTTGTTTCGACTACTATTTCTCATGTGTATTAGGAATATCAATCCTTGAATATGCACAATCAGTTTTGGGGGCACATAAACGCGTAAAAATGTGATGTATTTTATCATGTGTGTAATCACATTGCTTTAGATTTAGAAACTAATGCAAAACCTTTTTAGCTATTCTTTTTTGCTTCGTATATTGGAGGAAAGGGAGAGAGAGAAGCAAATAATTACACACAAGCATAAGAAGGAGAGAACACAACACGACTGCACATAAAGATTGGATACAGATGATGAGCAAGAAAGAGGCAGTTGATAAATTCTTCTGTCTGAAGAAACATCGGATCTATAGGCTGTTGGAGAGTCAGCTGAAAAACGTGAGCAACAAGTGCACAACTATTGAATTATACGTTGACTTGACTTCACACAGGATACATACATCAGTGATATGCGGAAGTATCTTCTGGCATGACTGATCATACAAGGTCTGTAAATTTCGGTAACGTCCTGTTTGTTAAAAACCGCACTGGCCACCTATCATGCATATCAACAAGGTCTCCTATTACGAAAACCACCGAAATGAAGCAGTCAGTGGTGCACACTGCAACGCGACTAACAGAGCCATTGTGAGAACTCGTGTCATTTAAAAATGGATCACAAATTGAACAACCCGTTAACATGAAGTTGTGCTTTAGATTAGGGAAACCTGCGATAAAGACTCATGAAATGTATGAGCAAGTGTACGGTTTTTAAGCAGTTTGTAAAAAGTGTGTGGCTGAGTGTTATCAATGATTTAGAGACGGAAAGTTAGATGTCAAGGATTAGGCACATCCTTGAGAATGATAGCATAAAAACTGAAGATAAGTAAAGACAATATAAGCAGTTTTGTGACTGATAGTCACTATTAAAATCTTAACTTTTCTGTATCACTTCTGATTAACCACTCTTTGTTTTGTTAGTGTTAGCTCTATCATCCCCCAACAACTTTCATCTCATTGTCGGTCAGAATGCTTTATTAAGGGTCTGATTCAGTATACCGACGTAAATTTGAGGGAAAAATCAGGTTCATAATTATTCACGAACACTGCGGTCTCAATTTTACAGGGAATGACAAGCTTTCAGTCTCATAGTTGATGCACCCTACTTCGTGATTCCAAACAAGCCGCTGTTACATTCGCTCCACTTCTCCGCCATGACAAACATGATCGATGGAGAGTCACAGCAACGACCCAAGCAATCTATGTGCTCTTTTAAGGAGATGGCTATTTGGGAGATCGCCTTTACACTCATCACTGTAGTATGGAAAGGAGATGTAAATATTAGGTTACCTTCCATTCGGAAAGTGGGTCCACTCCACGATAGTTATGTGGCTTATAAATTATAGAGTGCAGCAATCAGGCGTCCTTTTTTTAGATTTTCTTACGCAAATCCAGATTTCAGCTAGTGGCTAGCCATTCTCAGTGCACTGTTTTCTATTCTCGATGCATGTAAGTCCCTGTTGTTCGGGCGCCCGAACAACAGGGACTTATATGCATCGAGAATAGAAAATAATGCATTTAGAATCGCTAGCCACTAGCTGAAATCTGGATTTGCGTAAGAAAATCTAAAGAAAAACGACTGATTGCTGCACTCTGTAATTTATAAGATGTAAATATGGCGAGATACTTTTTGTTATATATGCTATGTCTGGTACTTTCGTAGAGTTGTTTTAGTTAGTTGTCATACGTAAGCAACTGGTTAAAAATCGTGAATGTTGGACCCAGTTTGATGGTGGGCCGTGTGTCATATTCAGCTGGTGTACAACATAAATTAAGCGATGTGTTGGTGCCGTAGATTCACTGAGCATGATATTGCCGAGAAGATCTGGTAACAAGACGTTCGAACTGTAGACTTCCAGGCCAAAAATGTACCGAGGGGACAAAAATGTTAATAAGATGTTATCTGTTGCAGTCACTTACAGTTTATTTAGCTTATTGTGAGCAGCAGCTTAAGGTCTATTGAAACGCGAAGAATCTCGAAAAGACAGATGCCAGCAGCAGGCTAATGAGCGTTGACAGCACCGGAAGCAGCGTGTCAGACTCCTAGAGTTTTGGTTAGCACTTACTGTAACGTTCCGCTGTGTCTTCATGTATCATGATGAGTCATCTGTAGAAATAAAGCCTTGCCTCTACGTCGAAATTTCCGTAAATACGTGCAGAGGATTCTTTTCGTCGCCTGAGAATGCTAAGCTTACTGTTAAATCACCATAGCAACTATTGTTTTTCTCGTCTTAAAAAAACTGTGTTAAAGAAAAATTTACAGTGATTATTGAAAATGACTATTGACCTTACGGATAACTAAACAACCACTTGCTGTACTTTTTAAGCATCTGGCCATATCAGCTGTGTGTGGTATAAATAATTACACCACAAATGAGCCGGCCGCTGTGGTCGAGTGGTTCTAGGCGCTTCAGTCTGGAATCGCGCGGCTGCTACGGTCACAGGTTCGAACCCTGCCTCGGGCATGAATGTGTGTGATCTCCTTAGGCTAGTTAGGTTTAAGTAGTTCTAAGTCTACAGGACTGATGACCTCAGATGTTAAGTCCCATAGGGCTTAGAGTCATTTGAACTACAATTTGAACCAAAGCTGTAAAAATACGAGAAAAGGGTTTAGTGCCCTCTGAATCTTGTTCAGTGGCATGCCTGAATAAAATCCCCTTTTAAACTCCGTCGTTTCGAATAAAATCTTCCAGCTTTCGTCAGCTATGTCAGTCATCTTCATCAGGAGGTAAACTGGTGACTGCCAGGGCTTCTGCCGTGTTCCCCTTACGTAGGCAGTGTTTCAGTGTCTAGAACCATTCACAGGACGACCGCAATACCGCATGCGCAGGGAGGGGTGTTGGCAGTTCGTGGAAGGCCTGGCTCACTTCAGTGTGGGGTGCACGAGAAATGCGGGGCTCGCAATGAATTTGTGACGTGACGTCACGCTACTCGGCCTCTTCTCCACACATCGCGAACACTCGGTTCCGTACAGCGCCCACGGGAAATCAATATTTAACTGAAAATGTACCCACTAAAGGACTTAACTTTGTCGTGTGACATCAGAAGCTAGCATGCAATTTAAAAGGGAAGCCATGAATTATTTAAATCGTCTGAAATAGTTGCTGACTGCCCGTCATAGACAGCTGCTGACACTCGTAAGACCTGCAGTGTAAAGTACTGTGATGAACACCCCCTTGTCCCGAGGCAAGGCCCATGAGGAAGATTCTATGGCACATACGACAGATGGCGCGAGGGGCCGGCGCCATGTTTGAAACTGCCGCTCACATTCTCCCTACTAGTCTCGAGCATCTGCCTTTGCTCCTGCCCCTGCTGAGTGCCCAGAGTCTGCCCCATTGCTTACTTTATGTATACCCCTGATCCCTGTTACAATTATTGTTGTTTATTCTGTTCTCGGCCGCCTCGTTTGTAACGAAATCTAAATATGAATAGACGAGTGTCACATTGCATTTTGAGTCCATTCTGTAGCCAAAGTTCATCAACGACCAACTGCTCAAACTCCTTCATTTTATATATATCGTGTGCTTAGTAAAATGCTGAGTGACATTGTGAATCGTCTTGCCTCTGCAAACGCTACCTCGTTCGCGGAGGACACGACACAACAGGTACTCGACTCGGTGTTTGTGATGTCCTCATCATTTCATCATCATCATTCGTGACAGCGGCTCGAGTGGACTGCGAAAAAAATTGGACTGTGTAAAAGTTGGGACTTTGTACGGGCATTGATGACCACGCAAGTTGAGCGCCCCACAAAACAAGACATCATCACAACGGGTACTGGAAGGCGTGCAGGGTTTGCAATGGGGCGTTACATATATCTCGGATCTTCGAGGCAAGGTGGATGAACGATCTCAGTCAGTATCTCTTTCTCACGCGGAGACAGCTCTCGACAGTTCGAGTGTTTTATTCTAAATAGCGTGTTCTGAAAATAGAAAATATTTTCTAAATAAAATAACATCGTTTATGTTGTTTATAGCACTGTCTCTGTGTTCTCATTGTTTAGCATGTCTAGTGTGTGTGAAGAGGTAATTTCTAGCATGGATCACCTTGGAAATGTAACTAGAATTTTATGTGATTTATCTGTGGCATTTAAAACAATTTTATATTTTCGGATGCCATGTGACGAAACCTATAAATTTTTGACATGTGGTTTCCACATACCTTCTAATGTTGCTACGCGTTGAATTTTCCTAGACAAAAAGTTGATGTATGTATGAAACGTAAAACACATTTTCCTTAATTTTTTTTTTCAAAATATAGTTATTCTTGTGTGTGATGGTGCCAAAGAGCAGTGTACTCTTCCGTAAGCTCATACGTCAGCATTGAAGTACGTTCATACTACAGCGTTCAGTTACATGGCACTAGACTAAACAGTATGGAGCAGGAAGGAAGAAACATAAATAAGCACACAAGTAAATATTATTGTTTATACTTGTTTATTCTTGACCTTAAATGCTTACAAAGATGCTAAAGTGAAGTCAACACTACATTCTGATTTTTTTCACGATATGCATTAATTGATTGGAAATGTATGTTTTAAGCAGACATGATATTAGGGCCACTTGGTATAAGAAGTTAGCTAATAAACTATATTTGGGGAAGTCTAACACACTTATGTACATCTATTAGATTTAATAGAACGGGCTTATTGGTGAAGTATTCCCTAACTCGTAAAAATTCTAAATCATAAAGAGAGAAGAGAACGAAAGCGCGCCAGTGCACTGAGCTTTTAGATTGGTTTGAAGTATATAATGGATATGAGGATACATTCACTACTGTATAATTTTTTGTGAAAACTGGAAATGATGTATAGACGCCAAGGAAATTGAACGTTAGATACACAAACATTTAGTGATAATATTATCAGATGAGTTCTGCTCGCTATCACTGGGACAGGACAGTAGTTGAGGAAGTTGTCATTGTTTGGGATTTAAGGGTACGAGTGTCAAAGATTATATACATTAGTAAATTTATCAAAGTCTTAGTAAGTTTGTCACACGTTTTTCGTCTAGAGAGGGGAGGCTGGACTACTGGGACTGCGGAGGTCGCCCCCTGTGGAGTGACGGAGGAGCGTCTTCAGTGCGCCGGCGCGTTGCCGTTGTCTGGGAGATGGTGGCGGTGGCTGAGGGTAGCTGCGGTGTCGGCGTGCGCGGTCCGCCTACTTGCCGAAGCAGGAGACGGCGTTGAAGGCGCACTGCTTCCAGTAGGAGCGCTTGCGCTGCAGGTCGCTGACGTCCATCTGCGCGCGCAGCCGGTTCACCACCTGCTTGGCGAACAGGTAGTTGATGAGCGCTGTCTCGATGGAGCCGTCGTCGTCCACCAACTGAAACAGCGCGCGACTTGCCGTTAGTCACTGCCGGGCTCTACCAGCAAACAGCTGACATTCTTGGGAAACTAACAATAAAAGAAGCAATGAAAATGACATGCAACATTTAAAAGAATGCAAGATCAAAGATATTGGCGATCAGTTACAGAGGCTCGAAAGCTAGCGCGGACTTCAGTGCCAGATGCTTTTAATACGAGGGGTGTCCAATAAGTACACCACTGGCCATTAAAATTACTACACCACGAAGATCACGTGAGACAGACGCGAAATTTAACCGACAGGAACAAGATGAAGTGATATGCAAATAACTAGCTTTTCAGAGCATTCACACAAAGTTGGCGCCTGTGGCGACACCTAAAACGTGCTGACACGAGGAATGTTTCCAACCGATTTCTCAGACACAAACAATAGTCTACCGGCGTTGCCTGGTGAAACGTTGTTGTGATGCCTCGTGTAAGAAGGAGAAATGCGTACCATCACGTTTCCGACTCTGATAAAGGTCGGATTGTAGCCTATCTTAATTGTGGTTAATAGTATAGCGACATTGTTACTCGCGTTGGTCAAGATCCCATGACTGTTAGCAGAATATGGAATCGGTGGGTTCAGGAGGGTAATACGGAACGTCGTGCTGGATCCTAACGGCCTTGTAACGCTAGTAGTCGAGATGACAGGCATCTTATCCGCATGGCTGGAACGGATCGTGCAGCCACGTCTAGAAAATGGTTCAAATGGCTCTGAGCACTATGGAACTCAACTGCTGTGGTCATCAGCCCCCAGAACTTAGAACTACTTAAACCTAACTAACCTAAGGACATCACACACATCCATGCCCGAGGCAGGATTCGAACCTGCGACCGTAGCAGTCGCACGGTTCCGGACTGCGCGCCTAGAACCGCGAGACCACCGAGGCCGGCGTCTAGATCCCTGAGTCAAAACATGGGGACGTTTGCAAGACAACAACCATCTCCACGAACAGTTCTACGACGTTTGCAGCAGCATGGATCATCAGCTCGGAGACCATGGCTACGGTTACCCTTGACGCTGCGTCAGACAGGAGCTTCTGCGATGGTGTACTCAACGACGAAGCTGGATGCACGAATGGCAAAACGTCATTTTTTCGGATGAATCCAGGTTCTGTTTACAGCATCATGATGGTCGCATCCATGTTTGGTGACATCGCGGTGAACGCACATTGGAAGCGTGTATTCGTCATCGCCATACTGGCGTATCACCCAGCTAGATGGTATCGAGTGCCATTGGTTACACGTTACGGTCACCTCTTGTTCGCATTAATGGCACTTTGACCAGAGGACGTTACATTTCAGATGTCTTACGACCCGTGGCTCTACCCTTCATTCGATCCATGAAAAACCCTACATTTCAGCTGGATAATGCACGACCGCATGTTGCAGGTCCTGTACGGGCCTTTGTGGATACAGAAAATGTTCGACTGCTGCCCTGGCCAGCACATTCTCCAGATATCTCACCAATTGAAAACGTCTGGTCAATGGTGGCCGAGAAACTGGCTCGTCATAATACGCCAGTCAGTGCTCTCGATGAACTTTGGTATCGTGTTGAAGCTGCATGGGCAGCTGTACCTGTACACGTCATCGAAGCTCTGAGTCAACGCCCAGGCGTATCAAGGCCGTTACTACGGCCAGAGGTGGTTGTTTTGGGTACTGTCTTCTCAGTATCTATGCACCCAAATTGCGTGAAAATGTAATTACATGGCAGTTCTAGTATAATATATTTGTACAATGAATACCCGTTTATCATCTGCATTTCTTCTTGGTGCAGCAATGTTAATTTAAAGCCATTATGACTATATTTCGACCGTGACTGTATCAAAAATTATGAAAAAGTTTATTTAAATAACCGCTACCAGTCACAAAATTTTGTGACTGGTAGCGGTTATTTAAATAAACTTTTTCATAGCAATGTTAATGTCCAGTAGGTTAATTCAACACTTTCCTTCGCGCGGCCAATTTCGGTTTAAAAAATTCAGAATTTATTGCGGGACATGGTGGAATATTCTTGCTTCAGCTCCTATAATTTCATGAAGTTCCGACAGACGGCCAGATGGCGGCGCCATACTTCTTTTAAAATGGCGTCTGTAACGAAGATGCGATTCAAGCCCAGAGCTGTCATGGACTTTTTTTTTGCAGGAAACCAGAGCGTCGCAGATATTCAAAGGCGCTTGCAGAATGTCTACGGGGACCTGGCAGTGAGCAAAAGCACGGTGAGTCGTTGGGCGAAGCATCTGTCATCATCGCAACAACCCCGCGCAAACTTGTTCAATCTCCCACGTGCACACAGCTGTGACTCACGTGATGGAACGTGTGGACACTGTCATTCGAGGTGATGAAAACATATGACACTACAAGCTCTCAAACAAGTCTGCGCACCTGAGGGGAACTGACAATACTTCACTGAACCGTTCTTCCTTATCCATCCTACAGCCTGGATCTCGCCTCTTCCATCCGTTTAGTCGAATGAAGGATGCACTTTGCGGGAAGCAGTATGTGGATGATGGGGAGGTTACTGATGCATCAAGACGTCGTCTCCGACGTCGACCAGTGGAGCGGTACGATGCCCTCCCAGTAAGGTGGCGTAAGGCCGTCACATTGAATGGAGATTATGTTGAAAAATAGGTTTTTGTAGCCAAAAGAGCGGGGAATAATAAGGTGTATTGCAGTTCTGAATAAAATCATCTTGCTTTCAGTAAAGAAATTGTTGCATTTTTTATTGAACGCCCCTGTAACTGTGTCTCGGAATCTGGCAGAACATCCAAAGAAATTCTGATCGTATATAAAGTATGTTTGTGCAAGACACAGTCAGTACCTTCACTGCATGTTGGATAGGTTAATATACTGATGACCGTGTCACTAAAGTGGAGCTGCTATACACTGTTAACCGAAATTCCTTAACAAAATAAGAGCAAATAAATATTCTAGAATTACAATTAAGAACAGTTCCCAATATGAGTAATATCTTCCTCATACCCACTTAATAAAGGCAAGTCCTCCAGTCTAGATTGTATAAAAATTAGGTAGGTTCCTTTCGGAGTAAGCTGGTGAAATAGCTACGTTTTTAGCAATCATCTACAACCGCTCTCTCGACCAATGATCCGTACCTAAAGACTGGAAAGTAGCACAGACCACACTAATACACAAAAAAGAAAACAGAAGTATTTCGTTGAATGATAGACCCGTATCACTGGATGAAAATGACCTAGGGCTGAAAATGTCTAATTGCACGGATAATAAACATATTGCAGCCTGATTGCACCATGGTTTTCATTGTCAAAACTCGTTGAGTCTGTGCACCGCCACAAAAATAAAATTTTATAACGTGAAACATATGTTTTAAAACGAGCAACGGTTGATATTGTCTAATTGCACGGATAATAAGCAGATTACAGCCTACTTCAATCGTAGTTTCATTCTGAAACCATATTACTGAAATGGAATTGTAGTAGGCTTATGAGACACATACTTTATCTGCTATTATGAAGTGCCCTGAAGAAAACGACCTATTGGTAAGTAACTAGTACGAATTAAGAAATTATCGTTCTTGTGAAAAACAACTACCCCCTTATTTACAGCCGGCCGAAGTGGCCGAGTGGTTCAAGGCGCTACAGTCTGGAACCGCGCGACCGCTACGGTCGCAGGTTCGAATCTTGCCTCGGGCATGGATGTGAGTGATGTCCTTAGGTTAGTTAGGTTGAAGTAGTTCTAAGTTCTAGAGGACTGATGACCTCAGAAGTTAAGTCCCGTAATGCTCACAGCCATTTTTGAAACTTATTTACACGAACGAATGAGGAGGATCTCAAAATAATTCCATATTTCTGGATTCCATGACGGGTTTTGACGCCGTTCCTCGTAAGCGTCTTTTAATCAAATTGCATACATAAGGAATATTGTGCAAGAAATGTCATAGTTCGAAGTAATTGATGGGCAGTCGTGTAGTCAGACGGAAGTGATATCCAAGGTTTTCCCAAGGAAGTGTTACTTGCCTTCTGCTGTTCTTAATTTTTATAAGTGATTTAAGAGACAGTATGTACGCCCTTCTCCCAGAGTTTGAAGATGATGCTACAGTTTACCGTCTACTAAAGTTGTAAGAAGATCAAAATGAATTGCAAAATGATTTTGACAAGATTTATGTATGGCGCGAAAATGGGGAACTGACCCTAACAGTTAAAAATGTCAGATCTTCCAAAAGAATATCTAAAAAAGTTAAATTTCGGTTACACAGCAAATCGCGCAAGTTTTATTGGCTCAACTCTTACCAGATGTAACAAATCTACTGAAGAAACTGCCTACTGCCTACTTACTACTTACATGTCCGTCCTCTCTGCATTAGCGCTGCGTGGGATGGGATCTTTACCAGATAGGACTGACGAAGAACATTGAAAAAGTTGAAAGCGTTTTTTATATTATCGTAAACTAGAGGAAGAAATCTCACGGAGATAAGCGAGTTGTGGTGGCAATCATTAAAACAAAAGCGTTTTCCGTTGCGGCGAGAGGTCTCATCATGAAATTTTGATCAAATACTTTCTCCTCCGATTGCGAAAATATTTTATTGTCTCCCGTCTATCATCGGAATAATATCAGAGCTCGAACGAAAAGATTTAGGATTCGTTTAGCTCAAGCGTCCATTCGAGAATGGAACGGTCGAGAAATAGTCCGAAAGTGGTTCTATGAACCTTCCGTCAACCACGTAAATGTGAATTGCAGAGTTGTCACGTAAATGTAGATTTATGGTTCTGTCAGCTACTAATGTGTCATACATGTCGATGTAAGCTACATTTTTTGCATACATCAAACGGCAATTTCTTTGATCGCAGGCATCTTCATTTTAGCTGTTTTTATGTACAATATATTTCGACTTCAGAGTTAAAATTGATAACGTATTGTACATATGAAATGCAAAAATAAATGTAGCTAACAGAAAGAATGAATACAAGTTTTTAACAATAAAAACAGTCTAAGATCGCCCGTAACTGGTTGAAATTTGAAAATTATTTATCAGATGACCGCTGCATACAGCATCTTTACCGGCGCTGCATAGCGAACTGCTTCTCGCGACACTCTCTTTCCAGCCGTGGATTGTTGATAGTCTGAAGATGATCGTACCACGATCGAAACTGATCACCTGATAAATAAATTTTAAATTTTAACAACTTGCATTCGATGTTAGGCTGTTTTTACCTGAAAAACTTTTACTTCAGTTGTGATCGCAGTTATCGTAGGAACAAGGTTCCAAAACATACAAAACAAATACAGCTGAAAGCTTTAAAAACACATTTGTCAAAGTGCTTCACAAAAGAGGTTTATAATGTCGATATTTTTTTGGTAGAAGTATGTAACTTGCTTTAAATGTTTACGATCTGTGCGTCACCACCGGTATAAAAGATTTTCCTTACCATAAGTCAAACCCTATACTTTTTAATTTCCTCCATATTGTCATCAGCTTATAGGTTCTTGACCCAAGGCGCTGCTAAGATTATAACAGGCCGATAACGTCAATACGAAAGTATAATAGACAAATCTCTAGTATAATGATATTATTGCTTCTCCCGAAACCGTACAGAGCAAATACAGGGAAACGCATTGAACATAAACTATGCAATAGTTGTTTAGCTTCCGCCCTACATCTGGCGTTGAGATCACGGGAGTAAGAGAGATTATGTCATATATGGAAGCATAGTTACATCTTTCGTTGTTCGCTAGGTAAATGAAGAAGATCAGAAAATGACCTGCAGAATGGACTGCACAGTGACTTGCGAAGCAATACGTAGCTGAAGAATACCCCCCTACTGCAACTGAAAGAGAAAAGAGTATAACTCGGCTTTACAAGGATCTGGTAAAATGCAAAAAATAGTCTCCCTAATGCTCAGTAAAAGATGGAGAAGTTAGAATGAAATAGGTTTTCGTCAATGCAGTTTGTCGAGTTTGCTAATCACACTAGACGCCTTCTCTCAAGTAAATGTCAGAAATGCTCAAATCGTGGCAGAAGGAAGCATTGTTAGTGTGGTGAATAATAACAAGCAAGTCATAAAGCTAATTAATCATATTTTGTAGAATTGTCTTCCTTTCGCCTCGGCCACGTCGGACAAACGGACCCGCCCCATCTCCATGTGGTTCCCAGGATTAGGCACAGGTTTTTAATACTGACACTGTACCTTGTTTTGCAAGTTCAAAGCTTTTCGATATGTAATGATGGGAGCAATCGAAACGGCGTTTTAAATAAAGAAATTTATTAAGCTACCTAGACCAAACGTTCATAAAATCTTCAGGTGGTCCCTGACGACAATGTTCTGCTCGTGACGCTTGGCCGTTACCTCCTCCATCACTTCATTTGTGTCGCTATACGTGCAGCCATAGCGTTGAGTGGGTGACATGCGCACCCGCTGGAGACCACAGTTTGCCACTGGGCGTCGCAGCCACGACTACCACCACCTGCACAGTGGCTGTAGGTACGGCGACAGAGGTCAGATGATGGATAGGGTAAGAGCCGACGCACATACAATGCCGACACCAGCAGAGCAGAAGTCACCACGAACCATCTGAACCTATTTGTCAGCACAATCTCCGATCAAAAAATGTTCAAATGTGTGTGAAATCTTATGGGACTTAACTGCTAAGGTCATCAGTCCCTAAGCTTACACACTACTTAACCTAAATTATCCTAAGGACAAACACACACACCCATGACTGCAGCGCCTTAGACTGCTCGGCTAATCCTGCGCGGCCATGCAGAAGACTTGTGGCCTATGAAGCGCAAAATAACCTCAAAGTATCCTACAAAAGCCACCTAAGCTGCAGCGCGATATTTTGAATACCCTCTCGCGCTTTAGTCGGTCTTAATCGTTTGAAGGTTATTTCTTTTATTGCTAAATTAGCCATGAATGCTAAACATACTTCGTTTTTGCACATTCAAATTGTGAAATTAACGTTTGTGTAAATTTCACGTCACAGTTATGCTGATTTTAACATTGTAAAATTAACAGTAAATCCGTTTTGTTTCTCTGGCATCCGTACTACGAGACTACGAATTCTGCCTCGGGCAGGGATGTGTGTGATGTCCTTAGGTTAGTTAGGTTTAAGTAGTTCTAAGTTCTAGGGGACTGACGACCACAGATGTTAAGTCCCATAGTACTCAGAGCCATTTGAACCATCTGTACCACGTGAAGCCGTCAGTCTGTTCGTCACGTTATTTGTAATGAGAAACTGTCTGGTCTTTCTCTTGCACGAATCATTTCGCATTCATCTACCAGTACATTATTTTGATCTTTCTGCAAGTGAAGCTTACTGGCAGATTAAAATTTTGTGCCTAACCGGGGCTCGAACATGGGACGTTACATCTTTCACGGACAAGCGCTTCACCGTCTGAGCTACATAGGCATAACGGGCGACCCGTCCTCTTACCTTTGCTTCCACCAATACATCATCTCCTACCATCTGTGAAGTGTAGAAGGTAAGGGACGAGATAGTGGCGGAACTAAAGATAAGAGGACGAGCCGTCGGTTAGCTCAGGTGGTGGAACGCTTTCCCACGAAAGTCATAACGTCCCAGGTTCGAGTACCGCTTCGGCAAACAAACTGGCAGCAATTTTCATATCAGAGCACTCTCTGCTGCAGACTGAAAATTCATTCCAGCTTCCTACAGTTGCTTACAACCTCCGGTGGCAGTGCTTCCCTGTACACCAATGCATTGCCAGCGAACAATCTTACAGAGAAAGGAAGTTTAACGTCCCGTCGAAAGCAGGGTCATTAAGGGCGAAGCACAAGCTGGTATTACGGAAGTATGGGGAAGGAAATCATCCACGCCCTTGTCAAAAGAACCATCCTGGCTTCTATTTAGAGCGATTTAGTGAAATCAAGGAAAACCTAAAGCTGGGCCGGCCGTTGTGGCCGAGCGGTTCTAGGCGCTTCAGTCTGGAACGGCGAGACTGCTACGGTCGCAGGTTCGAATCCTGCCTCGGGCATGGATGTGTGTGATGTCCTTAGGTTAGTTACGTTTAAGTAGTTCTAAGTTCTAGGGGACCTCAGATGTTGAGTCCCATATTGCTCAGAGCCATTTTATGAACCTAAAGTTGGATCATTTATGTACACATACCAAACAAAGTTTTGCATCATCCCAATATGTCGTGCTGTTGTGTTGCTATTATCTTTATTCCTGTACCGATCGGAAGATAATCCCTGACGTTTGTAAATACACACACAGATACCACGGGCGCTTTATGCGGGTGGAACAACGTACTGGAATGATTTGCACCTTAGCAGTTGAAAGTAAAGCTTTAGAGACGTCTGTGGAACAGTAGAGGGAACATCCATCATGCCAGGAAGGATAATCGCAACCAGTGACCAAGTTATGCGCAGACATGTGCACCGGAGTCAAAGGGATGTGGTGCGAACATGGAATCGGTTCAATGAAACTCTTGAGCGAGCATACCACAAAGGCCGTCCATGGTCGACAGGTGCACACGATAACCGATGTCTACGACTTATTAGTCAAAGTAACCCTAGGCTGAATGTTTCAGATCCGAACTCGGCATTCCAAGAGGCTATAGGACGTGATGTATCGCAAGAAACTGTAGGAGATGATTTCATGAAGCGAGTCTCCATTTCCGACGACCATGTCGACCACCACATCGTACGTAACAACACCATAGACTGTGTTACACATGTCGAAGATATCATGCAGAATGGATGACCCAGGATTGGTGTCGGATGTTGTTTGCGGACGGAACTCGGATCTGTTTGTACTATGATAATCGCGGACAACGTGTTTGGAGACAACATGTAATATCGAACACTTCAAGCACTGTGTCCCACTAGTGCAACACGGTGGTGGTGGTGGACTGACATTGTGGATGGTAAAACGTGGGGCCACCGTAGATCTCTATCGGACACGTTTCCTGTCTGCTGGAATCGTTGACATAATCTTGAGATCACACTTTGTGGCACACGGAGGGCCCGTGCTACGACCTGCTGTGTTTGACCAGCCTCCAGTCGCCATAGTATTCTAACCCTGTTGTTCTTTGAGCCATTTTCAACACACAGTCACCATTAGCACGTCTGAAAACGTCTACACACTTACTCGCTGCACCATACTCTGACATGCAGCAGCAGACCTCTGCGTATGTGGACTGCTGCCAGCGCCACCGTGCGACGACAACAGGTCAAATGCACCGCATGGTCATATCCCGAGGTGATTTAAACCCGTAAACCGCCTACCAGAGCGTTGTTTCACCATGTATCAGCATTATCCTTAATTTATGAGCATGAATGTAGTTGACCCAAACGAATGCCGCTAACTACACAAGTGACACAGTCGGATTTTCAAGTTTTTTTACCATACTGGTACACTTTCTTCTGAGACAGAGTTGCAATACCATAAGAAAAATTTATCAATCCAAATTTCGAAAAGCCAAAGTCGTCGAATTCTGTGGAATCCCCATCATAATCTCTAATACCATCTGCAAAATACGGTTTAGAGGTTCTCTTTCTTACAAAACAGCTTCTGTTTTTTAACAAATAGTTTGCTCTTTAGTTGTGAGCCTAGTGACGTATGACAGCCTTTTGAGGAAACGACAATGGGTAAACAACGTCGCGATAACAGTAGCCTCTCTGCAAGTCGTTGATTACACACCAGCTTGTAATTAGTCGTGCTGTATCAAATCGCTCTGTGTGTGTGTGTGTGTGTGTGTGTGTGTGCGTGCGTGCGTGGGCGTTGGTGTGCGGCCTGTCAGTAGCCATCAGCTCGCGAATCGCCAGCGCGCTCGCGATATTTCCAATACCGACCGCGCGCGCTTCAATAGAGGCGAGCGATCGGCAAAAAAAAACTATAGCCTCCGCTGTGTTCTGTTCTGTTCCATGACCCATAAATCTCTGACAAATTAACTGTCGTTCATTGTCGCGAGCGCATTCAATTCGCCCGGACTTGTCATTTGCATTCGGCGATATTATGTGCGTACACAAATGAGTGACAGCTAAGAAGATACAAACGTTGGTGGCCGATAACACGCGTATTCTCTGAATGCGCGCGTTTATGCAACTAACGCTCATTGTGCACAGTGTATCGCTGCGCTAGTGTATTGTGAGGATCTGATTTAGGCCTACGATGTCCAACACGTTGACAATGGCCCCTTGTAATCAGCGAAGGAATGTTACGTTTCATTGGTGGTCTAGTGTTAGAGGCGGCGAAAGCCGAACAGTGGACAATACGCCTCGGTGTATACGAGGAAATGAACGAGGACCCCTTCTCCGTCTCCCTCAACACCACCACCAACCCACTTGTTTCGTAGTCATCCGAAGACAGCTTCTGCAGTTGTAGGTAACCTCGGACTCGACCCATGTCTACGGTTTTCACGATTCACCTAAAACCATTTAATTCAGAAAATTAAGATCATTCATAGGAAATGAGCCGGTTTTCTGCAGAAAAAAAACAAGGAAAATAACTTGTGAGAAACCCTTAGTAAAAGAAGGGACAGGATGCCAGGATACGTGTTAAGACATCAAGGAATAACTGACATTTCACTAAAGGGTGTCACAGAGAGCAAATTGTAATATATCTTATTTTTCTTCTATAGTTATGTTTTAGGCACTTGCGCCTGTTCCATCATCATTTTTCACTGCCACTTCGTTCTGGGCCTTCTTGCGTCTCTTGCTATCCTCGGCTGGTAAAGCATGCCCTGATGTGGGATTCTCTCTACACTCGCCGTCTGTATGTTTTCACAATATTTTATTTTCTTCATTCTTTTCAATAATACTATAAATATCTAGTTGATTCCTAATGTCGGTATTCCTTATATGGTCTTCCCCGTTAAAACTTCTTAATTCCCTGGTAAACACAATTCTTCTGATTGTAGTTAGATTTATAACGCGTTTTTGGATGTGTGACTCACTTCTTTATAGTAATATAGGTGCAGCCATGGTTTTATAAAACTTTAATTATATTTCTTTCCGTAATTTGTTTTGGAATAATTTGTTTATCATTAAGCATGGAATATATTCAAAAAAATAATTGAGGGGTTTGGGTAAATGATGCTCTGACGTCAATAAGTTGGCACAAGGTAGGAATTCATGACAGATGCATCGAACAGGCAAACTACAACTGTTTGAATCTACTTACTGTAGTCAACGCTTGGTCTTCCCCTAAAATTTTTGCACCCCGCCCCCTCCTCTCCACAAACACACTATTATTATTAGATTAAGTATTCCTTCATTCCACAGGATGTAGCGTACGTAGTTGTCTCATACGGGTGTCCCGTCCCCCGTCTGCCCCAACACACAGTTCTATTCAGTACCGTCTCATTGGGTATATGATCAACCCATCTAATTTATTCTCTTCTTAACTTTCCTCCAAAGCTACACTGCAGATAAATACATTCAGAAAAGATTCCCCAAAACTGAAATTTACATTGGATGTTAAAATGCTTGTATTTTCTTTTGACTGTCTCTCTATGTTTTATATCCCCGTTTTTGTGCCATCGTCATTTATTTTGGTGCTCAAACTGTAAAACTCATCTACTACTTTCAGCACCTCATCTCCAAATCTAATTACGTCAGCGTTATTTAATCCGACTACAGTTCAATTTCCTTATTTCTCTTTTACTGATTTTGATATTGTAATGTTTCGTCAAGACACTATCCAACCTGTTCAGCTGATCTCATCGTCCTAGCAAGAATGCAAGAATTACAGTGTCGTCGTCAAAACTCAAAGATCTTATTTGTTATTCGTTGACTGTAATTCCCTTTCCAGACTTCTTCCTTTCATTTAATATTTACTACAAGTACAGATAAAAGGCAATAATTTACAACTCTGCCTCATTTCCTTTTCCGTTACTGCCTGTTTAGCATGCCCTTCGGTTCTTCCAACTCCAGTTTGGTTTCTTTATAAGCTACAGATAGTCTTTTGCGTTCTGAATACTATATATGATACTTTCAGAGTTTCAAAGAGTGGATTACAGTCAACATTAGCGACAGCTTTTGCTACATCTACAAATGCTATTACTCAGTTTCATTTTTCTTCAGTCTATGTTTTAAGAAAAGTCTTGGGGTCAGTACTGCCTCGCATGTTCCCACAGTTCTCCAGACCTTAAATATTACAGACTCGCAGCCGTTGTTGTATTCGGTCGACAGTGATGGACTGTGGAAATCCGGAAAATATACCCGACGCTTTCTTTGCGCAGCTCTAACATTAATTAGGTACTGTACCAAAGAGGGGGAAACTTGAAAAGGATACTGTTTCCAAACTTATTTTATATCCAAAAGGTACATCTCTGCACATGTGTTCCTTGTCACAATTTTGCCTACTAAATTCCACCAACAAGCCCTGGAAGCCGGTAATAGGAATTTTGAAACACCCTGTATATTTGAAAACAGAAATGCCTATGACGCAAATGTTTATTCTAAATTAGCAATTGCCGCTTACTTTAAGGACACTAGGTGACCGTTATGTGATATTAAAATGAAGGGCGACGTCATACAGATTTGTACGAAGTACTTCAAATTTTCGTCAGTAGCACAATACATACTAACAAGTTACTCAATGGAAGATTAGAACGGAATAATTTAGGTTTGTTAAAAATTATCGATTGTCGAATGCTTGTTCCATTAATAAAAAAGAGACTTAAGGAATTTCTATCTAATAATAACAAACATAATTAGTAACAACTTCAACCTGCCCGGAGAGCTGCGCTTGTTAAAGCACCACTCGTGCGGTGGCTCTGGCGGATTAAGGACGAGGCTCAGTATGCTGGCTAGCCTGGATGTGGCTTTCAGGAGGTTTTCCACATCCAACAAGGTGAATACTGGACTGTTACCTACATTCCATCTCAGTTACAAGATTCGCAAAAATTTAGAAACCTTCTGCACCCTTTTACATCAGTCATACTAAGTACACATGTCCAGCTCTGGAGAGTAACGGCGACAGGAGGGGCATGTGGCCACCCCTTAAACTAATCATGCCGAATTCGTTAATAGCCATGCTGGACCTGAGCAGATGTGGGACAATGGGACAAGAAAAGGAAGTAATTACTGACCACTTGTCCCATAAAATAAACTGGATGATACTGACAAGGAGACAACACAGCAAACGGATTTTTGTAATTTTATATATTTATCGCACTTGAAGTACAGATCGCCAACAACAGTCACGCAAAACAGTCTGATACAACTCTCAAAAATTCTCCAGAAAATCTACTTTGAAATTTTAGCAGTGTCTTTAATACCGTAAAGAAAGGGGGATTTTTCGACAGGCAGTGTGGTTTTGTGCCAGTATGCTTGCTTGCCACGTGGACCGCCTGCATTCGATTCCAATCGTGGTAAGGTTTTAAATTAAGGAACATGTTCTACTGTCCTCCCTGTGTAGAATTAAAATGAATAACTATGAAAAATTTAAATTGTAATGTTTATTTTAAACGGAAACTATGTTTCATTAACTATCTTTAATATAAGATTAGTAATTAAGAGTTTATACTTGCAATAAATTTTTGTGTGCGAAGTGTAATCTATGTGCCAAATAAAGACATATTGCAACAACATGTAAGTAAGATTATTCAAATATACAACGCACATAATGTTGCGTATTAATACAACTTAATCTTCCTGCAAAAAGGCAACAATTATGAATACGTAAACAGCGACTGATGAATAACTAGCAGTTAGGCACCATGTGATGGCAGAATACCAATAAATAGTCAGAAATACACTACTGGCCATTGAAATTGCTACACCAAGAAGAATTGCAGATGATAAACGGGTATTCACTGGACAAATATATTATACTAGAACTGCCATGTAATTACATTTTCACGCAATTTGGGTGCATAGATCGTGAGAAATCAGTACCCAGATAAACCACCTCTGGCCGCAATAGCGGCCTTGATACACCTGGGCATTGAGTCAAACAGAGCTTGGATGGCGTGTACAGGTGCAGCTGCCCATGCAGCTTGAACACGATACCACAGTTCATCAAGAGGACTGACTGGCGTATTGTGACGAGCCAGTTGCTCGGCCAACATTGACCAGACGTTTTCAATTGGTGAGAGATCTGAGGAATGTGCTAGCCAGGGCAGCAGTCGAACATTTTCTGTATCCAGGAAGGCCTGTACAGGACCTGCAACATACGGTCGTGCATTATCGTGCTGAAACGTAGGGTTTCGCAGGGATCGAATGAAGGGTAGAGCCACGGGTCGTAACACGTCTGAAATGTACTGTCCACTGTTCAAAGTGCCGTCAATGTGAACAATAGGTGACCGAGATGCGTAACCAATGGCACCCCATACCATCACGCCGGGTGAAACGCCAGTATGACGATGACGAATACACGCTTCCAATGTGCGTTCACCACGATGTCGCCAAACACGGGTGCGACCATCTTGATGCTGTAAACAGAACCTGTATTCATCCGAAAAAATGACGTTTTGCCATTCGTGCACACAGGTTCGTCGTTGAGTACACCATCGCAGGCGCTCCTGTCTGTGCTGCAGCGTCAAGGGTAACTGCAGCCATGGTCTCCGAGCTGATAGTCCATGCTGCTGCAAACGTCGTCGAACTGTTCGTGGAGATAGTTGTTATCTTCCAAACGTCCCCATCTGTTGCCTCTGGGGTCGAGATGTGGCTGCACGATCATTTCCAACCATGCGGATAAGATGCTAGTCATGTCGACTGCTAGTGATACGAGGCCGTTGCGATCCAGCACGGCGTTCCGTATTACTCTGCTGAGCTCACTGATTCCATATTCTGCTAACAGTCATTGGACATCGACCAACGCGAGCAGTAGTGTCGCGATACGATAAACCGCAGTCGAGATAGGCTACAATCCGACCATTATCGAAGTCGGAAACGTGATGGTACGCATTTCTCCTCCTTACACGAGGCATTAAAACAACGTTTCACCAGGCAACGCCGGTCAACTGCTGTTTTTGTATGAGAAATTGCTTGGAAACGTTCCTCATGTCAGCAAGTTGTAGGTGTCGCCACCGGCGCCAACTTTGTGTGAATGCTCTAAATATCTAATCATTTGCATATCACAACATCATCTTCCTGTCGGTTAAATTTCGCATCTGTAGCACGTCATCTTCGTGGTGTAGCAATTTTAATGGCCAGTAGTGTAAATGTGATAGGAGCTGAGAAACTGTTAACTTAGAAATGGATTTCTGGCTAAGTAGGAGCATGTTAGCCGTTGAAGGGCCACATAAAGAACGAAATGAGTGGCCGTTGCGGTACTTCCCTTGTGGTCGATTTCCTTCATTGGGACAGCCGCACACAGTGGCCACCTGTTGTGCGCCTGGAATTAGCTTTCCCGCGACACACTGGGGGTTCCCTGAGCCTCTCCCGGGACGGATTTATCGCGCACAGCGCTTTACGAGCCGCCCGGCCGTAACGCGGGGCTCTGAGGCTAAGGCGGCCGAGCGACAAATGCATCTCCGCGACGAGCTGCGCCCCCGGGGCGTTAACGAGCCGCCATTACTCCGGCCTCCTTATGGCCCACGGCGCCTCTACTCTGCGGAGAAGGAACAGCACGCTGCGAGAGTCCCTCGGTTCGACTGCGTTAGCGGCGAGCACTCAGTATTTCTCGTAGATATAATACCCTGGGTGGTTCTGTCATGATGATACAAATACACAGGGAATACCGGTCGGGAGCAATATGCCGTCCAGTCGCACATACACTGAGGTGACAAAGGTGGGATAGCGATAAGCAGTTATACAGATGGCGGTCCCGGCGGAGGTTTGCGTCCTCCCTCGGGCATGGGTCTGTGTGTGTGTGGGGGGGGGGGGGGGGGGGGGCGAGGGGGGAGTGTTTGTCCTTAGGGTAATTTAGGTTCAGTAGTGTGTAAGCTTAGGGACTCATGACCTTAGTAGTTAAGTCCCATAAGATTTCACACACATTTGAACATTTTTGAACAGATGGCGGAAGTATCGTGTACACAAGATACAAAAGAGTAGTGCATTGGCGGAGCTGTCATTGATGTGCAAGGATTTCCAAAATGATTATGGCCGCCCGACGGGAATCGGAATGGCACTTGGAGCCAGGCGCATGGGACACTTCATTTTGGAAATCGTTGGGAAATTCAGTATTCCGAAATCCACAGTGTCGGGAGCGTGCCGAGAATAAAAAAATTCCAGGCATAACCTCTCACCACGGACAACGCAGTGGCTTTCATTTAACGACTGAGAGCAGCGGCGTTCGTATAGAGTTATCAGTGCTAACAGACAAGCAACACTACTTGAAATAACCGAAAGAATCCATGTGGGACCTACGACGAACGTGTCCGTTAACGACAGTGCGGCACAATTTGACGTATGGGCTAGGGAAGCGAACGACCAACGAGAGCGCCTTTGCTAGCAGCACGACATCTCCTGCGCTCGTGACCACTTCAGTTGGACCCTACATCACCGCAAAGCCGCGGCCTCAGCAGATGTGTCCCGATTTCAGTTGATAAGCACCGATGGGAGGGTTAGAGTGAGGTTCAGACCCCACGAAGCCATGGAACCAAGTTGTCAAAAGGCACTGTGAAAACTGGTGGTGGCTCCATAATGGTGTGGACTGTGTTTACATGGAATGGACTGGGTCCTCTGGCTATGTTCGGCTACATGGATACCACTTTAAAAATCATGGACTTCATGTTCCCAAACAACGAAGGAATTTTTATGAATGACAATGTTGTATGTCATCGGGCCACAACTGTTCGCGACTGGTTTGAAAAATATTCTGAACAATTTGAGCGAATTATTTGGCCACCCAGATCGCCCGACAGGAATTACAACATTTATGGGACATAATAGAGAGGTTAGTTCGTGCACAAAATCCTCCATCGGCTACGCTTTCTCAATTGTGGACGGCTGTAGAAGCAGCTTAGTTCAGTATTTATGCAGGGGACTTCCAACGACTTTCCGGCCGCTGTGGCCGAGCGGTTTTAGGCTCTTCAGTCCGGAACTGCGCTGCTGCTACGGTCACAGGTTCGAATCTTGCCTCGGGCATGGATGTGTGTGACGTTCTTAGGTTAGGTAGGTTTACGTAGTTCTAAATCTAGGGGACTGATGACCTTATCAATTTGTTAGGTGACTAGAATGACGAAGCTTCCTATTTAACCAGTTAAGTTAAGTCTCATAGTGCTCAGAGCCATTTGAACTTTTTTTTAAATGCTCTATAACAAACCACGGTGGGCAGTCAGTTCCCAAGTTATAATTTTTTTGTAATGATAGTGGAACTTTATGGACACCCTGTACTGCATTCGCCTAAGGGTATACAGTGAAGATAAAGAATAAAGATACCGTTATCAGCCCTTGATTTGTAAATCAGCCGCTGGTGCTGAGAATCTAAGAAATTAATAATAATTCATAACTAACAAACGAATACAATTGAAGACCCCACCTAAAAAACGGGGTAAATCCATTTAAATAGAAAATTTGTTTGTGGCAAATTCTGATGGCCAGCCGTCGGAGAGGGTTTTACAGTTAGTGGTAACGGAAATAACGTTCGAATCTGTCTTCTCACGGAAAGAATGTGGCAAGTCCACGGTTTACATCAACTGTTTGTAATACACCTGAAGGTCAGTTGGGTTTCGGCTGGAGACGTGATCGGCTGAGTTTCTTACTCTGTGTTGCTTTTTAAAGTAGTAGTGTTTAATTTGAAGTGTGATATAAGCGTGGTTTTCTTATGATCTTTAAAATGTAAGGTTAAGTACAAGATGGAAGTGAGATACCATCTGTTAATCACTCAGCTAAAAAGAGAAAATGTTATGACAGAATGTTTGTAGGGAACTCAGGGCAATGTCTCATGAGCTAGGCAGTGACTGAAAATGCTCATTGTCTGCGTACTATAAACAAATCAACCCCATGAAGCAGGACACCTTATCAATTTGTTAGGTGACTAGAATGACGAATCTTCCTATTTAACCAGCTTTATTTCAGTGAGATTAATTGCTCGTAGGAGGCCTAGGCAAGACGATTCAAATGCCAGAGATTGCTCTTTATGATACATTGTAAGAATCAAACGAAATGATACAATGAGTGAAATTCCTGTTTGCCGATAGGTCTTCATTGCTTTGCATGGAATTATCGTTTTGCTGTTCCAACATTCATCAAATGCTCAACAGTGATGCAATATTTTATACTTACGCTCAAGACTTAGGGAATAAAGGAGTGAATGAAACTATTATTTTTGCTTTATTATGTGAGTAAAATCCTTGATGCAAAAGTAATGGTTCTTGTAATATTCTGTGATTCGTGCTCAGGACAGAATAAAAACTATGTAGTGTTCACATATCTTCAGGATCTCATTTATACCATTAAGAGATTAGATAGTGTCGAAATAGTATTTCCAATAAGAGGACTCTCTAAATTTGAAAAAAGTTTGGATTATAAAAAATAAGACTATTGCAGAGTTACTAAAATACTTCTGAAACCGCAAGACTGAATCCAGTGCTTTACAAAGTCACTGCTGTTCAACAAGAAAGTATACGAGAGTGAACGACCTTCTTAAAAGCATGTTACAAACCGAAGTGTTCTTTCAAGACACGACCGCTCAGAGAAGTTTTGATTTTGAAGGAAGATGAGCTGTTCAAGTACATGTTTACTTACAGTGGAGCCTGAATACTAGTACATTTGGAACTTTCTGTTGGCCACCAAGTAGACATCAAGTCTGAGATTCAACCGCATGGACCTGACAAATTCTTATGGCCTCATCGAGCGTATAATGGTGTTCTGTAATATGAAATTGTTTGGAACATAAATCACAATTGTTTTACCGATATCTAAGTCTGGGAGTATATTCTCAGAGCTCTTTACGAAAAGTATGCAGACTTTCAAGAACTTAAACAGTTTTGTGTGTATGGCGCAACAAATTTCTATTCCCGTCTGCCATATAACGAACCAAAATCCATGACTAACAAATAGAAACATGTAATTCTGAACAACCCAAAGAAGGGGCAAAAACTTACCAAAAAATGTTGGGCTTAGCACGTCCTTTTTTCTGGTAAATATGTATGTCTTATGCATGTAATGTCCTTTTAATCATGTATTTCGGTCGTCATTTATTTCTAATGTACGTCATCTACAAACATTAAATTTGGCATCATAATTATGTTGGTTACACTCGATTGGGGTGTTTATGTACTTTTTTGCAATCTTCCAAGTTTAAATCTCCTCTCTTGAGAAATGTACAAAATGTGACTTACCCCGTTTTCTCCCGTGGACTCTTCAATTGCGAGCCCGTTATTTAACATAATGATTTTATCACGAATATCACATCAAAAATTTACAGTGACGTCAACGTGATTACTTCAGGCATGGAGAACAAGCCAAGAAACGGGTAAAATACATGAATAATGAGATTCAATGTTCAAGAATAGGCATTGCACGTCGCTGACACTTTTATTAATATTACGCAGTGAGGCTGCAAGAAAAAAAAAAACATTGCGTAATAATGAGGTTAATGTCAATTCCGTAGCTATAAAAAGTAATAAAGATAGTTTTTTTTACCAAAGACTTGCTATTCAATAGTAGTGTCGTTAATTGATTTTTGACTGTCAGCGCCACGGCGCCAGTTAAAACCAACAATTTGAAACTATTCTTTTCGTTCCAACTTCATATCCAATAGCTGCAATCGAACTGTACCCTGAGAAAAAAGTTATGTTGTGTGGAGTGTAATGGTTCCGGAATAGTATAAGAATCCGTGAACTTCGCTCAGTTGCTCAACAAAGTACTGTATCTGATAATGAGGACACCGTACAGAAATTCTCTGTAGGAAACAAGAAATAGAATTTTCGCTACTCCATTCCAGCAGGCAAGTAATAATATCGTAAAACTAGTCAAACTGAATGAAGAAATAAAGAGAGACCTTTATATATTCGTTGCAAGCGAGCAAACACAAATTCATAAAACGAGTCGGATCAGCTTGACTTTACACACGGCGATAAATTGCTGCCGTCTGCTGTTTGTTACGAGGTCACAGCTGGTAAGATCGGAAGGGTGCGGGAGGAGAGGGCTCAGAAATCTGTAGCGGAAGGAGAGCCTTTACGAAGGCGCAGAACGAGCGAGGCAAGCGGAGTGGGAAAGAAGCATAAAAAAGAGATTATGTTTTATAACGCGTCATTATTCACGCCAACGTATCGGAAGACAGGGAAAGAGCTTAGCACAGGTGTGGAGGGAGGCAGCTAACGTTATAATGGCAGCCAGCGTCAAATCCACCTCAGTAGCCTCGCCCGGCCGTCTGGCTAACGCCTTAGCACACGTGGCAGTCACGTGTGGTGGGAAAGCAAAGCGCTGGTTTTTTATGACTTGAGAGGTGAGCTTTTAGTGCGCAACCTTTACAAAGTGTACCTTTTTATAGCTACTTGCCAATCCAATGTACAGTGCAGTCACGTCCGCAATACTGTGAAGACGTAAGGTCAAGTTGCTTAAGCAGCATTGTAGGTTTGCGACGCGAGAAACTTCCTTGGTGGTCAATATTAAACTGTTTGCTAGAACAGCGTGAGGGAGGTTACTGTTATTCACTACTGGGAACGGATACTGCCTCATACTGCCTAACATTGCTCAGGTCGCTGGAATTCAATGACAGGTAAAAGCACAAAACAAGGTACCTAATACGAAAGACACTAGCAAAAAAAATTTTCTTCGGTGAAATTGAGGTCTCTATGAAACGAAGAAGACCTTGCTTGGAACTGAAACCAGAAATAAATATTCACGCAACTGCTATTGCAGCAAATGGTCCTGGTATAGTTCACCAAAAATTTTGGCGGTTAGTTCCGATATTTAGATAGTGTTTATAATCAGATCTTGAAATTAAATTAGCAAGTGACCTTAAAATAGAGACATTTGTTTCTCAAATTCTGCTTGGAATCCTGCTCTCCCACTCGTTCCACAGCAGAGAGAAGGAGGTATTCTAAGTGCTCACCTGTTAATAGTTAATTTAGACTTCCGATAACTTCTGAAGCTGGTCGTCTTAAGATGTGTGGCGCCACTACTCGTTTATGGTATGTATGTTGTCTTTCAACATTAGCAGTAACATGTATGATTCTTAGTCGCATAGCCCCACCTAGCGAGAGTTTAAATGTCCTGCACAGAACTCTCTCTCGTTGCATTTGTGCCTTCAAAATGGCGTGGTGTTCAGATTTCGAAATATCGGCGGTTGTCGAAGACGTCACCAAATTCATCAGGTTACCCTCCATCCAGAGGCTGTTGCACGCAGCGACTGTTATATTGACTTTTGAAATTTTATTGGTAGATCTAGATTTCAGCTAGAAGCTAGCCATTCTCAATGCACTATCATTTTTGGTCAATGCATGTAATGCTTGTTGGTGGGGCTTCATCCACAGTTCATATATATGGATGAAGTGTCGGGCAGAGGGTCAGAGGGTTCATCGAACTACCTTCACAATTCCCTATTATTCCAATCTAGTATAGCGCGTGGAAAGAACGAACACCTATATGTCACGAAATGTATAAACGAAACAAAAGACGCTATTGAAAAACTACACGATATCGCTTCCAAAACTGGACTACAGATCTCTAACGAAAAGACAGAGTTTATGAGCACAAAGAAACTCTCATCTCTGAACACAAAGTGCGGCACGATTTACAAAACGTCAAACTTCAAATACCTCGGTGAAATACTACAAATGAGCGGAATTAACAGAGACTCAAACGAAGAAAGAAAAACTAAACTTGACAACAAAGTAGTGTGGAATAATTACAACAAGAAGTCTATCTTACAAAAAGCCAAATTACGCCACTACGACACGGTGGTGCTCCCCGAGGCACTATATGCAGCAGAGACCACACTAATCCTAGGGAATACACGTATCACACAAAGAGAAAAAGTAAAGCGGAAAATACTTAGGGAAAATATTTGGTGCAACTAACGACAATGGAATATGGATCAAGAAACCTACAGAGGAACTATAGAAACATACGGAGACAATCACAGAAAAGATTAGAAAATGCAGACTACAATTCTATGGACACATATATAGAATGCCGTCACACAGACTGTCCAAACAGATTTTTGAGTGGGTAACCACTAGAAACAACAAATGGGTGACGGAGGTAAAAAGCGACCTGAACCAACTCAACATAACAGCAGACACAATAAACGACAGAATAAAATTCAGAAACATCACTAAGAAAAGTAAACTACATGAGATACACTGTGACAAACAAACAGGCGTAAAATGGACCGAAGAACGCAAGCAAGATCACAGCCGGAAGGTGAAAGAAATATGGGCAACCAAAAAGGTAATCGAGATGAAGCCGAAGGCACAAAGCCGACAAGAAGCATGGACAGAGGACCGGAAACAGAAACACAGCGAGCGAACGAGGGAAGTTTGGGCAGCAAGGAAGAATTGGCCATGTAGTTCAGTCCAACTGCGCTCTTTAAGGGCAAAACACCAATTATATATATATATATATATATATATATATATATATATATATATATATATATATATATATATATATATATATATATATATATGTAAGTGTGAAACGTCGAAAGTTATATAAATGACGTCGTGGAAAACATCGGAAGTTCCAAAGGCCATGAGGCTTTTCGTGGATGACACTCTTGCATACAAAGCAACCACAAGCCTAGAAATTTCTAGGGGAGATCTACAGAGGTTCGACGCTTGGTGCAGAGATTGGCAAATGACCCTCAACATGAATAAATGCAATGAATTGCCCATAATTAGGAAAAAAAGAGCGATTAATGTATGATTACAAGATTACAGAACAATCAATGGCGGCTGTCACATCCATAACATAACCAGGAATATTTAAGGTGGAACAACCGCAGGAAGTAATCGCGGGCAAAGCAGTCGCCAGACTGTGATGCGTTGGAAGAGTCCTCAGGAAATGTAGTCCACCAAAAATGGAGTTAGCTTACAAAAATTCTAATGGCTCTGAGCACTATGGGACGTAACATCTGAGGTCATCAGTCCCCTAGACTTAGAACTACTTAAACCTCACTAACCTAAGGACATCACACACAGCCATGCCCAAGGCAAGATTCGAAACTGCGACCGTAGAAGCAGCGCGGTTCCAGACTGAAGCGCCTAGAAGTGCTAGGCCACAGTGGCCTGCTGTTAGGTTACAGAGACCTCGTTCGAACAGTGCTTAAGCATTGCTCTTCAGTATGCGATACGACCACACAGTTTTCATAGAGGAAATAGAGAAGATCCAATGAAGAGCAGCGCGTTGAAACCATCTGCAATGTCAAACGCTGCAAGAGAGGCTTTCTTCATTGCGGTATGCTTTGCTGTTAAAGTTCGCAAAGCGTAAATCAGGGAAGGATCAACCAACATATTGCTCCCTCCTACGTATATCTTGCGAAAAGACAGTGAACGTCAAATTAGAGAGTTTCGAATTCAGACTGAGGTTTACCAGCAACTGGAACAGGAAAAGGGGCAAGAGATAGGGGTACACAAAGTACCCTCTGCTTACAGAGCGTAGACGTAGATGTGGATACCCTACTTCGAACGGCTACAATAACTGTTTTTTATTACACTGTTACTATCGTCAGGAACATATTTTATGCTACTGCAGACCTTATAATATTTCTTCAGCTATCGCCCCTTTATGTGCTGCGTGAATTACTTACACATGTAAAAATATACTAGTTTTCATGTTATGTAAAACACAGCTAGTGAGTCAGCTATGTACGCTTACCTGTGTTTCATTTAACGATGTTTTATTCGCTTTTCTAGATAAGAGTGTTTGAAAGCTCTCTCTCAATAACACTGTTCAGCAAAGAAATTTTTACATAAAGAAAAATATCCAATCGGTATAGATTCTGGTAAGCTGAATTCGAAAATGACAAAAAAATGTTGCTCTTTAGCTGCCATCCCGCAAGAAATTTTGCGCCATAATTTTAAATGTAGCGTCCGGAGCGACATCTCTGTGAGTGGTCTCGGATCTGTTGTCAATGCACTTTTGCACACTGTTTAGACAAACAGTGTGAGATTTGAATGTTTTGTTTTGTCGATTGCAGTTTAAAATGAGTGTAAAATAACTGAAGCGCCAGGAGGCAGTGTTCCTTGTAAAGCATGCAAAGGGACCAAAGCTTTCATATGGAGCTGAAGCTAAAATTCATACAAAGTCAAAGACATTCGTTGCGAAGTGGGTCAAACGATATTTAGAAACTGGAAACGTGGATGATTTACTGGAGAGCGGGCTAAGGTGCCAATCTACACTCCTGGAAATGGAAAAAAGAACACATTGACACCGGTGTGTCAGACCCACCATACTTGCTCCGGACACTGCGAGAGGGCTGTACAAGCAATGATCACACGCACGGCACAGCGGACACACCAGGAACCGCGGTGTTGGCCGTCGAATGGCGCTAGCAGCGCAGCATTTGTGCACTGCCGCCGTCAGTGTCAGCCACTTTGCCGTGGCATACGGAGCTCCATCGCAGTCTTTTTAACATTGGTAGCATGCCGCGACAGCGTGGACGTGAACTGTATGTGCAGTTGACGGACTTTGAGCGAGGGCGTATAGTGGGCATTCGGGAGGCCGGGTGGACGTACCGCCGAATTGCTCAACACGTGGGGCGTGAGGTCTCCACAGTACATCGATGTTGTCGACAGTGGTCGCCGGAAGGTGCACGTGCCCGTCGACCTGGGACCGGACCGCAGCGACGCACGGATGCACGCCAAGACCGTAGGATCCTACACAGTGCCGTAGGGGACCGCACCGCCACTTACCAGCAAATTAGGGACACTGTTGCTCCTGGGGTATCGGCGAGGACCATTCGCAACTGTCTCCATGAAGCTGGGCTACGGTCCCGCACATCGTTAGGCCGTCTTCCGCTCACGCCCCAACATCGTGCAGCCCGCCTCCAGTGGTGTCGCGACAGGCGTGAATGAAGGGACGAATGGAGACGTATCGTCTTCAGCGATGAGAGTCGCTTCTGCCTTGGTGCCGATGATGGTCGTATGCGTGTTTGGCGCCGTGCAGGTGAGCGCCACAATCAGGACCGCATATGACCGAGGCACACAGGGCCAACACCCGGCATCATGGTGTGGGGAGCGATCTCCTACACTGGCCGTACACCTCTGGTGATCGTCGAGGGGACACTGAATAGTGCACGGTACATCCAAACCGTCATCTAACCCATTGTTCTACCATTCCTAGACCGGCAAGGGAACTTGCTGTTCTAACAGGACAATGCACGTCCGCATGTATCCCGTGCCACCCAACGTGCTCTAGAAGGTGTAAGTCAACTACCCTGGCCAGCAAGATCTCCGGATCTGTCCCCCATTGAGCATGTTTGGGACTGGATGAAGCGTCGTCTCACGCGGTCTGCACGTCCAGCTCGAACGCTGGTCCAACTGAGGAGCCAGGTGGAAATGGCATGGCAAGCCGTTCCACAGGACTACATCCAGCATCTCTACGATCGTCTCCATGGGAGAATAGCAGCCTGCATTGCTGCGAAAGGTGGATATACACTGTACTAGTGCCGACATTGTGCATGCTCTGTTGCCTGTGTCTATGTGCCTGTGGTTCTGTCAGTGTGATCATGTGATGTATCTGACCCCAGGAATGTGTCAATAAAGTTTCCCCTTCCTGGGACAATGAATTCACGGTGTTCTTATTTCAATTTCCAGGAGTGTATAATCGGTAATGGCGGCGATTGGATTAACTATTAGGTAATTGTGCAATTAGTAATAACACGTATTTTCATGTAAACATATGTTCATTATAATGTGTTTTGTTCCATAAAGACTTTCTTGTCTAACGGCTGTATATGAAGATTCTTACCTCTTTATTTCTCTTATTCAGTTCTCGTTTTCTTGTTGTATCAGGAATACCACCGAAATGACACCAAAATGTTGTGATCACACAATGATAAGACACGCTTATTCTAGTGTGAAGTGACGTCCTTGACCACATCTTCGGTTATATCGATTGGTGAACACGTACTCCCATATTACGTCAATGTTTCGTTTTGAGCTAACACAATCTAATATTGGTTCCCCTCCGGAGTGCTGCACTATGTATTGCGACTCTTACATGAGTTCCTATATTACTCAGCGCAATAAAAACTCCTGTTATGCCCTACAGATGTGTTAATAATCCCAACATTTATGTTTCGTACGTGAAGGTGCATTTTTGGACAAAGGACTCGAACATTGTCATAAACATTGAAAATAACTTATTTCCTATAATTCGTGCGCCCAGTCGGAACCAATCTAAAGTATGGGCTCATAACATTTGATGAACGACGTGATCAGTTCTAAATGCATGGATGAACGTGCCGCTGCGCGGGTTTAGCCGAGCGGTCTTGGGGCGCTGCATTCATGAACCGTGTGGCTGATCCCGGCGGAGGTTCGAGTCCTTCCTCGGGCATGGGTGTGTGTGTTTGTCCTTAGGACTTAGGGACTGATGACCTTAGCAGTTAAGTCCCATAAGATTTCACACAGATTTGAACATTTTTGATGAAACTGCCGGCTATTTGGCGCGAACCTAGAAACCACGTTACAGATTACTACTTCTGCTTGGTGCCTACGCTCAATGAAGAACTGAACAACAAACAGAAAAGCATCATACAGTATCGTAATATACAAAGTGCGGTGCGAGCAGGGCCTCATGGAATGGGTCTCCCGATTCCAGATCCTCCGGTTGCCACAACAATAAACATTTATAGTGACAGTGAATATGATGATTAGTCAGCCACATGCCATTCTTTCACAACTAACAATCCCTGATCCTTCCTTTACACCGACATCACCTACTGAAATGCACAAAATCTCAACGATTTTTTTTGAGACTTCGACCTCCCAAAACATGAAGCCGAACTATTAGCTTCTCGTTTCGTGGAGTGGAATACAGCTCGAATATGTACTTTTCGTCAACATAAAAAGCCAGTGGAAAGGTTTTTCAACACAAATTTAATGACATACTATAAGAATGTTCAATGTTTGATGCTAGCACTCGGTGTCTTATACAAACAGGATAATTGGAGACTTTTAATAGATTGTTTGATATCTAGTGTGAAAGCGCTGCTGGTTCCTTCCACCTCAGTGGAATATGCAGCCCTAGAAAAGGAAAGTTAAATCATGATAATAGATATTTTACACATCATCGATTGCGCAAGTATCAACTGCAATTATGTACTGATTTGAAAGTCATCGGTATGCTTATAGGCCTACATGGTGGTTACATTAAGTACTGTTGCTACATTTGTGAGTGGGATAGTAGTGCTAAAGACTTACGTTAAAAACTGAAGGATGGCGTCGATGAAATGATTTGTTACCTGACAAGAACACTTTCTCATGAGAGCCATTTATAAAGGTCACTACAGTCCTGAAACTTCCTGGAAGATTAAATCTGTGTGTCTACCCAAGACGCGAGACTCCAACTAGGGATCTTTGCCTTTCCCGAGCAAGTGGAAAGTTCTCTACCAACTGAGCTACCCAAGCACGAACCACGACCTTCTCCTGTCACTAAAATGTTTATTGTTGTGGCTACCGGAGGATCTAGAATCGGGAGACCCATTCCATAAGGCACTGGTCGCATCACACTTTGTATATTACCGATACTGTATGATGCTCTTTTTTTTTGTTCATATCAGCGCACACTACGCTGCAGGGTGAAAGTTCATTCCGGAAACTACTACATATGAAGCTAGGATTGATGATTTCATATGTAAAAGCATCTGTAAGAGGAAAAAACAAGCATTTGAAAACTTGCGTGGAAAATTCCTGGATTGCGCGATGAGAAAACCAAAGCAGAGAGTATTCATTAGCCTACAAATTTGTAAGGTGTTTGGAGACCAACAATTTGAGTCTATTCTCGGCGTGGCAATGTTTTGAGAAAGTTACGTAATTATTGTTTGGCAATAGGTGGGCTGAAAATTACATCGAACTTGTGAATGACCTTCCCCTCACAGCTTTACAGCTTTACTTCCGCCAATGCCTTACCTCGCACCTTCCAAACTTCACAGAAGCTCTCCTGCGATCCTTGCAAGATTAGCACTCCTGGAACAAAGTATACTGCGGAGATATGGCTTAGCCACAGCCAGGGGGATTGTTTCCAGAAGGTCGAAAGTTTTGCAAGAGAGCTCCTGTGAAGATTGGAAGGTGAAAGATGAGGTACTACGGGAAGTAAAGCTGTGAGGACGTGAGTCATGCTTCGGTAGTTCAATTGGTAGAGCACTTGTCTGCAAAAGGCAAAGGTCCCGAGTTCGGGTCTCAGTCGGCATACAGTTTTAATCATTCAGAAAATTTCATATCACCGCACGCTACGGTGCAGAGTGAAAATTTATTCCGGAAACTACTACATGTGTAGGTAGAATTGATGAATTCATTTGTAAAAGCAACGAATAAAAGCAACGAACAAGTATTTGAATACTTGCGTGGAAAATTCCTGGATTGCGCGCTGAGGAAACCAAAGCAGAGAGTATTCATTTGCCTACAAATTTGTAAGGTGTTTGGAGACCAACACTTTGAGTCTATTCTCGGTTATAATGAGGTAAATGCATGACACTGTTTTGAGAAAGTTACGTAATTATTCTTTGGCAATAGGTGGGCTGAAAATCACATTGAATTTGTGAAAGAGCGTTATGGACCTATGAGAAACTGGAACGCAACATGTCACTCAAAATGCACTTCATTCACTCACATTTCGATGTTTTCTCTGGAGGTTGTGGGGCTTTTAGTGATACGCATGGTGATGTTCACCAACAAATCTTTTTAATGGAACATCTATACCAAGGAACATTCAGTGCTTTAATGTTTGCAGGAAGAGTTGCATCACCTCCAGAAGCGACAAAAAAAAAAGGTTCAAATGGCTCTGAGCACTATGGGACTCAACTGCTGTGGTCATTAGTCCCCTAGAACTTAGAACTCCTTAAACCTAACTAACCTAAGGACATCACACACATCCAGTCGCACGGTTCCGGACTGCGCACCTAGAACCGCGAGACCACCGCGGCCGGCCCAGAAGCGACAGGAAAGTAACTGCTAGTACTGTATCTTTAATTGGTCTGGTGTCGTTCACGCACCATATATACACTACGAGGCCTGGTGATAACACTGTACACGAGCAACATTAATGAAATCTAGCGACCATCCTACATGACACAGAGAACTGCAACTCCAATTATTTACATACTCGCCAATGGTGTGAACGTGAACGAAGTTGCATTGACATCTGGCAAAGTCTTACGGGTGCTTCTTTTTTTCCTGGTAGTGTAGTTTAAAAGTGAAACAGGCCAGAGAACTGGAAGACAGCCGCCACAGGGTAAGTGACAAGAAAAAGTGCATCACTGCAGCTGCAGCGGAATGTGTCGATAGGTAGGTGAAATAACATAGACTGTCCTGTTGTTATATATTTCGTTCGGTGGAGAATAAGTAAATAAGCCTTATCCGCGGACTGTGTATTAATGGATGATAGAAGCTACTTGTAATGTTGCTAGTGCTATGAACTTTAGATATGACACCCCATGAAAAGAGACAGAATAGTGCCGGTAAAGTTACAACGTATCAAAATTTTTGAAAAGTCTGATAAAAGTATGATGTGCTCCACTTGGGAATGGGTCCCAGAATGAAACTCCATGAGCGGATTTTTAACGGTCACAGGCGTTGATGTATTTTAAAAAGTTTTATGTGACTGTGAGCCTCAGTCACGATAAAATAATAAACTGCGAATTGTTTTGCTAGTTTTAGGCTTTGCTTAACGGGCAGTGTGTGTGTGTGTGTGTGTGTGTGTGTGTGTGTGTGTGTGTGTGCCGGTATCGCTCTATGTCAATACCCAGTGTGGGACAGCGTCTGTGGCAGACGTCATTGCCTTCCCGGCACAGGCAGCAGGTGTTTGCCGACGCGTGATGGAGTCCGTCGCTGGCGGCGCCGATCACAGGAGCAAACATTGTGCAGGGGACCCTCAACACGGCCTGCGCTGGAGCACACTCGAGTGACGTCACAGTCTACTCAGGAGTGGCGGTGCACACGTCATGACGGCACCAATAGATGCTGCAGCAAGGCGAAGACTTTGCTAGTGGAAGTACTAAACTGCACGAGACTCACCAAAAGAAATAGTAACTGTCGCGAAAAGTTCTGATTGTGATACGCTGAGAAGACTGTGACCAATGCTTACCGCGACACTGACAAGGAGAGGCCACGACATTTGGAATGCGGATATACTGCAAACTTCGTACACTCGTAGTACTCCACGAGGACAACAAAATGTGTAAGCAGTAGCGCGTACTTCTCAAACGTTATTGAGAAAATCGCAAGATAATTTCGATCGTCCAATATCGTCAAATATATACACCCGTGCGTGGCCATTTTTACCAGGAAGCACCGGCAGCCGAGTGGTTAGCGTTTAAGCCTACACCTAAACCGCCTCAGATAATGGTCCTTCGAATGGTCGATGCAGGAGAAATACATACCGCCCACAATTGCGAAATGGTCAAGATTATATGGCTTGCTGCCAGATTTATGATGCGACACCGCGTGCTGCAGGGATTTTCACTTCCGCCCGTGACTAGGATTGTCATTTACTTTGTTCATGTTAAAATAAAAAAAGAGGGGCCTTTACGTTGATTTTATGGTTTCCAAATTGTTTTTGCTGTCTCGATACTTTTCTTATCTTTAGGACAGCATAATTGTACGAATAAAGATTGTTTGTTTACTCTGCTGCCTACATGTAAAAAAAAAATAACAAAATAAAAAAAGTTCGTAGCGCAGTTTCCTGCGACAGGAATAGGTTCCGAGTTCGAGTCTCGAAAAATAAAATAAAATAAAAAAGCCCCGTAATCGCTGGCTTGCTGGATCGAGTCCCGCTCGTCAGTTTTTTTTTTTAATTTCTAACACATTCATTTTCTTTACTATTTATATTACAGTTGATGTAATGGGAAAAATTCATGTAATCAGATGAACTTTCATTAAATTTACATTGTTATTTGGCAGTCTAGTAAACGACCAGACGCATAAAGTGATACTGAAATTGTATGCTTCTCCGCGTCTTCAAAACTGTTCGTATTTAATCAAAAGAGAGCGAGAAATTGCTTCTCGTGAAGACGCTATCAAAATACACTTGGTACTGCATGACCAATGATCAGCGCCGATATTTAAGGAAATGCTGTGTTATGCATGACTTGCTTCCAAATTATCGGCTGAAACAGAGGTTTTTGAAAATGTTAACGAGGTTTGTTTTTCTACAGAAAACCTCAAAAGATCTTGCGGGTGCGGAAACATATCGTTTATTCAATGAAGCTGGTGTCTTTTAGCTTTGTTTTTCAAATTTTTACGAAAACTACCATCCTGCAACTTGTACCCATAATGCCGAAAGCGACGATTAATTGTATATCTTTCGAAAGCCGTCTGTGCCGGTCAAAACTTGGAGGTAACAAGTCGTTTCGGGCACCTTCCAGGCACAAGGGATTTCTCAAATCACAGACAAGAATACATTTTCAGTATCACTTTATGCGTTTGGCCGTTTAATAGTCGGTAGTTATAAATATTACATTATTCGTGATATTAAAAATTTGTAGACTGCCAAATAATATTGTAAATTTAATAACAGTTCATCCGATTACACATATTTTTCCCATTACATAAAATGTAATATAAATAGTAAAAACATGACTGTGTTATATATATAAACTGACGAGCGGGACTCGATCCATCGACCCAGCGATTACAGGGGTTGAACGCTACCCACTCGGCTGCCGGCGATTTTTGGTAAAAATGGCCTCGTACAGGTATATAATTGATGACTGAAATTATCTCGCCATTTTCTCAGTAACGTTTGAGAAGTACGCGCTACTGCTTACACACTTTGTTGTCCTCGTGGAGTACTACGAGTGTACGAAGTTTGCAGTAAATCCGCATTCCAAACGTCGTGGCCTCCCCTTGTGAGTATCGGCTAGGCAAGTGCGGGCACTTAATACGACAAGGAAAGTATTTTAGCTGTACAGAGACGAATAGAAAATTATCTATCGACGATGCGAGATGAAAACGGGGAAATCCAATCATATGACATCGACAAAGGGCAAACTGTTAAGGCCTCTGCGCTAGGAAACTATCATTTCGGAAGCGGCCAAGTTAGCCGGCAATTCGGGTGCCACTGTCGTTAGCGTCTGTGGATGGTGACTGAACGACGTTTAAATCACGATTGGAAGACGGGGTACTGGAAGACTAGGCCACATCACAGAAGGTGGGGATCAGAAGTTTGTCCGCTCTGTAAAGCACGATTGGCAGTGATATGTGGCCGATCTGACAGTTCCGCTAACGTTCGTGAACATGTAGCTCTGCAGCAGACTACCCCCCTGTGTTTCCATGTTGACCCAACGACATCGGCAGTTACGATTGTGGTGCGCGCGGGGACATCCAGACTGAACCGTGAATCAGTGAGAGCGTGACGCCCAGTCGGACGAATCGTGGTTCTGTCTCTGTTGACAGTGGGACATGGGGCAGCGGCTGGTCAAATATTTAACAAAGAAAGTAGCCAAACAGCCGTGCAAATTGAGAAGCAATTTTATTGTATTTTCGCTTCTAATAATAATTCACGAACGCTTTCTTTCAACAGGATGGATCAACTTGTCACACTTCATGAAAGTCACTCTCACGAATTCATGAAAGATTCACAGGTGAAAGCTATACGTAACTGATTTACCAATTCATACAGTATAAATGGTGTTTACATACAAGTGTTGTAACTGTTGAAATATAAATCTGAACGGAAGTCCAATAGCAGGCTGTAGCTGTATTAATGCAAGTCTATCAGAGACTCACACAACCGTTTTCGCACCTTTTAAGTTGAATTTTCTGGTGTATATGATGCTATGTTAGGTGCTTTAGGGAGCTAGTACAGAATACCGCACAGTAAGCAGTTTGCGCAGCTAGGCAAAATTCTCAGCCTTCTTCAGTTGATGAAAACCATCATCAATAACGAATTTCCAGTTTGTGTTAAAAATCGCGTACTATCATCACTTTGCCTATTAATATATGTTCCTGCAACCAGAAGACGATGCCCATCGCAAATGTTACCCAGGAAAATGTTGCGTCCGAAAGCCGACACGCTTATATGTGCTTGTCAACGACATAACAGTAATCGTAGCAGCTGACAACGCAAAGATTATCTGCACAGAATAGAGGACTGTAAGAAAAGCATTGTGGCCGCCGCGTTCGCCGGCCATAATCACTTGTGACTTTTTATCTGAGGCGCAGTCTGAAGAGAAAACTTACATGACTTGAGGGACATTCATAATGAAATTTTGAGAATCAGTGCTATAGAGTTCCGCCAAGAGTATATTAACATGCTAGGGCGCGTTCAAATGTGCACTGAAGCTTAAGGCGGTCATTTTCGGCATCTAATATAACCTAATGTAAAAGACAAAAAAGCAATTCAGTAAATATACACTGAAGAGCCAAAGAAACTGGTACACCTGCCTAATATCGTGTAGGGCCCCTGCGAGCAGTAGAAGTGCTGCAACTCGACATGGCATGGACTCGACTAATGTCTGAAGTAGAGCAGGAAATTGAAACCATGAATCCTGCAGCCTTGTTCACAAATCCACAAATCCGTAAGAGCGCGAGGGGGTGGAGACCTCTTCTTAACAACACGTTGTAAAAGCATCCCAGATGTGCTCAATAATGTTCATGTTTGGTGGCGGGCGGAAGTGTTTAAACTCGTAAAAGTGTTTAGGAGCCAGTCTGTAGCAATTCTGGGCTTCTGGGGTGTTGCGTTGTCCTGCTGAAATAGCCCAAATCCGTCGGAATGCACCGTAGAAATGAATGGATGCAGGTGATCAGACAGGATGCTTACGTACGTCTCATCTGTCAGAGTCGTTTCTATACGTATGATGGGTCCCATATCACTCCAGCTCCACACACCTCCACCAGCTTGACCAATCCCCTGCTGAAATGCAGGGTCCTTGGATTCATTGGGTTCTCCCTATATCCGTATACGTCCATCCGCTCCATACAGTTTGAAACCTGACTCGTCCGACCAGACAACATGTTTCCAGTCATCAACAGTCCAATTTCGACGTTGCCGGGCCCAGGCGAGGCGTCCAGTTTTGTGTCGTGCGGTCATGTAGGGTACACGAGTGGACCTTCGCTTCGAAAGCCCGTATCATTGATGTTTCGTTGAATGGTTCGCACGCTGGCACTTGTTGATGCCTCAGCACTGAAATCTGCGACAATTTGCGGAAGGGTCGCACTTCTGTCGCGATGAAAGATTCTCTTCAGTCGCCGTTGGTCCCGTTCTTGCAGGATCTTTCTCTAGGCATTGCGACGTCGCAGAGGGCATGTTTTACCGGATTTCTGATATTCGTGGTGCACTCGTGATATGATCGTACGGGATAATCCCCACTTCATCGCTACCTCGGAGATGCTGTGTCCCATCACTCGCGCGCCGACTATAACTCCATGTTCAAACTCACTTAAATGTTGATAACCTGCCATTTTAGCAGCAGCAACAGATCTAACAACTACGCCAGACATTTATCTTATATAGGCCTTGCGACCACTGCGCTGCATTCTGTCAGTGCCTATAACAGTTTCTTTGGTGCTTCAGTGTAGATCTTTGCATTAGCTTGTTTGTTATTGCTTTATTATCTAACTATTACATGTTTCTCTATTTGTTGTTGTATCTGCTTGTGGCGGGCAACAATTCATGCGTAACTGGCATGCACTCCGTGCCACCCTAGTATGAAGATTCTTATCGGTCTGCTGTCGATGCAGAAATAGCAAGCTATCCGAAAGTTTGGAAGTGGAAGAACTCTGTATTCTTTCTCCAGCATCCAGCAAGGAACGAGATGTTTCTGGAAGTGCACAGTGGAATCCCGCTGCCGCCGTTCCATAGAATGCGACTTTAGCAGAAAAGCCGGGGAGATGTCAGCGGCGGAGACAAAACGCAACTCCGGGGCGCCGACGGAAGAGCATAAACGTGTCCCCGGCGGCATTTTAGGTCCGACGAGCACTTCTGCTGCCGAAAAGAACCGTAGCCTGTGCCATCCACTACGGCCCAAACCACACAAAAAAGTCACATACTGCAAAATCGTTCCACAGTATTCTCTTTATTATCTCTCTTACAGAGCTCCCCAGACTCGTGTTTCCATCGTTCGATGAGCAGCTCGTTTGACTCAGTTTAAGTAAATTCAGGACAACCACTTCCATGGTCTAAGGCGTTGTTCTCCAACCTGTGGTTCATTTCAAGAGGTCAGCCAAAACCCCTTTCCATAATGGTCTGGTTCGAAATTACGACTATTACTATTTACTTACTTTCTGCGGCATTGTCATAATAATAATTATAGGGGAATTTATCATATGATTTTCATAATAAATTAATATTTACCACGAGTGCCTGATTTACAGTTACGTAACAACATTAGGACTGCATTTGATTTCGCTACAATGAAAATTTAATCTGTCAGCTCCTTTGTGTTCCAACAATACTAATAACAGTACCGTGATCTCGCTAATGAAGGATTACATGGGAGTTAAGCCTTTGATTTTCAACAATAGCCTACTTTATCTTTCCCTGTGGCAAATGCAGTATGTTTTCAGTTGTGTATCAGGATCGTTCCCGTTCACATTAAAATGGATAATTGGTTGAAAAGTGGAAGTTTGAAAGGGAAACAGGGTTCAAAGAAATCGTAGGTTACTGCTGTGTCAATAGGTCATTCAGCTTCTATTAATGTGTGTCAATCTGACAAAAGTGCATCGTGTGTAAAAAATAAAGACAATTCTATTGTGTTTGGACTTCCATATATAGGTGTCAAGCACCGTCCAAGGCCGCAGTGTGATGTTTGTGGCGACTTTTCTAGTAACAGTTGTCTGAAACCATCTGTACTGAAACGCCATTTAGAAACTAAATGCCTCACCCACATAAACATATCTTTTTTTACACGAGAAGGTAACGAGTGGAAAAATGGTGTAACTACTTTTGTATCTCCTACAAAGAGTGACAATGAGAATACTCTTGAAGCATCTAATCTTGTTAGCTACAGAACTGTTAAAATTCCGAAACCTCATTCATTAGCTGAAGATTTAGTGCGGCCACGTATAAACGATGTAGTACAGTGCACGCTTGGAAAATCTTTCACAAAAAAGTCAATGTGGTACAATTGTCCGACAATAGGATCAACCACGGATTAAAGGAATGTCAAATTTTGTCGAAAATGAAATTTTATAGACAGTCCGTGTCAGTATTTGTCCGATGGATTGAAATCTGTACTGGATGCTGCCGTGAAAACAATTTTATTAAGGCTCGTCCTACAAATTCCCACATCTTTGGAATACTCTACTTCCAGACTGTATGAGTTTAAACATGAAGATCACGATTTTTTTTACCATCCAGGTCTTTCACAAAGCAAAAATCGTGGATGAACAAGTGTGGCTTCAGACTTTAGCTTATTTGGCAGACATTTTGTCAAAAATTAAGAGTTTAAAATTATCTCTTAACAGGACTCAAAAATAAACGTTTATATTGTGCAAGACCGTATCGAATCATTCATTACACAGCTTAATATTTGGGAAACGTTTTTTTAATGGAAATCAAGCCGAGTGCTTTGATACGCTTTATGACTTCCTGGTGGAAAATCATCTTTCTTTGGACGAAAATGTCAAAAACACTGTTGAAGAACACTTGGAGGGACCCGGAAAAACCCAGAGTATGTTTCCCTGCTATACCCAATAATAACAATTGGATTTGCAATCCCTTCGAAGAGTCAACAATTTTAGAATCCACATGAAGGGGGGATGAGAAAAAAAAAAGCTTCTTGAGATTTGGTTAACTTCAAAGGAGTTCATAGTATTGACGAATAAAGCCACAGCGGCTTTATTACCCTTTTAAATCACATATTTTTACGAAAAGTAATTTTATTCGTGTGAGTGTTTAAAAGTAAATACCGAAACAGACTTTGCGCTGAAAGTGATTTGACACTTTATTTAACTTCTGTGGTTTCTGACTTCAAAGGTCTCTACCATGGAAAGCAAGCACAACCTTCTCAAGTGAATTCCAAGGAAGAGACGAGTAATTACAATGCAAACTCGTAATTATTATTGCAACTAAACCTATTCGTTGTGTAACTTTTAAACCGTTACTAGAGTAACGGTTTAAAAGTCAGTGGTTCACCAGACACAGATCGTTGTAGAAAGGGTTCACGAATCGCAAAAGATTGGGAACCCCTGGTCTAGGGCAGTAGATGGAGCCTTTTAATCCCGACTGGCTTGATTCGGCCCACTTTCCTGTACCAATCTCTTCGTCTCACACAGTATTCCAGTCTCTGTCTTCCTATACAACTTTTTTCCGCGATGCCCCCGTCACACCACGAAAATATTCCCTGATTTCTTGGCACACGCCCTATCATCTCCGTCTTCTTCAAGTTGGAGTTACCGTATACTCCTTTCTTCGACGATATTGCCGAGAAACTAATTTATGATTTCATCAGTTCAATTAATTTTCAGCATTCTTCTGTAGCAACATACCCCAAACGCTTCCATTACCTTATATTTCCACGGTCCAAGAATAATTTCCTTACAGTCATGTGCTAGTAAATAAAGTCCTTAAAATGCATATCTCAAGACATAAGAGCAATTGTTGATCTTCGATACCGTGGAACACATCTCTTCCACTGCAAGCTCTTTGATTTCCCTATTTTTCGAAGCGGCGGTATGCCCCCCCCCTCTCCCCCCCCCAAAAAAGGAAAAACCTTCAGTAAACATGGTCTCCAATGACCCACTTTAGCAGCTAGGAGCACACGTTCATCTTCGCTAGTGTGAAAAACATTCTTCTACTGGACCCATGTTTGCTAGACTTTATATATGATAGTTTGCTTCTTATGTCCTTATTTCGCACACCTTGTTTTATTTTAATATCAAGGTCGCAGAATTTCTTCAATTAGGCTACTGTGTGGTTCTCACTTTTGGTGTTAAATTTTTCGCTGATCTGATTTCTTTCAAATGATGGAGCACAGCAATCAGTCGTCCTTTTCTTGCAAGTGGTATTCGGCAAATCTAGATTTCGTCTAGTGCCTAGCCACTATCAATGCACCATTTCATAGTATCAATGCATGTTCTAATATGTCAGTCCACTGTTGTTTCAGCCTCTGTCACAGGTCTTTCAATACTAATGTCCTTTCAAGACTACCGAATAATGAAGGTAGGCTTAGCTCGGCTGTACTGTGGACAACGTAACATTTGTGGTAAAAAAGGCTACTACAGACTAAAAAATATAACGAATTATCAAACCGTCTTATCACCAGTGAACAGCGATCTACATAATAATGTGATGTGGTTCGGTTGTTAAGAGAGAAGGGGACAGATTAAAATCCAGACATGTAAGTTTATAGCACGGGCAGCCACAGTCGTTAAAATTCATGATAAATTGAACTTGAATAAAACTGAAAATAGCTGTTAACAGAATATTTATTCACCAGACCGGTTTCGCTGCATTAAAGCAGCAATCTCAGGGATATGTAGTGTCTAAGAGTTGTGAAGCTGCCGTACACTGCCGGAAGTAAGAGTATACTGCGATAGTTTTCCTAGTAGATTTGGTCACTTAAAGTCGAACCCGCGTTACCTATACGTTATGGGTATTGCTTACCCATCGGGTGTTACCTCAAAACGATCGCTTTCTTTACATACCGGTATGATATCAGTGTCTTACTAGATTCCCCTACAAACTAGAAGCAGTAAACCATCCAGAAAGTGAGTGTCTGTATAAGGAGTTGGGTAACCTATAAAACTAGTTTGTTACTTAAGAATAAACAGCATTTATAGAAAAACTGAAATTGTCAATGTTTAAGCCAGGTTCTATTCGAAAATTGTTGATTTGTAACAAAAATAAAGAAACCAATACAGATTTATCACATAGCGCCAGAAAACGCTATTTCCTCAACTAAAAGGTAAAATTAAAAAAAAAAAAACGAGCAAAGCAAAAATATATCAAACATAGCTTCAGTACTTCATCGAACTTATATAAAACATGTTTCTGTTATTCACAAATAACTTGTACATTAATCAATAATAACAGGAATCTCTTGCCTTTGATGATGATAAAGAATGTTCTGTTGCTTAAAAAATAACAATAATTATATATATATATATATATATATATATATATATATATATATATATATGTTTGGGCATGTAAATTCCATTTCCATAAAAAGTTGTTGCTTTGGTTGCATAAAACGCATGTGATACGCTACCTTCTATTACTTAGGTATTACTTATAAAATGCAGTTTATATTCTTTAAAGATATAAAATAAACAGTGGACTAATTTTGTGTAGAATAAAAAAACTAAAAACAAAGAGAAATCACTCACTTCCAGTTTCTTACACATCAATTATCAATACTAACAATACTCCTACTATTTACAACATCATTTATATAGTGTACCAAAACTACCGAACCACGATTTTGGGAGAGTGTAAGTAATAGAATCACACAGATAAGCCCAAGAGATGCCCACAGAGATGCTAATCTATGTGACATTATTTATTGTATGCAGATATCGCTTTAATGAATTGAAACCCATTGTCTGAATAAATTATTGAGTAACAGCTGTGCGTGTTTTTATTTGCTTTCCATATACCATAAAATCTATAAGTTTTATAATCCTTTATTAATCATTAAATGTATAATTTGTTTATGGTGGAAGGCTCGGTTTTACCATTCCATAAGGTCAATTAAGTGAATTAATTAACAGAATGGAAATCTCAAGAAATTGCAGAGATGTTAAACGATATATGAGAACAAAGTTAAAAAATGTTAACCCTAAAGTGTAATGAATATGTAGTGACTTGTCAAATTCTGAGTCATACTGGGAAGCATGCCCAGATAGCCTCATTGTTGTGGTAACTGTGCATGGCAAGCAGGAAATCTAGTTTTCATTCGTCATAATATATTCGTTCGGAAACAAATAATAATAAAATATTTAAAAACGGAATTGTTGATTTAGCACTATATACATAAAAGAATGTGCCACGTACCGGTATTCATAAAACTGTCTTCGTTTTGTTGCGAAAACTTACAATTGTTTGTACTTCTAGATGATGGTTGTAGTCTGCTAACTCAGTGATGGATATTAAGAAACATCAGAGAATTATCTTGGCGATAACGGCAGTTTGCAAAATCAGCAACGCTGGCGCAAGGAGCCCCCGGTGTCGCAACGACTAAACTACTCTCCCTCAATTAAGAAGGATTAAGACAAGCCGTAAGCCGCTACCTAATCTCATAACTCTTGCACTAGAGCTATGGAGTGCTCGGCAAGTTTACTGTCGCACCGCCAGGCCGCTCTCTCGTCGGACCGCCAGAGCTGGAGCGGGCCTGCGGAGGGGAAGTACCGACAGTGTTTCAAGTGGCTGCCGCCAGGCAGCAGTGCCGGCAAGTCAGCCGGGAATCCCCGAGGCGCCATTTCACGGGCGGCCGCGCGCCGATTAGCTGAGGGCAAGCCTCCCCCACACACGTGTGGCGAGGCGCGGTCATGTGGCAAGCGGCAGCGGCGGCGCGGTTGTTAACGGGTGAGAGCGAGTGGCCTTTAGAAGCACGAGCACTGGAAATGATACTCGGGCAAGCCAATACGTTCCATACAGCGTGCATTTAACACAGAACCAGATAAACGAATACCATACTAACTATTGCCCAAAAGTCGAACACAGTCCACAGTCAGGAAATAATGTGTTAATGGCTATTAAATGGCTCTGAGCACTATGTGACTTAACTTCTGAGGTCATCAGTCGCCTAGAACTTAGAACTAATTAAATCTATATAACCTAAGGACATCACACACATCGATGCCCGAGGCAGGATTCGAACCTGCGACCGCAACGTTCGCTCGGTGCCAGACTGTAGCGCCTAGAACCGCACGGCCACTCCGGCGGGCAATGTGTTAATTATATCCTTTCAGAAGTAAGGCCTAGCTGTTGACTGCATTCTATGCAAGACAGTCTGCTCACCGACCAAGTGGTCTGCAAGTTCTGTGAGCAGTGTTGTCATATGTACTAGCTGGTTGGACTCCAAACAAACTGTGAAATACTGTTGCTGCCACTACCATAACCTTGTTGAAGAGTTGTATAAATAAGGGTACTCAGACTGGTAAAGAGAGTAGGCGTTGCAGTCAAAACCAACATCGCCTTGGAATGGGATTTAGACTGAGGAAAAAAAAAATGACTGTGAAGAATCACTTATCATAATTATGCTGTCCCAATCTCCAGAGACATTTGTACCCACCAGGGCAGTTGAGAGCACTAACACGCTGCTTTCTGGACTCGGGTAGGCGCGTCGGCCCCAGATCGAATCCACTCGGCGGATTAACGACGAGGGCCGGTGTGCCGACCAGCCTGGATGTGCTTTTTAGGCGGTTTTCCACATCCCGCTTGGTGAATACCGGGATGATTCCCATGTTCCACTTCAGTTACATGCATCGCAGACGTTTGAAACACGTCCGCACTATTTCATGATTTACCCTAGACGCAGACAGTTGGGGTGGACTGATTTTGTCCTGGGGGGTACGGGGTGGTGGCAGGAAGGGCATCCGGCCATCCCTAACACTAGCTAGCACTGCCAAACCCGTTGTAACCACGCCGACCCTGCGATCGCTGCGGGACTATGGCGTAAGCGAAAGAATCTCCAGAGACATTTGTAAACCTCTTCGGAAACATGGCATCCATTCTGTTTCGCTTCTGTCAATAAAGATAAAAAGTCGCATTTTTAATTTTAAATACGATGTAGTTCCCTGTAAGTCATGTGAGTATCGCATTCCATGCGAATGTGGCATCTCTTACGTCGAACAGACTTTTATAACAGCCGAGAAAATCTGCAATGAACATCAGCAACGTACCCAACAAAAACAACCAAACAAATCAATTGCCATCGAGCACTGCCAAGGATTAAGTACGAAAGGCAATACGACGAAACCAGTATCGTTATGCAAATCTCAAGTGTCTGTTATTAAGAAGTCAATCGAAATATAAAGACGAAAAGCCTCATAAATTTATTAAGATCTTGCCAGAAATCACATCCACCGTTGAAAACAGCTGAGAAAACGTCTGATTCACAGAATAACAGTGTGAGCTCTGAAAAACAAATAAGCGTCAAAGGGTGTAGTGGGCGTTGGGTATCGTACTGTGCTATGTACAGCATAGCTGCGCAACAACAAAAATATTTCAGTCTGGTTGGAGTGCAGGGTGGAGTACTCATAACAGCGGAACTCAAAGTATCTGAGGAAGGCGACTGGGTCTGTCATAAAGTAATTGTAAATAAAATGGAATCTTGATTATACATCGGTAAGCAATCCATTAATCAGTCACGCCTGGGAAACCTGAGGTAATATTTCCTGGACAACATTTCAGATGGGTTAAAGGACAAGATTTAGCCTTAATCACAACCACACAATTATGATTACACTGTCAAGAAATTACAATTGGACTCAATCAACTGGTTGAAAGAATTTATGCGGGGCTATGAAATGAAATAATCCCATGGACGCAGTCGTAGGTGAAGGAGATGTCAGACTCCGGTTCGTTGAATACTGGAAAAATGCAGTCAGCACAAACTTTAGATTGCTTACAAAATACTCGTGCGACCCATCTCAGAATATCGATCGGTTGCGTGGCAACCTGCCAGACAGGGCCTACAGGGGACATTGAGCGTATACAAAGAAGAGCAGCACCAATGATCACAGGTTTATACAGCGATGTGACAAGTGGTAAAGCGATGTGCAGATACAAAAATGGCGGTAGCATCACATACACCAGCTATAAAAAGGCTGAGCATCGGCGAAGCTTTTTCTTGTGCTCGGGTGATTATGTGAAAAAGTTTCTGACGTGATTATGGCCGCACAATGGGACGTTTCATTTCGGACACGGTTAGATAATTCAATATTCAGAGATCCATAAAGTTAAGAGTGTGCCGGGAATACCGCTTACGAAGCATTACCTCTCACCATGGACAACGCCTGGCCGACGGCCTTCATTTAACGAGCAGCGGCATTTGCACAGAGCTGTCAGTGCTTAAAGACATGCAGCACTGAGTGAAATAACACAGAAATCAATGAGGGACGTACGACAAACGTATCTCTTAGGACGGTGTGTCGAAATATGGCGTTAATAGCTATAGCAGCAAATGACCGACGTGAGTGCCTTTGCTAACAGCACAACATCGCCTGCACCGCCTCCCCTGGGTTTGTGCCCACATCGGTTGGTCCTTAGACCAATGAAAAGCAATGGCCTGTTCAGATGTCCAGATTTCTGTTGGTAACAGCTAATGGTAGGGTTCGAGAGCGCTACAGATCCAACGAAGCCATGGACCCAAGTTGTCAACAAGGCACTGTGCATACTGATAGTGGCTCCATATTTACATGAGATGGATTTGGTCCTCTGGTCCAAATGAACTAATCATTGACTGGAAATGGCTATGTTCGGCTACTTGGGGATCATTTGCAGCAATTCATGGACTTCATGTTTCCAAACAACGGTGTACCGTGGCACTGGGCCACAGATGTCCGCAACTGGTTTTAAGAAAAGTCTGGACAATTCGAGCAAATGACTTGGCTGTACAGATGGCCCAAAGTGAATCCCATCGAACACTTATGGGATACAATGAACAGGTCTTTTTGTGCACAACACTTTAGAAATATAGACGGCTATAGAGGCAGCACCCGTAGCTTGGGGGTAGCGCCTTTGGTTAGTAATCAAAATTTCATCGGTCCCGGGATCGAACACCTCCACTGCTTAAATTCTAAATAAAAACCATCAGCAATGGCAACCGGAGACTTCCAGCGTAAGAAGTCACCATCATTCAACCACAGAGAGTGGAGGAGAGGACAGAGGCTGACAGTACTTTCTTGCCCTTGGGATGGGAAACTGCCCATAAAGGCGGAAGAATCTGTAACTATGAATAGCATGAAGATGTAGAATGCGGTGGCAAAAGATTCCGGACTAGTCCCCATTTTCGGATCTCCTAGAGGGGACTGAAGGGGAAGTGACCACGAGAGAAACATTGGATAACTAACGAAGGATAACGTACTAACAGTCGGGATGTTAGAATTTTGAACGTGATAGGGAAGCTAGAAAATCTATAAAGGGAAATGCTAAATGGAGGGGAAAATCTAGTAGTCACGGGAGATTGGAATGCAATTGTAGGGGAAGGAGTAGAAGGAGAATATGAGCTTGGTACTGGAAGTGAAAGAGGAGAAAGACGAAGTGAATTCTGGAATAAATTATAGTTAATAGCGAGTACTTTGTTCAAGGTTCGCAAGAGGAGGAGGAATACACGGAAGAGGCCGGGAAGTACGGAAAGATTTCATTTAGATTACTTCATGGTCAGAGAGAGATTCATAAATCAGATATTTGATTGTAAGACGTACTCAGGAGCACAGATAGACTCAAGTCACAATTTAGCACTGATTAAAAGTAGGATGGAAGAAGACACCAGTCAGGAAGAATTAATGCGAAAAGAAGTGAGATATGGAAGTACTAAGGAATGAAGGAATGCGATTGAAGTTCTCTAAGACTATAGATACTGTGGTAATGAATAATTCAGTAGGGAGTTCAGATGAAGTGGACCAGTCACATCTGAAAAGGGCAGTCTCAGAAGTTGGAAAGAAAAACATAAGTACAAAGAAGGTAACTGCGATTGAACAACGGATAACAGAAGAAACATTTAAGTTGATTGAGGGAAGAAAGACGTACAAAAATGTGCAGGGAAATTAAGGAATACAGAAATACAAGTCAGTTATGAATGAAATAAACAGGAAGAGCAGGGAAACTAAGGCGATTTTTCTGCATGAAAAACGTGAAGAAATTGAAAATGGATTATAATCGGAAGGACTGAATCAGCACACAGGAAAGTCAAAACAACTTTCGGTGAAATTAAATGCAATGGTGGTAACATTAAGAGTGGAGAGGGAATTTAACTGTTAAATGCAGAAGAGAGAGCGGGTAGATGGAAAGCGTACATTGAAGTCCTCCACGAAGGGGAAGACTTGTCTGACGACGTCATAGAAGAAGAAAGAGGAATCAGTATAGAACAGATGAAGGATCCAGTATTGGAATCAGAATTTAAAAGAGCCTTGGAGGACTTAAGATAAAATAATGCAGAAGGGATAGAACATATTCCTTCAGAATATATAAAATCATTGGGGAAAGTGGCAACCAAACGTCTATTCACATTGGCATGTGGGGTGTATGAGTCTGGGGATATACCATCTGACTTTCGGAAAAACATCACACACACAATTCCGAAGCTTGCAACAAACGACAAGTGCGAGAATTATTGCTGGATCAGCTTAACAGCATCCAAGTAGCTCACAAGAAAAATATACAGAGGAATGGAAAAGAAAATTGAGGATGTATTGGGCGACGGTGAGTTTGGCTTTAGGAAAGGTACAGGCACCAGAGGGGCAATTCTGACGCTGTGGTTGCTAATGAAAGCACGACACGTTCATAGGATTTTTCGACCTGGAAAAAGCGTTCAACATTGTCAAATGGTTCAAGATGTGCGGAATGCCGATCAAATCAGGGGCTTTGCTATAGGAACAGACGTGTAATGTACAAGATGTACAAAAGGGAACAAAAGACTGGGAGACCAAGAACAAAGTCCTCTGATTAAAAATTATGTAAAACAGGGACGTAGTCTTTCACCCCTACTGGTCAATGTACACATCGATGACGCAATGACGGAAATAATAGACAGGTTCAAGGCTGGAATTAAAATTCCGTGTGAAAGGATATCAATGATAAGATTCACTGATGATATTTTTATCCTCAGTGAAAGTGGTGACTTACAGGATCTGCTGGATGGAATGGACAGTCTACTGGATACGGAATATAGACTGACAATAAATCAAAGAAAGACGAAAACAATTGGAATTAGCAGAAATGAGAACAGTGACGAGCTTAACATAAGGACTGATGGTCACGAAGTAGATGAAGCTAAGATTTCTACCACCTAGGCAGCAAAATAATCCAGACGGACGAAGCAAGAAGGACGTAAATAGCAGACTAGCACTGGCAAAAATATTTTTGGGCAAGAGGAGTCTGATAGTATCAAACATAGGTCTTAATTTGAGGGAGAAATATCAGAGAACGTACTTTGGAATACAGTATCGCGTGGTTGTGAAACATGTACTGTGGGGAAACCGGATTAGAAGAGAACTGAATCGTTTGAGATGTGGTGCTATAGAAGAATATTCAAAATTAAGTGGTCTGATAAGATAACGAGTATGGAGGTTCTCTGGAGAATCAGCTACGAGAGGAATATATGGAAAACACTGTCAACAAGAAGGGACAGTATGATAGGACGTTAAATAATAACTTCCATTGTACTAGAGAAGAGGTAGTGGGTAAAAACTGTAGAGGGAAACAGAGCTGGAATACATCCAGAAAGTGGTTGAGGAAGTAGGTTGTAGTTGCTACTCTGAAGAGGTTGGGACGAGAAACTCGTGACGGGCCAGATTAAACTAGTCAGAAGACTGATGACGCATAAAAAAAAGTGTAGGGACAGCATGGCTCAGTATTCCAGCAGGGGATTTTCAGACTTGTTGCTACACAACACAGGGCAAAATTAGGTTCTACACGATATTAGGAGGTGTCCTACGGCATTCCATGACCCTTGTCACTTCAGTGTATGATTCTCGGAAGTGAGTCAAAGGAATGCTACAAATCTTGAAGTGGCAGACGTTTGAGGACAGATAGCAACTATCCTGGGAAACCCTAATGTTCAAATGTTGAAAAGTATGTGAATTTCTAAGGGAGAAACTGCTGAGGCCATCGGTCCCTAGACTTACACACTACTTAAACTAACTTATGCTAAGAACAACACACAACCCCATGCCCAAGGGACGACTCGAACCTCCGGCGGGAGGAGCCACGCAACCTGTCACATTGCGCCTCAAACTGCGCGGCTACTCCGCGCGGCGGGAATGCCTAATTGCGATGTCTCAAGAACGGGTGTTAATTGGGGAATTAGAAAAAAAAATCAGAAACTATAGGCGCACATTACAAATAGTTACCATATCGAGAGAACAACAAAACAGTTGATACGAGATACCCAATGCTTCGCTGCGATGTGGAAGTCGTATTCCTGTCTAGTCATCAAGAGTTATGTTTTCCGTTTCCTGTGAATTCCCTAAGGCACTACAGTGGATGCCAAGGAAGGTACTCGGACGGATGATGTCTGCTTCCTTTCATCATCCTTCATCGATCTAGCGACTTATCTCCAATGCCACGAAAATCCATTAGAATCTTAAGCACCCTCTTAACTCACATGACAGCGAAATGTAATGGCACTTTTAAGGAGTCAGAAAAGAATGTAAATATTAATTTTAGGAAGTGGTAGCCATTAGTGGCAATGCAAGGAGTGAGCGGAGCGGAGAAAGGGGGGGGGGGGGGGAGAGGGAGCGCAGATGGGGATTCCCTGGGCGTTCCACGACACGGAGAAAGACCGCTTTCGTACTAATCTAGATATCAGAAATAAACCTCACAAACTGCTGACATCAAGGTCCTTCGTTCGATTCTCTGTGACTACTCATATCGAAACCATGAAACCATGTCCACTCAGCGTTGTGACTTTATAGATTTCAGTCCGCTAGAGTCAAGAAGCAGTAAAACTGACACGAAAGTCGACGAAGTGGCGTCAACTCACAAGGCCTGCTCAATGCTTGAAACCTCGATACAGTACAGTAAAGTGTGCAGAACTACAGAAAGCAGAGCCCGCTCAATAACTGTCCATTATCGTTAGGTGCCGTAACATGTGCGCCTGCCGTTATTGATTGCTCTGAATACATAATCTAATTCCAATTTATTTTTTACAAATTCACCCTATTATGTACGTAAATTATCTACAATCTCGGTAGTTCCTATATCTACATCTTGATCTTCATCTTCATCAGTATTCTGTATGGACCATACAGACGGCACTCTAGTATAACTATTATAACATTCTCCTCCATCTCAATTTTCTCTGTTCCATTCGCGAGTACTGCATGGGAAAAAATGACTATCAGTGAGCGTCTCTATTCCCTGACTTTTTCACAACTGTTGTTTCGAAAGATGTTTGTGGGAGGAAATATTGCCTGACTATTCTTTGAACGTACACTTCTGAATTTTAACTGTTAACTTCTCCGCGATGTACAATGGCTCGCTTGTAGCGTCTCTGTTCCCTGACTTTTCCACAACGGTTGTTTCGAAAGATGTTTGTGGGAGGAAATATTGTCTGACTATTCTTCGAAGTACACTTCTGAATTTTAACTGTTAACTTCTCCGTGACGTACAATGGCTCTCTTGTAGTGTCTGCTATAGGCGACTGACAACTAGCGATTGCCTGTAGGTGGATTTATGTGGTTATTCTGCTTTATACCGCTCCAGGCGGTCGATGCTGTTGGTAATCGCGACTCGCAATTGTTGGCAGCTTCCTGCCAGCAGTGGAGGTTCCGCACAAGGCTGAAAGGGTGCACCAGATAACAACAGTGACCTACTACACAGGTCACTAGCTGAGAGGGAAATGCGTTTCACGGCGATAAACACGTGGAACAAGTTGTGTGGAGCTTAGTAAAGCTGCGCGGTGCGGCTTAACTGGCAGAGATTCTGCAGAGTTACAGCGAGGGCGAACTGGAGTTCCGGTCGCAGTCACCGTCACTGTTACAGTTCACCGCAGCTCACTTGCCTGAAGAAGGATCTGCCACACAACTACAACGCACGACACCGCCGCGGTGTGTCTGCACTGGAAAGATGATGGCTGTATTCACCGACTGGACATCGAAGGTGAAGTAAATCGGTCAAGAACCTAAAGAGATTTTTGTTAAAAACGTCTTCGAGTAGACTAAAAAAAATGTTTAGCTTATGTCAGTGCAAACTTACGTTAGGGCATCGTGTAAAACCTGAAATAAATCGGTCAGCAACTTTTCGAGATTTTTGGTAACAACGTGAAATTACGACTTGCTTTTATACAGCAGTATAGATTGTTAAGGGCTGGCCTTATTCTGTCAAGACTTGGAGATACCGGTAAGTTTCAAACGGATTGTATGATGGCAAGTCATATATTTTGAATATAGATTTTTAGTGCAGAACATTTTCAGGGGTAGATGTGAATACTGCCCATAATTTACAGAGTAAAAGTGAAGAAGTTGCAGAAAGGTAGGAAATTTAGGAGCTAGACCTCAATAAAATGAAGAAATGTTGTTGAGCTTTTCAAATGCAGCATTAGGCAAAAATTGACTGAATCAGGAATGCAACAGACGAATGTATACCTTTGAGAGATAAAATAATGAGTGTGGCAAAGGATCAAGTAGGCGAAAGAAAGGCCCATTAGAAACCCTTAAATAGCACTCCAGATAATTAACTGACGAAAAGAGGAAATGTAAAAACGCAGCAAATGAAGCATCTGAAATGGAACACGAACGTTTAAATAATGAGATTTACAGGAACCACAAATCACTAAACAGGTATGGTTAGGGGACAAATGCAACAGTGTAGATGCATACACAGCTAGGGGAAATTAAGGAGCAATTACTCAAATGGCTCTCAGCACTATGCGACTTAACTGCTGAGGTCATCAGTCGCCTAGAACTTATAACTAATTAAACCTGACTAACTTAAGGACATCACACACGTCCATGCCCGAGGCAGGATTCGAAACTGCGACCGTAGCGGTCTCTCGGCTCCAGACTGTACCGCCTAGAACCGCACGGCCACTCCGGCGAGCAATTAATGAGACTTTCGGAGAAAAGAGAAATAATTGTATGGCTATCAAGTGCTCAGACGGGAAGCCACTACTAATCAAAGAAGGGAAAGCGAAAGCTCAAAGGAATACGTAGAAGGACTATATAATGGGAAACGAAATGGTTATGCATCAAGTTTTATAAAGTTGTCTTAGGACATGACTTGTTTTAGGCAAACTTTTAAATAATATTTTATGTAAGTACTACACGTTGCATCTTGTAGGATGACCATATCTAACATAATTTACTAGCACATTTTAATATTAACTTTTTGCAGGTTCTGAAGAAGACGTTATTGCTAACGTAAACCTAGGAAAACGATGAAGTTAACCTGCAACTGTAGGCTGTATATTCTTATATAAACAATATCAGTTGCTGTCGCTCCATAAAACTGTGAAAATTATGAAATTAATAAAAGCACTATAGGAAAAAAGGCAGTACATGAAATAGAGATCGAAGATATGATATTGCAAGGATAACATGATAGTGCAGTGAAAGCTGCCTCCTGAGGTCTTTTTGGGGGCAACCAGGCATGGCAAAACTATTCCACTTGTTGTGCAAGACATATGAGACAGACGAAAGAACCCTCACACTTCTGGTAGGATGTAATAATTTCAGTTCCAAAGAAGGCACGTGCTGACAGGCGTGAATACTACCGAACTATCAGTTTAACAATAATATTTGCAAAATATTCAAACGAATGATTTACAGAAGAATGGAAAAACTCTTAGAGACTAATCTCGAGAAAGATCGGTTTCCTTCCGGAGAAATGTAGGAAAACTCAGGGCATATTGATGCTACGGCGTCCCTTGGAAGAAAGATTAAGGAAAGGTAAACACATGTTGTAGGATTTGTAGATTTAGAAAAAGCTTTTGACAGTGCTGACTGGAATATACTTGTCAAAATGCTGGAGGCAGTATGGATAAAATGCAGGGAGGAAGGGATATCTACAACTTGTACAGGAGCATACTGCAGTCGTAAGAGACGAGGAGCGTGGAAAGAAAGCAGTTGTCGAGGAAGGATTGAGACAGTTTAGTTAGTTAGTTAATTAGTCACATATCCTGTAGGTCATTTGAACGATTATTTTATAGAAATGTGGAACGAGTCAGTTTACAGGATATGTATGATGATTATTGTCAACATCAATGAACACATTATTTTTTTAATCATGCAAGTAACTTAAAAACTAGCTTTTCTCCTGCCTACCACGATATATTTGAGATGTGTTACGACCCGTGGCTCTACCCTTCATTCGATCCCTGCAAGCCGGCCGCGGTGGTCTCGCGGTTCTAGGCGCGCAGTCCGGAACCGTGCGACTGCTACGGTCGCAGGTTCGAATCCTGCCTCGGGCATGGATGTGTGTGATGTCCTTAGGTTAGTTAGGTTTAAGTAGTTCTAAGTTCTAGGGGACTGATGACCACAGCAGTTGAGTCCCATAGTGCTCAGAGCCATTTGAACCATTTTGATCCCTGCGAAACCCTACATTTCAGCAGGATAATGCATAACCGCATGTTGCAGGTCCTGTACGGGCCTTTCTGGATACAGAAAATGTTCGACTACTGCCCTGGCCAGCAAATTCTCCAGATCTCTCACCAATTGAAAACGTCTGGTCAATGGTGGCCGAGCAACTGGCTAGTCACAATACGGCAGTCATTACTCTCGATGAACTGTGGTAACGTGTTGAAGCTGCTTGGGCAGCTGTACCTGTACACACCGTCCAAGCTCTGTTTGACTCAATGTCCTAGAGTATCAAGGCCGTTATTACGGCCAGAGGTGGGTGTTCTGGGTACTGATTTCTCAGGATCTATGCGCCCAAATTGCGTGGAAATGCAATCACACGTCAGTTCTAGTATAATATATTTGTCCAATGAATACTCGTTTATCATTTGCATTTCTTTCTGGTGTAGCAATTTTAATGGCCAGTAGTGTACAATGATCCACGTCTGTCTACTCGAAAACTAGGAAATGTGATGAACTGTATTCATTCCAGCATTGTGGGGCATTTTCTTGGAATGTGGGGTGGTTTAAAAGTCGGGTGTATGAGTACTGCATGCTCTAAGCCAAAATCAGCAGATGACCATACGTGCATTTCTGCTTGCTCGTCATCTATTAGCTCCTGAGCAACACCGGTCGTTGCTATCCTGTACCGTTATTGGTGACAAGAAGTCGTGTCTTTATGCTAATATAAGGAAAAGAAAGGAATGGTTGAGCCCAAACAAAGTAGCAACTCAGCGTAAAAGGACCTGCGCGCATCCATAAAAGATAATGTTATGGATCTGGTGGAAGGATAACGGTATGGTGTACTATGAATTGCTTCCTGAAGGTGTAACCATCACTAGTGACATTTATTGTCAACAACTGAGACGTCTTGCAAACGTATTCCGAGAATAATGAACAGTATGAAGTGATGCTACTTGACGAGAGAGCCCGTATGCATTCTGCTAGACTGACAAAAATACTATACAGGAGGAAGTCATTCAGCACTCGCCCTGTTCACCTGATATTGCGCCCTCAGATTTTCACCTTTTCCTCTCTCTATCGAACTTCCTTTCCGGATGAAAATGCTCTCCGCATATGGCTTGACGAGTTCTTCTCCTCAAAAATGTGTTATTTCTACAATCTCTGAATAGAAAAGTTTCCCCAGCGTTGGCAGGCTGTTATTGATAGTGATGGAGAATACATTATTGATGACAGGAGTCTCTCTTATATGTATCTGTAGCGCTTGTTAAACTTATAGAAAAGCGCTGTGAGCAGATGCACCAACACAATACGAATACGTATTGTGACGATGCCTAACTCTTTGAAGAGGCACCTGCATGACGACCGTTGGTGAACACCACATATTATTATTAGTGATCTCGGTTGTGCAGTCGATATTTACCCTAGAAAATTATTTCGTAACACATTATTGCGTGGCTATACGCAAAACATAGCAGTATATTGATATGTTTGTTTCCAAGACTAGCAGTGATAACGAGTTTGTAACTTATTCCCAGAATTATTCAGTCTGTATATTCAGCAAGCTGAGAAGGAGCTACTGTGACCGAGAGTTGACCGAATGTCGGGAACGACTCAAAAGAAACACGACGTGGTTGGACTGACCGATCTGGGACCAACAGCGGATCTCCGAATGCGCGTAGAAGGACGAACAGCGAGGAAACAAAGAAACTGAGATGGTACTGTGATAAACAGAGTAAAATGTGTACAAAACTTGAGACAAAGCGAGAAACGGAGGTCAAGAATCAGTCAATGGTGCGTTACAACGAGTCGATACCAAGGCGAATACGTTACTGAATTCCGTCCTGCTGTCGAGAGATCTTGCTGGCATTCGCTCTTGCCGAGCATGGACAGAGACTAAACCGTTTTGTTGTTGCTCCAATCTTCGGGTTGGTTTCTTGAGGCAATTTCGTATGATCGTCATTTCCCGTCCCTTTTGTTGGTTTTGTGTGAGCATTGCTTACTTCCTAGCACGCTCGGTGCACAGCAAGTCGGGCAAGCGAGTGCTGGTTCGCTGGTGCTCCCTGTAGAGATGCCGGCTATCTCTGAAACAACCAGTTTTTCTGTTATATCGGTGTTTTCAAGTCAGTTTAACCTGATTATTAAAACCAAGAAAAGTGACCAGTTTCTGAAATAATCGATTTTCGGTTTTTTATTCTTTTTACTTCCTGTAATAAACGTAGAAATCGAACAAAGATTGCAAAGTTTCCACTCCGTTTCAATACTGATAGAGTCAAAATATTAAATTAAATAGACACATAAAAAAAACTTGGCCCGTCCGACGTTTGCTGCGTTTCTCGAAAAATGATAAGTGGATGATTACTACAAAACATCAACAATACTCTCCCACTGGCTGTAATTCTTTGAAACTCTGCTCAAAACCCTTGTTGTAATCAAGGGTTATACCACTATTTGTACATAACAAGTAATCAGTGCTAAATAGTGAAAACTGAGCTGAAGAATGCTATTTTTTGTGTTAATTTGTACGTTTTTGAGGGTTACAAGCAGATAAAGGCATATTATATAGACACGGGGAGCAGATCAGTTACTTCCTATTTTTATTGCATACTAAAAATGGAAGAAAAATGTATACTACAAATGGGATTTAAAATTTAGACTGGCAATGGCAAGGAAAGCGTTTCTGAAGAAGAAAAATTTGTTAACATCGTGTATAGATTTGTGTGTAAGAAAGTCATTTCCGAAAGTATTTGTATGGAGTGTAGCCATGTATGGAAGTGAGACATGGGCGGTAACTAGTTAGACAAGCAGAGAATAGAAGCTTTCGAAATGTGGTGCTACAGAAAAATGCTGAAGATTAGATGAGCAGATCACGTAACTAATGAGGAGGAACTGAATAGAACTGGTTAGAAAGAGGAATTTGTTGCACAGCTTGACTAGAAGAAGGGATCGGTTGGTAGGACATGTGATGAGGCATCAAGGGACCTCCAGTTTAGTACTGGACGGCACCATGGAGGGTAAAAACCATAGACTGAGACCAAGAGATGAATACAGTAAACAGATTCAGAAGGATGTAGTTACTTGCAATAGTTACTTGGAGATGAGGAAGCTTGCGCAGGGTAGAGTAGCATCGAGGGCTGCATCAAACCAGTCTCTGGACTGAAGACCACAACGACAACAACTACACATGAATTGTTGTTACGCTTTTAATTTATTACTATTATCATAATTTCCTTCCTCTTTTATTACTTCATAGAAATGGGAGACAAATCTTTAATCTCTTAAAGCGAATGAAGCAATATGCTTCATTGTCAAGCATTTCGTAAAAGTATTCCCAGATTAGGAAAGGCGCCAGTCCACAATATAACGGATGTGCGGCGACGACAGCGAGAAACTACCGTACTGATCAGGTAGGGGGAAACCTTGCACAGGTACACGCGTACCTCAAGCCATGACAAACTAGCGAACAGACTAGCGTGGTGAGCTTCAGAAAATAAATCTTCACACTGAAGACCATTATAAAAACACTTCATTATACTTAACTCTTGGGGAATTGAGCAGATGCGCTCTTCGTTGACACTTTCCATATTTAGAGACGGCCAGTGACCATCAATTTCAGGGATCCCGTTTCATATTGACGCATTACCGACTAGCCAAGCTGCCTTCTAATTGAACCGTCGGTTTATTCTGTCGGATTTCCAAAGCGGGTAATCCTCAGATCAAGCCATCACCAGAGATTGTGGAAGCTTTTGCCCCTCTGCCCTACAACACCTGCCAAAGCACGCTTGTTGGTAGTTACGGTCGTCGCTCCATAAGCTGCTGGACTTGCGTTCGCAGCAGCCGCCTGCCGCCGTCGGGTCGTCGAGGTGCAGATTACTGTCTGTAGCCCAGAACAGCTAATCGCTCATACGAATGATCCGTTCAAAACAATTACAAAAGCTGTGGTTCTAGTAATTACGCAGAAGTAGCAACTCATTATGCGATCAAGCTGTTTTGCATGATTACGTAACGGTACAAATGAGATACTTGTGGTTACTAACAGAACAGTGTATATGACCTAGTGTCGTCATTCGCTAGGTGAAAGTCGAGTAATGCCTTGTCTCGGAGGCAAGCCGGTACTTAGATTTTTTAAATTTCACGCTCAACGAAACATTCACCTGTGACAAACTTGTGCGCTGACAAAAGACACTGTACACAAGAGAGTGTGCTTCTCGTTTACCAACAGACATAGCCCACTGCGAAACGGATATTCAGATTCCAAGAGGACGAGCTCTTCACTGTTAGTAAGCTGTCCCATGAGACGTTATCAGATGGAGTGTTCGATGGCACCGTGTCGGAAAAGGCAGGAATTTTGGCAGCTGCGAACCCAGCGACACAGCGAGAGACTAGGGATACCTGTTGCCCATCCCATTTTTCGCAAACCAAGCTCGCAACCTGCCCTGCCAGACGACTGTATTAATTCAATATCGATTTTTGAAGAAAGCCAGAATGTAATGTTTACTGACTAGTACTATCTCTAACCAGAACCATTTACAGTGAAAGTTCAGAACTATTTCGTCACTTACTTCGGAACTAACAAGAACTGTACTCGCTATCTCGCTATCTTGGATCTCGATTTGAGTCATTGTCTCGCTCACACTTTTAGCTTATCAGATATTTACAGTTCAGCAGGTGTACATTCCACGCATAATAAAAGATTTCTGTCTCAAATTCCAACACGACAGAGCAAATAGAGAAGTGCAGTATTTATATCTTTTAGCACGCCTCTAACTGCTTTTGGTTGCTTGATTTACTTCATGGGAAAATATGTTGTCTAAACATGCGAATGCCAACGTAGGCTGCAATAGTCTTGTCTTTGATGGTATTACTTTAATGAGCATTAGGCAGTTGTCAAAGGCATGTTCCTCTCCCTGTTGTCGTCTTCCACTGCTTGAAACATCAACAGAGGCTGTAACGACTCAGAAAGCAGTTATAGTTTCAGCAAGCCATGTTGTATGTACTTAACAACGCTATGGTCGGTTCGTGACGTCATCAGTCCGTTGCGTGGATACGTGGAGTGCCTATATGCAGTTCGTCTTGCTGGGCTAATTTCAGATTGTAACTGCTTTTCGAGCTTTATAGCCTCTGACGACGTCTGCAGCAGTGGAAGACGAAGCGTTAACAAGAGAAATATGCTTTGGAGCACGACATGATGCCCATGAAACGAGTATCGCCAAAAATGGATACATCGGCCGTAAAAGCCAGTATTGCATGGTGGAACATTCTCACGAATCGTAGCAATGTAGTAGTTAACATGCTGTGAACTTTATTTATTTCAAGTGTCTGCTACCAGTCACTTTTTATTTTATGCTTAATCTAACATAATACAACGCATTTCGAACATGTTCTGTTCATCTTCATGGGGCTTATACATACATACATACATATATAGAGAATGTTACTTAAAAATAAACAGTCGTAAACTAGATTAATCTAGAACACTTTGTCCATTGTTTTTTACTGTAGCTGCTGGTGTGACATTTGGGTGGAAAGAGGGGAGCGGTGTATGGCTAGAAATCGAAATCAGTGATGTCTCCTACTGTTTTTCTTCTTTGTGCTTGACTATGTATATCGTAGCAATTTCATAATGTAGCTGCTTCACTCGCTTTACTGGTGTAATGGCAGAGCTGTTGACTGACATTACACTATTGCACATTATAATTGTGTCACTGATTGCCAATGTAAATCACTGCACAAATTGCTTTGATGTTACACACACCACACAAGATGGCGGACTCCGCCATCTTGTGTTGTGTGTTCTTAACATCATTTGTTGTGTGTATGTATGAACAAAACATGTTCGAAACGCGTTGCATTATGTTAGATTAAGCATAAAATAAAAAGTGACTGGTAGCAGAAACTTGAAATAAATAATTATCCCACACAGTCACGGTTCACAATCGTAGCCATTATGGTTGACAATGATAATGCTGTGATCTTATTCAAGGGAAGTTAGTTCTTCCTTATAGTGATCTCAATGTGGAAGCGAAGTTGAAATTTGGCTATCCGACGCCACCTGCTTTACACACAACTTTAGAGTTAAAAGTGAAATATTTTCTTCGGCCCTTTTTTTTCTCTTAGAAGAATATTATTTTCCTTTTCTTGTTGGAAACAGTATATCGATCAACTTCTTATGCATGGGCACCACATCCTTCCGGCCTTCATACATTTTTTTTCAATTGTACTTTATAAAGCATACGCATCAAACTCTGTTGTAGAAGCACGTACGAATGAGGCACGCTAGAAACTAGTATTGGTAAATAAGTACAGGCTAGCTTTCATTTGGTTGGTATCAACTCCAAAAGAAGTTTTTTTTTGGTTATTATGAGGTCTTTCACATGTTGAAGCACGGCCTGCAGCGTGTTAAAAAATCAGCTGCATGGAGAACAGAAGCCGATTGATAGCTCCACAAACTTACTACCGTCTCGCGTCCAATTTTTGTATCGCTCTCTGTTTCAGTTTTAGGAAACCAAGCGGAGAACACGCTTGGTAACGCCATCTCTAGTGGGCTACTTGAATCTGAGCATGCAACGGCCTATTTGGCTAACATCAATGCTAATGAACTCGGAAACGGAGAAACGTATCGGATTTTTTCTTTAGAACTATTTCCCAGCACAACCTACCCTGCAATACCGTTACAAGCTTTTCAGACTGTTTATAACCAACCTGTATATAAAGGGTGCCCAGGAAAAAGGTTCCAATATTTACAGGGGAAGTAGTATGCAACGACCTCCGGCCAGTGTGGCCGAGCGGTTCTAGGCCCTTCAATCTGGAATCGCGCGACTACTACGGTCGCAGGTTCAAATCCTGCCTCGGCATGGATGTGTATGATGCCCTTAGGTTAGTTAGGTTTAAGTAGTTCTAAGTTCTAGGGGACTGATGACCTCAGATATTAAGTCCCATTGTGCTCAGAGCCATTTGAACCGTTTAGTATGCAACGACGGAAGAAAAAAGTTCCTATAAACGTTGATCGTAAACCTCATATCTTTGGAGTTATGGTCTACTACCACTACTGCACTAGACTTCACAACATGTGCTCGATGTGAACATATTGGCAGGTGGTTTACAATCTCGTGGATATTTTGCATCATTCATGTTATATGCCTGTAGGTTGCTTCCGTCCTCTTGCCCTTAGCAGAAGACCGTATCCAGCATCTCCTGTGTTGAATAACAGACCTCCATTCCGAGATGTATATCCAGTGACGGATACGGAAACAAATCACAGTAATGTGCTGGTGAGTTACAACAGACAATGCGTCATATGAATGCCACGGGGGCACCAGATAAAAATAATGTGCCTGACCAATATATTTTGTACTGTATTACGCCGTGGAATGCTGTGGATGTTCTTACGTCGGATGAGTGCTGGATACTACACAGGGTGTTACAAAAAGGTACGGCCAAACTTTCAGGAAACATTCCTCACACATAAATAAAGAAAAGATGTTATGTGGACATGTGTACAGAAACGCTTAATCTCCATGTTACAGCTCATTTTATTTTCGTCAGTATGTACTGTACTTCCTCGATTCACCGCCAGTTGGCCCAATTGAAGGAATGTAATGTTGACTTCGGTGCTTGTGTTGACATGCGACTCATTGCTCTACAGTACTAGCATCAAGCACATCAGTACGTAGCATCAACAGGTTAGTCTTCATCACGAACGTGGTTTTGCAGTCAGTGCAATATCTACAAATGCGGTGTTGGCAGATGCCCATTTAATGATGGATTAGCACGGGGCAATAGCTGTGGCGCGGTACGTTTGTATGGAGACAGATTCCCAGAACGAAGGTGTCCCGACAGGAAGACGTTCGAAGCAATTGATCGGCGTCTTAGGGAGCACGGAACATTCCAGCCTATGACTCGCGACTGGGGAAGACCTAGAACGACGAGGTCCCCTGCAATGGACGAGGCAATTCTTCGTGCAGTTGACGATAACCCTAATGTCAGCGTCAGAGAAGTTACTGCTGTACAAGGTAACGTTGACCACGTCACTGTATGGAGAGTGCTACTGGAGAACCAGTTGTTTCCGTACCATGTACAGCGTGTGCAGGCACTATCAGCAGCTGATTGGCCTCCACGGGTACACTTCTGCGAATGGTTCATCCAACAATGCGTCAATCCCCGTTTCAGTGCAAATTTTCTCTTTACGGATGAGGCTTCATTCCAACGTGATCAAATTGTAAATTGTGCAATCACGTCATCAACACAGATTTTCTGTGAACGTTTGGGCAGGCATTGTTGGTAATGTCTTGATTGGGCCCCATGTTCTTCCACCTACGCTCAATGGAGCACGCTATCGTGACTTCATACGAGATACTCTACCTGTTCTGCTAGAACGTGTGGTTCATGCACGATGGAGCTCCTGCACATTTCAGTCGAAGTGTTCGAACGCTTCTCAACAACAGATTCGGTGACCGATGGATTGGTAGAGGCGGACCAATTCCATGGCCTCCACGCTCTCCTGACCTCAACCCTCTTGACTTTCATTTATGGGGGCATTTGAGAGCTCTTGTCTACGCAACCCCGGTACCAAATGTAGAGACTCTTTGTGCTCGTATTGTGGACGGCTGTGATAATATACGCCGTTCTCCAGGGCTGCATCAGCGCATCAGGGATTCCATGCGACGGAGGGTGGATGTACGTATCCTCGCTAACGGAGGACATTTTGAACATTTCCTGTAACAAAGTGTTTGAAGTCACGTTGGTACGTTCTGTTGCTGTGCGTTTCTATTCCATGATTAATGTGATTTGAAGAGAAGTAATAAAATGAGCTCTAACATGGAAAGTAAGCGTTTCCGGACACATGTCCACATAACAAAATTGTTCAAATGGCTCTGAGCACTATCGGACTTAACATCTATAGTCATCAGTCCCCTAGAACTTAGAACTACTTAAACCTAACTAACCTAAGGACATCACACAACACCCAGTCATCACGAGGCAGAGAAAATCCCTCACCCCGCCGGGAACCGAAACCGGGAACCCGGGCTTGGGAAGCGAGAACGCTACCGGACGACCTGTCCACATAACATATTTTCTTTCTTTGTGTATGAGGAATGTTTCCTGAAAGTTTGGCCGTACCTTTTTGTAACACCCTGTATACTGCATAAATGTCTTGTACGTATACTGTTTCTTCATCCGTGCCGCGCGGTACAGTCGCGCAGTTTGAGGCGCGATGTCACGGGTTGCGCGGCCCCTCGCGCCTGAGGTTCGAGCCCTCCCTCGGGCATGGGTGTGTGTGTGTGTGTTGTTCTTATCATAAGTTAGTTTAAGTAGTGTGTAAGTCTAGGGACCGATGACGTCAGCACTTTTTGGTCCCTTAGGAATTCACACTCACTGCTTTCATCCGTATAGCACCAAAGAACTTGGTGTACGGTATATCCTCGTGCACATGCAAACTCTGAAGGTATGAGGCTAACGACCAACGTACACAGGAACTTTTTGACAGGAACTTTTTGTCATCCTTTGATGCATACTACAGCCTATGTAAATATTGAAACCTTTTTTTCCGCCGGCCGTAGTGGCCGAGCGGTTCTAGGCGCTTCAGTCTGGAACCACGCCACCGCTACGGTCGCAGGTTCGAATCCTGCCTCGGGCATGGATGTGTGTGATGTCCTTAGGTTAGTTAGGTTTAGGTAGTTCTAAGTTCTAGGGGACTGATGACCTCAGATGTTAAGTCCCATAGCGCTCAGAGCTATTTCTGAAATCTTTTTTTCGGACAAACTGTACACGAAGGCGTCCTGAAAATTAATGCTTCAAAATTTTTTATGTGAAAACTCCTAAAGATTTTTAAGTGATACAAACTTCAGTAACATTCTACAATTTTGCCGCGCGGGATTAGCCGTGCGGTCTGTGGAGCTACAGTCATCGACCGTGCGGCTGGTCCCGGCGGAGGTCCGAGTCCTCCCTCGTGCATGGGTGTGTGTGTTTGTCCTTAGGATGATTTAGGTTAAGTAGGGTGTAATCTTAGGGACTGATGACCTTCACAGTTAAGTCCCATAAGATTTCACACACATTTGAACATTCTACATCTTTATTCTTCATACCTACACAGTTATTTCTCAATATAGTTACCCTGGCGACGAACACATTCCCCCAACGAGGAACCAATTTGTTAATATCTTTACTGTAGAAGTCTCACTTTGTTGGCGGGGCCACAGCCTCACCTCTGCTCGCACCGCATCACCACTCTCAAACCGAAGTCATCGAAGACGCTCTGTAAGTTTTGGAAACAGACGGAAATCGATTGGGGCCAACTCGGGACTGTCTGGAAGATAATCGATGACAGTGAACCCAAGCCGCCTGATTATTGCAGGCATCGTAGCGCTCGTGTGTGACCTGGAATTGTCTTGCTGAAGGAGAGAATGCTCTATGCTTGGACGAACTTTTTCAATTAGTGCTTTCAGTTTTCTGAGGGATTACAACACACTGTTTCTCACACACTGATGTAGCTACGTTACACACCACCATAAGCGATACCGTTCGGAGCATTCTAGCCGCAGGGCATAACAACTTGTATCATCTAAGCGAGATCAAAAATTTCAGAAGCATAAAAATGAAAGGGGTGGTTGGAAGACAATGAAAACAGCAAATCATTATGTCGGTGTATAATGAGTTTTATGAGGACTAGAAATCTACTCTGTAGGAATCAGCATCGGTTTCGAAAAAGACGAAGGTGTGAAACCCAGCTCGCGCTATTCGTCCACCAGACCCAGACGGCCATAGACACGGGTTCACAGGTAGATGCCGTGTTTCTTGACTTCCGCAGGGCGTTTGATACATTTCCCCACAGTCGTTTAATGAACAAAGTAAGAATATATTGACTATCAGACCAATTGTGTGATTGGATTGAAGAGTTCCTAGATAACAGAACCAGCATGTCATTCTCAATGGAGAGAAGTCTTTCGAAGTAAGAGTGATTGCAGGTGTGCCACAGGGAGTGTCGTAGGACCGTTGCTATTCACAATATACATAAATGACCTTGTGGATGACATCGGAAGTTCACTGAGGCTTTTTGCAGATGATTCTGTGGTATATCGAGAGGTTGTAACATTGGAAAAATGTACTGAAATGCAGGAGGATTTGCAGCGAATTGACGCATGGTGCAGGGTATGGCAATTGAATCTCAATGTAGACAAGTTTGATGTGCTGCGAATTCATAGAAAGATAGATCCATTATTCTTTAGCTACAATATAACGTGTCAGCAACTGGAATCAGTTAATTCCATAAATTATCTGGGAGTACGCATTAGGAGTGATTTAAAATGGAATGATCATATAAAGTTGATCGCTGGTAAAGCAGATACCAGACTGAGATTCACTGGAAGAATCCTAAGGAAATGCAATTCGAAAACAAAGGAAGTAGGTTACAGTACGCTCGTTCGCCCACTGCTTGAATACTGCTCAGCAGTGTGGGATCCGTACCAGATAGGGTTGATAGAAAAGATAGAGAAGACCCAACGGGGAGCAGCGCGCTTCGTTACAGGATCATTTAGTAATCGCGAAATCGTTACGGAGATGATAGATAAACTCCAGTGGAAGACTGCAAGGGAGACGCTCAGTAGCTCGGTACAGGCTTTTGTTGAAGTTTCGAGAACATACCTTCACCGAGGAGTCAAGCAGTACGTTGCCCCCTCCTACGTATATCTCGCAAAGAGACAATGAGGATAAAATCAGAGAGATTAGAGCCCATACAGAGGCATACCGACAACCTTTCTTTCCACGAACAATACGAGACTGGAATAGAAAGGAGAGCCGATAGAGGTACTCAAAGTACTCTCCTCCACACACCGTCAGGTGACTTGCGGAGTATGGAGGTGGATGTAGATGTAGAATGATCCTAATAAACATAGGTCCACTATTCATGTGAAGGCAGGCTACAGTATGTCTCCTTATCGCTGCCCATACGCATTCAGAAATCGTGAATGAGTTTCCTGGAGTTCATCGACACTATCAAAAGGGCTGGAATACACCGAAGATTTTGAATATCAGCTCACAACACATCCAAAGGGTTCAAATCGGGGGACCTGAGAGGCCATGGCAACGGCTATCCACGTTTGATAAACTTGTACATTAAATGTATTTTCAATTGCTAATATGGACAACCATCAGCTGTAGAATGCAATGACGATAATGAAAATTCGTGCTGGACACGGACTCGAACCTATATTTCCGGCATATTGCAAGCGGTCGCTTTACCATTTGGCACCGAATGAGATGGTGCAGTGCTTATCACAATGGACTCGCATTCAGGAGGAAGACTATTCAAACCAGAGTCTTGCCCTCTTGATTTACGTTTTCCGTGATTTCCCTAATTCAATTGTGGCAAATTTCGGGATATTTCCTTTGAAGGGACACGGCCGACTTCCTTCTCCATCCTTCCCTAATACGATGGGACCATGTCCCAAATCAATCAACGAACCTTATCATTTGGCTATCCTTGCGCGACTCACGGGCAGTCCCAAACTTCCATACGTCGTCAACCATCGGCGCCTACAATCTGTACTCGTATATCCATTATGTACATACCTCAGCAGGTGAGATATTTAAATTGAAAGACCGCTTGCCCGGTGATGACTGGCAAGTACGATGTTGTACCCTAATTCGGAATAATACAGTCAGTGCAAGATCGTATTTAATCGCCGACATCGGGCAAGAGACCTCTAAGTAAAATGTCTCGCCTGTACGGGAATAAACGTAATGGATGTACGAGTACAGGTTGTCGACACATGGTTGACAAGGTATGGAAGTCTGGATCTGGCTGTGAGACGCGCACGAATGGCCTAAGGGTAATGCGACCGCTAGCTATAAGCGGAAAATCCGGGTTCGTGTCCCGGTCCGGTACAAATGTTCATTGTCGTCATTCCATTCTGCAACTGATGGTTGTCCGGCAATTGCGAAGAAATCTATTTCGTAAGGGTTGTAGTCGCCTCGGTGCCTGTTCCTTTGGACATGCGTGCATGTCAAAACGAACTTAACATCGTAATTCGGAATACCACAGGCGCTGCAGCATCGATACACTTGCTGTCGAATATTCATCATACAGCCATATGATAGTGTGTCGGTGCAAAATCATGCATGTCCGATATTTCACCGTAAGGAATATTAGTCGATTGTTTTGCAGGAAATGAAGGTGCCCACTACCAGTAAGTTGGCCAGGTAGGGAACGAGTCCGTTTCGGGTAAACCACTGGTTTCTTTGCGTATGTTCATTGCCATTATTTGCTTAATTGCCTTCCATTCGCCCCTTTGGTTCGTACCTACAGCAGTCAAAACACCGTGGAAATATAAGAAAATACTGATGTGAACATAGGGCAGAGTTGATATAAAGTCATATTGCATATTTGGCTGCCTGACGCCGCTCCTAATTGCTAATGGAAAAGTTCGTTCTCTCTTTCGCGCATACTGGCTCCTTTCAGATGATTCAAACAGCTCTGAGCACTATGGGACTTAATATCTGAGGTCATAAGTCCCCAAGAACTTAGAACTAGTTAAACCTAACTAACCTAAGGACATCACACACATCCATCCCCGAGGCAGGATTCGAACCTGCGACAGTAGCAGTCGGGCGGTTCCGGATTGAAGCGCCTAGAACCGCTCGCCACCGAGGTCGGCACTGGCTCATTTCTTTCGCGAAGAGTGATATTTGTGTGATCACTGTACCTGATACGTGCAGGTAACTGTAATGGGTGTGTGCATGTACTGTGGTGTCTTGCATGTTTTGTATGGTGATAAGAGGTGGGGAGGGGAAACATGCTGGACTAAAGCGCCTAGAACCGCTCGGCCACAGCGGCCGGCGCCGGTTGTCAGTAGAGTGCATTGTCTAGTATTACGTGAAGTCTGAAAAGTCAGCAGAAAGAGCGACTGACATAGACTACTATAACGTTCACAAATTGTGCATTCTTGCCGCTTTGTCCTGATAGCTTATGCAGATGCAAAGGAACAGCAAAAAGATTACTTACAATTTAGGGTGGTTGGCTGAGTATTTGACACGATACACGACATATGCTTCATCACTCATGATTCTCCACTGTACTGTTTCGTTGTTCGCCCGCTATCATTTTATTTTCTTCAGGGTGTGTCCTTTCATTCCTGCTGCACGTGTGCCGTTTTAGTTACCCGTTCTGCACACTGTCACGGCGAGGCCGCGCCCTTCCACTGCAACAGCAGGGCGCTATTTTTGAGATGTGGTGGCAGGTGTTTCGGAGCGGTAACGACGGAGAGGAAGTCGCAGCACGGAGCTGTGTGGTCGCGGGTTGCGCCCTGCTGCTCGTTATACGGTACTGCACCCTGCCTTTGTAACGCGAGCCGGCCCTTAGCCAGGAAGGCCAGCCGACAAAGGTAACTGACTCACTGGGAACTCGTGTGTTCGCTCCACGTATTGTTTGTGCAGCGCGATAGCTTCTTACGTATCATCGCTAGAGATGGCGTTCTTCACAAACCGTACTGGTTTCACAAGCGTATCGCAGCTTCAACGGCGGCCCCTTTTGTACAGACTCCTTTGCTGGGTAAAACCCCTGTAGCCAATATTCTCTTGAGGGGTTGACTGGGCTGCTTGACCTCAAAGTGTCGAAGTGTTTCCGTAACTATTGATTGCAAGTGTATTCAAATCAAGCTATCCGTTTGCCAATTATGTTGCATTTTTACTAGCAAAATCTGTTTCGACTCTGTAACGAGTCATTTTAAAGTATTTTTATACCTAGGACGGTACGATCACATAATAAAATGTATAAGTTCGGATAACGTATATTGTTGACAGCTGGAGTAAAATTAAACAGTTAATACACTTGAAAATGAGTCGCAGTTGAGTCGACACTTAATATTTTTTCATTATGTAGGGCCACTGTCATAATATATTTCTTTAGAGTCAGTACCGCCATTAGACTGTTGCTTATTTTCAGTGTTACATTTACACTTACATAATCATCATTTAGGTTTCAAAGTGCCATTATGAAGTGTTTTAAGTGTTATTAGACACCCCCGTAGGCAATGTGTCTGACAGTGTATTTTAAATACGACAGTATGCCATCTTAGGCACTGTATAACACTTAAAGTACTTTGAAGCAGAAATCATGAATATGTAAGTGTAAATGTAACCCTGCAAAAAAACAACAGTCTAATGGCGGTACTGACTTTAAAGAGTCGACACTTGTTGTGTGAATAAATCAACTACACAACTGACAAGTGAAAAACTGTTTCAAATAGCTCTAAGCACTATGGGACTTAACATCTTAGGTCACCAGTCCCCTAGACTTAGAACTACTTAAACCTAACTAACCTAAGGACATCACACACATCCATGCAAGAGGCAGGATTCGAACCAGCGACCGTAGCAGCAGCGCTATTCTGGACTGAAGCGCCTAGAACCGCTCGGTCACAGCGGCCGGCTGGCAAGAGAATCTTATTATAACCGGTCAACAACATTTCTGTTGCATTGCTATCAGCCATTGGTCTTATTAATTTAAGGATGCTGATTTCAGATGTGAAGTCCGTTTTTTTATGAAAGTTCTAGTTCTTTTGCAATGTCAGTATAGCATGCTTTTTTATCTTTAAATCATAATGCAGGTGGATGAATATTTGATTTAAGTATCTTGAACTTAGTTGGTAATACAAATTAAATTAAATTAAAGAGAAATTAAACAGAAATGCAATCGAAGTCTATTCATTGGTACAAATTGAAACACATACCATCATGAACGTTATAGTTTGATAAAAGTGACCTATACGTACGACGAACCCCGAAACACTTGTATGTGCACCAGCACTGTGCTTTTTCGGCAGACGTACCACAGATCTATCCTACTTTACAGAGCAGACAAGCCACCGAACCCGTCGTTCTGTGACGATTCCTGGACTTCCAACCATACAGCGAGTAATTGTAGCTTTACTGTCATACTTCTTTCCGTAGATGCTTACGCGAGTACCGGGTGAACTTTGGCCAGCTTCGCCGTTTTCGAGATACTCGTTCGCAGGCTCTGCGTAATATCAATCTGCCCTTTTTCAAAGTAGCTTATGTCAAAGGATTTCTTCACTAGAGTGATCCCCTGTGCGTGTCTGCTCCTCCTAATGCGTCACGTGCCCCCCAGCGACACCAGGCGGCATCCAAGTTAGGGGTGGGCAGTGGTCATAATGTTTTGATTGATCAGTGTAAGTCCCATGCAGCGGTCAGACGGTGGTCGTCTGTATGATCATCCTGCGTGCATGGTTTTTAATCCTTTTTTTCGCATCCTACTAGGCTTGGTAACGACAATAAACAAACAACGCTAGTGCTCTCTGGTGGCTGTTCTTCCTGTTACAGAGAATTGCATCTCTCATCATTTACACAGCAGCCGATGGTGTGTATATATATGAAGGTACGTTAACATCCGATCCTGTCTTCTAGATGCTTCACTTTTTTGTCAGGCGATAAGACTTTATCCTTTCATCTGAAGTACTACAAAATCTGTAACTGTTTCCATGTACTAAGTTTTCGAAATTTTAATACATGGGTAGTTCGGCTCAAGGGATTCTCTTATTCATTACATTTTCGATAGATGTCTCTCGTATGGAACTGAAAATAATGACGTCATCAACGTAGTGCTATATAAAATGTGTACCCTGGTTCAAGTCTCGTGTAATTGCATCCATAGAGATGAACTTGAATGGTGACCCTCCGTACACTTTACTAGTGGAAAGTTTTTCATCTTCCTGTAGAGCATTCTGACTCAGTCGATCAGTAACTCTGTGGTCACTTAGCACCTACTAAATTGGTCTGGAACACAGCCAAATGCGTTCGCTAATTTTAAGAATATGAGCTAACGTATAGTACAGATGTCATCAATCGCTGACTATAGCGCTTACATACATTACTCAGACATTTGTTTGAGTCATCAGTTGTACCACTTTTCTTAAGGTAAGTGACACACTGGTAAGATACTGATTCCCATTCGAGAGCAGTGGGGTCTCTAGTTCAAATCCCCTTACATCAATCAAGAGTTAAGTTAGTTTTTAGCATAAGGGAAATATCGAAGTCACTCCTCAGAAAAGTGCACATACTATTTACTTCCATTTTGTTCCTCAATCGCCGGCCGCTGTGGCCGAGTGGTTCTAGGCGCTTCAGTTCGGAACCCCGCTGCTGCTACGGTCGCAGGTTCGAAACCTGCCTCGGGCATGGATATGTGTGATATCCTTAGGTTAGTTAAGTTTAAGTAGTTCTAAGACTAGGGGACTGATGACCTCAGATGTTAAGTCTCATAGTGCTTAGAGCCATTTGAACCATATGAACTTCTTCAATCCGAGGCCGTTTGTTCCGTCTCTCACGACATCATCATTGAAGCGATATTAAACCTTCACCTTATTCTCCGTGACTGATCATGGACAGTGACACCCTTACGAAAGAGAGAGGCTGAAGAAAAAATATTTCTAATGTCCAGGGTTGCAGATATTCGAGCTTTCCCTCAGTGAAGAGAGAGGAGATAAGAAAAAGAGAAGCAGGGTTCAAAAAAGTGGAGACAGTATACATTTACATGAATATGTGAACTCATGAAAGATTAATGCACTCTGTAAGGTATCAGTGATATTAAGAAACGCGTCGCTGATGAGCAACGGCGCTGGATAAGTACTGTCGAAACCGGTGGAAGATCATGCATCAGTAATGTTGGAGGTGAATATGGATGCGACTCGCTTAATACGGGCAGTTTATGCGCAGCGCAAGGAGGTTTGAGGCTCTCTGTCGTCTGGCAATCACCTGAAGATACGTAGTAAGCATTTCCAAGTACACAGCGACGTCAGTGATAAAGCGGATATTGAGTTGCTACGGTAACTTGCGACTGTAGTGCACTCGGCTGTTTTTGGCTTTCAATGCCAGTACCGATTTGGGCGAATGAAAATGGCGTAGATTTTTTTCCGCAGTCGACAACAACTCTGGACTACCTGAGCGGTGCGGTAGTAGTGAATTACACTAGGTTATTCGATGTACACCAACTGACAACTAAAGCGAAGCCCCTAGAAGACATAGTCGTATGTGAGTTTAGCTTCATATACGTACCAACCATCACCGGGTATGTAATTGATCAGAGTTGCAATTTTCTGTGACAGGTAGAATGACCACCAGATTGCATTAGTGTTCTTCATATTCACGCAGTGTTGTTGCGAGACGTGATAGGTTATATAAGTCAGATGCTGAGTAATCAGTGCGAAGGACAGGATACACTCAGGGAAACGCCACGTAATTGTGTGAGACACCGTTGTCAGCACCTGGCAAAAGAAAGGTCTCATTTTGTTGGCTGGTCGAATAGGGCAATATCCAAATTTCTGGGGCATTTAGATGTGACTGCGGCCCACTACGGACTGCAAGTGGGCAGAGGTATCCATTGTTAAGTTCCGTTCGACCACACCATACCACCAAAATGGACCAAACACATCGTAAGCACTTTGCATCTACTCCTGCCACCCAAGAACGCGTAATGGACTTCAGGCAACATTCTCCATCACTGATCGGGGACCAACACCAGCCGAACCAGGGACTTACCGTCCCATTTTAGACCGCCGATAATACCATAGACAAACAGCTACGTTTGAGTTTGAAGAAACTGCGAAGTCATAACGACATGATACGTTTAAGTAGGCTGTTTAGGTTTTTATATTGGTAACGCCACGTAGCGCTCTGTATGAAAATCACTGGCTGTGCTGTGTGCAGTCTGTGGCTGGTTTGCATTGTTGTTGGCTATTGTAGTGTTAGGCAGTTGACTGTTAACAGCGCGTAGCGTTGCGCAGTTGGAGGTGAGCAGCCAGCAGTGGTGGATGTGGGGAGAGAAATTGCAGTGTATTGAGAGCGGATGATCTGGACGTGTGTCCATCAGAAACAGTGCATTTCTAAGAATGGATGTCATAAAGTGCTATATATATATAATGACTTTTGAACACTAGTAAGGTAAATACATTGTTTGTTCTCTATCAAAATCTTTCATTTGCTAACTATACCTATCAGTAGTTAGTGCCTTCCGTAGTTTGAATCTTTTATTTAGCTGGCAGTAGTGGTGCACGCTGTATTGCAGTAGTTCGAGGAACGAAGATTTTTGTGAGGTAAGTGATTCATGAAAGGTATAGGTTAATGTTAGTCAGAGCCATTCTTTTGTAGGGATTATTGAAACTCAGATTCCTTTGCGCTAAAAATATTGTGTGTCAGTTTAAGCACAGTCATGTATAATTTTTCTAAGGGGACGTTTCTACGTACATGCTACGTTCTTAAGTGTCACCCCTCATACAACAGTATCGTGGTGTCATCAGGCCACACTTGTCCTGTGAATTGTCTGCTGATATTGAAGTACTCCCGTGGCTAGCAAGATCTCCAGATCTGTTCCCAATAGCACTCGTGTGGGACCAGCTCGAGTGTCAACTGCTTCAGTGTCAGTATCCAGGATACAAAGCACCATTTACAACAGGTATGTGGGCCAGTTTTCCTCAGGAGAGAATTCAATGGCTTTATGGAACCTTCTCAACCAAATCAGTGCACACATATAGACCAGATAGGCTACACGTTATACTAAGAAGTGGCCTCGTGTTGCCAAGTTCTTCATACAACTGAATCGAATTTGTTTAAATGTGTGTGAAATATTATGGGACTTAACTGCTAAGGTCATCAGTTCCTAAGCTTACACAATACTTAACCTAAATTATCCTAAGGACAAACACACACACCCATGGCCGAGGGAGGACTCGAACCTCAATTTTGTAATCGTTCACATAACCTCCAACATGTGAAGTTTAATTATATTTCCTCCCTCTCTTCTTCCGGGTGCTCCAATTCTTTGGAAGCCAGCGTCTATTAGAAATAATTCTTAATACCATGATGCAAACTGTGTGCTTTAGTGAGGAACGACTGGGAAGTCATATGGACCTAAGTTAAATTAACACTATGCAGAAACCATACAACTAAGTCATTAAACCATCCCATGAGATACGTTTTTAGTCCACTGAAAGACAACGAATGGATAACAGAAATAAAGAGATGAATTTACACGGAGTGCTTTCTATAGATGTCATATAGTTTTTAAAGAAAAGTTTTCGCTACATATGAAATGGAAAGTCTACAATTATTATGTATTACCAGTTCTGAAATATGGCAGAGAGGCAAAAAGTTTCAATACCAAGCTATTCATAAACTGAGGACTACTCTGCGACTGTTTTGTACTCTGCTTCTTTGAAATGATCTCCATCATGGGTGAATAAATCTGGAACGGCGAAAAGACTTTAACTAGCCAGATGCCGTATTGTTGAATGTGTGAACGACATGTGTGCGTAGAAGTAAAAGAGAATGCTAAAATGCATGTTGGGCTGTAACGCCGCGTAGAAATAACAATTAGAGCAACGTAAATAGCGAGCAGTACTAATGTCTGTTAATTTAGAGCAATTACCAAGTGATTATTTGACATTCAGTTTTGAATACCCAACTCTTGTTTGCTTTGTGGGTGGCGCTATTACGAGGAATAACTAGCGGATTCAAATGCATTTGCCCAGTACTGTGCATAAAAGGCGGAAGCACGAATTTGCTGCGTGCATTGCCCTGACGGAATCGTTAATATTCTGCTTATTGTGTGACATAATAGCTAACAGAAGTACCTGTAGCTGCGGACTCGTTAGAGGCTCATAGGCAGTTACATCGGCCGGCCGGTGTGGCCGTGCGGTTCTCGGCGCTTCAGTCTGGAACCGCGTGACCGCTACGGTCGCAGGTTCGTATCCTGCCTCGGGCATGGATGTATGTGATGTCCCTAGGTTAGTTAGGTTTAAGTAGTTCCAAGTTCTAGGAGACCGATGACCACAGATGTTACATCCCATTTGAGCAGTTACATCAATAGCAGCAAAGAGTATTTACTAATGGAAGAAATAATAGTTGTTACAAACGATACACTATGAGAATTCGAGAATGACGTTGCATTGTGCGAGGTGTTACAGAAATACACACATCAAAAATGTTTTGTATCATCCCGGCTCCCAGAACTCCTGAAGACAGATGTTGACTGTGGATATTGTGTCACAGACACAGTCCCTTTGACTGTTCAGAGATGTCACTAAATCCGCCCAAAGTTGTAGACAACCATGCATGAGCAGCGCCTAGAAGACGAAGGGGTTCCGACAGCCGATCAGTTCCAGTCATTCCACCAGGAAGAAGGCACATGGCTCGTGTTGTCTGTAGCTCAATCACACCTAGACGGTCAATACCGCGGTTCGATCATGTACGCATTGTTTCTTTGTGCCAGAAAGGGCTCTCATCGAGGGAAGTGTCCAGACGTCATGGGGTGAACCAAAGCGATGTTATTCCGACATGTAGGAGGTACAGAGAGACAGGTACTGTCGATGAAATGCCTCGCTCAGGCCGCCGAAGAGCTACTACTGCAGTGGATGACCGCTACCTGCGGATTATAGCTCGGAGCAACCCTGACAGCTACGTCACCATGTTGAATAATGCGGTCAGGCTGAACGCTTTAGACACACTGTCCAGCGAGTGCAGCAAGGTGAAGGTTCCCTGCTGTTTTGGGGTGGCATCGTGTGGGGCCGACGTACGCCGCTGGTGGTCATGGAAGTCGCCGTAACGGCTGTACAATACGTGAATGCCATCCTCCGACCAATAATGCAACCATATCGTCAACATATTGGCGAGACGTTCGTCTTCATGGACGACAATTCGTGCCCCCATCGTGCACATCTTGTGAATGACTTCCTTCAGGATAACGACATCGCTCGACTAGAGTGGCCAGCATGTTCACCAGGCATGAACCCTATCGAACATGCCTGGGATAGATTGAAAGTGGCTTTCTATGGACGACATGATCCACCAATCACTTTGAGGGAATCACCATTGAGGAGTGTGACAATCTTGACCAACAGTGCCTTGTGACTTGTAGATAGTATGCTACGACGAATACAGGCATGCATCAGTCCAAGAGGACGTGCTATGGGTATTAGAGGTACCGATGTGTACAGCAATCTGACCACCACCTCTGAAGGTTTCGCTGTATGGTGGTAAAACATTCAATGTGTGGTTTTCATGAGCAATAAAAAGGGCGGAAACGATGTTTATGTCGATCTCTATTCCAATTTTTTGTACAGGTTCCGGAACTCTCGGAACCGAGGTGATTCAAAACTTTTTTTTGATGTGTGTATATGAAAGTACCCTTTGAAACAGAAGTACTATTAAAAATCCATCTAAATAAGTGTCGGCAACGACAGCAGTTCTGTATAAGAAATACACTCCTTCCCAAGTCTTTAAATTTAATTTGTGGAAAATGTCTCCGCGAGTGTTTTCGTTATACTCTGCTTTATAATTACGTATCATACTTAAAAACTCTCATTTACTTAGAATGTTGAAATTTATACGTGTTGCCTATTAGTTGCATGTTAATGGTATGTTAAACTTTAATGTTTTTTAATACAGCAGAAAATTCGGTTCATCAAAATTCATCGCTTTCAAATAAATTTAAATTTTATTTTTCCCTTTTGAAGAAAAGACCTGATCAAATGCTGTGGAGACAGATGTCAAAATTTTTCAGGGTTTATATTGTTGCAAAACGAGTACTTTGCCACTAGAAACAGCAAAAACAGCCAGACAGTTAACACAACGGCCTTCGATTCGATTTCATTCCAGTATAATTGAAAATCGTTGTGTTGAACCCAAGTAGATCGTTATGCTTTTTAAATGGAAGACTGTATAAAAAAAGAAAGATAATCAACGATATAATTCCAACCGGTAACCAGCCTATCTTTTAAATCAATACGAATATAAAAATTTTTAATCTTGTTGTATTATATATCTTTTATTTGCAATTAACCGAAAAGTCCTGACAGCTTCTTAACTTGTAAGTCAGGAACTATACACATTCCCACAATTTTCCAGCTCACTAAACAGCGAAGAGAATGTACCTCACCGAATTATCACGTATTTATCGATTGTGAGAAGTTGAGAACTTAGGAGACACAGACTGACGTAAGTGTAACTGTGTTGGCGGATCGTGAGTTGCTCCGGCGCAGTTCAGTAGATACTGCACACGAAAGGCAAGGCCACCGATTCAACACACGTGAGCTGTGCGTAAGTTTTCTCGGTTATGGAGAAGTATCTGGACTATATTGAAATAGTGAATTTTGTAGCACGGTAGTAAGATAAAAACTACTCTCATACTTCATTAATTCAGTAAGAACACTGTTTAGGGGTAGCGATACAAGAGCAACATTCATTACAGCTGGTAATCTTACGGGCAACATGAACGAAGAAGCTAGATAAGAAAGTTAACTCTCGCCGATATTATTTAATAAACAGTGTGTAAGGCATATAAATAGATATATTTCTGTGGGTGACTGAGGAAATTTGTACTAAAAAGCATTACATCAGTATTTAAGTAATTTGCAGACTAATCATTACAGCCATTATAGCTTGAATGATTTTAGGTTGGTTAGTATCTCCATGTATATGTGGCACGAGCAAGCTATGAATGCTTCTTTTCCCCTGTGCACCTTGGGAAGTGTTGAAGTGTGGAGGATGCATGGACGCAAAGCGGTTAGTCTATACTGACAGGCGTAATCCACTTAGTGGTGCAGTATGGCTGTGCAGAAAACATCAGGTCGTAAAGTTAGTAACGTGCTAGTGGGAATACTGTTCGATACAAACATAAACAACCAACACATTAACGTTTGTACATACTAACGCACCACATATTAAAAAGAAATCTGCATTTATACGTGTTACACCCTGCATATGAAGACGAAATCATCATAAGGTACGGCCATTTTATAATAGGTGAGAATTTTATGCTAGTATTGCCTGCTGAAGATAAGATTATCACAGTAAGAGCAGAAGGTGAAGTTGAAAAGCAATTAAAAGGGCTTGCTGAAAAGTAAAGCGTCTGAATTTTTTATTTGAAGACTCTTAAAGCTTTTTAAATAACACGGTTTATTAACATTCTACATGATTATTCTTCATGCCTCCATATTTATTTCTCAACATAGTCACCCTGCCGAAGAACACATTTCTCCCAATGAGAGGTCAGTGTGTTGCCACCGTCACTGTAGAATGTCTAACTTTGTTGACGGATTACAACCCAACCTCTTCTTGCACCATTTTACCTCTATGACAGTAATGCCCCCGAAGGTGTTCTTTAAGTTTCGGAAACGGATAAAATCGGTCAGGGCTCTATGGAGATGATCGATGACAGTGAACCCAAGGCGTCGGATTGTGGCAGATGTCGCAGCGGTTGTGTGTGGTCTGGCGTTGTCCTGCTGAAGGAGATGATGCCCAATGTGAGGACGAACTCTTCGAATTCGATAGTCAAGTACGCACTTGCTCACACACCGACGTGACACTCCACCATGTTAGACGCTACAATTCGGAGATCGCTACAAATACATAAACATAAACCTGAACAGAAAAAAATCGGAGCATTTATGATGAGGTGCTACAGGAGAATTTTTAAAATTTGGTGGACTGCTAAGCTGAGGGATGAGGAGGTGCTCCGCAGATATGAGTGGGAAGAGGTATAAATGAATAACACTGGCAAGAGGAAGAGATGGAATAACAGAATACCTGTTAAGACGTCAGGTAATAACTTCTACGGTACAACAGGTAGCTGTAGAGGGTTAAAACTGTACAGGAAGACGGAGACTAGAATACATCCAGGAAAACAAAAGCTCAGTTGTTGATGCAAGGATAATACCGGGAGCCAAGAAATACAAGGGTCGCTCCAAAAGAAATGCGCACTATTTTTTTCAATATGCATCTTTTCTGAATGGCTCTGAACACAATGGGACTTAACATCTGTGGTCATCAGTCCCCTAGAACTTACAAGTACTTAAACCTAACTAACCTAAGGACTTCACACACATCCATGCCCAAGGCAGGATTCGAACCTGCGACCGTAGCGGTCACGCGGTTCCAGACTGAAGCGCCTAGAACCGCGCGGCCACACCGTCCGGCCTATCCATCTTTTATTCATCATGTTTGAAAGTTTTACTGTCTGTAGGTACATGATTTAGAAACAATATTTTCATTGATTGGCAACTCCATGGAGTGTTCTGTGCACCACGACCAGATAATGGATATAATTGGAAGGAGAAACAGCCTTGGTCGTATTTTTTTGTTTTATTATCCGCAAAATCGATTTTCGGTCACTTAGTGGCCATTCTCAATGCTGTAAGATACGACTAAAATTGTTAGGCACTGGTATTAACAATTTTAGTTGTATCTTACAACACTGAGGATGGTCACTGAGTGACCGAAAATCGATTTTGCGGATAATAAAACAAAACAAAAAATACGACCAAGGCTGTTTCTCCTTCAAATAGTTTCATTTCTCACATAATTTCCATCTCTCTCAATTGCCTTACGCCATCTTGGAGCCATAGCCTATATACCCGCACAGTAAAATTCTGGAGCAACCTGTTGGAGCCACTGTTTGGCAGCGTGCACAAGGGAGTCATCATCTTCAAACGTTGTTCCACGAAGAGAGTCTTTCAGTTTCCCAAAGAGATGATAGTCACGCGGAGCCAGGTCAGTACTGTAAGGCGGGTGTTTCAGTGTTGTCCATCCGAGCTTTGTGATCGCTTCCACGGTTTTTCGACTGACATGTGGCCGTGCATTGCTGTGCTACAGCAAAACATCTTGCTTTTGCCGATGTGGTCGAACACGACTCAGTCGAGCTGGAAATTTCTTCAGTGTCGTCACATATACATCAGAATTTATGGTGGTTCCACTTGGCATGGTGTCCACAAGTAAGAGTCCTTCGGAATCGAGAAACACCGTAGCCATAACTTTTCCAGCAGAAGGTGTGGTTTTGATTTTTTTTTTCCTTGGGTGAATTTGCATGATGGCACTCCATTGATTGCATCTTCGTCTCTGGTGAAAAATGATGGAGCCATGTTTCATCACCTGTCACAATTATTGCAATAAATTCAGCTCCACCATTCTCGTACTGTTCCAAAAGTTCGTTGCATACCGTTTTTCTTGTTTCGTTGTGAGTCACTGACAACATCTTGGGAACACACCTGCCACAAACCTTTTTTAACGCCAACACTTTCACTATTGTGCAAACACTTCCTTCCCCTATCCCAACGTAGCGTGACAATTTGTTCACTGTGACGGCCCTGTCAGCACTCACCAATTCGTTAACTCTCTGCACATTGTCTGGAGTGTGTGCAGTACGAGGCCAGCTGCTGCGAGGACAATCCTCAATATTGTCGTGCCCGCTTTCATCACGTAACCTGCTTGGCCACGTACTAACTGTACTGCGATCGACAGCAGCTTCTCCATACACCTTTTTCAACCTCTTGTGGATGTTCCCCACTGTCTCGTTTCCACAGCACAGGAATTCTATGACAGCACGTCGCTTCTGACGAACGTCAAGTGTAGCAGCCATCTTGAAGACATGCTGTGACGGCGCCACTCACGGGAACAGGTTGAACTAAGTTTGAAAACGAGGAAAGGATGTATCTACACACTGTAAAACTTTCACACAGGCAGAATGAAAACTGTATTTTCGCAAAAATAGTGTGCATTTCTTTAAGAGTGACCCTCGTATGATTGTGCTGATGCTTACAGTCTCCTGTAACACGTAAATGCGCTCGTCGGTAAAGGAAGCACATCGCCACGGTGGGCACAGGTGACGTCACAGAGTACGCCTGCCCTCGCACATGTGTGGGCTGCGATCGCAGTCCGCTCGTTTCCGCGGTGCGCCTCGCGCCGCTCGGCCAGCTGCAGCCGCCACCACACCGGCCGCAGACCGCCACCACCACCACCACCACCACCACCACCACCAGCAGCAGTAGCCGCTAGAGTGGACCACCAACCGGCCGCCCGCCGCACCGCGAAAATCCGCGCAATTGTGAGTGACGCGCGCCGCTGCTCCTATTTGGCACTGGGAGCGTCAATTCCCTCCGGAGCCTGCAGATTGGCCTGGCCTTTCCGACAACATTTCTCCGCACAAGCGACATATCGTTTTGAACCCGCCCCCCTCCCCCGCCCAGCTCACCCACCTCGATCCCACTCCTGTCTCAGACAGTAGTCGCTTCTCCTTGTGTTCTTGCTAAGATTTTTGAAAGTAAATCCAAATCATGTGATCGTGACAATGAAGCGGTTTTTTTCTTTTAAGTGGAGTAGGACGTCAAACGGGCCGACTTGGAGCAGGAGAGACACCACTGTCTATACTTTTAAAAATAAATTCATAAAACTTTGTCAGAATGACCAGAAAGGATTCGGGATTTACACTTATAGTGGTGGAAGCTCAAAAATATAAGAAAATAATTTTTTTTTACATTTGTATTTCACCTTTTTTTCACTTACCATTGGCTGCATTTGTTGCTGTAGGTACATTTTTCATCATAAGTAAGGGAGATTCTTCGATGAATTTTGCGCAGCATACAAACCATACTTACAGGTGTATGAAACTCTAGAATTTTCCAAGTCTATTGAGATAATTAACTATAAAATTTGAGTTTTTTCTAAACATGAAGTTTAAAATATAACGGCACATTCATTTTTTTTATAAATTAAATAATTCCTATACTTTCATACACCTGTAAGTATGGTTTGTATGCTGCGCAAAATTCTTACTTATGAAGAAACGTGTAAACGTGTACCTACAGCAACAAACGCAGCCAATCGAGGTGAAAAAATGATGAAATTTCACAAGACAAAAAATTTTTTTATTATGTTTTTGAACTTGCACTGCTATGATTGTGAAACCTGAATCCTTCCTGGTCATGCTGACGAAGTTTTATGAATTTACTTTTAAAAGTATAGACAGTGGAAATTAAAATGTCCTGTGGTGTCTCTCCTGCTCCAAGTCGGCCCGTTTAACGTCCTACCCCCCTTAAAGTCAGTTTCTATGAAGTCATTCTTCCGTAACAGAAATAATTTCATGAAATCTTATTACAGTGCTTAATATTGAAAGAAAAACAGTTTCTGAGATCATTAAAAGCTTTTCCTAAAACCAGGATGAACTAAACCTCTTGTGTTGCTCCAGGTTCAGTAAAATTTACTACGTATTAAACTGGGTGGAAATGATGAAAATACACATCTTCAGATTACTTTCAGTTTAATAATGTAACTTCTTAACTCTATAACTTACATATAATTATAACTAGTGGCAGAAATACATACGAATTAATCTAGTTTTATATTTACATGTTAAACATGAAATATTGTTTAGCTGCATAACTCGTTTGCTAAATGCGAAGAAAACTCACGAATAAGTAATGGAATTTTACGAAATTTTTCCTGAATTTTGTTGAAAATTGACGAAGATGGTCAGAATTTTTAATTATGCAACAGTTGATGAAAAAAGACCTTTAAGGCACAAAGCAACACATAGGTTGGAGCATATACAGGACGATTCAGGTGCCCTATTTATGGGGCTTATGCAACTCACAACGGCTTCAAATACCATGCACGTGTTTTAATTTTCACTTGCGTGCTACACACCAACTTTTAGTTTTACAGAAAAATGAATAGGGCCTTTCCATAAAAAAATTAATGTAGTTCAATGTAGTACTGGAATCCGTTTTTGCTAGAGGCCGTAGTTTTCGAATTGTTCAAGACAAACATATAAAAGTGACAGTCAGACGGGTGTTTCTAGAACAACTGGAAAACTGTGACGTCAGCAAAAACGTTTTCCAGTACAAAATTTAACCACATTAAATATCCTACATAAAGGTTCTGTTCATATTTTCTGTACGACTAACAGTTTGCACGTAGAGTGTGAGAGAAGCTGAAAATCTCGCACGTCGTTTTTGAAGGAATTGCTGGTTGCATAAAACCCATAGGTAGAGGTAGCAGAGGTCAAGACTCGACAGCCGCAGGTTAAAGTCCGTATAGTTATGCAGAGATGAAGAGTCTCGCGTGGAACAGATTACATTGGAGAGCTGCATCAAAACAGTCTCCGCCATAATACTCCAAAGTTTTACGACAAAATACAGTATCACCATTAAAGCGGCAACGACTTATTCAGAAATATTACATAAATGTTGATACTATGATAGTGTGCCCACTGTGTTGCTTAATTAACAGGCAGTGTTCCGTTGCAGGGCAGTGACGTATAGACATTTAGCTTGTGACAGCTCTACGCTTGTAATAATACCTCCTCCCTGTTTCTCTGGAGTAACCACGATGCAGCTACGCTGGTCAAGTCTGCGCTTTGCCATGCAATACATTGCCATTCCTTAGGACAAGAAATTCAGCATCGCTTCTTTCTTTTACTTGTATTTTCACTACCTAAAGTTTCGAGGGGCGCTACTTCTTGTGCAACTATGGTACCCCTCACACCATACAAATTTCCTATTCTGACGCAATGATGCGCAGGACAGAGCATCACCGAAAGCTACATCAGGTTGAGGGCCACGGTACCAACAACACTTCCTTCTTGTGAGGTAGGAGGTGCTGTTACCGTCTTACGTTAGCCCTCTTGCCTTTGGAATTTGTTGCGTTGTGTGGAGATACAAGAATAAACAACTCAAGTAGGGAAACACAGCAGGGAGGTTAAATCCTAATCTTCTTTCCTTCGTGGCGCATTTGAGTTGTTTCTCGTATCACCGCCTTCTTTACGCATTGTTTTCGCAGGGCGTGGCCGGCCGTCTTGGCGGCCGTGTTTTGTCAGGCGGCGGAACACACGCGGGGGCAGTGTCGTGGCGACCCCCCCCCCCCCCCCTCCCCCGCCACCTAATGGTCCGAGCTGACACCCCACTCCCACCCCCACCCCCGTGCACCGCCCCCTACACGGCTGAGCGAAGGCGACCCTGCCCCAGGAGGCTTTTTCCGGCGGCACTCCGGGCGGCGCGGCGGCGATAACCGGATTAACAGCGAAAACACAGCATCTGCGCCACTGGCCGGCGACAGGCCTTCATGGGGCTCTGGCTGCGCCGCCGATGATATTAACGTCGGTCCCCGCTGCGCAAGTGCCCGCTGCAAAAAAAAAAACCGCTGCTGCACTAGTGCGCGCAAAGTTAGTCCTAACAGGCACTGCCAGAATGACTTCCAGGTTTCACGACAAGTCCAGATTTTCGTTCGTATCAGCAGCTTTCTTTGTCGTCTTGGTCTTGCCTTGGGTTACCAGTCATCTGACTGCATTGATGCTGCGCGCCACGATGTTCTCTTGTGTGCAAAATTCTTCGTCTCAGAGTAGCACTTGCAGCAAAGGTCCTTAATCAGTTGTTGTATTGCAATCTTTGTCTTTCCCTACAGTTTTCTTCCTATACAGCTCAACATTAAACGATGTTAATGAGAAGATTCGCTGATGACATTGCTGTAATCAGTGAAACCGAAGTAGAATTACAGGTCGTGTTAAATGGAATACGTATTGAGAGTAAACCGAAGAAAGACGAAAGTAGTGCCGATTTGAAAAAAAATAAGATTACCGATAAACTTAACAACTAAATTGGGGATCACGAAGCAGATAAAGTTAAGAAATTCTGCTATCTTGTAAGCAAAATAATGCATGACAAACGAAACAAGGGCATAAAAAGCAGGTTAACACAGGCAAAGAAACCACTGCTTGCAGAAAGAAGTTTACTAGTACCAAACATCCTTGATATGAGGAAGAAATTTCTGTAAATGTACATTTGGAACAGAGCATTGCATGGCAGTGAATCAAGGATCGTGAGAAAATCGGAAAAGAAGAGAATCGATGCTTTCGAGCTCAAATGTAATAGAAAATGATGAAAATTAGGTGGACTGATAAGCAATGGGACTCTCCGCAGAATCAGAGAATAAAGGAACGTTTGGAAAACACTGACAGAAAGAAGAGACATGTGACGGGTCATGTTTTAAGACATAGGAAGTAACTTCGATGGTATTAGAGACAGTTTGTCGTACCCACGGTGAAAAAAGGCCGAGTCATCTACAAAAAAAAAAAAAAATAAATAAATAAATAAATAAATAAATAAATAAATAATAAATTGAGGACGTCAGATTCTCTGTAGTAAAGGGAATCGGCAGGATGCCAGGCGTCATTCAACAGATGGGATATGAACACAGGACAATTAGATTATACGCTTACCAAGAATACCCATTACACATCTAGATCAAAAATGAAAACGGAAAGATTTCCAAAGCAACAGCGCGGAGAGGGCTAGAAGAGGGCGGAGAGAGGTGTTCTGCAAAGGGAACCTATATGGCATGCGAAGGCAATATCATGTTAGAAATGTAGAATATGGACAGTCTCCTCTGCACCTCCACCCAACCTACGGATGGTTACTAAGGATGAGTGCAGATTATGGCCAGTGGAAAGGATCGCTCCTTCGGCACCACGTTCATTTCAGACACAGACGGGGAGAAGGCGAAAGGTTGCCCAAAGCTAGTGAGCTCGGCGCTCCAAGAGAGAATCTGAGAGAAATAGAGAATCTATATCTACGTCTACATCTACATGGATACTCTGCAAATCACATTTAAGTGTCTGGTAGAGGGTTCATCGAACTATCTTCACAATTCTCTATTATTCCAGTGTCGTATAGCGCGCGGGAAGAATGAACACTTATATCATTCCGTACGAGCTCTGATCTGCCTTATTTTGTCGTGGTGATCTTACTCTCTGTGTAGTTCGATATCAACGTATTATTTTCGCATTTGGAGGTGAAATTTAGTGATTGGAATTTTGTCAAAAGATTCCGTCGCAATGAAAAACGCCTTTCTTTTAACGATTCCCATCCCAAATCCTGTATCATTTCTGTGACACTCTCTCCCATATTTCGCGATAATACAAACGTGCTGCCCTTCTTTGAACTTCACCGATGTACTCCGTCAGTTCTGTCTGGTAAGGACCCCACACTGCGCAGCACTATTCTAAAAGAGGACGGATAAGCGTAATGTAGGCAATCTCCTTAGTAGATCTGTTACATTTGCTAAGTGTCCTGCCAATAAAACACAGTCTTTGGTTAGCCTTCCCCACAACATTTTCGATGTGTTCCTTCGAATTTAAGTTGTTCGTAATTGTAATACCTAGCTATTTAGTTGAATTTACGACTTTTCGATTAAACTGATTTATCGTGTAACCGAAGTTTAACGAATTCCTTTTAGCACTCATGTGGATGACCTCACAGTATTCGTTATTTACGGTCAACTGCCACTTTTCGCACCATTCAGATATCTTTTCTAATCGTTTTGCAAATTGTTTTGATCTTCTCATGAATTTATTAGTCGATAAATGACAGCGTCGTCTGCAAACAACCTAATATGGCTGCTCAGATTGTCTCCCAAATCGTTTATATAGATAAAGAAGCTTTCGAAATGTGGTGCTACCGAAGAATGCTGAACATTAGATGGGTAGATAACATAACTAATGAGGAGGTATTGAATAGAATTGGGGAGAAGAGGAGTTTGTGGCACAACTTGACAAAAAGAAGGGATCGGTTGGTAGGACATGTTCTGAGGCATCATGGGATCACCAGTTTAGTACTGGATGGCAGCGGGGACGGTAAAAATCGTAGAGGGAGACCAAGAGATGAATACACCAAGCAGATTCTGAAGGATGTAGGTTGCGGTAGGTACTGGGAGATGAAGCAGCTTGCACAGGATAGAGTAACATGGAGAGCTGCATAAAACCAGTCTCAGGACTGAAGACTCCAACAACAACTACTTGTGGTGGCTGCTGCTGCTGTTGCTTGTGGTCGATCCCGTGTCCGAGGCAACAGGTGGCCACAGCTGGCGGCGTAGAGCTCACTGCGTTACTCGCTGGCGGCATGGCGCGCAGCTGCTGTCAGTTGCGTCACTGACAGTGAGAGCAAATGTTTTGACACGTTCAGGAACGGAGAGAACCAGCGTCTCGATACTCGTTTATTGCTTCTATACTATCACCTTTGAACTTTTCTTTCGCTACGAGCTCGTTATTCGCATCGACAAATAGCAGACATCTGTTACTGGAAACACCGCTACCCAACACAATTACTTATAAACGATTATTTATGTCAGTTTTGTTACATTCATAAAAAGTCAAGGACCTTTCAGAAAAGATATTCTCTCGCGAATAAATAATATGTAACTATTTTAGAAAAGTTCACATCCAATAAGGGACAATAGAACTGTTATCGTCGCTAAAACATGCCTAAAGAGCTAGTCTGTACTTTTTATGGCAAACATCATTCGATTGGTTTCATTTAGCTCCCTACCTCATCTTATCCTATTACATTCTCAACATCTGTGCATGTGGTCTATTGTATACATTTTTAAAACGCCCTGCTACATACTGCTATCCCGCATGCATTGTACAGTGTCTTGCAGAGTATATACATCGCCGAAAAAAATGCAACATCCCCAGGGACTATGTTCAGTGGCACTAAGGTACAGTATGAAAATACTGAGGGTTGTAGATTCATTTGCCACTGTCATCGGCGAGCGGATAGAGGGTAATTGTGACATACAGTTAGGTAGGAAGAATGCGGCCATACTGCAAATCAATAGACGTACTGCACAATTTGAAATTATGTTTACGGACTTCACAGGAACTAGAAAATGAACAGATGTTTTGATGTCATATTTTGGACTTTGCTAGGTGTTGCCAGCTGTTGGATTCTATTGCCAAGTATCGAATTTATTTTTGTGATATCTTGATCTGCTTGTGTATGCATCTGTGTGTGTGTGCGGTTCTAGGCGCCGCAGTCTGGAACCGAGCTACCGCTACGGTCGCAGATTCGAATCCTGCCTCGGGCATGGATGTGTGTGATGTCCTTAGGTTAGTTAGGTTTAATTAGTTCTAAGTTCTAGGCGACTGATGACCTCAGAATTTAAGTCGCATATTGCTCAGAGCCATTTGAACCAGAGACGGGGTCGCCAAGCGTGTTATTCGTTTGGTTTCCTAAAACCGAAGCAAATGTTGAGCAGCCTCGTGCACATCTACACTATGAGAATAAATGACACTAACTGCATCTAGCGGGCTGTTTGATTTTGCACACGCAACAGTCTGATTGGTTAACTTCAATGCAGCTAAACTCAGAAACGGCGCAAGGTAATGAACTTTGTTCTTAACAGTTATTTCTTAGCACAATCTACCGTGCAAAACCCTTACAAACTTCTCAAACTGTTTCTGGTTACCCTGCATACACCATCACCTAAACAACCAAAACAGACACCAACGCTAAACAGAACATGACATTAAAACAAGTGTTCTGTCCCTAGTGCAGTCAAGTCTGAAAACAAAATTTCAATTGGCCGTTATAAGAAGAAGAACAGTGCTAATGTAGAAATAGAAACACAGCAGGTACACCAGCATACATGATATCTGTGAGTAGAACTATGTTACTAGTCATAATAAAGCAACAAGTGCCGGAACTGTTTATAACATATACATACAACGTCATAAATTTAAATTAAATAGTATAAACGAAAGTATTTACATATATCAGACCACTAAAATAACTTGCAAAGAATAAACACGGAACGCGAATGGCATAAATTTTGTGTTCTGTTCAGTTGTACGAGAGGCGTCCAGTAATTAATACAACACATCAGTTTTTCTAAGAGCAGGTCGGTTTTATTCACGACTCCAGTACCTCATAGTGTGCCGCACTCTTTTGGTTAGGAAATCCTTTTTTTTTTCAGTATACTCTCCATTAGGTGCGACGGGCTTTCACTACTTTATTTGGAGGGTCTATGTGTCCGCATGCTGCCAATCTACTCGCAGACGTTTCGCTGCATCAATAATCCCCCCATCATCCACGTGCTGCATCCTGCGGAGTATCTCCTTCATAGGACTAAACAGTAGGGAGACGAAAGGTTCGAGATCAGAGCAGTAGGGTGGATGAGGAAGAACAGTTTTGTGAGAGTTTCTATGGGGCGCCAACTTTTGTGAGGCCTTTCGTTGTCACGGAGTTCGCATTTTTGTGGCGACGAAAAGGATGAACACGCTTCATCAGTTTCCTGAGGGCAGCGCGGTACACTTAAGATTCGATCGTTGCACCATGAGGGAGGACATCAAACAGAATACGCCCTTCAGGGTCTCAGAACCGTCGCCATGACTTCACAGGAGGACAGGCGGTGTGGGACAACTCTATGGATAGCCGTTTTGTTGCTGATTGATCAGGCCATGCTTCGTCGCCTGTGACGATCTTCGACGAAAGTTGTCACGACCAGCCTCTTAGCACGCAAGCAATTCCGCACAGATGGTCCTTCGTTGCCTTTCTGACGACGACGATGATGATCAAGATGTTTGGTTTGTGTGCGCGGTTATCAGCACCCATACAAATTCCCAACCTTTGCTCAGCCCAATCTCGCCACTTTCATGAATGGTGATGAAGTGATGAGGACAACACAAACACTCAGTCATCTCGAGGCAGGTGAAAATCTCTGACATCGCCGGGAATCTAACCCGGGACCCCGTGTCTGGCGACGAACCCAACGGGTACAACAACTGGTGGACGAGTGTGTCATCACTACCAACATAGACGTCCAGTTGAGCAGCGAGGTATTTGATTCTGATCCGTCGATCACCTCCAATGAGAGTGTCCTCACGTTCCAACGTTGCAGGAGCCAGAGCTGTGTGAGCCCAACTGGCACGTGGGGGATCGTACACGTTGTCACATACTTGTCGCGATGATGACAGGCGTCTCATCTCTGTTTGATTCTGATCCGTCGATCACTTCCAATGAGAGTGTCCTCACGTTCCAACGTTGCAGGAGCCAGAGCTGTGTGAGCCCAACTGGCACGTGGGGGATCGTACACGTTGTCACATACTTGTCGCGATGATGACAGGCGTCTCATCCAGCAGCCTACTGCGCTTCTGGTCAGTGCCAGGTCTCCGTAGACGTTCTGTAAGCCCCTACGAATAACTGCGATTCACTGGTTTTTCACCAAAAGAAACTCAGTGACGGCTCTCTGCTTGGAACTCACGTTACAGACGCGATTTTGTTGGCTGCTGAGCCCTGGCGGCTTCCGTGAGGGTGCACGCGTGATCTGACTAGCGCCACTTGTGCGTACCTTGCATCAACTCTGGCAATCGTCATGTCATCTTCGCTGGGTCACGCGTTCCCCCTAGGGTTGTGCGGTGAGGGTGGTGTGCCTGAGTACTCGGCTTCATGGCGATTGCAGCTAACACCGTTGGCCATTGGGCTATAGGGCCCCACGTTTCTCTGCAGCGTTGACCGTTGCTACGGGCGAGTTTAGAGGACAAGGAGCGGCTCTCGTCACGTGCAACTTGGATACATCAGTCAAATGTGGTATGTTAAAGCCGGCCGCGGCTGGCCGAGCGGTTCTAGGCGCTTCAGTCTGGAACTATGCGGCTGCTGCGGTCGCATGTTTGAATCCTGCCTCGGGCATGGATGTGTGTGATGTCCTTAGGTTAGTTAGGTTTGAGTAGTTCTAAGTTCTAGGGGACTAATGACCTCAGTACTTAAGTCCCATAGTGCTCAGAGCCATTTGAACCATTTTTGACCTTGCGGATAACATCGTAAGTTCACTGAGGCTTTTTGTAGAAGATGCTGTAGTATATTGAGAGGTTGTAAGAATGGAAAATTGTACTGAAATGCAGGAGGATCTGCAACGAATTGAATTTCAATGTAGACAAGTTTAATGTGCTGCGAATACATAAAAAGAATGATCCTTTATCATTTAGCTACAATATAGCGGGTCAGCAACTGGAAGCAGTTAATTCCATAAATTATCTGGGAGTAGGCATTACGTGTCATTTAAAATGGTATGACCATATAAAATTAATCGTCGGTAAAGCAGATGCCAGACAGATTCATTGGAAGAATCCTAAGGAAATGCAGTCCGAAAACAAAGGAAGTTGGTTACAGTACACTTGTTCGCCCACTGCTTGAATACTGCTCACCGATGTGGGATACGTACCAGACAGGGTTGATAAAAGAGTAGAGAAGATCCAACGGAGAGCAGCGCGCTTCGTTACAATATCATTTAGTAATCGCGAGAGCGTTACGGAGATGATAGATAAACTCCAGTGGAAGACTCTGCACGAAAGACGCTCAGTAGCTCGGTACGGGCTTTTGTTGAAGTTTCGAGAACATACCTTCACCGAGAAGTCAAGCAATATATTGCTCCCTCCTACGTATATGCCGCGAAGAGACCATGAGGATAAAATCAGAGAGATTTGAGCCCACACAGAGGCATACCGGCAATCCTTCTTTCCACGAACAATACGAGACTAGAATAGAAGGAAGAACCAATAGAGGTACTCAAGGTACCCTCCGCCACACACCGTCAGGTGGCTTGCGGAATATGGATATAGATGTAGATGAACTTCATAAAGCTATATGGGCTGAACCTGGAATCTTCCACGATGTCCCACCACAAATTTCGCATTTTATTAAAAGAAATTGGCCGAAGAAAAAGTGTAATGTATTACTTACTGAACGCCCCTCATAATTAGAAGGCCCTGAAGTAAAAATTATCGACCTACCGTGCTAATGAGTCTCCTTTGTCTGCCTTAGCTGCGCAAGCAAAAGAAGTAAAGCGATTTTAAACGCGTGGCAGCTGAAGAGCCTGCACGGTTGGGCCGCAGCTCTCGGTGACTATGCGTGGGTGGAGGTGAGCTGGTGTGTTGCTCCCCGACGTCGGCAGGCTGCGGCCGCGTTGCTGCGGCCTTCTGCCCCCGGGGTCGCCAACTCCTTGCGGGGCTTCGGCGGCCGCCCTGCTGCGGAGAGCCTAATCGCATTTGGCGTGGCGCACACCCCGGCGGCGCCTTATTGTGGTCGCGGTACCGATATTGCGGTCCACAATGCCCCCGGGACATTACGTCGATGCCGAGGAAGGCGCCCCGCCATCTTAGCAGCGCATTGTCTCTCGGCAGCACCTAACCGTACCGGGATGACAGCACGCAATTAAGCGAGGTCGGTCTTCTCACGTGTTAGGCTGGAGGAACGATTCCTATATTTCTGTGCTGCGAACAGCATCTCGGCATCCTGTTTCTAGCGTTCTATTGCTCCTTCTTCAGACTGCTGTATTTGCAACTTTCATTTCTGCTTTTCTCTCCTCATACTGTGTGAGAAGCGTTCAATAAATAATGCAACACTTATTTTCTCTTCCAGTTTCGGTTGAAACAAAGCATAATTTGTTGTGGGACTATTTCCGACAGGTGACGCTACTATACGTAGACTTCAAAATGTTGTTTGTCATGTAGGTGCGTTCCAAGAGGAGAGCTGTCATTGAGTTTCTTTAGGCGGAAAATCAGAGTATCGCAATAAACAAAAGCACGGTGAGTCGTTTGGCGAGACGTCTGTCCCATCACAATAAAGTTCTACAAGAACTTATCCGTATTCGTCTCCTCAAAATTCAAGCCAACGATATTCTCCTTCTCCATGACAACGCAAGGCCTCACAAAAGTCTGCGAAGAGAGGCTCATAAAACTTCATTGGACTGGTCTTCTTCGTCAGTCCTACAGCCCGGATCTTCACTTTCAGACTTCCATCTGTCCGCCACAATGAGAGATGGGCTGTGCGGGAAACAGTACGTGGCTGACGACGAGGTTATCTATGCAATAAGATTTGCTTCCGACATTGACTAGTAGAGTGGTACCACGAGAGCATACAGGCCCTCTCGGTAGAGTGGCATAAGGCTGTCGCACTGAACAGAGATAGTGTTGAAAAATAGATTTACACAACGTAAGGAATGGAGAATACTATTGAGTGCTGGAATCTTGAATAAAACCAACTTGCTCTCAGAAAATTTATTGAACGCCCCTGCTATTTTGTTTGCCCCACAGATCGTAAGGTTTCGATGAAAGTAGTTTCTGCTTCGCACTACGAGCTGCTAACTAACAAACATTAAATTACTGCAAGTTTCAATCTATCTGATTCTCTCTGGGCAACCTCTATGGAAAGGAAATGGGTAGTAAAATTATTAAAAGTGGCAAAAAATTCGATATGCGCACATAAGAACTGTTATTACAGCCCACCTTGTATCTTAATTATTGTAGTGCCCATGGTAAAACTATAAGAAACCATTACGTATCCCTTAAATAGTTTGGACAAGAACAGAATAGAAGCTTTCGAAATGTGGAGCTACAGAAGAATGACGAAGATTAGATGGATAGATCACGTAACTAATGAGGAGGTATTGAATAGAATTGGGGAGAAGAGATGTTTGTGGCACAACTTGACTAGAAGAAGGGATCAGTTGGTAGGACATGTTCTGAGGCATCAAGGTATCACCAATTTAGTATTGGAGGGCAGCGTGGAGGGTAAAAATCGTAGAGGAAGACCAAGAGATGAACACATCAAGCAGATTCTGAAGGATGTAGGTTGCGGTAGGTACTGGGAGATGAAGAAACTTGCACAGGATAGAGTAACATGGAGAGCTGCATCAAACCAGTCTCAGGACTGAAGACCACAACAACAACAACGTATCACTGAAAATAAAATACATAGTAGAGGAGAGTGGTGTACCTTCAGGAGAGTGTACCTAGTATAATAAACAAAGGTCTTAAGTAATTTTTTTTTTCAAATTACGTAAACTTACGATACCAACACATTTCCAGCCATGTTTTTCAATATTTACAGAATGTTGCGGCAGTCTGGTAGAGTTCTCTCGCGCATGCTGAAACGTTTTCGAGTATATGTCGCTATTTTTACACGTCATCGTCTTATGCTATGAAAATTAAAGTTCCTGAAAATGTCACAACAAAATATAAAATGCAACTTTGTTCTCATTTTTTTTTTTATAAAGGAGGTCCCTTATTAGAAATGTCAATTATATCTCTTTAATTTACCAACTTATATTACGCTGCTTTTATGACGTGGCTCAACATTCATATTTTTAAAAACATTTAATTTCGTCGCTTTCGTAAAAATCTTTTATTTACATAATATTATCAAAGTATTTTCATGTGTGAAACACATCAACTAACTTTAATTTGTCTTAAATTTTAAAAACAGAAATGTGAACGGCATTAAATTGAATCATCTGATGCTCTGGATGCTTCTAAAGCGAAATGCCACGGATACACTCTATAATTCTGGCGCCAAAGGACTCGAGCTGCCACGCACGAGGAGTGGTTATGTAAATTATGACTTTAATTTGTTGTGGTATTTCTGCCGAATCGGAAGACGTGGAAATATAAAGTGGATACGAAGAAATTAATGAATTTTACTTGAGTTTGCGTTGAGAGACAACTCTGGACGAACTTGTTGTTTTATTAATGTTATTAACTGGAAAAGAACACATGGCTCTTTTAATTTTAGCATTTTATGTTAAGTTTTATCTATTTTTAAAACCAGTTGTGTAAGGTGTGCACGGTTAAGCATTATTTTTCAGTTGTGCGGTGCCATTATGTACCTTGAAAAGGAAGAAGGTCTTCTGCCATAAAACATCCGATGTTTCTTTAATGTTATCAGTTTTATGCCTTGAAAAGGAAATTTCTGTCAGGTTCCAATAGGTTGTATTTTAAAATGTATTTATCTTGTAACTGGTTTTTGATAATACTTTTATTCTCATTCGATTTCAGTTACTGATTATCGGCATGCAAATGCATAATAATGTAACATACAGAAGTTAAATACATTATTGTCAAGATGTTCTCAACTGCAACACTTAAATTTGTAAAGAATACATTTTCCTAGGCACATGACCGTGTTCTACCTTCAAAAGTTTTTTCACATTCGAGTAAACTCTACTTTTTCAGAGTGGTTTTTGTAATTTCAGAAAAAAACTGCAGCACACAAAAAATAAATGCTATCATTCAAAACTCCAATAATAAAATATATCAAACTTGTATTACAGGGTTGGCTAGATGTGAAAGTCTGAATTGCGTCTGAAGATACGACACAATCCCCAATGGGATAATGGAACAGATGGTTTTCTTATATATGAACGAAATAGTTCTACAGAACACATATGCACAGTGTTACCTGCCGTCATTTGTACACTATAATGTGCACTTACGTATTTTTCAATTTTTTGAACTAAATTCTGTGGACTGGCAAAATAGGCAGCTGACATCTGTTAACGAGATACAGACAACAGTAGTTCAGGTAGACATATCGACGTCACAAGTAGAAGATGTAGAGACAGGGAAAGTAGATAAAGAAAATGAACAGATAATTCAGTGTATAAAAGGAGATGAAAATTTAATAATCTTGAGGATTGCAAAGCTGTAGTATGGCAAGGAACAGGAGATACATACGGGAGATATGGGTTTGGTAGTAGTCAAGAGATAGGAGAAAAAAATTGAGTTTTGCAATAAATTTCAACTAGTAATAACGAATACACTGTTCAACAATCACAAAAGAAAGCGGTATACTTCGAAAACGCCTGTAGGACAGGAAGATTTCAGCTAGATTATATCATGGTGAGCAGAGATTGCGGACTCATGTACTGGGAGCAGATATAGACCACAATCACAATTTGGTAACGATGAACTTTGGATGGTTTGTCCGGGAGCTGTGTCACTAAGTCTATATAAACTAGTTTATTGATGAGAACGGCACAATGATTGAAAATTCTTCAAAATACTACCATCATGCGTCATTACAATTTTGCCAGAGAGTTTTCCTAGCGTTGTAGGTATCTGACGAGGCCGCAGGCTTGTGCCTCGTATGTGACTGTGTTCACCTGTCGAAATATCGGCGGTTGTCGAGCGCTTTACGCAGCTGCATTTCCGAAGCAGTTTACAGTAACAGTACAGTTTGGTCTCAGGGCCAGACACATGAAAATTCGCTTCGTTGGTTATCAGCACAACTGGTGCAACGTATTTTCATCAGCATAGGTTGTCGCAGTTCAATATTATCCCAACAGTGGATATTTTTGTATACATAAAATGTGCATTTGCAATTCGATAATTATTTCACCTTCATTGTTGTTGTTGTGGTCTTCAGTCCAGAGACTGGTTTGATGCAGCTCTCCATGCTACTCTGTCCTGTGCAAGCTTCTTTATCTCCCTACTGCAACCTACATCCTTCTGAATCTGCTTAGTGTATTCATCTCTTGGTCTCCCTCTACGATCATTGCAATTCGATAATTATTTCACCTTCATTGTTGTTGTTGTGGTCTTCAGTCCTGAGACTGGTTTGATGCAGCTGTCCACGCTACTCTGTCCTGTGCAAGCTTCTTCATCTCTCAGTACCTACTGCAACGTACATCCATCTGAATCTTCTTAGTGTATTCATGTCTTGGCCTCCCACTACGATTTTACGATTTTTACCCTCCACGCTGCCGTCCGATACTAAACTGGTGATTCCTTGATGCCTAAGAACATGTCCTACCAACCGATTCCATCTTCTAGTCAAGCTGTGCCACAAACTCCTCTTCTCCCCAATTCTATTCAATACCTCCTCATTAGTTATGTGATCTAGCCATCTAATCTTCAGCATTCTTCTGTAGCACCACACTTCGAAAGCTTCTATTTTCTTCTTGTCCAAACTATTTATCATTCATGTTTCACTTCCATACACGGCTACACTCCATACAAATACGTCCAGAAACGACTTCCTGATCCTTAAATCTATACTCGATATTAACAAATGACTCTTCTTCAGAAACGTTTTCCTTGTTATTGCCAGTCTACATTTTATATTCTGACTACTTCGACCTTCATCAGTTGTTGCGCTCCCGAAATAGCAAAACTCCTTTACTACTTTAAGTGTCTCATTTCCTAATCTAATTCCCTCAGCATCACCCGGTTTAAATCGACTACATTCCGTTATCCTCGTTTTGCTTTTCTTGATGTTCACCTTATATCCTCCTTTCAAGACACTGTCCATTCCGTTCAACTTCTCTTCCAAGACCTTTGCTGTCTTTGACAGAATTTCAATGTCATCGCCGAACCTCAAAGTTTTTATTCCTTTCCATGGATTTTAATACCTATTCCAAATTTTTCCTTTACTGCTTGCTTAATATACAGATTGAATAACATCGAGGAGAGGCTACAACCCTGTCTCACTCCCTTCCCAACCACTGCTTTCCTCTCATGTCCCTCGACTCTTATAACTGTTATCTGGTTTCTGTACAAATTGTAAATAGCGTAAATAGCCTTTCGCTCCCTGTATTTTACCCCTGCCACCTTCAGCATTTGAAAGAGAGTATTCCAGTCAACATTGTCAAAAGCTTTCTCTAAGCCTACAAATGCTAGAAACGTAGGTTTGCCCTTCCTTAATCTAGCTTCTAAGCTAAGTCGTAGGGTCAGTATTGCCTCACGTGTTCCAACATTTCTGCGGAATTCAAACTGATCTTTCCCGAGGTCGGCTTCTACTAGTTTTTCCATTCGTCTGTAAAGAACTCGCGTTAGTATTTTGCAGCTGTGACTTATTAAACTGATAGTTCGGTAATTTTCACATCTGTCAACACTTACTTTCTTTGGGATTGAAATTAAAAGAAATTTCCTCCTGTTGTAGCAATCACTTCTGGCGTATCGCCTAGAAACACTTTGATCGATAAAGACGTCAACTTATAATGGAAATGTGGTTTAGAAAACAACTTCAACAATTTCTTTTGGCATATGTACATGTTGTGTAGGACAATATTTCAGAAAACTGCACGCACGTGACAGAGAGTCTTATAGCCTTTCTTCACGCATGAACTTTAAACCGACAGACCAGTCATCTCATTAGTTAGGATGTCTCTTTCCCAAAAGCACTCATGGTGTTCATTCGTTACGCGACCCTATCACACTGTCAGTTGAAACAATGTTTCGGTCATCCTCGTATCTCGTAACCCCATCCGCGCTCTTTCTGATTACAACGAGCTGCCCGTATTTTTTGGAGCAGCTGAGACTAGTTCGCAGAGGTGCTTTAATAACTGTACCACTACGAGCACAGAAGGAAAACACCGGCCACTTCTAATTAATTCGGGTGCGGCAACAAGTCTCGCACCCGCGAACCGCGGCGCACGGCGCACGCTTCAGCAGTCGCAAACAGCTGACGGCTACCAAGCCGGTAAACAAGTAGTAGCTTTTCTCGTTGCAAAGAGCCGTTCCACTTGTAGGTATTAAAATGACGAACACCTCTCTTTAATTTGACAAACGCATTCCTGTTCGCATCACTGAATTTTTATAACACCTTAATGTGGGATTACTTTGGCCCTTTGCGGATAACTTTGGTCCACTGATCGGAATTTTTTTTAAATTTCTTCCTACTAAAATTATATCATTAGCACGGAATAACCAAGGCGGTATAGATTCACCTTGTGTGAAGAATGATCTAGGAGTGATAGTGTTTTGGCAGCACTGGGTTCACTGTTGACCACGCCACTAAATACTGCCTGGAGGATTCACATCTGTTAAACTAAAAATAAGGTGAGCTAAATTTTGCATTTTGTCAGTATTAAGTACACTACTGGCCATTAAAATTACTGCACCTCGAAGATGACGTGCTACTGACGCGAAATTTAATCGACAGGAAGAATAACCGGTGATATGCAAATGATTAGCTTTTCAGAGCAGTCACGCAGGGTTGACGCCGGTGGCGACACCTACAACGTGCTGACACGAGGAAAGTTTCCAACCGATTTCTCATACATAAACAGCAGTTCACCGGCGTTGCCTGGTCAAACGTTTTTGTGATGCCTCGTGTAAGGAGGAGAAATGCGTACCAACACGTTTCAGACTTTGATAAAGGTCGGATTGTAGTCTATCGCGATTGCTGTTTAACGTATCGCGACATTTCTGCTCGCGTTGGTCGAGGTCCAATGACTGTTAGCAGAATATCGAATCGGTGGGTTCAGGAGGGTAATACGGAAGGCCATGCTCGATTCCAACGGCCTCGTATCACTAGCAGTCGAGATGACAGGCTTCTTATCCGCATGACTGTAACGGATCGTGCTGCCACGTCTCGATCCCTGACTCAACAGATGGGGACGTTAGCAATATAACAACCATCTGCACGAACAGTTTGACGACGTTTGCAGCAGCATGGACTATCAGCTCGGAGACCATACCTGCGGTGACTCTTGACGCTGCATCACAGACAGGAGCGCCTGCGATGGTGAACTCAACGGCGAATCTGGGTGTACGAATGGTAAAACGTCATTTTTCGGATGAATCCAGGTTACGTTTACAGCATCATGATGGTCGCATCCGTGTTTGGCGACATCGCGGTGAACGCACATTGGAATCGTGGTGGTATGAGGTGCCTTTGGTTAGACGTCTCGGGCACCTCTTGTTCACATTGACGGCACTTTGATCAGTGCACATTACATTTCAGATGTATTACGACCCGTGGTTCTACCCTTCATTCGATCCCTGCGAACCCCTACATTTGAGCAGGATAATGCACGACAGCATGTTGCAGGTCCTGCACGGGCATTTCTGAATACAGAAAATGTTCGACTGCTGCCCTGGCCAGCACATTCTCCAGATCTCTCACCAATTGAAAACGTCTGGTCAATGGTGGCCGAGCAAATCGCTCGTCACAATACGCCAGTCGCTAGTCATGATGAACTGCGGTATCGTGTTGAAGCTGCATGGGCAGCTGTACCTGTACACGCCATCCAAGCTCTGTTTCACTCAATGCCGTTTACGAACTATTCAAGAAAAACGTGCAAAAGTGACCTTAAAACGCATTTTCTCGAATAACATGAAAACTTGGGCCTCCAGCGAAAACATATCACGGTATAAAAATTAGCTACATTAAATTTAGTCCAAAAAAGGTCCGGTTCATTTTTTATGCACGACTAATAGATTGCACATACCGAGCGAGAGGTTCTGAAAATCTCACATGTGACTTTGTAAGGCACTGTGGGTTGCATAAAACCCATAGGTATGGGCACAATGGATCCTTGCACAATGGATTGGCATTAGCTTTCCATTACAATGTGTGCTGTTACATTCACAAAGGCTTCTCGTATGCCAGGATACATTTTTGTTTCCTCAATTTGGTACTTTAAAACAAACTCGTAGTGCATTTAGAGCTTGAACAAAGTTATTTATTGAGATCAATGTGGGCTTAATTTTCCTCCGCGCCTATTTTCCAATTTACATACCATAGTTGCACGACAAAACGGCTGTTACTATGGTCGTTCTTTACTATTTAGAATTATTTCAGACTTTTCCTTTATTAAAATTCGGTGCCTTAGACAGCAAAAATTCCTTAAGGAGTAAACATTTAAAAGCTGACTGCGTAGTTCCATACATGTAACTCTGATTCCTGTTAAGTTGTTGCTCTGCCCTAATCTGAACTCCAAGATAAAGAACGGATGGGATTAAACTGTCTTGTTTACAGAGAAATCATTATGATTATAGCTCAGCCGGCCGGGGTGGCCGAACGGTTCTAAGCGCTACAGTCTGGAACCGCGCGACCACTACGGTTGCAGGTTCGAATTCTGCCTCGGGCATGGATGTGTGTGCTGTCCTTAGGTTAGTTAGGTTTAAGTGGTTCTAAGTTCTAGGGGACTGATGACCTCAGCTGTCCCATAGTGCTCAGAGCCATTTGAACCATTTTTTTATAGCTCAGGCGTAGAATGATAAAATAACATAATCGACGGCGACTCCCTAAAAGAAATCATTCCACCACTGGAGTTAAGTGATTTAAGAAAATCACGTTATACTTAAATTTTTGCTTTTGAAAGGCAGAGCTGAATCTCGTTTCACCTGAATAACTAAGGGCACAGTTGTTCACAAACCACGGTTTCCGCTACTATTCCGCAAGGTATTTTTGCCTATTGATGTCGAAGGTCGGGAAATCAAATGGAATTTGTGTTGACTCAACAACTGGTGGAAGGAATATGAGTTCTTAGAACCCATTTCTGATCAAAAATCAACGTTTCCGCAGATGGAGAAACTTTGCGATAGAAAAAAACAGTAATTTCAAGATCACACAAGGGCTTTGTTAACTGTGGAATTGTGCACCATCGTGGAAATTGGCTTCCGAAGAAACAATCAATTAACACCATTAAGAAGTAATAGGAGAACCGAAATAATAATTTTTAATTTGAGTACCAAAAAAGGTGAATATGACTTTCTCTCCTAAGAATTGTCTTTCGTTTTTACAATGTGCAGATGGATTCGGCCCGAATAAAATCTACTCACCGCAAGTTTCTGGCGACGCCCAGTGACAAAGGAAATTCTTAGTTTGTTTCCAGTTACAAACAAAATGAATTTTATAGAGGAATCTTACATGCTCATTCGTCAGCGCAACCCCAAATTGGTCTAATACTATACTGGATTAAGTGATATTTACTAAGAGGTACTGGAAGGCAGCCGGCCCCTGTGACCGAGCGGCTCTAGGCGCTCCACTCCAGAACCGCGCTGCTGCTACGGTCGCAGGTTCAAATTCTGCCTCGGGCATGGATGTGTGTGATGTCCTTAGGTTAGTTAGGTTTAAGTAGTTCTAGGGGACTAATGACCTCAGATGTTAAGTTCCATAGTGCTCAGAGCCATTTGAACCATTACCCTCATTGCTCGCAACTCACCTAATTCCTGCAAGAGGTCGAACGAAGAGTGAATCCGCACTGAATGACCATTATTTCGTCTGAAAGTGTATATATTTATACGTGTGGTGTTTTTTCTTCCGGACATATATACGGCCGTGGGATGATAAATGGTGTCTGTTCTTTCGGACATTTCCGGAATCCTAAAAACCACTGGGAACAGAAAAAAAAATCACTTGCACACGTCTAAAAATGTAGGCTGCTGTTTTATAGAGAAGACAACGTTCGATTTTAATATTTGGAGGGGGTACCAACTAATGAAGCTCTTTGGACATCCTGCCTGTGACAGCACGCCACGTGAAAAAAAAAGTAATAAATTCACCGTGTCAGATATCGTCTAACATTGGAAGCGAAAGCGGGAAATCAGTATGTCGGACGAAATCCGACATTGGAGTGGGTAGCTTCAATTTCCTGATTTATTTAAGCTTTGTGCCAACCACGATTTTATTACCATCTGAGTAGCCTTTGATTTTAGGGCGCCTCCCTTGTATTTAAGCGACAGAAATGTCTAATTACTGGCCGACTGGGAGCTGTTTGACAATTCGCCGCGCGTGGCGGGTGTGTGCAGCGCTCATCACGGCGTTATTTGGGGACAGATATTAAAATGCGGACCCGCAGGCGAGGAGGCTGTGGCAGCGGCAGCTGGTACCACAATTGGTGGGCCGGAAATCACGTGTGCCGACCGCAAAGTTTGCGTGACCGGTGACAATGCGGCAATTAGCGAGCCGACACGGCCCTCACGCGCCGAACCACCACAATTGGGCCTCATTACGGAGCCGCCTCCCTCTGGGGGCGCTGGACCGCCGCCAGCCAAGTCGCACGTTTCCACTCTCACTGCGAGAGCCACCCCCAAAGAGAGATTCACTTTAGTACGCTCAAGGTTTTGTTTTACAAACAAAAGTCGAAAAGTATTGACAATTTTTAAAACATTTTCTAATTGGGGAAACAACTTTGCAAGCAACATTATTTGTCTACAAAACCTCTCACATTATTTGCACACTTGGAACATCTCTTCATAAGATTTTCTGTTACGCCCTGAAAGACGTCCTGCGGCACCGTGGACGTCCAGTCTTCCACCACATTCACAAGACGAGGTACTGGCGGAATTCAAGCTGTTGAGGACGGGGCGTGAGTCGTGCTTGGGTAGCTCAGTCGGTAGAGCGCTTGCCCGCGAAACGGAAAGGTCCCGAGTTCGAGTCTCGGTCCGGCACACAGTTTTAATCTTCCAGGAAGTCTCACAACCCTATCATTCGGCGAAACTTTCGATTCATACAGGTGCGGCTACATTGGACCAAAGCGATGAAAAATGATTTAGGATGGGCACTTCGGCAGATGCACGTAGAGATGCAGAGCAATTGCCACGTCCCACACAGTCCATGCGTAATGTTTCGTTCCCCTCAACTCGTTCGAACTCGCCCACTATTCAGTGTACAGTGATGAACCAACACCAGAATGCAACGGAAGCTACTGTAAAACGTCGCGTCGGGGATTTGGCTTAGAATCAAATTTAGCATTTGTTGATTACGAAACAGCCTTTGACAAGATAAAATGACACCTTCTGGGAAAAATATTGAAAATAAAATGTTTTCCCAAACACCTTATTAATAGCATAATGAGTCTATATGTAAATACAAAAATAGTTATTAAGTTCATGTTCGAAAATGTCAGTTGAAATATTAATAAATTACAGTGTCCGACAGGGGTGCAGTCTATCACCCACGTTACTTAATTTATGAGAAGATGACGATGAATTTTTAAGATGACATACGAATAGTTTACTAAATTGCATTTCAAGGTGACGTTAGCAAATGAATCGTTAGAATTATTATAACTGTGAGCATTTGTGGAAATTCGATTGTAGAACCTTGATATGGACCACGCACCAATTACTGAACATTAATATTGAGTGTATTCACCGTTCGCCTTTATGACATCATGAACTCTGATGGAACGCTTTCAGTGATGTGTCTGAATGACTATGGAGCGATGGTAGCTCATTCATTCTCAAGAGAGGTTCAAATTTGTTCAAATGGCTCTGAGCACTATGCGACTTAACTTCATCAGCCTCCTAGAACTTAGAACTACTTAAACCTAATTAACCCAGGGACATCACACGCATCCATGCCCGAGGCAGGATTCGAACCTGCGACCGTAGTGGTCGCCCGACTCCAGACTGTAACGCCTTGAACCGCACGGCCACTGCGGCCGGCTCTCAAGAGAGGAAACCAGGCTGGTCTCTGGAGCGGAGTCGACCTTCTAACGCATCCCATAGGTGTTCCTTTGGGTTAAGCTCCGGACTCAGGGTAGGCCAGTCCATTTCATGAATGTTATTGTCCATAAACCATTGCCTCAGAGAGGCTTATGATAGGGTGCATTGTCATGCTGAATCACTCAACGTCTGGGAAATATTCCTCTACTGCACGCAGTACACAACGCTATAAAATGTGTTCTTATCGTTCCAAATTAAGCGTTATGCTACACATACTAAGACGACTACTCCCCAGCCACGAAAAACTTCACCATACTATAACACCACCTCCTTCATACTTCAGTGTTGGCGCTACACATGATGTCAGGAAGCGTTCTGCGGGCACTCACCAAACCCAAACACTACCATCGGATTGCCACAGGGTATAACACTAATTCATTCGTTCCCATACATCCGCTGTCCAGTTGCGTCGCTTAACATTCACTTCAGAATTGTCTGGCTGATGGGGAGCTGTTCTACCACTGTACCCCATCCTTTTTAACTCTCTACGCAGAGTCACTGCGCTAGTTGGACTGCTGGTGATCACGAATCATTCCTTCCGTTGATTTCATGACATGTTTTACAGTCACCCGTCGCAATGCTTGAAGGCCCCTGTCTGTCAGTAGATGAGGCCTGCCCGATCTTGGTTTACCTGTGGTGGTTCCTTCACGTTTCCATTTCATAATCAAGTCAGCAACAGTAGACATTGGGCAGCTATAGAAGGGTTGAAATGTCCCTTATGGATTTTTACATCCAACGACTAGTCCCCATTCGAAATCACTGAGCTCTCCTGACTGAGCCATTGTGTTGTTACTATTCACAGTACGATACACCCCGCCTAATTTATACTGGCAGATCTGATCCTTGTTGCATCTGCTGATCAGTTCCGCGTTATATAGGGGTGTCAGCTGCTTGTGATAGGATTGTGTGTATGGGAGAGTGTGGTAATTGTAAAGTAGCCACTTTTCGGTACTTTAACGTAATAGTTACTTCAATTCTTCTTACAAGTAAAGGAGCAGTTATTTTTAATTTATTTGCTTTTTGGAACATATTATTTGGAATTTCTGTGTCAATTGATTTCGGAACTAGAACTAGAGAGTGAGCACCGCGTGTTCGTCTCTAGGAGATGAATTGAGGTTTTATTCCGAACGATATAAATAACACAGGGTGTGCTGTTCACTCGTAACAATTAACGTTCAGAGTACTCAACGATTGAGCACCTTGTGGTTTTACAAACTGCTTATTAAGTGATAAAACCTGCTGTTCTTTCAATGAACGGTAGAGAGTTCAATTTATAAGCTGGCTACTAGAGAGAAAGAGTATGATGTAGCTGTGAAAGGATTCAAAAAAACTGTGCTTGTCTCCGTATTTTCATTTGTGGAACTGTGGGCTGGACGGAATTCGTAGCAAAAGTTGTGTATTCGAAACGATATTATAGAAAATAAATTTGATACAAGAGTTCTCTTCATTTAGTAGTTGCCGCCAAATCTAATGAAAATAACTCACTTTACATATATATGGCAGCTAAATAGATAAATGATCCCTATTGACAAGTGTAGTTCAACTACTTTTCTCACAGCGATTCTTAGCTGAGGAAAATTAAACGTCACTTCAGAGGAAGCTGTGTTTCTAAAGAATTCACCAAGGTGAGTACTTTAGATGTTAGCAGAAAGACGTTAGAGGACCCGTCACTGCAGTTGATTTGCTTTCATTAAGAGAAACAGACCACTGGATTGATAACTGACCTGTTATTATCTCTTGTGATCATCCAGGCAGCTACATCTCCCTCAACAGCTTATGGCCAGAGAAATGTCCACAGTGAACTCCCATGTTGTGCCCACTATAAATAACGAGGTACGGCTGCAGTTAAGAAGACCTACTTCCGCAAGGGCAATTAGCAATTTTCTGGGTGTTCTATGTTCCCTTTTGCTAAATAAATATGATGGCATATCCTATTCTCAGCAAATGAATCGATTTGGTAGTCTGCTTATCGATAACACCGATTTTCCCCCTTTTTTCAGCCATGAGGGGTTTTTAGCTTGTTTCCATCACGAACATTTCCTTGAAAATCTTTACAATACCTTTTTCCCCTACGTTCAAAACTTGAGCAGCTCGTTCTACCAACTTGTTAACCAAGGGACGAGCGCTCCGTTAACTTTTCTTCCTGGAAATAGACACATATCAACCAAACTTCCTTTGTCGATTGAACTCCTAGTCCGATCTGCTGACCCAAGAGGACGACTCGGAAACCGTGCCACTCATAACATCTGGCCAACACTGCTTCCGACATTTTTCAGTATCACGCAGTAAACAAAATATCACTCCCGCGGCAGTAATAAATGAAAAGGGAAAAAAAACATAATGTGCTACAAAAAACGGCACACTGTTTGAAACTGCAGCCTAATGCAGGTGGGAAGTGTTGTAGTTTTCAGTATTTCGGTTTGGCGGCCGTGGGGGGTTGCTGCAGCCACAGGTGTCCTGTAGTTGTCTGAACGCGGGCCTTGTCTCCCACCTGAGGCTCGCCGCAATATTTCCTTTGTAGCTGTCAGTCCTAAAGTAATCCTGAACAAGAGTCAGAACTGTACGGTGCCTCAACAGCTCAGTGTCACCGTTTTAAATTTCCTTCCCCTCATCGTTTTTATTTTGAGTTTCACAACCCGCACTAGCTCACAGATGTCAGTATTCACTGTTTGACTTTCAGGAGTTTAGTGAGTCAATAGCAGCCCTTTCATATCGCAGATCACCGACATCAATTTTTCTGCAGAAGCTTGAGTATTGAATTTTTCGCTTTGGGCCTATCGACCATTTACACTGAAGCTCGTAGCGAAAGACCCAAGTGTCCTGTGCCATGCTGGCATGTCGTGGAGCGATTCAGTGTAGACAGATCCGTCTGGTTGGCAGCGTTACTGGTGGTGGTCCCAGCGATTTTCCGCCGCTAGAGGGGAGCTCAGTGACGATTACGTCGATTTAAGCGCGGCAATTTCTCTCTGAGTGATTGGGTGTCAAGCATTTTGTGCGGCAATGTCCGGGCCGGTAAGATCCTCGGCTCGTTGCTATATTTGGAATATTACTCAGAGCGGGTCACGTGATGTCCTGTGTCGGCTGAACCAGTGGAGATTGACCGATGTAGAAGTTATTTCGGCGTGTTGCTTGTGTGCCTACTTGTACCTGCATTTGGATTGGAAGACGTCTGTGTTCACTGTGGCGCCGGGTTGGTTTCCTGTCAGCCAGTTCCAAAGGACTGATTGGAGAGCAGCTGATGGATGTGCTCAACTGATGGCATGCAAGAGCGGCTGTTGATTTACGTTTCTACTTTCTGGAAATCATGGTGAGCATACAGTTTACAATCACAACCGTTACAATTTTTGTTCGAAAGTGCTATTCTCTTTCTTGTCATCCTGGTAATCCATCGTCGTCTGTGAAGTAGTTTTTGTCAACATTTGAAACGATCCTCTTCATGTCATTCTAATGTGTATTTTCGACTATTAAACTGGCGGCTTAGAAGCCTCTTGACTGGATTTAGCCGCGCTATCTGGCATTATCTAAATCAAGTAGTACATAACGCGGTTTCAGCGCACAACTTGCTTTTTCCATATTTTCTACAGTGTCCCTTGGTGTCTATGCTTTTAAAAAAAATATGTACTAGAATTTATATGTTACGGAACACTTGTGGTGTATATTATGAATTCCGGTAAAAGGGTCTTTAGAGAAAGGAATGATTAATCCTAAAATGGTTGCTATCTCTGTTAACCGTACGAAATCGAGAGCCTAAAAAGTCAGCTGGCCAACCTGGTTGAGTGTTGTTCATAGATAAAAGGAAGCAGTTATTTTGCTCTACACGTGCGCCTTGTTTGCACGACCAATTGATTGTATTTTATATACACTTGTCAGCAGCCTATATAATTGGATTGCTTGTTTTTTCTACTTACAAGCGATTTGTTTTATTTGCCAGTGTACGTCGGATTTTAATGGCCTGTCAATCATTTCTGTAGATTTCTAGTGCTTAAATTTGGAATGTATTGTTAAACGCCACATAGTTGATATTTTTAAACATCTGTGTCATGGCCTGGATTTAATGTCAAGATTTCAGAAAAATATTCGTGAGATTGTTTTCTTAAAATTTTTTCTTATATGTTATTTTACATGTTTCGTAAATTCTGCCGCCAGCTGCCTTGCTTCCAAAAGAAAAAGTTGTTAGAAAATTAAATTCTGTTGGTAGCTGCTGAGAATTTTAGATCTTTTTGATGTGTCACTAGTAATTTTTTTCTTAAATTTCTTATTAAAATTATGGCCCAGTGTCCTACTATTCACGTCACGCATCACTTGGAACAAATAGCACGTAGCTTAGTATCAGCGCACACCAGGATAAAACTCACGCTCCATGGCTTAAAAGATAGATTGAATTCGGGAGTATGTTCCTGTGAAGGTTCCAATTCCACTTTGCAGCTCACCGGCCCAGAGAAGGTTCTCCCGCTGTTTGACAGCACGAGGCTGCACGACGACAGCGCCTACGTCGGATAGAAGACTGTAGTTTGCACGAACTAGTCTCAGAGCAGAACTGTCAGAGGCTAACATTATCGCACAAAGATCTCCTGAAATTGAGTATTTGTGTATCGCCAAATAAATGTGTATTTTGAAAATAGAATTGTAGTCATTTCAGTAGTTGTCTTTATAGGTATCCGTGACTTATATTTGGTTGGGAGGTGCGCCACCTCGGTGTTTGTTGTCAACATACATGTTGGCAACGAAATGTAGCTGCAACACAACTGAAGAAACAGAAAATTTTGTTAAATTCAATTTGCGTTTCTCTGTCTGTTAACATGGTACCCAGAGAGCACGATCCTTCCAACAGTTTATAGACTCGTGTACTATTGCAAATGATTAACTGCTGACAATATTCAGGACGTGTGGAATACCATCAGTTCTGACACTACGATCATCACGAATCTTTCAGTCATCTGTCTCGATGTTGTAACACCCTCAGTTATGTCCTTTATGGGGTTTTGTGTGAGTACCGAAGCCGCCCAACAGTTAATATGATTATATGACCGTGTGCTTAATGGATGAAAGGCTAAAGGTTTTTCTGCTGTGGTTTCGAGGGTATTTCAACCGAGTGCGGCTGTTCTGAGACGGAATAGTTTTTGTCTATTATTAAAGACCACAAAGGTTGCGATGTACAAACTGATATGTATTTTTTACTAACACACAAATTCTGAGGCAGTTGCTACCTTCGCCTTACACCTCTAATTACGGTTATATCTTTTATCGGTGACTGATTTTAAGTACTTCGTCACACGCAATGATGATGCTTAACATTCACAACAATCCTCACTGCAATCCATGGTTGTTGCTGGCCGACGCGGTTGACGCGAAACACGTAATTCGGCACTTGTCACTTTCTGTTTCATATCACTCGTGAATCGGTATCCAACCCACGACGATCAGGGGGACGTGCTCACTCGTCATACTCCGGTGAATTTTACCCTTTACAACTCACTCAACCACCATTCTTGTCCGTCTCTCCAGTAGTCTCACTGTCTCCTGCAGCGCTCGACAATCGATTCCTGTCTGCTATCGAGCTGGGTGTCGGATACTAGCATCTATGTTTGTGGGATCACGGATCCCTTACAATGTTCCTATCCGTTTTTAAAATGGATGCCCTACCCGTACCCTCTTCGTCACAGACAGATAAAGCACAACTTTACAGCGTTGTTCCATCAGTAGATTTTTATCAACATATGACGCGGAAAAACAAATTCCTATAACTTGCCGTCGAGCGATCTTTAGGACTTGCTTAGTCATGTTGTTTAAGGGGAAACTTCTTTCTCTTCATTCTCTTGACCACAGGAAACAACGACGCCTGCCGATCATCAGGGAAAAAAGTGGAGGCAGTAAGGCAGCAGCAAACGTCTTGGGTTAGAGCAGCCGATAGGTTCAGACAGACAGCGGTTGTGTTACATTTTGCATCAATAGCATGGATTTTTCTTGGGCGCGGCTCATTGCTGTTCTGGGTAATCTGAGTGCTGTGCCGTACCGGGAAAGGATCCTCCAACACATTGTCTAACCCTACAGTCGACCTTTCGATGCTGGGTTTCTCCTTTCAAGACTCCACCAGCACACCACACCCTTCTCGTGAGCAAAAAGTAGGCAGGAATCAATGTAAAGGATTGGCCTGTGACATTTGACGATTTTAATGTGACTGAAAATACTTGGGACCAGCTGAAAACTGCAGTGCATTGTCGCAGAGACCATGCCGTCATGCCATATGGCCTCATGTGGGCCGCAGTCGAAGAATGGTGTATGCTTGGGAAACAATGTCTCGAACATCTTGCGGACAGAATGCCATGAGTTAGTTACAATGCACAGGATGAAGCGACACAGTACTGAATGTTACTCAGGTAATTCACACATGGAAATTAAATGTGTGCAATTTCAAGTAGAGTCCCTTTGTTTTAGTTATTGTTTTGTTTTTTATTCACAGCGAAGATATTTTATCAGCTTCGTAATGTCTATGTCCTTTCTTTCCCTGGTTCCCTTGAATGTAGGACCACAATCGTTCGCAAATACGCAGGTGGTACAAAACTTATTTTGAGCAGTTTATTATCTGTAATGACCACTTGAAGCGAAAGCAAATGTAGATTGAGATTTGTCAGAAACTCAAGGAAATTTAATTCACTCATGAGAGAAGTGGCTAACGAAATACTTGTTCTACCGATTCTTGAGTACTGTTCATCAGGCACAGACCCTTACCAAGTAAGATTAAGAGATATGATCCAACGAAGAGCGGTGCGTTTCGTACAGAAATAGTTTAGTAAGTATGAGAGAGTCGCAGAATGGCCAGCTAACTCCAAGGCAGTCGCTAGAATATGAGCCTTGCACGTTATGGAGAAGGTTGTTGTTGGAATTCCGAGAACAAATGTTCGAAGAAGAATTTAGCAACACATTACTTCCTCCCACATAGTGAAATAAGCATATTTTAGTCCCCTTTTATGTTTATGTAACAGAATACCCCACATAGGTGATATCCTATAGGATGTATTATAAAATTGTATACACTTTCTTTGTTCCATTTCTTTTAAATTTTCTTTAGTCGTTTTATCGTCTAATGAATATGAATACGTGACGTTAAACTGTTCTGTAAATTGAGACTGTTATTTTGAATTCTAATATTATTCTCATTGTACCTTTGTACATTGTATATGTATTTCTGTAAACTTTAGGACAGTAAGGAAAATGATATCTGGGTTAAGAACACAAGAGAGACAACTGACGAGCGAGTTGGTCAAAGGAAGATCGCAGCTGTGTTAAGTTGGGCGAATTATAATAGAAAAAGCAGTAATATTTTGGAGAGAGAAGTGTTTCTGAATAGTATTCGTCGGGAGGTGAAGGTTGAAAGAAGAGAACCTGCAGACTGGAAGAACAGTAGTTCAAAGCGGGACGGAGAATTAAGCCGATCGGTCGCGAGCGCAGTGGAGATCGTTGAAAAGTTTCATTAAGTTGTGGAGAACAGATTTGTTTTAGCAGTGGTGAAAGAGAGAATGGTTTGGAGGAAACCCGCTACAGAAATTTTCAAACGGAGGACGTCATTGTTTGTGAGGAAAAGCGAGTCGAAATTGGAACATTCTACAAGAAGGCTGTTGCACGGATTCGAAGCATCCAAACAATTTGAACTATCTAAAAGACAAACTAGAGACTGTGAACTTCACTGTTCCCAGTACTTAACGAGAGAAATTTGACCGTGCATGTTATATACAACCGTACAACGTGATGTGATTTGTTTCTTACCAAACAGCGTTCTAAAAGTGTGGGGGCCAAACTTCCAGTCTTGTTTTCTTTTTTATTTATTTATTTTTGAGTGTATTAATAAACCGACAGCCAGATATGTGAATAAATAATTAAGCTTCTATCATTGTTATAATATGTCTGTGTATGAATTGCTAGCCCGATACGATCCAGCCCCATAGCCATTCTGAAAACAGTTAAAGTTTGATTTTTTGAAAGTAGTTTTGTCACTAATCCACGCGCGAGGCAGTCATGAATTTTTATTTAAGTTTTAGTAATTATTTTAGTAACTGTAGAGAGTGTCACTGACATCTTGCAGCAGTTAGCGGTCCTGAGAACAGCTGGACGATGGACGCAGAACCAGAATAAATCTGTGACTTCTAACCCACCATCATTTTTGGCAGTGTCACGTAACAACAAATCGTTATCCTACTAACAAATAAGCTGACATAAATGATTCAGTGATAGCTGATACTGATCGTTTTAAGAAATAAGAAACATTGTTGAACCAAATGCCAGGTAAATTATTTCTCTCGCAGCTAGAACTATACTTTGACACTATATAAAAAGCCGTCTGCCACTTATTACATTGTATGTGAATGTACATCGCTCGACATCATGAAGTGAATGTCGTAAATGCGGTATTGATTAACGTCGTTTGTCGTAGTGAATTAACCGTGAAACGTATGTGAAATTTTGCATTACAGTAATGTACTCTCCTGGAAATTGAAATAAGAACACCGTGAATTCATTGTCACAGGAAGGGGAAACTTTATTGACACATTCCTGGGGTCAGATATATCACATGATCACACTGACAGCATGCACAATGTCGGCACTAGTACAGTGTATATCCACCTTTCGCAGCATATATCACATGATCACACTGACAGCATGCACAATGTCGGCATTAGTACAGTGTATATCCACCTTTCGCAGCAATGCAGGCTGCTATTCTCCCATGGAGACGATCGTAGAGATGCTGGATGTAGTCCTGTGGAACGGCTTGTCATGCCATTTCCACCTGGCTCCTCAGTTGGACCAGCGTTCGTGCTGGACGTGCAGACCCCGTGAGACGACGCTTCATCCAGTCCCAAACATGCTCAGTGGGGGACAGATCCGGAGATCTTGCTGGCCAGGGTAGTTGACTTACACCTTCTAGAGCACGTTGGGTGGCACGGGATACATGCGGACGTGCATTGTTCTGTTGGAACAGCAAGTTCCCTTGCCGGTCTAGGAATGGTAGAACGATGGGTTCGATGACGGTTTGGATGTACCATGCACTATTCAGTGGCCCCTCGACGATCACCAGAGGTGTACGGCCAGTGTAGGAGATCGCTCCCCACACCATGATGCCGGGTGTTGGCCCTGTGTGCCTCGGTCGTATGCAGTCCTGATTTTGGCACTCATCTGCACGGCGCCAAACACGCATACGACCATCATTGGCACCAAGGCAGAAGCGACTCTCATCGCTGAAGACGACACGTCTCCATTCGTCCCTCCATTCACGCCTGTCGCGACACCACTGGAGGCGGGCTGCACGATGTTGGGGCGTGAGCGGAAGACGGCCTAACGGTGTGCGGGACCGTAGCCCAGCTTCATGGAGACGGTTGCGTATGGTCCTCGCCGATACCCCAGGAACAACAGTGTCCCTAATTTGCTGGGAAGTGGCGGTGCGGTCCCCTACGGCACTGCGTAGAATCCTACGGTCTTGGCGTGCATCCGTGCGTCGCTGCGTTCCGGTCCCAGGTCGACGGGCACGTGCACCTTCCGCCGACCACTGGCGACAACATCGATGTACTGTGGAGACCTCACGCCCCACGTGTTGAGCAATTCGGCGGTACGTCCACCCGGCCTCCCGCATGCCCACTATACGCCCTCGCTCAAAGTCCGTCAACTGCACATACGGTTCACGTCCACGCTGTCGCGGCATGCTACCAGTGTTAAGGACTGCGATTGAGCTCCGTATGCCACGGCTAACTGGCTGACACTGACGGCGGCGGTGCACAAATGCTGCGCAGCTAGCGCCATTCGACGGCCAACACCGCGGTTCCTGTTGTGTCCGCTGTGCCGTGCGTGTGATAATTGCTTGTACAGCCCTCTCGCAGTATCCGGGGCAAGTATGGTGGGTCTGACACACCGGTGTCAATGTGTTCTTTTTTCCATTTCCAGGAGTGTATATCGCTCGACATCATGAAGTGAATGTTATAAATGCGATATTCATTGACGTCGTTTGTCGTAGTGAATTAACTGTGATACGTATTTGTAATTTTGCATTACAATAATTTACGGCATGGTGGACCAATTTTGCGAATTGTAGTTTTTGTTCGGTTTCTTATTGTTCGATGTCTTCTGTGCAGTCAGATATGTCGCCGTACATCTACTGCTGCGAACTTACGGTTTAACACACTAAAATATGGTGGTTTTGAGTACGTGTTTGATGTGCAAAGTATCCAGCTTTGATAACTGGGGTATGCATTTCGGTTAAACCAGCTTTGTTAACAGGGTACGCGTTTCGGTTATTAGATACGAGAGACTTGTTCCGTGCAGGCACATTCGTTCCCGAAGAGCTGGTGTTGCCAAGTTAGTGTTTCCCCCTAAATATAACGGTTTTGAGTGCCTGTATGATGTGTAAATTTTGCATCTACTGGCTAGTGGGAGTTTAGGATGTTAAAAATGTATGGGTAGTTTTATAGTAAAATCGTTTTTAAAATCACCTGATCCATGAAACATACAGAAACAGCACTACTTAATTTTTAAGAAGTTGCGGCTCTTAAATTTATATCAACTAAACAATTATAGTACACGTTAATCTGTCTCGTTCCTGTATTTTAGTGCGCCCGACTATTACGCACTATAGTATTAATAAATCTCCATTTTTATTCATAGCATACATTACGTGGCAATTTAGGTGCGTGGAGGGGTTGTCTACGGTTGCGTAAGATACCGGTAGAGGTCGGACTGGAACAACCGCTTTGCGCCCTAGCCGTTACCGAACTTTGCTTTGTGTTGAGAATCGCTCAATGTTTCCATTTCTTATTTTGAAGTGAGTGCAGGGATTAATCTTCATCAGCCGCGGTGTTCGAATACGTCTAACACAACACAGAAGGGATCAGCGACCCATACGACTACCAAGTCAGTCCAGCTTTTGCAGAAGCGGTTAACACGGGCGTTGGCTGCCAGCCATGTGGTGCGTGTAAGTCCTCTTTGATTTATGTTCCCGCCGTCTGGTAGGGCCCAGGATACGTTGTGCAAGTAATAACTGCAGCGCCAATGTTAAGATCGTTTGTTTTACGTTTGTGAATGTTGTTTTAGTGCTAAGTATGGGTAAAGTAAAGGCAGAGGATACACCACAATTTCATGCTGAATGGCTGCGAGATAGTAAATTTACAGAGTGGTTAGGAAGAGTTGAAGGTGATGACACAAGAACGTATTGTAAATTTTGTCATTGTACTTTTTTGTCGCATTATGCTGATGTACTAAGCCACTGTGACACAACAAAACAAGACAGCCGGAGAGTAAGACAAGCAAAAACACCTTTTAAAACCGTGAAAGGTTCTTCAGAAATGAATGAAGCTGAAGCTTCCCTTGCATTATTTGTTTCCAGCCATTGTGCGATCATGCCACGTGATCACTTAAGTGATTTGTACAACAGTAAATTCACTAGCAGTGATGTCGCTAGAAAACTTCGAATACATAGACAGTTATAAGACATGAACTAAGGCCCTATTTTCTGAAAAATATCGGAAAGATATCGGTGATAGCATGCATAGCATTTTAATTGATGAATAAACATGTATTAGTGTGATCAAATTTTTAGGAACAACAATAACATACTACAGTACTGCAGCCAACGCGATCATTTCAACGTTTTTGAAAGTAGCCAAACTTGAGCATTATAATGCACAGTGTATTGTAAGAGCAATTACAGTCAGGCTTAAGGAATTCAGATTAGATCTAAACAAGCTGCAGCGTATAGCCGTAAACAATGCGAATGTAATCGTAGGTGTTAACAATAGCGCCCATCAAATCTTGAAAAAAAAAGACATATCACATTTGATCCTTATAAAATGTGTATGCTATTCACCTAATGTTGATACTTCTGCTGCAAGTGAAACGCTGCCACGAAATCTTGACTTCTTAGTTAAGGAATCTTATAATTGGTTTTCGCATTCTCCAACTCGTCAACAGTTGTATCGTGATATTTATCAGACAATCAATGAAGGAGCAGAACCCCTCAAAATTCCATATACGTGTGATACGCGATGGTTTTGCGTAGAGCCTGCTGTAACAAGAGTAGCAGGCCAGTGGTTAGAGCTTAGGACGCATTTTGAAATACCTCTACTCAAAAACGAGTGCTACACCTCAGAAATGCTTCATGGAATGTTTCCTGAGCATACAAATTGATTCTTTCAGATTTGCACACGGTCAATAAACATTTTAAATCCAACACAGAGGATCCATGCAAGTTGTTAAATGACCTCGTTCTGTCAGCAGAATCATTAATGAAAAAAACTGTTATCCCCACATACACCGTGAAACGAAAATTAAATAAAGACTTAGAGAAGCACTTGGATCTCAAAACACATCTAGAATGTGTATTCTAGAAAAAAGATTGATGAATTGAAAAAACTTAATTACACGCAGAGTAAGAACACGTCCTAAATCAGAGATGCATCCCTTTTGTCTGCCAGTTAATAATTCAGTTGCTGCAAAAACTTCCAGACAGCACTGAAATTATGAGAAAAGTTTCACTTCTTTAAGTGTCCAATGCTCTTCAGGTAGTTAAAGAGCCATTGATTCCTATCCTTGAAACGTGTAATATTTATCCTGCTGCAATAACAAAAATTGGTGTCCAGTAACAAAATTTAGCTCTTTTCAAATGGTCCGAAACCACAGACACTGTTAATTTCTGGTGTAAAGTTGTTAAATATAAAGATGTAAGTGGCAGAAACCCATTTCACGGATTGGCAAAGTTTCATTGTCACGACTAGTTTTTACCGCGGTCGAATGCAGAAGAGGAAAGACTTTTTAGCGAGATGAATGTTATTAGAAATAAATCGAACAATAGGATGAAATCCGAAATGATGAATTCGCTGTTGTGGATTCGATTAGGAATGAAAAGGAAGGAACAATGTTGCCACAATTATGAATTGCCAACAGTAGTGCTGCAGCAGACAGGAACTGTTACGGTATATGAAACATCTGAATGTACTTGATCCACTATTATCTCTGCCGCTGGTGCTGGAACTTCCGTCGGGGAAGACGTTGATGATCCCGAGCTTTTTATTTTGTCTTACGTAACTTGACTGTGACACTTATCATAATGCTGTTCTAGCTTTACATATAAGGGATAAAATGAATTGGCTCATTTTTGGTGCCGGCCGCGGTAGTCTTGCGGTTCTAGGCGCTGCAGTCCGGAACCGCGGGACTGCTACGGTCGCAGGTTCGAATCCTGCCTCGGGCATGGATGTGTGTGATGTCCTTAGGTTAGTTAGGTTTAAGTAGTTCTAAGCTCTAGGGGACTGATCACCTAAGATGTTAAGTACCATAGTGCTCAGAGTCATTTGAACCATCATTTTTGGCCACTCAACATTGTCAGTGGTTAAAAAGAAACAACAATCTAGCGGATTTGTTGAACGCACAAAAAACACAGCGAATTCCGGTGGTTTTGAATAAGCCTTTTAGTAGGAAGTACCATTTCACTGTTGGCAACACTATGGATAGCCCAACCACTGCAACCTATGTCCCGTCTCAATCTGCTCACTGTGCTCATAATTTCTTTTCGTCAAGCTGTGCCGCAAATTTCTTGTTTCCACAATTCTATTCAGTGCCTTCTCATTAGTTACGCCATCTATCCATTTAATCTGCGGCATTCTTCTGTACCCTCACATTCATCTTGTCTAAAAATTTCTTCATGAAATGTGCAGCAAAATTCGGATTATCCTCGTAAAGCAGGACAAAATGGTACAATGAAGACAGTCAGCTAAGCAGAAGGGGAGAACTACATCTATCCTCTATGTGGCGGAGGTACCTCTGCTATTATTATCATATACAAGTGTACCATAATTCAACAGTCGACTAATTAATTTTCAAGTTACACGGTGCATTGTGGTAATTGTTGCGAAGATAATATGTTCTATGTTAAGGGCACTGTAGAGTGTGGATACGAGCCATATTACTCAAATAACTGAAGCTCTGGTGGACTGATGGACAGATAATCCTACTCAGATCACTCCAAGAATAACACAGTGTAGGCTTCCGTTCGGCCCTCTTGTAGTAGGACTTTGTCTTTTCTTAGAGTTCACCGTAGCAGCACCCTCATCACATGCAGTCGTCACAGTTACGTGATATCATGTTACCCAATTGCTAATTTATCTTTCAACATCTCCTGTTGTCGGCCATCAACTTGGACCTCAGAGAAACTTTCAAAATCTCCAGCAGAGCCTAACACCACTTTGTCCCAATTTTGGGGTTACTTAGGCACCCTTTTACGGAAGCGTTAAATATTTTACTTAAATTGTTTTACATGCAAATCGCAGTTTCTCATCTTATTACCCGATACTGGCGAAACGTAAAATTGCACATGCATTATTTTAACTGATGTGAACCCTCCAGGAAGAAGTCAATGAGATGTAACAGCTGTTGAAATATTTACCATCAACATCCACTTCAGTCCTGCAACACAATATTACTTCGTGGAACTCACGTCCTTCCAGACCAGTGTTCGACAAACTGCAGCCCGCAGGATTCTTGCGGCCACAATCAAATATTCGGGAGGCCTGTCGTTTTCAGTCGTATTTTATAATAAAATGTATCTAACGCGGACATCTGAATCCAAATACGTGAACTAACGTTAAGAGCTTCTTAAGAGTGTAATTTTCCTCCTCAGTAACAAACAAAAATATTTGCGGAGGAGTTAATGTTTTAAGATGAATGAATTGGTGAACTGGTAAATTCGACCGTGAGCCAAATTGGCCGCTTACACACTGAAACGCCAAAGAAACTGACATAGACATGCGTTCAAATACAGAGATATTTAAACAGGCGGAATACAGCACTGTGGTCGGCAAGGCAAGAGTCTGGCGCAGCAGTTACATCGGTTACTGCTGCTACAATGGCAGTTTATCAAGATTAACTGATTAACTGAGTTTGAACGGGATGTTATAGTCGTCACACGAGCGATGGGACACAGAATCTCCGAGGTGGCGATGAAGTGGGAATTTTACCGTACGACCATTTCATGAATGTACCCTGAATATCAGAAATCCGGTAAAATATAAAATCACCGACACCACTGCTGCGGAAAAAGACCCTGCAAGACCGGGACCAACGATGAATGAAGAGAATCGGTCAACGTGACGGAAGTGCAACCCTTCCGTAAGTTGCTGCAGATTTCAATGCTTGGCCATGAACATGTGTCAGAGCGCTAACCAGCTAAGCATCATCGACATGGGCTTTCGGAGCCGAAGGCGCGCTCGTGTACCCTTGATAACAGCACGACACAAAGCCTTACGCCCCCGTATGGGGCCATCAACAACAACATTGTACTGTTGATGACTGGAAACATTTTGCCAGGTCGGACGTGTCTCGTTTCAAATTGTATCGAGCGGATGAACATGTACGGGTATTGACACAACCTCATGAATACATGGACCAAGCATGTCAGCAGGGGACTGTGCAAGCTGGTGGAGCATGTGTAATGGTGTGGGGCGCGTGCAGTCGGAGTGATATAGGACCGCTGATACGTCTAGATACGACTCTGACAGGTGACACGTACGTAAGCATCCTGTCTGGTCATCTGCATCCAGTCATGTCCATTGTTCAATCCGACCGGCTTGAGCAATTCTAGCAGATCAATGCGAGACCCCAAACGGCCCCAATTGCTACAGAGTGGCTCTAGGAACGCTCTTCTGAGTTTAAACAATTCTGCTGCCAACAAACTCCCCAGACATTAATATTATTGTGCTTTGCTGGTATTTACGGCCCTGCAGGATTCATGGTGTTAATTCCCTCCAGCACTATTTTAGACATTAGCGAGTTCATGCCACGTAGTGTTGCGGCACTTCTGCCTGCTCGCGGGAGCCCTACACGATATAAAGCAGGTGTATTTGTTTCTTTGGCTTTTCGGTGTATAAGAGGCAGAGAGGTAAATAGCGCGTCCACTGTGAAATTAGATGGTGTGAGAGGCGGAATGTTTTACTGTTTGTCTACCAGTACTGACAACTCTCGAGCATGCGCGATTAGACACTATGCTGTCAATTTTGACACAGGAGTATCATGGGTTCAGGAAAGCGCAATAGAGGGACGGTCATTTTCAAATACGGTACATATTTGTAGCAGGGAACATAAAATTCATGAATGATGTAATACAACACAGTGAGTAGAAGAAAACTGGCTTTTAAACCATTTATCAATTTTAGTCATTCTATCTCATATTCAATACTGCATTTAAATGTAAGTAGAAATACTGTTAACTGTAGCTAGTTTCTTGGCCGCAAATAACACACTAACGTATGTAGGTTACAGTTAATATACACACATTAGAAAAAAAGTTTTGCGTGACCTTGGTTCCGAGAGTTCTGGAACCGCCGGTCAGGGTGGCTGAGCGGTTCTAGGCGCTACAGTCTGGAAGCACGCGACCGCTACGGTTGCAGGTTCGAATCCTGCCTCGGGCATGCATGTGTGTGATGTCCTTAGGTTAGTTAGGTTTAAGTAGTTCTAAGTTCCAGGGGACTGATGACCTCAGAAGTTAAGTCCCATTGTGCTCAGAGCCATTTGAAGCAGTTCCGGAACCTGTACAGAAAATTGGAATAGAGATCAACGTAAACATCATTTCCACCCTTTTTAGTGTTCATGAAAATCACACATTCCGTGTTGTACCACCTACCACCATACAGCAAGACTTTTGGAGATGGTGGTCCACACCGGTATCTCTAATACCCAGCTGCACGTCCTCTTGCATTGATGCATGCCTGTATTCGTCGTGGCATACTATCCACAAGTTCATCAAGTATGTTGGTCCAGATTGTCCCACTCCCCAACGGCGATTCGGCGCAGGTCCCCCACAGTGGTTGATGGGTTACGTCGTCCATGAACAGCCCATTTCAAACTATCCCAGGCATGTTCGATAGGGTTCATGTCGGGAGAACATGCTGGCCACTCTAGTCGAGCGATGTTATACTGAAGGAAGTCATTCACGATGGGGGTGCTAATTGTCGTCCATGAAGACGAATGCCTCACCAATATGCTGCCAATATGGCTGCACTAACGATCGGAGGACGGTATCCACGTATCGTACAGCCATTACGGCGCCTTCCATGACCACCAGTGGCGTACGTCGGCCCCACATAATGCCATCCCAAAACAGCAGGGGGCTTCCATCTTGCTACACTCGCTGTACAGTGTGTCCAAGGCGTTCAGCCCGACCGCGTTGCCTCCAAAAACGGCTCCGACGATTGTGTGGTTGAAGGCATATGCGACACTCATCGGTGAAGAGAACCTGATGCCAATCCTGAGCGGTTCATCCAGCATGTTGTTGGACCCATCTGTACCGCGCTGCATGGTGTCGTGATTGCAAAGATGAACCTCGCCATGGACGTCGGGAGTGAAGTTTCGCATCATGCAGTCTATTACGCACAGTTTGAGTCGTAACACGACGTCCTGTGGCTGTACGAAAAGCATTATTGCTGTTTCTGTCAGGGTTTCTCCGAGTCATAATCCGTAGGTAGCGGTGATCCACTGCAGCATTAGCCCTTGAGCGGCCAGAGCGAGGCATGTCATCGACAGTTCCTGTCTCCCATTATCTTCTCCATGTCCGACGAACATCTCTTTGATTCACTCCGAGACGCCTGGACACTTCCCTTGTTGAGAGGCCTTCCTGGCACAAAGTAATAATGCGGACGAAATCGAACCGCGGTATTGACCGTCTAGGCATGGTTGAACTACAGACAACACGAGCCGTGTACTTTCTTCCTGGTGGAATGACTGGAACTGATCGGCTGTCGGACCCCCTCCGTCTAATAAGCGCTGCTCATGCATGGTTGTTTACATCTTTGGGCGGGTTTAGTTCAAAAAATGGCTCTGAGCACTATGGGACTTAACATCTATGGTCATCAGTCCCCTAGAACTAAGAACTACTTAAAGCTAACTAACCTAAGGACTTCACACAACACCCAGTCATCACGAGGCAGAGAAAATCCCTGACCCCGCCGGGAATCGATCCCGGTAACCCGGGCGTGGGAAGCGAGAACGCTACCGCATGACCACGAGCTGCGGACGGCGGGTTCAGTGACATCTTGTACAGTCAAATGGACTGTGTCTGTAATACCATATCCACAGTCTATCTTCAGGAGTTCTGGGAACCGGAGTGATGCAAAACTTTTTTTTGATGTGTGTAATACATGGGCAATCAAAAAGCTTACGTCCTAAGGATGTACAGTTCAGACTAGTATGGCACTAAGGCGAAATCGCTATGAGCACTGAGGAAATCATCCTACCGACGCGCCAGGTAAACCTCGTGTCCTGCTGCGTGAAGAAGTCTGTAACTGCCTGCTGCACATCCTCGTTGAACGGGGCTCGTCGACCCTTCTAGACTTCTGTAAAGGTATCGAAGGCGTGATAATTGCATTGGGAGAGATGCTCGAGTGCCTTCCACTTGAGTTGGCGTAACTTCTGCTCTACGACATTTGCGATGGGAGGACGTGTGTTATCATGAAGTAGTAACCCAACTTATAGCACCATTCCTCAACGGTGGATTTTCGACAGACATGCTGCCTCACACACTTTATTCATTCTCCGATGGATGTGCCTGTTCTTCGATAACCAAGAAAAGAATAACGTCCTTCTATAACCAAGAAAAGAATAACAGCATGTTCGTTACGTTTGAATGCATTTGGTAATAACGTCGCCATAATTTAAGTTCAAGCATTAACTGCTAGCACGTCGGAAAATCACGAATGTGTCCTTTGCCTACATGTCGATGGTTGTACATCCGCATCAGAGTGCATACAGGCTGCAATTCCCTCAAGTGGAAACATTTTTATCGCCCCTTATAACGTCAGGACATATGCGGCCCACAGTCTCTTGAGGAAATAAGTATGAAGACCGCTGTTCTAGATCGTTATTTGCACGTTAGGAATTCATACTGCCTGGTTTACTGCACGCTAACGACGTAACTTACACGGAAAAAAATTAAAACTTTTTGCGACAAGTGGGCCAAAATTGCCCGCAAAGGATCAAAGTAATCGCAGCATACGGTTCTCAAAACGTCCTTCTGCGTACGTGAATTAACCCACTTTTTTAATGACGGCGGTTTTTTCCAGCAGCAAAATAATCCCGCCGAGAGGAGGACGCGCAGGGTGGGAGCGCAGCAGCTGGCGCAGAGCTGATTGGTCGACGGCGCACGCACTCCAGTGCCTGCAGCCGGCGCCACGCGGATGCCCCCTAAACGCCGCTTCCGTCTGCGTAGGCTCAGGCGGCGGTTTATCGCGCAACAGTTGGCGGCACTGGCAGTCAGGCGAGCGCCGGTGCTTCGGCCGTGTCTTCTGCGAGGGATTTCGGAGGTAATTTGGCATGCAGCTTTTGGCAGCTGCTGCAGACGGCGGGCTCTGTCGTTGCTTTAAATCTACTGTCAGCGAAGTTCTGGGCGCTAATGAGTTCATAGCGCTGAAGACGAGATAACTTACTATTGTAATAATCCTTCAATTTTTTTCTTCTTACTGTACATGGAGTACCACATACCTTGACGACCCCAGATAACTTTTTGTCCAGAAGCGAAATAAATAATGTACCAAGCAAATGTTGTTTAGCTACCAGGGGGACATTAACAAGGATGATTATCTTTCTTGTTCATACAGGGTGTTTCAAAAATGACCGGTATATTTGAAACGGCAATACAAACTAAACGAGCAGCGATAGAAATACACCGTTTGTTGCAATATGCTTGGGACAACAGTACATTTTCAGGCAGACAAACTTTCGAAATTACAGTAGTTACAATTGTCAACAACAGATGGCGCTGCGGTCTGGGAAACTTTATAGTACGATATTTTCCACATATCCACCATGCGTAGCAATAATATGGCGTAGTCTCTGAATGAAATTACCCGAAACCTTTGACAACGTGTCTGGCGGAATGGCTTCACATGCAGATGAGATGTACTGCTTCAGCTGTTCAATTGTTTCTGGATTCTGGCGGTACACCTGGTCTTTCAAGTGTCCCCACAGAAAGAAGTCACAGGGGTTCATGTCTGGCGAATAGGGAGGCCAATCCACGCCGTTTCGGATAGCCCAAAGCAATCACACGATCATCGAAATATTCATTCAGGAAATTAAAGACGTCGGCCGTGCGATGTGGCCAGGCACCATCTTGCATAAACCACGAGGTGTTCGCAGTGTCGTCTAAGGCAATTTGTACCGCCTCAAATTCACGAATAATGTCCAGATAGCATGATGCAGTAATCGTTTCGGATCTGAAAAATGGGCCGATGATTCCTTTGGAAGAAATGGCGGCCCAGACCAGTACTGTTTGAGGATGCAGGGACGATGGGACTGCAACATGGGGCTTTTCAGTTCCCCATATGCTCCAGTTCTGTTTATTGACGAAGCCGTCCAGGTAAAAATAAGCTTCGTCAGTAAACCAAATGCTGCCCACATGCATATCGCCGTCATCAATCCTGTGCACTATATCGTTAGCGAATGTCTTTCGTGCAGCAATGGTAGCGGCGCTGAGGGGTTGCCGTTGCCGCGTTTGAATTTTGTATGGATAGAGGTGTAAACTCTGGCGCATGAGACGATACGTGGACGTTGGCGTCATTTGGACGGCAGCTGCAACACGGCGAACGGAAACCCGAGGCCGCTGTTGGATCACCTGCTGCACTAGCTGCGCGTTGCCCTCTGTGGTTGCCGTACGCGGTCGCCCTACCTTTCCAGCACGTTCATCCGTCACGTTCCCAGTCCGCTGAAATTTTTCAAACAGATCCTTTATTATATCGCTTTTCGGTCCTTTGGTTACATTAAACCTCCGTTGAAAACTTCGTCTTGTTGCAACAACACTGTGTTCTAGGCGGTGGAATTCCAACACCAGAAAAATCCTCTGTTCTAAGGAATAAACCTTGTTGTCCACAGCACACTTGCACGTTGTGAACAGCACACGCTTACAGCAGAAAGACGACGTACAGAATGGCGCACCCACAGACTGCGTTGTCTTCTATATATTTCACATCACTTGCAGCGCCATCTGTTGTTGAAAATTGTTACTACTGTAATTTCGAAAGTTTGTTCGCCTGAAAATGTACTATTGTCCCAAACATATTGCAACAAACGGTGTATTTCTATCGCTGCTCGTTTAGTTTTTATTGCCGTTTCAAATATACCGGTCATTTTTGAAACACCCTGTATTTTCGCAACGGACAAAGTTATAAAAAGGCACTGATGCCTGTTAATTTCTCCCTTGTAGCTAGACAGCCTTTTCTTAGTACCTTCTTTAATGTGCTTCCGTATAAAAAGTTAGTTGTGGTGGTCAACATAAATGGGAAATCCTGCACACGGGACACGTACGGGATAGCTTACGAATGGTTGACACAATTTAACACTGAATAAGAATCTTGACTGTGAGACAAGGTTATCCAGTCGCCAAGTTATACTACGCACGATCAATTTTATTTTTAGTCAGTTTTACTATTTATTCTGTTGATTAAACAACCAATGGTTGTTTTATATTTGTATTTCAGCGATGTTACATCCTGAATGTATTTCAGCTATTTGAAAAACCGCACACAGCGGAAACTTAGCAATAGTTAAGAATATAAAATAAAGGGATACTGTAAATAAAACTAACAACAGTTAGTGCGGCATATTACTGTCATTGCCCGCCCCCGGAAGCTGAGTGGTCAGTCCTAAGGCCCAGGTTCAATTCTTGGCTGGGTCGGAGATTTTCTCCGCTGAGGGACTTGGTTTTGTATTGTCATCATCATCATTTCATCCCCATCGACGCGCAAGTAGCCGAAGTGGCGTCAAATCGAAAGATTTGCACCCGGATAACGGTGTGCCCGACGGGAGGCCCTAGTCTCACGACTGTCATTCGGAAAGTTTTTTCGGCTTTGGAGTCCTTTGCAATTAAAAAAAATAATTAAAAGACAGCCAGGGTTGCAAATAAAACATGTTTATTCAGTAGGTGCTCGGTTTCAGATTAATACCCAATTTCGAACCAACCAAGGCTTCCAAAGTTAAAAATACGTCGCAAATATCAATAAATGATACCGGTACATGTAGATTCGAGACCCAAGTGATTCACTAACGATCTTCAGTGACGTTCAAATGGAACCGGACATATATTTTTCGGGATAATTCATCTTTGGAAGCTTTGGTTGATTTGAAAATGGATATTATCCTGGAACCGTTCACCTACTGAATAAACATCAATTTCATTCCCAACTCTGGCAGCATGTTTGCTTCATAACATGGATTTCTGTTAATTATTGCCAGCCCATTTGGCATATCATATTCGTGACACCTCTCCCATATTTTGTGATAATACAAAACGAGCTGCCCTTTTTTCGACTTTTTCGATGTCCTCCGTTAACCCTAACTAACACGAATCCCACACTGCACAGCAATACTTCAGAAGAGGGCGGACAAGCGTAGTGTAAGCAGTCTCATTTGTAGCCCTGCTACATTCTGCAAGTTTTCTGCCAAAAAATCGTAGTCGTTAGTTTGCTTTCCCCACAACATTATCTATGTAATCGTCCAAGTTAAGTTATTCGTAATTGTAATCCCTAAGTACAGGGTGCTTCAGAATCCCTAAGTACAGGGTGTTTCAGAAAGGAGTTAACAACCTTAAAAATTCATACAAATTAACTGAAAGAAGATATAGAGCTGGGTTTAGTATTATTTAGTAGGGAAATACATCACTTTTTTTACCTTAAACTAAGAGTGTTATATGTGCCTCCCAATGGTTATCCTGCACACATCCCATCGGAAGCTAATTTCTTCCCAAATTCGTTGTATCATTGCAAGTGTAACTTTCTCAGCGAATGCGTAAATTCTTGCTCGAAGTTCAGCTAGAGAAGCCGGCACAGGAGGTACAAACACGATATCCTTGTGAGTCGCCATAAAAAAAATCAAGTGTTGTCGTGTCTGGGGAACGTGGGGCATCACGGCCAATCCACTGACGTGGAAAGCTGTCACTGAGAAAGTCCTGGACGTCATCCAGGTAGTAGCTTGGCCTACCATCTTGCATGAAGTAAACATTTCGTTCTTGGTCGTCCTCATCGATTTGTAGTATCAAAAGTTGTAGTAACATATCCAAGTACGCTATCCCGTTCTCTCACGCAGAAAAAGGAGCCATAACTGTTTGTGCTCAGTGCACAAGGAACGTTAAGTTTAGGGCTATCACGAGCATGTTGCAATGTTTGATGTGGATTTCCACTGCCACAGTTCCTATAGTTATGTGTGTGAACGTTGCCACTTAAGTGGAAAGTCGACTCGTCAGAAAAGATGATTTTGTCCAAGAGATGTTCATCCTCATGTAACCGATTTAACATATCCGCACAGAAGTTCCTACGAGCAATTTAATCAGTGTCTTTTACTGCTTGTACGATGGTCAATCTGTACAGTTCCAAATGCAAACGCTTTCTCAACGCACACCAAACAGTTGTATGTGAGATGCACGGTGGGTCAGTTCCGAACGGCTGTTGTCAAAACGTTGTCTCACTCGCTCAAAGACGTCATTAGATGTTTTTGGACGACCTGACGATTTCCCGTGTTTTACCGAGCACCCTTTTTCTACAAAACGTTTATGCCACACATAAATTATAGGCTTGCTAGGAGATTCTTTAGCGTACTGGGTACGGAAATTACGCTGAACCGCTGTCGCCGGCTTCGATTTTTCAAAACGAACACACAGTTAGTACAGTCGGGTCCAGTGAAGGCAGCCATCTTTAACGCAAATGCCGCTAGCGTTCCTTACGGTGCGATTCGGCACTAGCGAACTACGCCAGACAAACCTTGATGTACTGGGTGATCAAAAAGTCAGTATAAATTTGAAAGCTTAATAAACGACGGAATAATGTAGATAGAGATGTAAAAATTGGCACACATGGTTGGAATGACATGGGGTTTTATTAGAACCAAAAAAAGAAGCAAAGCATTACTAGACTCGTGAAAGATAGCTTGCGCGCGTTGTTTGGTGATAATCGAGTGCTCAGCCGCCACTTTCGTCATGCTTGGCCTCCCAGGTCTCCAGACACCAGTCCGTGCGATTATTGGCTTTGGGGTTACCTGAAGTCGCAAGTGTATCGTGATCGACCGACATCTCTAGTGATGCTGAAAGACAACATCCTACACCAATGCCTCACCATAACTCCGGACATGCTTTACAGTGCTGTTCACAACATTATCCCTCGACTACAGCTATAGTTGAGGAATGATGGTGGACATATTGAGCATTTCCTGTAAAGAACATCACCTTTGCTCTGTCTTACTTTGTTATGCTAATTATTTGCTGTTCTGATCAGATGAAGCGCAATCTGTCGGACATTTTGTGAACGTTTGTATTTTTTGGTTCTAATAAAACCCCATGTCATTCCAAGCATGTGTGTCAATTTGTACCTCTCTATCTATATTATTCCGTGATTTATTCAGTTTTCAAGTTTATACTGACTTTTTGGTCACCCGGTATTTCACTACAAATTGACACAACACTCACCTCTGTAGGTACTATGAATTAATTTATATGCATTTTCCAAGTTGTAACGACACTTTTGAAACTCCCTGTATTTAGTTGAGCTGATAGTCTTAAGTGAAGATATTTGTTAAACAAAGCACTTGCGTCGTAGGGAGTGACTGGTAAAAAGAGAGAGAGAGAGAGAGAGAGAGAGAGAGAGAGAGAGAGAGAGAGAGAGAGAAAGAGAGAAATAAAGAAAAGGTTGTAAGTACTGTATTCACAAACAGTTTTAATCCACCAATAAATTCAGGAAATCTTGAAATTTTATATCTAGAACGAAAAATGAGCTTGTAGATACGGTATTTTAAAATGTGCACCAGTGTGCAGATAGGAATTTTACATTGTAGGAAGCTAGTGCGTTGAACGGTTTACTCACGTCCAGCTCGTTGAGCAGGCGGGCCTTGTCGCTGGGCTGCTGTCCCAGGGGCTCAGCGCGCGCCCAGCAGGTGGCGGCCAGAGCCACCACCAGCAACAGCACAGCCTTCACTGCCGTAGACATCGCCATCTGCAACACGACACACCCGCCCCACACTTAGCACTGCCGTAGAACACGCAACTTGCCTCAGCTAGCCACTGCAGCACACTCGCCTAAAGCGTGCGTCACAAGGAGTAAGATTCGCCGCAAGTTTGCTAGGTGGCGAACCCCGACTGTTGGCTAGTAGAGAGCCTGTATACAGAGAGAGTGGCCGTAGGTGAAGTTGCCCGTGATCGGTTGATTAGCTATGGCGCCATTTTTCTGCCAAACGTCTCTCGCGCTTCCTATGTTCGCCGTGCTTTTGAGTTGAATCGAAGTTCAGAGGACTTTTGGAAACGATTTAAGGTATTTGAATTATTGAGAGACTTGTTATGCGTTGTGCATGCATGTTCGATTTAGGTGTATATCGTTTTTAGTACGTAATTAGCGGTTGCGATCTTAAATACCAGTTGAAATAATGAAGCGTTTTGTGATGAGGTCGGTAGGCTTACATGTTTGAATTAAACACGTTAGTAATTGTACAGTATTGTTTTTGACATCTGTAATTCGTTTCGCAGACGTTAGTAAACGATTAAGGTTGTGCTGCACTTAGTTGTTCCAATAGAGGCGAAGGTGGATTTCGCATGTTAGCATTTCCACGCAATGAAAGTCGTAAGGAGTTGTTAACTTTTTACACGCAAAAAGTTTGAAGACGTGACAAGAAGTACTAATATGTCTCACACTTTTTGCATGTCGCAAGTAAACAACTGCTTTCGACTTTCATTCATATGACGTAATACAGGTACGTTAAATCTTTAGCGTTATACACTTCCGATACAAAACAAATGCTATAAACTATTTTTTTTTTTTGAAACTTCCTGGCAGATTAAAACTGTGTGCCCGACCGAGACTCGAACTCTGTGAGTACCGGACGTGAGTCGTGCTTCGGTAGCTCAGTTGGTAGAGCACTTGCCCGCGGAAGGCAAAGGTCCCGAGTTCGAGTCTCGGTCGGGCACACAGTTTTAATCTGCCAGGAAGTTTCATATCAGCGCACACTCCGCTGCAGAGAGAAAATCTCATTCTGGAAACATCCCCCAGGCTGTGGCTAAGCCATGTCTCCGCAGTATCCTTTCTTTCAGGAGTGCTAGTTCTGCAAGATTCGCAGAAGAGCTTCTGTAAAGTTTGGAAGGTAGGAGACGGATACTGGCAGAAGTAAAGCTGTGAGTCCCGGACGTGAGTCGTGCTTCGGTAGCTCAGTTGGTAGAGCACTTGCCCGCGGAAGGCAAAGGTCCCGAGTTCGAGTCTCGATCGGGCACACAGTTTTAATCTGCCAGGAAGTTTCATATCAGCGCACACTCCGCTGCAGAGTGAAAATCTCTTCTGGATATATTTTTTTTGTTTACGTTACTTCCATTGCAATATATCTAGAAAACGAACTTTAAAGGAGATAAATACAAGTAACGAATAATTTTTACAGCCACTGTATCAAAATTTCCTGTGCTGTACGTAGTAGGCTTCTATGAGTATATTATAGATGTAAAGAAAGGCATTTAACGAATGGTTTCTCCATATTTTCTTGTGCTTTTGATTCGGTGAGTGTGTACTCCACTACTGGCCATTCAAAAGTCCTGCCCGCAGTTTGGCAGAAAATGACCGCCGTATCGTCCGGTTGGCCACGCTCTCCCAATACAGGCTGTCTATTGGTTAGCTGGGAGTGTGGGCAACCGATGCATTTTCATATTCTCTCGTTCGCTGCGCGCAAATTATTACTCCTACAAAAGAAATCAGCATGACATTTTCTACGTCAACATCTACATCTACATCTATACTCCGCAAGCCACCTGACGGTGTGTGGCGGAGAGTACTTTGAGTACCTCTATCGGTTCTCCCTTCTATTGCAGTCTCGTATTGTTCATGGAAAGACAGATTGTTGGTATGCCTCTGTGTGGGCTCTAATCCCTCTGATTTTATCCTCATAGTCTCTTCGCGAGATATACGCAGGAGGGAGCAACATACTGCTTGACTCCTCGGTGAAGGTATGTTCTCGAAACATCATCAAAAGCCCGTACCGAGCTACTGAGCGTCTCTCTTGCAGAGTCTTACACTATCTATCATCTGCGTAACGCTTTCGCGATTGCTAAATGATCCTATAACGAAGCGCGCTGCTTTCCGTTGGATCTTCTCTATCTCTTCTATCAACCCTATCTGGTAGGGATTCCATATCGGTGAGCAGTATTCAAGCAGTGGGCGAACAAGTGTACTGAAACCTAGTTCCCTTGTTTTCGGATTGCATTTCCTTAGGATTCTTCCAATGAATCACAGTCTGGTATCTGCTTTACCGACGATTAATTTTATATGGTCATTCCATTTTAAATCGCTTCTAATGCCTATTCCCAGATAATTTATGGAATTAACTGCTTCCAGTTGCTGACCTGCTATATTGTAGCTAAATGATGAAGGATCTTTCTTACTACGTATTCGCAGCACATTACAATTGTCTACATTGAGATTCAACTGCCATTCCCTGCAGCAAGCGTCAATTCGTTGCAGACCCTCCTGCATTTCAGTACAATTTTCCATTGTTACAACCTCTCGATATACTACAGCATCATCCCCAAAAAGCCTCAGTGAACTTCCGATGTTATCCACAAGGTCATTTATATATATTTTCGTAGGAAATTTAAAGTAGTTAAACGTTTTACCGGAATACGTTTTCATTGAAGGCCATGGTTTTCCAAGTTGTTCAAGAAAAACGTACATAAGTGACATTCCACACACTGATCCCTCACCAGTCATGATTTCTGATATGTTGTTCATGGCACTTCCTCCTACAATGTACAAAAATTTCTAACTACACGAACTCCTCCCGATATTCGACCGTTTCTTGGTCTCTGCTGACTGGCCCATTTCGCCATCAACATTTCTTTAATACTGTTAATTTGGACGCGCTCATGACGGCAATGAAAGAAAAACGACTTTTGTAAATGTTACTCTAAAACAAATTACATTGATAACTCGATCCAAACTTAACCATTACCAACACAATAGTTCTGTAGTCTCAAGACCTGACGAATACAACAATTTAATTGTCCATTTTAAGCTGCTAAGATACACAAAATTGTTAGGTAAAATTTACACAAACGTAAGTTTTACAATTTGCAAGTGCTCGACTAAGCCGTTGGCGTCATAAGGCCAGTCACTGAAGACCAAAAAAGGTCGAAAGAGGGAAAGAATTCGTATAAGCGTGAATTATTTTACAGGGATAGGAGGGAGCACCATGAACAATTAGAAATCTTGACTGGTGGGGGCCGAGCGAGGAAGTGGGGGTGCGTTTTTAAGATCACTTTCGTACTTTTTTCTTGAATAATCCTAAAACTGAGGAATCTAGTGAAAACGTATCCAACTGCAAAATTTAAATCTTCTACGAAAAGAGCTTGTTATTTTTGTTTTTGTTTTTAGAACTAACAGTTCACTCCTAGCGAGCGAAGGAATATGAAAATCTCGGGCGTGGTTTTTGATGTGGAGATATCTACGGTAATTGAAAGGCGCTTTGAGGCTGTGTTTCAGCTAAACACTTGGGGGAACGCCCCAGGCTGTGACTTCAGACTCCGTCAGGACTGACTAGCCAGCGGAGGTAGCACTCGGAGAACCATACAAGCGAAATAGCACAGGAGCCATGAGGAGCTCCCTCCGGTCGATGGAGCCTACTTGTCAGCCGTCGCCCGAGACAAAAAGTAAGCTTACGAAGAATCTTGCTCTGTATGAGAGAACTTAAATGTCCACAACAAACAACTGGCGTCAACTCGCTTCAGCACTGTGACTTCACAATTTTTTAAATTTATTTTAAACCAACAAATAAATAAACACTATAAAACTGTGTATATGCTAGTGTAACAGCTGGGGATTTTATCTATATACAGGGTATTACAAAAAGGTACGGCCAAACTTTCAGGAAACATTCCTCACACACAAAGAAAGAAAATATGTTATATGGACATGTATCCGGAAACGCTTACTTTCCATGTTAGAGCTCATTTTATTACTTCTCTTCAAATCACATTAATTATGGAATGGAAACACACAGCAACAGAACGTACCAGCGTGACTTCAAAGACTCTGTTACAGGAAGTGTTCAAAATGTCCTCCGTTAGCGAGGATACGTGCATCGACCCTCCGTCGCACGGAATCCCTGATGCGCTGATGCAGCCCTGGAGAATGGCGTATTGTATCACAGCCGTCCACAATACGAGCACGAAGAGTCTCTACATTTGAAACCGGTGTTGCGTAGACAAGAGCTTTCAAATGCCCCCATTAATGAAAGTCAAGAGGGTTGAAGTCAGGAGAGCGTGGAGGTCATGGAATTGGTCCGCCTCTGCCAATCCGTCCGTCACCGTATTTGTTGTTGACAAGCGTACGAACACTTCGACTGAAATGTGCAGGAGCTCCATCGTGCATGAACCACATGTTGCGTCGTACTTGTAAAGGCACATGTTCTAGCAGCACAGGTAGAGTATCTCATATGGAATCATGATAACGTTCTCCATTGAGCGTAGGTGGAAGAACATGGGGCCCAATCTAAAATGAGCTCTAACATGGAAATTAAGCGTTTCCGGACACATGTCCACGTAACATCTTTTCTTTATTTGTGTGTGTGTGTGTGTGTGTGAGAGAGAGGAATGTTTCCTGAAAATTTGGCCGTGTGGATGCACACTTCTGCTTCCTAGCGGGAACGATGTAAAACTCGAGAGTTTGCTCTTTCGAACAGTACCTTGTTCACGCGCATATCTCAAATAACATAACAGTTATGATTCTTTTTAAAAAATCAGATGATTCTTTTTGATAAACCCTGCATTTTGCCATCTTTAAGATAGCACTGTTATCAGCTCCACATTGCAATCTTCAAAAAAGAGAAAAAGCTGCCGTCTATCGGTTGAAGAAAAACCGATATGAAAAAGCACACTGAATTCTCGGAGAACCGGCAGTAATAGAGAATTTAATATTTGCAGCCTGGCAGTACAAGAAGGAGAACGTTTAAAATTTTCCTGGTATGACTGAAAGGCTTCAGATGGCACATTCGGAGCCAAGTAGGGATCAATTTACAACGACCAGCTTTGTGTGTGGCGAAATCGGCACACCGGATCATATCCTATGGGAATGTTCCCTAGTTGAAGATAATGCACGGACTGCTAAGCAGGCTTTAAGGAGGAAAACTATTTATTACATAATTGGGGTAAAAGAGGACTTTGATACCTGACTATCTTGTAGCTTGTTTCAGACGAAAACAAGACTCAACTAACTCAACTAAAGGTAACAGACACCACAGCAGAAACGAGTAAGGCCTCTATCCGATGGCAGAGAATGTGAACAAAGCCTCATAGCTCTACGATCACATGATTCTGTAACGTAATGTGGAAGATCTGACACGGTACGTAGAGAGAAATAGGTATATTGCGACAGCACTAAACTGTATGTGTATGCAAATGTGTGTGTGTGTGTGTGTGTGTGTGTGTGTGTGTGTGTGTAGTGAATATTTGTAATGCTAGTAGAAATATTAGTAACGGTAACACAATTTTCAGTAGAAGAAGCAAGCATTTATTGAAAAATAAAATAAAATAAAATCTAGAAAAAAGCAGGCCCTACCACGCGGCCTACCGACCTCGTCCGCTTAGTGGAGCCTGCTGTTTCTCTTGAGCTGAGTATTTTACTTGACATGGCCAAACTTTGGCAGGCAATAGTTTAGTGTCAATAGCTTCTGAAGAAGGCCAAATTATTTTGGCTGGAACCTAGGTAAAGATTGGTTTCTATTTGCAACCGAGGCTGACTTGTTATATGTTTGATTATTACAATCTGTTGATTGACTAACAATGCGAGAACCCTTAGCAACCAATTCATTCTGTAAAAGCCGTATATCAATAGCGCCTCCCATTTCTGCATTATCTGCAGTGCAAGTTTTAAGTGATCCATCCTGCATAGTGTGGTAACAGCAGTAGGTCCAATGTAAGTGTAATTTAATCAATATAATCTGAAATTGCCTATGGCTGTCTTTCCATCACAGTAAAGGTATACCCGACCAAGGGAGGTCAGGGATGCTGCAGGAAAACGATAGATAGCCGTCTAAATGTTAGAGTGAAAGTAGTAGAAAGAAATAAAGACGACGAAAAATAGAATTATAGACCATAAACGTAATTCATGTTCAGAGCAGAAAAAAAAGAGTAAGTAAATTTCGCAAACTTGTAATTCTGTATGTAAAGGTTCATTATTGTAAATAAGAAAATGGACTATGATAAATAAATAAAGTACATTGCGGCAGGCACTTAGGACCCTGCCACCTGGTCCCTCTTCAGTTTCTACTGTTGTTATATACAGCAGCTATTCATGTAATTCTAGAGGAGACGTTTCAATTGAGATCCAGTGATTAGGCTGGCCAATGTATATGAGGAGCTATTATCTTTTATCCCATTCTGAGTCTTTTGTTCAAATGCTCAAGGATTTCGATACTGCGTACTGTCTTGATGAAATCATGTACTCTCGCGTACAGTAAGAAATAGAGTTTCCAACAACTGTGGTGGTACATCTCGAACGAACATCGGGCCAAGTGAACAATTTAAATGGGGCGAAAGCACATAAAATCCCATTAGCTTATATTGAGCGGGTTCTACGCAAAAATTGATAGAGAATCCTTGCTAATTATCTGAAACGAACGTCGCGTACGTATACTGACGTTAGTGGTAAATGTTACACCATGAAACACAAGTACTATAGTTATCAAATTTCATCTACAAGTTCATCACATAACTGGCATTAAACTTTCATTATATTCGGAACTGATGACCGTCATAAGCGACTCATAACACAATATATTTTGCTCCGCTTTTAGCAATAGGATTCCAGAAGCATGTATGCATCACTGTTCGCTTAGCAAGCGAAACATTTGAAGAGACAGTTTGGTAAGTTATTCCTAGTGTTCCCGTCTATAAAAACTACAGCTGAAAAACGGTGCACGAGCATCTGACATCAAGTGTGCACGTGCGGCGTTGAGATACTTACAGTCTCACAAAGTGGACTGTTACACTGCGGAAAGTGGACAGCAGAATCAAGTACGTCAATTTTTTTAAATGAGCATTGCAATGTGGACTAATATAATGCTAGAATCTCTTTCTACATCGTGGTCAAACGTCATGCTGGATAAAATAGTTCGTGAGCTAATTTACTGTATTTGGTAGTTTTCGTATTTGAACTTGCGAACCATAAAGACAAGATTTTTCCAAAAACAAGCTTATTGAGGAATTACCAAAAACAGATATTTTACAATAAACGTACGAAAATAAGACGTTGGTTTTTGAAACCGCTACCATACCATTTTAGAACAAGAGTATGGACTCTACAGTATTAACTTCTACGTAAGTCAATGATTGTGAGCCATTGATTATACAATCGTGTAGTTCAAAGTTTGTCGGTGAGGTGCTGAAAGGTCATATTAAACGAAACACCACCGTTTTCATTTTTTGCAGATGCACATATATAGCGATATTTTTGAAAATAATCGCTCTTCCATTTTTGGCTAATGTGCACATTCGGGAAAGTAAATGTCTGAACGTCAGCAATGTTTGTCTCGCACGAGCTTTTCGTCGCTAATGAGTTTGATAGCGCCAGTCGTTAAAAGCTCTGCTTTATTTAGACAGTCTTAATGTGAACCCGTTTTACCCGTGAAATGTTCGGCATAATAAAAGCGCAATTTTCAGACACGTGGACCCGCAGAAAATAGGGCAGACAGCTGTAGGTGCTGTCACACCTACGAACCTAGTTGATAACGTTATATGCGAACAAAATGTTTACGTGAATGAAAAGTCAATTGAAGACTGGAATAAACGTACATAAATTTTCTGTGCCTAACAAACCACAGTATTTCTCGGATATGAAATGTTGAAAATTAAACACAAGTCACTTTCTTACATACAGTTGTCAAAACATGGTAAAGAAAGACGTAGTAATCCATCAGTGAATGTGTTCTGTATATGATTTGGTGGATTCCATTGCTCACAGTACTGTCGTTCTACGGTAATTCAGTCGGAACGGACAAATGCTACGTCTTCTGTAGCACATTTTCAAAAGTCTCTCTGTCTCTTCCTCACTGCTGTATGTTTCCTGATCTTTTCTAGGTTTCACTGGTAAATATTTTAATGAATAGTTGGTTTTCATAGCGGACCTATGAGTTTAGAACATCATCCAACTTTTGCTCTAGGGAGTACTGACGCTGTACAACAGTAATGGTACACAAGCGCTATGACATGAGAGAAATAACTTGGTAATCACTATATGACACAGGGCAATTTAGTGTGTATTAGCTGTGTTTTTGAAGAAATACCGATTGGAGAGAAATATCATTTCTGAACAGGTATGAAAGCGCAAAGGGGAACTGACCAAATTGCTGAGGTTAGACGACAGTACCCTTCTGGCCGGGTGCAAGGAATGCTTAGACTTGTTGAAAGGAATGCATACGGGTGCTTAGCACAGAAAATGGCTTAAGAATGAACAAAGGAAATGCGAAAGTGATGGCATAAAAGAGGAGATGGAAGAACTCCTTAAATTACTCAGTTCTTTCCACAAATCTAATAAGTTTACAGTACAGGATGAGGAGAACAGAAGGTTAAATTTCCTGGAGCTTCGAACTATCAACCACCAAGGCTTTCGGGTACGTTTAACGTTATCGTCTTTTGGTTTCTTGCACTGCTATCGGTTTTTGGCTTTTTGTATTGATATCGGCATTTTAAGTTGCACGATGATGTTTTCAATACCTGTTAAAGTTGATTCGTGCTAATTGTGTTTTTTGGTCTTTGAAACCTTCCATGATATCATTTTCGTTTTGTTGTTTCCCTTTGTATATTTTTAGAAATTTTGTTGTTGTTATTTTAGTTTGTTACCGCCTAAAATATCTAATTTTCAGCAGTTACCCGTTTAGCTACAATATTTATTGGTTTGAATTTGTACGATTCTGTAATGGATGTTTATATTTCGATGACATGGAATGGGTAATTTCATTAGTGTAATATTATTGATCGCCATTTTGAAATCACTTTTCTGTTTCATTTTGGCACCTTTTACGCCGTCGTTGGTCAAAGTCGACGGATGGTATCGAAGCCTCTGTTTTATTTAAAAATTTGCCCAATACAGTTGTGGGAGAAGTTTTGACAGAATATCGAAAGTGGCATGTAAACTATGTAGCTCACTGTTGCGTGCGTTTCCTACCGCCAGCAATGTCAGCGAGAAGGAGTGGCAGTAAACTTCTCCGCCCAGTGTTGCGTAATTGCTCTCCGCACTTAAGCCGTCATCTCACTCTCTTCCACCAAGAGGGTAAGAGGGTACACGAATTACTTTCCGACCGCTTAGTTCTTTAATGGCGGCAAGAAAGGAGTCCTTATACGGCAGCAGTGCGGTGGCTGTTGTCCTCCCTCTCTGGACCAGAATGATTGCTCCCTCGAAGGGTGCTGCTCACGCAGTTGTCAGTTTGACCGACAATCCCTGTTTCTAAAGTGCCTTTCATGTAGAGAAGGAAGATGAGGCGTCAAGGAGGTGACAAATGTAGGGTGTAACAAATAGAGGTGAAGCGTTTTCTATTGTGGTACCTTACATATACACACACACCAATGTGCTGCTACCTGTTCTTTCTCTGTGTCAGACAGCCTTCCCACGAACACCTCACATAATTTACTACTTGACATTTTCTGTACGGTCGTAACAGCACCGCTAAGTCGACTACGCCTGCAGTATAGACTAACCGTTTTGCGTCTATGTGTCCACTATTCACTATCTGACGTGTTGCCCTGCCGACATTAAGCATTAATATCTTGTTTTTGCCACATGTATTCGGAGGTACTTCCTTTCTTTCGCTTACGCCATATTCCCGCAGCGATCGCAGGGTCGGCGTGGTTACAACGGATTTGGCAGTGCTAGTGTTAGGGATGGCCGGATGCCCTTCCTGCCGGCACCCCGTACCCCCCAGGACGGAATCAGTGTACCCCAACTGTCTGCGTCTAGTGGAAATCGTGTAATAGTGCGGATGTGCTTCAAATGTCTGCGACGCGTGTAACTGAGGCGGAACGTGGGGACCAGCCCGGTAATCACATAGCGGGATGTGGAAAACCGGCTAAAAACCACATCCAGGCTGGCTGGTCCACCGGCCCTCGTCGTTATTCCGCTGGGCGGATTCGATCCGGGGCCGGCGCGCCAACTCGAGTCCAGGAAGCAGCTCGTTAGCACGGTCGGCTATTCAGTCAATACTGTGTCTGGTCCAGGATTTCATCGCTCCATCATAAGGCAACCAATGCTCCAGTTGATGGTAGTTTCCCTTCATCTTAAGCAAGAACCGGAGATCCACTGCAGCCAAAATAAGAACAGCCGAGCAAATACAATACTAACTTCTACGGATACTAAAAAAGCGGGGTAATTTATCGAGGCGAATGATACGAACTCCGGAGCTAACAGAAACAATTACTCAACGCTCCTTAGCAAACATGTGAATTACTATATCTGTGCGAAGAGCTTTGAAATAATTACCTTTGACTATTGCCCAACAACAAAATGTCTAACAGGTAGCAAGCAAAATTTTAAGTGTAATGTCTTTTATTGGACTACTTATTTAATTAAACACTAGTATCATGTGTAGTGTAATAGACAAAAGTGTTTACCTTGGTCTTAAATTGGTATTTATGTTGTAAGAAGAAAAGTAACATAGATTAGTGTATTAATTTTCATTCATTTAAGCCACCGTATTGTTTAGAAATCGACCTAATGAAATCATATATACTTAGCCTCATTCCATACCACTTCGATAGAAATCGTGCAAATATGCTATAAGTCATGGAAGTAAGTAATTAATTAACTAACTAGAGGACCAGTGTTCAAAACACCTAAGGCCATCCGAGGCGAATCCAAATCTGAAGCGAAATCTACATAAAATTTCCTTTCCTAACCCGTAAAATCAAACAATTTGTGCAGATTAGAAATTAAATGTAATTAAGTTGTAACAGTCTTTAAAATAACAGTTCTCGGGTAGTTTTATTGTTCTCTATGACGTTAGATTTAAGACAAGAACGACGTCTCGCCAAGACTGCTCATGAGAAAATACGTTAACGTTTCGGCGATGCTCTCGAACCACAGCGCACGCCACTGCTCTTTTAAATCAGTTTGACATCTGCAGTCACCCGTATCATGGAGGTGTATGACTGTCCAGAGACGATTTCGGGTATCCTGTATATCAAGCAGTTTATTTTAAGGAATTGAAGCAAAGTTTTTTGTCTCAACTCGGTTCGGTTACGGTGGTATGGCAGCAAAGTTTACCCGGCTTACGGTAAAGTGTTACTTTTTATAGGTATATCCAATAAGAATAGAAACAGACGTTGCTTACGTAAATTTACAACAGCTAACTGTTGAACGAAACATAACTACAGAATGTTAGCGTTACTAAAAGTACTTAATTAGTGAATAAAGCTGCTCCCTTATTATTTATGTAGACCCGAGGAAAATACGACAAATTTGTAACGTTCTTTCTTCTTTACATTTTGACTCTATTAATATCGTATACGATTATAACTAGTTTAATACAAGCTGTTACTAGAATAACAATATTCTGTCCAACATTAAAACAAGACGTACAGTATTCGTAATGGAAATGAAACTATTGATTAAAAAAGTGAACAAACGACTCACAATCAATTTGCTGATACATTAAAAACACTCTTATTCCATTTTAAAATAACTTTATCTTTCAAACTATACATTGCTTTTGTGATAAATCACGTTGATAATGTATTGACGGATTGGGAAATGACTTTGACAAAAAAAATATTCTTCAGAATTTACTGAAACTGAAACTGGCCTTTTCGTTTTCTGGTAGTCACTGATTTATCTTACGTAAAAATGCAATATTGATAAGAACTAGCGTTTAAAATCTCTGAACTGGCGGTCCCATTTACATCTCACGTGATATGAATTAAAGAAGGGAGACCGAAAATGTGCTGAATTTGCAGTGATATCTAATTTGGATAAGGGAATCACCATTTTCGTGAATGTCTGGTAATAAAATTTCAATTTTTTATTTCCAAAATCCAAATATTTTAAATCCTAGCCTGCAAAGTAAACGAACCAAAAAAGCGAGAAGTTTTCCGTAATGGACATTGTTTCTTAAACGAAGCATGCAGCCTTATCGGTTAGTAAAAGTAATAGAAGTTGGCAAGTTTTATCGTTGTGCGATAGCAGAGGATATTCGAAGACCATCACTGTTGCCATTATGCGACGAATTCATTTGCATCGAAATTCACCATACTGCCGTAATGGAACGGTTGGAAACATTCTATGTTAGAAGAGATGTGCAATTTGCGCAGGGGACAATATTGTAGAAAAAATAAGCCTTCTTAAGATATGATCTGCTTTATGGTTCCGTAGCACGAGACAAAAATTCAAGCGCCTTGGCGCGGTGAATATTATTACCAGTAAGAACTGAAGGATACAATGTTCATCAGAGTGTAAGTATATCTTTTACCCACTAACGTAGCTAATGTGTGCGATGCGTAGTTGGCAGTTATCGAACAGTCTCGCGCATAAACAGGGAAGTATAGACAAATAGCCGCTACCTCGGCCCAGATTAAGTTAGCGTGGTCAGTAATTGAGATAAAACAAGTGATAACACACCACGGAACTGTTGCATGCTTATGTTTTGTGATTTCAGTTTTTCATAGCAATCACTGATGTCGTGACCTTTGCGCTGCACGCTTCGCCATAGCTATGATTATTCAGAGACGAAGGTCAGCTGCCTTACTTTCCAACCCTTTGTCCCCGGCCGAACTTGTGACTACGAAAGTCTGGTTCAGTGACAATGCGTTAGCCTGGGCAATTGTCCGTAGCTCGTTAGCTGGGGGATTAGTCAGCGTTTTGCATCCGTAGGTACAATTCTGACCATCAAAATTGCAGCAACAAGTAGGATAGCAAATTACAAAATTATTCTTACTGTGCTTATATACATTGTTGCTACCTTTGGTAGAAACTATGGTTCTAACAGAGGGCAGCGAGTCGAGATGAACTTAGGTGACGGATATTGCCTGAACTCTATCAACAGTAATGGCGTGCCATCTTTCGAGAACCGATGACCAGATGTTTTCAACGGTTGAGAGATATGGAGAACGTTCTGGGCAGAAAGCAATTGAACGTCCTGTCTATCGAGGTAACCCAGGACAGCACGGACAACATGTTGTCTCGCGTTTTCTTGTCCGCAAGGAAACTCTGTCTCGAAATCCGGCAGAAAACGCAGAGAGATTCTGGTACACAGCGGCAAGACGCAATCAGTACCTTCGCTCTGCGATAATAATGGTGACGTCATTGATGACAGCATTCCTAAAGCAGAGTTACTAAACAAGGTTTTCCGAAATTCCGTCACCAAAGAACGATTAAATATTCCTGAATTCGAAACAAGAACTACTGCCAACATCAGTAACTTAGAAGTAGATATCCTCGGCGTAGTGAAGAAGTTTAAATCACTTAGTACAGGCGAGGCCACTGGTCCAGATTCAGAGTATGCTGATATAATAGCTCCATACTTAACACTCACGGCTTGGTCGTCGAAAGATCCGTACCTAAAGCCTGAAAATTTGCAAAAGTCCCTCCAATACTGAAGAAAGGAATTAGGAGTAATCCGTTGAACTACAGACCCATATCACTACCGTGAGATTTGCAGTAGGATTTTGGAACATATACTGTGTTCAAACATTATGAATTAAGTCACCGAAAACGATTTATTCACAAACAGCCAACACGGATTCACAAAAAAAAAAAAACTTTCTTGCTAAACACATCTAGCTCTTTATTCAGACGAAGTAATGAGGGCTATCGACAAGTAATGTTAACGTGATTCCATATTTTTTATTTACAAAACCCTTTCGGTACCACTCGTCCCAAGCGGCTTCTATTCAGATTGCATGGCCGTGGAGCATCGTCTCAGTTGTGGGACTTAATTTTTAATTTCCCGTCAGAAAGATCACAGTTCGTAGTAATTGATGGAAAGCCATAGAGTAAAACAGAAGTAATATGTGGCGTTCCTCAAGGGAGTGTTATAGGTCCTCTGCTGTTCCTGATCTACAGGTACGACGTAGGAGACAATCTCAGCAGCTTTCTTCTATTGTTTGCGGACGACGCTGTCATTTCCATCTTGTAAAGCAGTCAGAGGATCAAAACTAATTGGAGAATAATTTATACGAGTACATGTTATCTTTCTGGGGCGAAAAGTGGCAATTGACTGCAAATAATGAAATGTGTAAAGTCATCCACATGAATTCTAAAAAGAATCCGCTAAAATTCAGTTATACGGTAAATCACACAAATATAAAGGCTGTAAATTCAGCTAAATGCTTAGGGATTACAATTACGAGCAACTTAAACTGGAACTATCACATAGATAATGTTGTAGGGAAAGCAAACCAAAGACTGCGATGTATTGGCAAAAAGAAAATGCAATAGGTCTACTAAAGAGACTGCCTACACTACATACATGCATATAAGACACACACAGTAAGCCATATGAGACAATAAAACAACTTCAATAGGAAAAGATTGATTAATTACAATGCGTAGACAGGCGTTTAATAAATAATTCTTTCTGCGTCCCATGCGTAATTGGTATAGGAATAATCCCAAATAACGGGTACAATGATAAGTTCTCTCTGTCATGACTTCACAGTTGTTTGCAAAGCATAGATGTAGACGTAGCTGTAGACGTAGGAGAAATCTCTTGGAATGTTTTAGCCAGCCAAATACGTAGCGTAATCGCACCGTCATACGTTGGCACCGTTCGTGAAATCACATGAGCGCCTGTTCCAGGACTGAGCAAGTCATCTCGCCTGTTACGCCTCTGTACCATTCTCTGCTCCCATTACAGCAACTATCACCACGTATCACGCAAAGGGAAAGGAAAACACACACAGACACACACACACACACACACACACACACAGAGAGAGAGAGAGACAAAGAGAGAGAGAGAGAGAGAGAGAGACAAAGAGAGAGAGAGAGAGAGAGAGAGAGAGAGAGAGAGAGAGAGAGAGAGAGCCGGGGGGGAGGGGAGGGGGGGGGAGACTATCCCCCGGCAGCGTTTTTAGTTCCGTGACAAACGCTTCCATTTACAGAGCGTCAAACTGAATTAACTGCACTCATCACGTAACTGTATACATCTGCTGACCTTAAATTTCGCAGTTTTTAGCGCTATTGATAAACAAGTGCCATTAGCTTTCAAAAAGGCAACTCAGCGTTTCAGAGCACGTGTTTGCACTTAACAGTCTAATGCTCTAATCCGTCTCCTCGTTAACGTGGCCATTTTCATTGCACCCTCGTCATTGACTCTGTAAATCAGGATATAAAATCTCGCCTTTAGCTGTTACTTCAAGAGGACGACGAAACGAATCGATTATCTTACCGATCCTCAAACAAACTGTACGCCCCAGAGTGAGTCGTATAGCATGTCGCCTTATCTTCGGCTATTTTTTAGATTATGTGTACTATAGATTTTGCCAAGACCGTCAGAGGGACGTGTAGACTAAAATTTCTTCAAACACCTCTAGACTGAAACACAGCACTTTTAGAAGTACCTCTGAAATTTCACTGTGATTCTAGGAGCAAAGCTTATTTCCATTTCATCGAAGAAAAGAGCTGCATTCCCTGTTTGCTCTGCACTTCGCTACGGATGTATTTGACGGAAGGACGTGAAAGGCAAGCTGAAAAAAAGGTCAGATTCTGAGGATCTGGACGTAGACTTCGTCAGAAAATCCACTGGACTGTAAGACCGTCAGACGACCACATCATCAACTCCTCGACTGTTTTATCGAACCATTAAACAATTACAGACAATCAGTTAGTCCAACAAAGGATAAAATTATGATGATCAAACCTCAGATTAAATCAAGAAGCTAGCTACAACATGAGAAGCGAAAACTTCTATGTGGAACAGCAGAAGTGTGGTATCCATAATACGAGGAACAGCAATTAATGACAAGAGAATTGGAAAAAAGGCAGAAATTGGGGGTATGAGGCAGTAAGACACTGGAACGGTGAAGTTCTTGTATTTGTAAGCAACCAAATAATGGATAGTGCGAAACAGTTCACCGAGATTATGGCTAAATATAACGAGAACGGAAATTAGTTTTCAGTCTCTCTAAGGTGTGTCATCCCGGCCCTACCGTATTCTCAAATATAATGCTATGAATGTAATTTTTGAAAAACACAATTATCAGGAAATGTAACTGTCATATTCTTCTAAAAAGAAAGCAAGAAAATACGATATTCGTAAGAAGGAAATTGAACTGAAAACGAAAAGAACTTTATTTTAACAAAATAAAGAAGTACATGTACAGGACAACCTAACCATAAAGGCTTTCCAGTTTAAAGTGATCACAGGCTGCTAAGAAGCAGATGTGCTGATGCGAAAATGTAGTGACTACCTCCTAAATAGCGTGTTCGTCCACCTTTGGAATGAAACACAGCACAACTCTGTGCGGCATGGATTCGTCCAGTCCACACTATGTTTTCAGAGGAATGTCTACACACTGAGCACCGCAGTTTCCGTGAATTACAGGTCGGCGACTCAGGCATCACCTTGAATTCGTTAACATGGTCTTGAAACCACTGTACATGATTCTGGCGTCGTGACACGTTCAGTTATCGTGCTCGAAGATGCCATAGCCGTTGGTGGAAATATCAAGCATGAAGAGAAGCAAGCAGTTGGCACTAATGTTCACGTAGTCCACATCTGCCATGGTGCCTTCGATTACTACAACGTCCCGTGGAAGCCCAAATGAATGTCCACAGTACCATAATACTGCCCCCACCAGCTTTCGTTCCTGGGGCGGTGCATGTTTGGGGCAGCCATTCACTTGCGTGACGACATATCCGGACTCGATCATCGACCTGGTGCAACAAGACACTTTATTCATTCGACCAAGTTACACGTTTCCACTGATACACTGTTCAAATGGGAAGATTCCGCGCCCACTGTGATTGTCACTGAGGGCGTCATTGGGTACACGTTGGAATCGTCTGTTGCGGAGCCTCTTGTTGAACAACGCGCTTTGAATGTCGTGCTCGGGAACATGCCGACTCTTCTAGTACAGTCTTCTGTCGTCCGGTCTGCCACAGATCGCCGCCTACCCTGCTGAACAAAACGGCCTCCGACAGCCAGTTCTCTGATGAGTGTCGACATCCAGCATTTTGTCGCATACTCGTGTTTTCACAATCCCTCAATCACTTTCTGCAGTTGCTCACAACTGCAGCACGCGAACAGCCGATTAGTTTCGAAATTTCCGGGTTGCTCGTTCCCAGACGCCTATACACAACGATCTACCCTTTGTCAGAGTCGCTCATGTCAGTGGATTTACGCAGATGCAGCCGGTATCGTCGCCAGAATTATTTTCCAGTACTCCCTGCTTTTCTTAAATACTTTCCTTGCCGAGTCACGAGCACGTAATTCCATCAGGCGCCATTCAGTCTCGCCGTGTCAGTGAGCATGATGTTTTGGCTCACCTTCGTATAACACATATACACTACTCCCACACACCGTTAGGAAAGGTACCATTGTACGCGGAGGATAAGTCTTCCAGATTAGGCGGATAAACCTATTCGCAGTCGTTGGTGGCTCCAAGCCAACACTGCCATACACTTCTCTCTTCTTGGAACTTTTAGCAGGCCATCCTATTCTACCACCCATTTGGTTATTATTCTGTCTCTGCTAGTAAGTCCCAACCCATATATTGTGTGAGTTTTCGCAGTTGGCCTATATATTTACCGAAAGGACTCATAACAGTAGCCCTCTTATCATGTGTTCTCCTCATTTTTTTTTATTTTCATCCAGTTTTTGTCTCATATATCCTAACTGCATAAACTCATCTACTACTTCTCTAACTTCGCTGTTAATTCGTAGAGGTTTTTTTTTTCGATGTGTAAACCATGTTCTACTCCAGAGTTATTACTGATTTTCAGGTTTAGTTTCAAAACTCCTCTCGTAAAATCTCCGGTAGTTGTTGAACTTTGTCTGTTCTGGGGAAGGATGATACAATGGAATTAGCAAACAAAGGGATTCTGATTTCATTAACTCTATTTTTCTTTCGTTTCCCCAGTTTACGGTCCTGCACATTTCTTCTATGGCAACGAAGGATAGTGTTGAAGATATGAACTTTGTTTCCTTGTTCTCCTCTTCAACTCTGAATGTCTCACTGTCCGCTCCATAACTACGTTCATGTGGTACAGGCATTTGTAAAGCCAGCTTGTTCCTTTCTCTGATAATGATTTTGGGCATTACCTAGTACAGTACAGAATCTTATTTCTTGAGAGGTAGAACAACGACAGTATTGTTCAGTATAAAGGAATTTTCTTCTTTCGAAAACGTCTGATAATAGTTCTGTACATCAACTTTGGCTTATTTTCATTATTTTTTCGCTAACTGTTGCCAGTTCTAATGAAACTACATTATCTCCAAGTGCCTTTCTCGCCCTTCTACATAGAATGGCTTTATATGTCTTACGTGCCATTACTCCCAGAACATCATTATCTGCATCATTGACTATCAACATTTCTGATATATTATATGAGCCATATTTAAATGTTGTTTTAGTCTACTCTCTACTGTTGGTTATCATATTATCTACCATTTTAACTGATGAAATGCAATGTCTCTATAATATTAGTTCCTATTTTGTATTCTTCCTGCTCTTATCGCTTACTACTATTTATCTTATCAATGATCACAGTACAATCTTATATCCTCTCAATTAAACGTACTAGTAGATACATACACATATCCTCTCGAAAAGACCTACCGGTAATTTTGTTTAATTCAACATGTTCTATGGTGATCCTGTTATCGTTTTCTCACTTTTAATTTCTATTTCCTTCTTTTTATTGCCTTCGTATGTTCAACTGCTGTCCAAGGCATTAAAGTTACACCACCACCAAGGTAGCACGCAAAACACTGGCTTTAAGTGTACTACATGCTTGGATATGCAAAAGTTTGTGTCTCAGCCCAACAAAGTAGATAGGAATAATGCCATCTCGTCAGCCGCCAACACCAGCCAAAGGGGTAAATGCTACATCGTTTTTGTATTCTATCATAACGCCATAGGGTATATCAGTCATTATAACCTGTAGATGACTTTAAGTTAAAGTCGAAACTGGTCATAATAAATAAATGTCATTGCGATCGAGACTGTTACTTTAACCAAATTATAGCACCAGATCGCCTTTTTTTTCTTTTCAGACTATCTGCCTGCCCGGAAAATTATAGCACCTGATCGCCTGTCCAGCGTGTTGAGACACCTTTTTCAGAGGAACGGGTGGACGTATCAAGACGACATTTACGTCAGTACCAAGATCTTTGGGCCCCTGTCGGTATAATAAACCGGAAGATACGGCCATTTATGCCAAATATTTTGATACTGGCAAACTCACTCATCAAAACCTATATGGCACTTCTCGTTGGTCTGGAATCATGAAATTCGGCAAAAAGCATGTTTAAATGTACAAGTAAAGGAGGAAAAAATTCCGAAAATTATGAATTTGTAACTATGTACCGTGAAAGAACTTTTTTGGTCATTTGTTATCTATCTGTCTGTCCGTCAGTTCGTCTTTTAAGCCCTCTTCTGCTCTGAACGGGTAGACGTATTAAGCTGAAATTCGTGTTTCATACTGAGGTCTACGCTATTTTGGTTGTGTAAAGACGTTATCCTTCTAAGTCAATACAATCACAAGGTGCGATCATGTTTGTCACATATTTTTGATACTCCAAAGCTCACTCATTAAAACCTATGGGATATATCCGGTTGACGTAGAATCGTAAAATTTGGCAAGAAACAACGTTTAAAAGTAAAATTAAAGGAAAAAGATGAGACAATTGTTAATTTGAAATTACACTAGACGAAAATAAATATTTTGTTATTTCTCATCCACAGTCAAACTTGAAATTAAAACAGTCTCGAAAATCTTGGAATCCCTACGATCGATATCTTGCCAGTAAGAATGTCAACAACAGTTAAGAATCGTAGAGATTATCGATCCCCGAAATGAATGAACTGTCTGTAAACATAATTAAGTTTGCACGGAACATCCAGTGCGCGAGTTCCACTCTCATCTGTCCATTTTTATCTGTTCTGTAGGTAGATAATCACTGACACTTGTGACAGTGATTATGCAATACTGGCACCCTCACCCTCCTTCATTCATTTATGAGGGCCCCTTTTCATTTACCAGTTGGACGGTATTTAAATTAAGCAACTGAATAAATGGAGAGCTGTCAGACTGTCGGGAAGTCCAGCTGTCATTGAACATTAATTCCACAAGCCATGTCGAGGCTGGCTGCCAGTAGCTTGCAAACTGTTACCCTGTTCGCAAACACGCTGCTGTCAGTCACTGCGCATACAGAAAACGGCACATGTGCGCCAGTATTGTGGTAATAACGTATTAAAAGAGCAGCTGTTTACATTATACCGATACTGATACCCGTTCCCGGTTTATGAATTCCTGTATATTAAAACAGAGATCGATTATGTGTCAGGGACAGTTATAAGCTGCTCTCGTAATGTTGACAAATGTTTGTCCAGAAGTGGTGTTGCCTCCATAGCGAGAAACTGTAGAGTTCACGGATAAACATTCGTAAGGAATAAAATTTACTCCTCGAGCTACTATCATTGAAATTAACATTGTTTCCACAAGCTGCCTCAGGCGATAGTAGGAATTATGTTTTGGGTAGATTCTTCGCTAAGCCCATAGTTCATGTCTTCCCCATGTGACCTCACTTGATATCGTTTCTTGGTAACTGTGTAATCGATCTTTTCCTACTGTTCGCTATCCAGGTTAGTTCTTGAGACGTCGTCATTCAGATATTATATTCATACCTGTACGCTATGAAATAGCAAAGGACAACTGACAATTGATCAATGGAGTTCTATTGTGCTAACTGAAGGTCCAGTTCACTGTGTTCATTGCCATATTGTCAGGGCAATCGGAATAAACAACCACGACAGCACCTGGGGAAGCCGAGCAACAATTACTCAAAGAGCTGCATGGTTGATGGCCCTTAGTCTGGAACCACTATGTCAGATTGTTTTTAATGTCTGTGTCTCTGCTTTGGTAAAATATTATTGTCAGGGTACGCCTTATAGGAAGATACATATCTTCTCGGCTGTACTACAGCTCCTAACACAACGGATTAATGGGCACTGGATTGGTCGAAAAGATACCGTCCTGGTGACCTCGAGGGTATTCGTGACTTTTAGCAGAGGAGGGCTGACGACTGACTCAGCGTCAACAGGTAGTTGTCATAGGAGGAATAACTCATATCTCGACAAACATTCATTTTCAGAAATGTTCTAATATAATATTTTCTTCTACTTATAACCTGTTCGTCCATGAGATCCAGACTGCAACAGACTAAGACGCTGAGGATGAAACTGTATGCCTTGACTAGCGGAAAACATTCGATGTACACTGAAGCATCAGAAACACTGGTGTAGGCATGCGTATTCAAATACAGAGTTACGCAAACAGGCAGAACACGGCGTCGTGGTCGGTGACGCCTATATTAGAAAACAAGTGTCTGGCGCCATTGTTAGATCGGTTACTGCTGCTACAATGGCAGATTATCAAGATTTAACAAACTTTGAACGTGGTGTTATAGACGGCGCACGAGCGATGGGACACGGCATTTCCGAGGTAGCGATGAAATTGGGATTTTCCGTACGACCATTTCACGATTGTACAGTGAATATCAGGAATCCGGTAAAACATCAAATCTCCGACATCGTTGCTTACCGGAAATGATCCTGCAAGGACGGGACCACGACGGCTGAACGACGTTCAACGTGACAGAAGCGCAAACCTTCCGAAAATTGCTGCAGATTTCAGTGCTGGGCCATCAACAAGTAACAGCGTGCGAAACATCATCGATGTGGGCTTTCGGGGCCGAAGGCCCAGTCGTGTAGCCATGATGACACAAAACTTTGCGCCTCGTCTGGGACCGCCAAAAAATGGTTCTGAGCACTGTGGGACTTAACTTCTGAGGTCATCAGTCCCCTAGAAGTTAGAACTACTTAAACCTAACTAACCTAAGGACATCACACACATCCATGCCCGAGGCAGAATTCGAACTTGCAACCGTAGCGGTCGCAGACTGAAGCGCCTAGAACCGCTCGACCACAGTTGCCGGCTCTGGGACCGTCAACAACGACATTGTACTGTTGATGACTGGAAACATGTTGGCGGGTCGGATGAGTCTTGTTTCAAATTGTATCGAGCCGAGAGGATGGACGTGTACGGGTATGGAGACAACCTCATGAATCCATGGACCTGCATGTCATCGGGGGAGCGTTCAAGCTGATGGAGGCGCTGTAATGGTGTGGGGCGTGAGCAGTTGGAGTGATATGGGACCCCTGATACGTCTAGATACGACTCTGACAGGTGACACGTACGTGAGCATCCTGTATAATCACCTGCTTCCTTTCATTTCCATTGTGCATTCCAATGGACTTGGGAAATTCCAGCAGGACAAAGCGACTCCCCACACGTGCATAATTGCTACAGACTGGCTTCAGGAACACTCTTCTGAGTTTAAACAGTTCCGCTGGCCATCAAACTTCCCAGACATGGGCATTATTGAGCACATTTGCGATGTGTTGCAAAATGCAGTTCAGAAGAGATCTCTTCCCCCGTCGTACTCTTACGGATTTGTGGACATCCCTGCAGGATTCATGGTGTCAATTCCCTCAAGCACTATTTCAGACATTAGGACATTAGCCGAGTCCATATCACGTGTTGTTGCGGCACTTCTGCGTGCTCGCGGGCGCCGCACCCGATATTAGGCAGGTGTACCAGTTTCTCTGGCTCTTCAGTGTAGGTGCGCACTGTCGTCAAGTGAAAAAAATACAACTCATATGAGACACACTCGAGCAGCCGTCCTATAATCCTGATCACTTCCCATGTAGTGATTCTTGAGTTTCTCCGAACGTATTTGATTTTCCACTGGACACTGTACACCGGCAGTACACCCGTGGATATTTTGATTACTTCCCACGTAGTTTCGGCCCCCTAAAAACACCTTGAAGAGGTGACGATTCCTATACGGATCACGATCTCTGTCGGACGATGATGGGCAGTAGGCAGTTACGGGCTTATTCATACAGCGGGACACGGTGTTTCACCAAACGGTTGTCTTTACCTTGGGGCGTTGGTGGGATGATTATCTCAATGCCTACGGCGATTTTGCTTGAGTGGCATAGACTACACGGCTTTCGAACAACTGAAACTTTTTGAATGCCGGTCCCGGCAGAGGTTCGAGTCCTTCCTCGGGCATGGGTGTGAGTGTATTTGTCCTTAGGATAATTCAAGTTAAGTAGTGTGTAATCTAAGGGACTGATGACCTTAGTAGTTAAGACCCATAAGATTTCACACACTTTTTTTTTTGAATGCCCATTACATCTCTCTCACACATGTCTCACGTAATGACCGCGAGAAAAATAATCAAGGAAATTATAGCTCATACTGGTGATTTATCAACAGTTCTTCGCATTTGCCATTTGTTAATGGAACAGGGAAGGAGGAAATATGGTGGTACCGAAACCATCCTCGGCCGCATATGAGGTGGCTTGCAGAATATAGACGTGGACGTTGATGCAGGTGTATTTGCCGTTAAGAGTATAGGACGTCTGTTTTTTACAAATACTTTGTGTTTGTGAATAAACTGTTTTGGTAGTAGTGGGCTCGTCCTAAACCTCAAGAATTGGGTGTTTTAGGCTTCTTGTTAGTCTCAAAGCTCTCAACAACAAACCGCAGAACTTCAACCCACTTCATCATCATCATCATATCATCATAATTATCATCACCGTCATCATTACAAGATGTTGTGCTCATTGCTGACCGTCGTGACCCTATGAACTAAGCGTCTCCATGCTGGATTGTTATGAGCTTTTCTTAGAGCCTGCTGACAGGTAGATCGGAGATCTTGATTTGATCTATTCACCCGCTACCTGCTCTTCCCCGTGATCTCTTGCCCTCGATCCTCCTTTCTATGACTATTTTCTCTATGTTTTCTGCGTATCTTCGCACAATATGGCCAAACAACTGAAGAATTTTTTCACTGACACAAGAAGAAAGGTACCAGGTGATTCAAAGTTGCTCAGTAATGCACGAATTTGTTCTTCTTTCAATCCATTTTAAGCGCAGCGTCCTGCGCCAGTTCCACAGCTCAAGTACATCCAGATGTACAGGGAAGCATAAAACGCTAAAAGGCTTTTCGTAGACTCTGTATGTGCCAGGAGCGGTGGGCTGTCCCAGATTTATAGTTTGTTCATGATGTCCTGACTCAGCTTTCAGTGATGTGTGGTGAAGCTCAGGATACTAACCGCAAGACATGTGTTCTTGAGAGGGGGAGGAGGGGGGGGGGTCAATCTGTACTTTCCTCAGGCAGTAGATTTAGTACGATACTGCGTGGCATTTCACTGCAATGACTTGGTATCGGCTATAGATCAAACAGGTGCTTCAATGTTAGATTGCCAATGTTGGCAGCGGAAAAACACAAAACGGTCGGCTTCAGTCCATACAGAACTAGCAGGCCCTCGTTCAGGTCATTGCGAACAAACTGTACAGGGTTTTTCATAAGCGTCTCCAGGGTTTCACGAAAACTACAACAGACACAGAAAACAAAGGGATACATGTCGACGGAGCATGTATGTGTAAGTTTTCAACTTGCACATTACATTACAGGTGCTCGACATGGGCACTGTTTGTGTCACGGCAAAAATCAATACGTACGCGCAGTTCTTTGAAACCACGACTTCTGACTGGGAAGATGAACGAGAGCAGGTCATTTTGGAAACCTGTTCACTGGGCTGTCTATCCATAGCCGCGAAATAATTGGATGAGGCAACATAGAGCAACTGATTTCTCCAGCAGCAGCCGAGAATCACGTGCTTGTGTACTACAGCACACTGTAAATATCACACCAAAATTATCCCATTTCTGTAGGAATAAAGGTCAGAAATCACGCTAAAATTACGCCATTTCTCTTTGAATGCGTACTGTTATGCAGACAGAATGGACGAAAACATGTTTTGTAATGCTCTCTCCGTAATAAACAGAAACAACGGCGTCGAGTGCAGAAATTATTCCAGGCACGCTACAATCAACTCAGAGAAGGGATGCAGCTGTCTGTAGTTGACAGTTCATCTTTCTGAGCACCACGTCTGCAGAGCCAAGAACCGAAATTTCACAGGGTCTAGTAATATCGCCGGCCGCGGTGGTCTAGCGGTTCTAGGCGTGCAGTCCGTGGGACTGCTACGGTCGCAGGTTCGAATCCTGCCTCGGGCATGGATGTGCATAATGTCCTTAGGTTAGTTAGGTTTAAGTAGTTCTAAGTTCTCGGGGATGAAAACCACAGCAGTTGAGTCCCACAGTGCTCAGAGCCATTTGAACCATCCAGTAATATCCTCACCCCGCCATCTGAGCTCTAACCAAACAACCAACGAAAATTTAGAACAGGAAGGCCAATCGAAAAGCGCTATCTATTGCCACCGTGCAGTCTTATATCGCTAAGTTGTTTTTAATGTACTGAAGATTTATCAGGAACTGGTCACCTTTGGGACAATTTCTTATAGTTTAATATCGATTAATGATGCATCAGTGGTAGACGCTTTCAGGAGAGTCTAAAGAAAATAAATAGGAAATCAGTGGTAGACGCTTTGAGGAGAGCCTACAGAAAATAAACAGGAAATCGGTGGTAGACGCTTTCAGGAGAGCCCAAAGAAAATAAATAGGAAATAGGTTCACGTCTTGTTGTATGTGCTAATACTTATTTTTCCTTTTTCGCATTTACTGGGATCAACAACGACGTTTGTAGTCTTGCTTGTCAAAAATATTTGGTCGTTTTATCCGAATGTGTCGTGAATTACGAAGATGTGATTAGGCAGAGGAATTGTGACGAATATGGTAACCAACACCGAGGTTTCCAATACCGATGTTGTAGATAAATTGTGCAGCAGAAAACAGCGACGTGTGGACTTCATTTTTCGGCATTGAGTGAGTACTGCTTCTTACTTTAATACTTTTTGCGAATTTGTTTCTGTCTATTTTTGTAATATTATAGCTGATTGGTAAAATTTTGCATTAACCACCAATGGATTTGCTTCATATTCTGACACGCTTGCCTTCTAGTGGCGAGCTCTGCATCTATGCCACAGTGCGTATAACGAATCGAAACTGGTCGTGCGGTAGCGTTCTCGCTTCCTGCGCCCGGGTTCCCGGGTTCGTTTCCCGGCGGGGTCAGGGATTTTCTCTGCCTCGTGATGGCTGGGTGTTGTGTGTTGTCCTTATGTTAGTTTGGTTTAAGTAGTTCTAACTTCTAGGGGACTGATGACCATAGATGTTAAGTCCCATAGTGCTCAGAGCCATTTTTGAATCGAAACTTGGTGAGCTGCTCTATCTTTCGTGAACCCTCATCGCCAGTTTTGTAAAGCCATCATCGCTACTTATGTGGAGGCCGAGTTGCCACTGTTTTTTCCCAAGGCCGAGTTTGTGAGTTCGTGAAACAGCTTCTGGTGCAGTACACCGCTGAGACAATTTCTCCTTGCTACTATTACACAGCTATGCCCCAGTGTCAGGTAACAGGATTAGAGAACGAAGGTCCTACAACACTCCAACAAATTTGTTACAAATTCACACAAATCTGTTAAAAAGGGTTACTTATCTTTATGGCTAGTTGAACAATGAAGTGTGCAACATTGCTTGCAATATAACACAAAATAGGCCGTCAATAGCTAGGTGCAAGTAATCGTTTGGAAACTTCACAGTACATAGCAAATACTATTTACAACAACTGCCTGTTCACTTTGTAAGTAGGCTGTTTAGGGTTTTATGTTGGTAACGCCACGTAGCGCTCTGTATGAAAATCACTGACTGTGCTGTGTGCAGTCTGTGGCTGGTTTGCATTGTTGGAATATTTGATATTGTAGTGTTGGGCAGTTGGATGTGAACATCGCTTAGCGTTGCGCAGTTGGAGGTGAGCCGCCAGCAGTGGTGGATGTGGGGAGAGAGATGGCAGAGTTTTCAGAGCGGACGATCTGGACGTGTGTCCATCAGAAAGAGTAAATTTATAATATTGGATATCACGAGTGACTTTTGGACATTATAAAGGTAAATACATTGTTTGTTCTCTATCAGAATCTTTCATTTGTTAACTATGCCCATCAGTAGTTAGTGCCTTCAGTAGTTAGAATCTTTTATTCAGCTGGCAGTATTGGCGCACGCTGTATTGCAGTAGTTCGAGTAACGAAGATTTTTCTGAGGTAAGTGATTTATGAAAGGTATAGGTTATTGTGGGCCATTCTTTTGTAGGGATTATTGAAAGTCAGATTGCGTTGTGCTAAAAAAAATATTGTGTGTCAGTTTAGTGATGATCATAATAAGTAAAGAGAGATATTTCTGAGTATGTTCAGTTTTGCTCAACTGTTTGAAAATCAAATAACGTAAGAGGTTTACCAGCACAGTCATTCATAAATTTTTGTAAGGGGAGGTTTCAACTGCTTAGAGTTCAATAAACGACGTTCCCTGTCTAAGTCAGCCCTGGATGATGAGCTATAACCAAGTGCGCGAAAACTGCTCTTCTATTTTATTTTTTTTTGTGTGTGAAATCTTATGGGACTTAACTGCTGAGGTCATCAGCCCCTAAGCTTACACAGTATTTAACCTAAATTGTCTTAAGCACAAACACACATACACCCATGCCCAAGGGAGGACTCGAACCTCCGCCAGGGGCAGCCGCACAGTCCATGACTGCAGCGCCCTAGACCGCTCGGCTAATCCCGCGCGGCTGCTCTTCTAACTTCCGAGTAGGCCTCTGTCCCCTGCCCCCCGGTCTTGGTGGATTGTACTCAGATGGCAATTGGCCGACGCGAAGTCGCTGGCGCTAGCGCTAGTGGAACTCGCGGAAATGGCGAGTCTCTATGGCACTGGCACCAGCTCTCATCTTTGCGCCTGTGGGGCTTCTGCCCTGGTGTGTCTTGTTCGGGTGACACAGCACTATCTACTGACATGCATTATTTTTCTGTGTACCTCGTAGTTTTCGCAGCAGTCGTATTCTGAAACAGTGGACGTACTCATGTCCAAAGGCCGTTTCACACCGCGGTCACACTATGTCACGTCACGTAACGTGACAGATATTTCAAGAGATCTGTTTCCATAGTTTTAAATGGTGTAATTCACACTGACCTTGCAGAGCCTCACAGACGCCACGGACGTCGAGAGACGAATCTGCGGGATCGCTCCGAGAGCGATCTTTTCAAACTATCTGTCGACGTCAATGGCCTCGCGCACGCGCATTGACCCAAACTACATTGCCACGCGCATGACCGCACCTGTCTCGCAGTTTCGTGCTGAACTCGTTACAAGAAGCTGTATTGTTGTAAATACGTGTTCTAAGACATAAATTATTACATACATTGTAATTATTAATTAAAACGTATATACATTATGATTGGAAATTTAGCTCTCCTTTTAATTATTGATATTAAATATCTTTCTGCGTATGATATCACCGTTGTCCTACGTCTTTGCTTTTGTGTGTTGCAGGTGTGACACTAATATGCCTCCAATGGACCAAAGTGTTTTTGGGGGAACAGTCCGTGACTGCGACCATGCTCTCACTCCAGGAGATGAAAGCATTACTGATATAGAGGTGAATGAAGAGACTGGTTCCCTTCCCTCTACTAATACGTCAACGCCAGGTGAATCCAGTAACCGTCACCCCAGATATGTGGACAAATTAATTAATTATTTGCAAGAAAAAACAGAGCCAAAAGAAGTGCACCAAAAAAAGATGACTTGGACTTATTTTTCGCCAGTGCTTGCAAGTCCACTCATTTGCTCCCTCGTTTTTTGCAAACACGGATAAAACTAGGACTGGTGCAGTCAATCGCAAAAGCAGAGGAAGAACACTGGCGCTCTTCGGACCTAGCGGCGCAAGCTGTTGAAGAACGATCAAGTGTACCACATCATTCATTTTCTCCATCCTGCCCCCCTCTTTCGGCCAGCTCTTCGAACATGCATTGTATCTCTTATTTGAGTGATAACTTCACCAGTTTTGAAACTCCCTAATTTTGCCCGCAGCTCGTGGTCGTGCGGTAGCGTTCTCGCTTCCCGCGCCCGGGTTCGATTCCCGGCGGGGTCAGGGATTTTCTCTGCCTCGTGATGACTGAGTGTTGTGTGATGTCCTTAGGTTAGTTACGTTTAAGTAGTTCCAAGTTCTAGGGGACTGATGACCATAGATGTTAAGTCCCATAGTGCTCAGAGCCATTTGAACCAACCCTAATTTCTCAGTAACATTGCAAATTTTGCTAATTTCAATAATGTAATGTATATTTTCTTCGACCAAATATTGTACTCTTTAAGTATATAAAAACGATTTCAGTTGAAGAATAATTAGTTTTCATTGTTCTGGTTACGAGTGAGTGGTAGAGGCGGTCGTATCGGATTTTGCCCCAATTACACAATGTGATTCGTTGGAGCCGATTCCTTCTCGATTATTAACTTAAAATAAGTTGTAAGGTGCGTAATTAAAGTACAGGTTCAACTAAATGTGAATATTTTCTAAATGGAATAAATACTAAGTAATTTTCAAAAGTAATACATTTTCGTTTATATGTTTCAAATAAATTTTACCAAAATTATAAACCACCTGCAATAAGATTTCATAACGTAAATTGCATAGAGCATTAGTAAACTTACCTTATGACTAGCGCCAATCTTTCTCTGCTGGATATACATCTCCTGTAGTTGGTGTCTTTTTTACTAATATCGTTACTTATCAGTGTTAAGATCTCTTCAAACTCATGTTTAGATAGCCGAAAGTATGTTCTGAATCTGTCATGATCTAGCTCCAAATCCTCCATCAGATGATGATACTAGCCGCACTATTCCCGTCTTTGGTTGATGGGGTGCACCCAGTGCGTTCGGTTTGTAACCGAGTACAACAGCATGAGTTCCTCTTCACTACTCGAACAGCTCTCGCCGTCTTGCAACCAAGGCACATTCTTAGTAAACGCGCTATCGCACCACGAACCACTTGCCATGTAACCTGACTGACTGACAGAGCAGAAACGATGTTCCAGTATCTGGCAGACGTCGGTGGCGGTGTGAACTGCACATCTGTCACACGACATCTGTCACGTTACGTAACGTGACATAGTGTGCCCGCGGTGTGAAACGGCTTTAACCCTGCAGAGGGGGCATCAGCGCCGTCTGTGAGACGGCGCCCTCTGGCGTCGTGTTAAATCCTCTGGTTTGAGCGGCCGCACCGAAACTCATGATGCGCAACGTCGATGTAAATGCGAACAGGACTTCCGTGTTGTCAGTGCACTGAGCGCGAGACAAAAAAAATTGTTGAAGTTTCGAAGGTCAAGTCCACACATCTGGTGATGAGCCGGTCCTTTCCCGCTCGAGTGCCGTTTCAGTTTGCAGCTGGAACGGGCCGAGAGACGAAACGGCAGCCAAGCTGCATTTCCGGCCCGTCAGATGTGTCGTGGGAAACAAAGGAGCGAGTAATAATATCAACTGGCGCCGCTGCGGCCGGTGGACACCACACAGTATGGTCGGCCAGCGCGGGACGCTCCGCGCCGTTGTTTCAAGGTAATTTAACTGGCGCGCGCCGTTCGCCGTAATTGTGATTGGAACACATGACGCTGGGATGAAAAGTGGCGCTCTGAAACGAATTTCGGAAAAGGGACGCCACTACTGCGGACAAAGAGCCAGCGGTCGTTGAGTGCGGCGCGACTGCACACCACAGCACAGCGTCAGCTGCGCCACGCGTCGAGTGGCCGCAGGCAACGCCACGCATCGATTTTTGATCGCGCCGCCCACCTCAGCCTACTGTGTTGACGCCGCACATCATAGCTACCCGTGGGAAATCCGTTGTGTGACCGCCTCCGTAGACCAGCTGGCTACTTCCGCCTAAAGTCCGGTATGGGGTTCAAACTTGGCTTTTACACTGCAACTTTCAATATTTAAATTTGTTTTTCGATGGGATCTGCCTCCAGCAAACAATTTTTTTTTCTTTCTTTTACGCAGACATGTTTCGACGAAGTTACAACATTATCAAGTAATCTTTTTATGTACTTTCTATTAAGGGTGGATCTGTGTAAAATTGGTCAAAAATGTTTTTTTTTTTTCTTGTCTCCAGTTTTGGGAATGTAATTCGATTCTATAAATGACGTAAGAGCAATCCTATTTCAATGTACGATGTCACGCACATTTTTCTACTTGCCACTGCCCATGTTTCCGATATTTTATTATTTCCTACGATCAGAGAAGTCATCTGTAGACTGTAGAAGGCTTTGAGCCCATTTATGATGCGATTAATTACGATTTATTAAAGAAATGGACAAACCCGAACGCAAACGTTAATAAGCTTATATAGAAGAGACGCAGAAAGAAAACTCTTTGCTATTGTTAAAATTTCCTCATATGAAGGGCTCATTTCAATAATGGTACAAGTCCATTTTTGTTCATTCTGAGATACAGAGTCCAAAAGTTAAATGAGCGCTGAAAAATCTGCAGTTGAGATACCTATTTTAAATTTTTTTTCGTATGTGTAACGTCTTGAAAATTGTGTAGTAGGTCTGCAGCTTTGACAGGGGGAAAATTATCTCCTTGTAATTGTTCTGTGTAATTACAATGGTTAATTTTGCCTACAGTATTGCTTTGTGCTTAAACTTTGTGAACTTTTAAGTCAGTAGATCCCTAACTGGAGTAAAGTGCATGTAGTAGATCTGGAGCATAAGAAGATTGACCATCACTGCTACAGACGTACAACGATGTCGGTCGTCATAAGATACTTCCAAATCCAGATGTAACAACAAAAGACAGAGCGAGGTGGCGTAGCGGGAAGCATTAGACTCGTACTCGGGAGGACGAGGATTCAAACGTCATCCATCTATCCAGATTTACACTGTCGTTAATTTCCTCGAGTAGATTAAGTGAATGCTGGGACGGTTCCTTTAAAACAACACTGCTGAATTCCTTCCCTATCCTTTCCCAAGTCGTGCTTGTGCTCTGTGCGTCATCTATTCTTACTTCGTTCCACGATTAATGATGTAAGACGTTACAAGGTCCTTGGCACCTACGTACGATATAACAGTCTTATCATTCTGATCGGTTTACCTCACTGATTAGCCGCTATACATAAAGCATAGTTTTGAATATCGTATATTTAATATACATACTTTTCTCAATGGTTTTAACTGCTGGCTGCGTGCAAAAGTGGTCACCTTGGTGCAAGATGCAGTACAGCGACGTGGTACATGTTATTGTCTAAACATCAAAAATCTAAATTTCTATCACGCATTACGGTTTTACTTTCCTATAATTCATTATTATCAAACGCCAATTTAACTACTTTGTAGGAAAAGGGAATTTATGATGTAAATTGCTTTGCATAGATATTGCTTTCTACACCTAAAGTTGTTATCTAAAACTGGCTGAGATACATTACTTTCAATTGTGTATCAGGCCTGAGCTTATTCGCTATTTTCGCGGCGCGGTTATTAATTTAGGGGACCAAATGAGGTGCTTATACATTTTAAACACACTCTCAGTCGGTTACAGTAACTGTCTGGAAATGGAAGTACTTACAGCCCTATTAACACATTTTGAACACTAACTCAAAACACACACACACACAAACACACACACACACACACACACACACACACACACACAAAGAGCCAGAATAGTTGTAGCAAGGCGATTGGCAGAATGAAGAAAGAGGAGAGAAAAAGTATTAGAAAGAGGCGGGGTAATACTAATACTATATAATGCTTCTGAGCGATGCAATGTACTGAGATAGGGAAAGAGAGAGAGAAAGGAGAGGGAAATAGAGAGAGAGAGAGAGAGAGAGAGAGAGAGAGAGAGAGAGAGAGAGAGAGAGAGAGAGAAGGAGGGCGAGGAATAACGGTAGAGGACGTCAGTAACTACGGAGGGGAATTGTACTTAAAAACTTGAACTCAGGTCGGCCGGAGTGGCCGTGCGGTTCTAGGCGCTACAGTCTGGAACCGAGCGACCGCTACGGTCGCAGGTTCGAATCCTGCCTCGGGCATGGATGTGTGTGATGTCCTTAGGTTAGTTCGGTTTAAGTAGTTCTAAGTTCTAGGCGACTGATGACCTCAGAAGTTAAGTCGCATAGTGCTCAGAGCCAGTTGAAACTGAATTCAGAACCAGAAATATTCGTGATTGAATTTCAACCGGGCTGAAATACGCTATACTTTTTATGGTTTTTAAAGTTGTTTTACTATCCATAATGTTTGTATTTAAATATGTAATCTGCGTCCCTCGCTTACCCCCTTTCTCTCCCTTCCACACTCCCCATTTTTCTAATTGAGATGCTGAATTCTGAGCGAGATATTAAATCCAAAGAGCAATTAAGAAATTAAATTAATCTTATTTGTGAATTTATTGATTGGCGACTCCATGGCGTGTTGTGTGCTGATTTTCCTTCCAGTTCTTATTTGTGAAGGTGGAGATTAGTGTTTAAGGTCCCATCGACAACGAGGTCATTAAAGACGGAGCACAAACTACACGCGACGGACGTATCCGTTAGGCTGAAGCGAAATTTGGAGTTAATGGGCTTTGGTAGCACACGGTCGACGCAAGTGGCTTTGCTGACAGCACGATATCCCCTGCAGCGACCCTCGTGGGCTCGTGACCGTATCGGCCAGACCCTAGACGGGACGGCTGACAAAGCGTGGCCTGGTCGGATGAGTCTCTGTTTCAGCTGGTGATATCTGATGGTAGGCGCAGGCTCCACGAAGCCAAGGACCCAAGTTGTCAACAAGGCACTGTGGAAACTGGGGTGGCCCCAAAATGGTGTGGGCTGCGTTCACATGGAATTGACTGCGTCCACTGATCTAAATGAAACTGTCATGGAAATGGTTCGGCAACTTGGACATTGCAAACATTCCGAAGCAACAATGCATCATGTCACCGGGCCACACTTGTTCGCGATTGGGTTGAAAGAATTCGGGCGAACCATCTAGCCCCCTGATCGCCCGACATGAATCACATCGAAGATTTATTGGACATACTCGAGAGGTCACGAAATCTTGCAGTCGCAACGCTTTCGCAGCTATGGACGGGTAGAGAGGCAGCGTGGCTCACAAATTTCTGCAGGGGACTTGCAGCGACCTCTTGTATCCATGCCACGAGGAGCTACTGCACGACGCCGGGAAAAAGAAGGTACGATACGATATTAGGAGGTATCCCATGACTCTTGTCAAATGAGTGTATTTCTTTTCTCAGATCAACTGTTCAGTCCACGAAATCAACGTTTGAAATAATAATCGTTCACATAGAAATTCCATGTCAATTGTGGTGGTCCTGAAAGGCTTTCATTGTTTAGCAACATTCATTTTCTGTAACTAGTAGCTAGTACCCATAAATGGTTTAGTTACTGATAAATTTCAGATTATAAGGAGCCTAAATGATTTACTGGTGGTCACCTCCTGTTCCAGTCACGAATTTCCTAGCAGAACCTAGTGATTTGCATATTATTATTAATGGTAAATTACGTTAGTTTTTGGTATTATAAAATCTTAAGTCTGAGTATCTCAAGCGTAGTAATACCATCAATGTAAATAAGTCTTATTTAATTTATTCATAGCTTTTATTTTTCAGCTGCTGTAACATGTATTTAAAAATAAAACGTCTAGTAAACTGATATCCTGTTTGATTGTCACAGTGGTTACAGAATAATTTTATTCACCATGGTTTACACCCAGTGTCCTAGGAGAAATGGTCAGCACTGAGGGATATGACAGGAAAGATCATTTGGAACAAAAAAATCTAGGAAACTTGGGCTATAAAATGCATACCTTTAGAGTTATGAGCACTTGTTCAGTAGAAGAGGTTTGTTTCACAGTATCGAAGAAGATGAAGTGCTCATATCTCTTCAGGGATGCATTTTAGATTGCTAACCATTTCCCCTGGGACACACTGTATACGTTTAAATGGTTGTAATTACCTCTTAATAAAAACAATGCTAAGAGTTTTTACTTATTCTACGTTCCTGGCGACCATTTTACGTGGGATCTGTGGAAGCAATATTAGCACAACTCACTTTTTTTGTAAATATCTGTGATGTATTCTTTTTTTATGGCACGTTCTACAATCTTGAGGAACCGGAGTGCATATAGAGTAGTTATTGGATCCAGTATTAGAATCAGAATTTAAAAGAGCACTGGAAGACTTAAGATCGAATAAGGCAGAATGAATAGAAAAGGTTTCAACAGAACTCTTAAAATCACTGGGAAATTGGCAAAAAAAAAATAAAAAAAACAAAAAACGACTATTCACGTTGCTGTGTAGAATGTATGAGTTTGGCGATAGACCACTTGACTTTCGGAAAAACATCATTTCCAGAATTCCGAAGATTGAAAAAGCCAGGAAGTGTTAGAATTATCTCACAGTCAGCGTAACAGCTCATGCATCTAAGTTGCTGACAGGAATAATATATAGAAGAATGGATAATAAACCTGATGATGTGTTAGATGACGATCAGTCTGGCTTTAGGAAAGGTAAAGACAATAGAGAGGCAGTTCTGGCGTTGTGGTTGACAATGAAAGCAAGACTGAAGGAAAATCAAGGCACGTTTATAGTATTTGTCGACCCGGAAAACGAGTTCGATAAGGTAAAAATGGTACAAATGTTCGAAATTCTGAGAAAAATAAGCAACAGGGAAAGTCATGTAATGTACAATATGTACAAGAGCCGAGAGATATCAGAGTTCGAAAGCGAGAAGGAAGTGCTCCGATTAAGTAGGGTGTACGACACGGATGTAATCTTTCGCCCCTACTCTTTAATCTGTACATCGAAGAAGCAATTAAGGAAATAAAAGAAAGTTTCTGGAGTGAGATTAGAATTAGAAGTGAAAAGATATCAATGATAAAATTCGTGTTGATATTGCTATCCGCGGTGAAGCTGAGGTAGAATTACAGGATCTGTTGAATGGAATGAACAGTCTAATAAATAAAGAATTTGAATTGACGTTAAATCGCTATCCTCTGTTAAACTGAGGTACAATTACAGGAGCTGTTGAATAGAATGAACAGTCTAATGAATAAAGAATATGGATTGACGATAAATCGAAGAAACACGAAAGGAATGAGAAGTATCAGAAATGTGAACAGTAAGAAATTTTACATCGTAACTGGTGATCAGGAAGTAGATGAGGTTAGAGAAGTCTGCTACCTCGGCAGCAAAATAACCGATGCTGGACGGAGCAAGGAGAACATAAAAAGCAGACTATCACTGGCAGAAAGAGCATGCCTGAACAAGAGAAGCCTTAATTTGAGGTAGAAATTTGTAAGAATATACGTTACGAGCACATCTTTGTGAAACATGGGCTGTGGGAAGAAATTTCTGAGACTGTGCGTTCGGAGCACAGCATTGTATGGTCATGAAACCTGGATTGTGGGAAAACGGGATAAGGAGGCAATTGAATCATTGGAGATGTGGTGCCAAAGAAGAATGTCGAAAAGTTAGGTGGACTGATAAGGTGACGAATGAGGAGGTTCTCCGGAGAATTGGGAGGAAAGGAATACATGGAAAACACTGACTAGAAGAAAGGACAGGATGGTAGGACATCTGTTAAGACATCACGAAATAACTTCCAGGCATGGTACTAAAGGGAGCTGTAGAGGAAGACAGAGATTTGAATACATGCGGCAAGTAATCAAGTAATTTACTGCATATGTTGCAAGTGCTACTCTGGGACGAAGAGGTTGGCATAAGAGAAAATCGCAGCAGCGCCTTGAGGTTCTCCTCAACGTGGAGCTATGGAACCATAATTTTAACTAACGTAATGTAATCCAAATGAAAACTGCGCTATTCTTTAGAACCGCCAGTATCGACAACGAGTCATAAAGCAATAAAGGGAGACAAGCGTCACATAAAATAATGACGTCGGTACGGCTGCACTGTCGCTTTTAGCGAGAAGCGACGAGAAGTAAATGTCTGTGCAGTGAACAAGTGGATTTTATGCTTTTCGCCTGGGCTGTACAGCTCATCGCCCCTGCCAGACCCCACAGCCGGCGCCGTTGCCTACATTCATTAATCAAAGTGGACGTCTCGGCAGAGCGGCCGCCTATGAATCCTCTCCCCGCCTCTGTACAGGCGGCGCGCCTTAAGCCGGGCACCGGGGCTCCGTGCAAACATCAGCGCTCGTAGCGGCCGTCCGCTGCGACTTTGCAGAAAGACAGAGCGGACGGCAGGGCGAATTCTGAGGACTTCCCGCCTGTCGCAGGAGATCTTTCTCATTTTAATCAAGACATCTCTAGTGCTCGACTGTCTGTTTGCTTTGCTTTTCTCGTTATGCAGACGATAATTCTTCGTAGTCCTAAGTGGACGTACGAGAAGGAACCGAGAGTTAATATCACAAAGGCGCTCAAATTACGTCGTGAGAACGTCGCACAGAAGGGGAGGAAAATTGTTCCTCCTTCTCAGCTGAAACAGTCGGAGCACTTCATCGTCTGTATCTAATAAGTAGTTGTCATATGCAAGGATGTTGGTATTTTATTTCTTATTTCTATCTTTCTTTAAATACAAACGCTCATAGGCAACGTATCTATAAATCTGTAGGTTTTAACATAACATTCGTTCTCATCTTTCTCTGCCAAACTTTTTGCCATTACGTTCGTTTCTTATCTTTGTCTTCCATTCTTTTTGTCGTTATATTCCTGTATTTTGACCCACCAGGGTAGCCGAGAGCGGTAATGCGCTGCTGCTGGACTCAGGTAGGCGAGCCGACCAGTGATCGAATCCGCCCAGCGGATTAACGACGAGGGCCGGTATGCCAGCCAGCCTGGATGTGGTTTTTAGGCGGTTTTCCACATCCAACTAAGTGAATACTGGGCTGATCCCCACATTCTGCTTCAGTTGCACGACTCACACGACTTACACAAGGGGACGTATTCTGATGTCCTACCTACTAAAGGTCCTTGATATTATTTACTACACTGAGAAGCCAAAAAAACTGGTACACCTGCCAAATATCGTGTAGGGCTCCTGCGAGCTCACAGAAGTGACGCAAGACAACGTGGTACGGACTCAACTAATGTCTGAAGTAGATCTGGAGGGAAATGACATCATGAATCCTGCAGGGCTGTCCATAAATCCAAAAGAGTACAGTGCGAAGGGGTGGAGATCTCTTCTGAACAGCATGTTGCAAGGCATCCGAGATATGCTCAATAATGTTCATGTCTGGGGCGATTGGTGGGCAGAGGAAGTGTTTAAACTCAGAACAGTCTCACTGGAGCCACTCTGTAGCCATTCTGGACGTGTAGGGTGCCGCATTGAGCTGCTGAAATTGCCCAAGGCCGTCGGAATGCGCAATGGACGTCAATGGATGCAGGTGTCGGGGTCGTGTCTAAACGTATCAGGGGCCCCATATCACTGCAGGTGCACACTCCCTACAGCATTACAGAGCCTCGACCAGCTTGAGCAGTCTTCTGCTGACATTCAGGGTACATGAATTCATGAAGTTTCGTCAACAGTCCAATGTCGATGCTGACGGGCCCTGGCGAGGCGTAAAACTTTGCATCGTTCAGTAATCAAGGGTACACGAATGGGCCTTCGGCTCCGAAAGCCCATATCGATGATGTTTAGTCGAACAGTTAGCGCGCTGACACTTGTCGATGGCCCAGCATTAAAATCTGCAACAATTTTTCGAAGGGTTGCACTTCTGTCACGTTGAACGATTCACTAGAGTCGTCGTTAGTCCAATTCTTGCAGGATATTTTTCCGGTCGCAACGGTGTCGGAGATTTGACGCTTTACGGGATTCCTGATATTCAAGATATAGTCGTGAACTGGTCGTATGGCGAAATCCCCACTTAATCGCCACCTTGGAAATGTTGTGTCCCATCGCTCGTGCGCCGACTATAACACCACGTTCAGACTCACTTAAATCTTGATAACCTGCTGTTGTAGCAACAGTAACGATCTAACAGGGCAAGACACTTGTTGTCTTATATAGGAGGTGTCGACCGCAGCGCTGTGTTCTGCCTGTTTACATACCTCTGTATTTGAATACGAATGCCTGTACCAGTTTCTTCGGCGTTTCAGTGTATAAGAAAGCATTAGCAACGGATCATCATATTAAACAGCCGCCGAACCACAATTACCGTCAACATTATAACTGTTACCAACTGTTAAGCTATACATTTTTCCACACCCTAGAACAATATTACAAATTGATTTACTCCTCCACTAACAGACAACGCTATAAGTTATCACAGCTGTCTACAGTATATCTATACATGTTATTAAAATGGATGAATGTGTGTGTGCGTGTGTGTTTGTATGTGTTCCACATCTCCTCCTAAACCACTGGATCGATTTCAACCAAACTTCGAACACATATTCCATACTGTCAGACAACAATCACTGTCTGAATAAGAACCACCTATCACAGTTCAGGAGATATGGTGTCATAAACTCTGAGATGAGTGAAAAAAAATGCCGCAAGATGCTTGAAGTATTAATACATTCGTACTTTACTACTAAGACACTCCTACAGTCGACTCAGCTTATGGAAATCCCTTTCATCTGGTACCGATTTTCACAGTTTTCAACTGCAAAATGCATATGACTGTTGGCGAAACCAATAACCGTGTATAGAGCTATGAAGACGTTTTACCATATAGACGTTTACAAAATCACATGTAGATACTTGAAGCATTTGTATTTGTACAATCATACATTGTGCACATTTCTTTGCACGACTGTTTCGTAATTTCAAAGTTGTTTTCGCGAATCCATAGAAATGAATTTTTTTCGATATTAGACTACAAACACAGATCATTGTTTCCGTTTCTAATAGAAGACTGTCAATATAAATAACCGGGGAATGGCGGGATCGTCAGGTATGTGTATATAAATAATCTCGTTGATTGCACATGACGCTTTTTGTTGATGGAACTGTTGTGCCTAGAGAAGTCATAACTGTAGAAAATTGAAGCTAAATAAAGGAAACCGCTCGGTGCTGGAATTGGCAGTTGACACTGGAAATAAACTAAGTAACGTATTGCTCGCAAACGAGCGGAAAGACTCACTAATGTATGATCACACGATTGCCGATCAATTTTTGGATGCAGCCACGTCAGTTTAATAGCTGCGAGTATGAGCACGGAAAGATTTAAAGTGTAACGCCCACATAAAAGTTATTGTAGGATTGGGAAGTTCATTGGAAGAATCCTCGAAAAGTTAAGTTCACCCATGAAGGAGGTAAATTTCAAATCAACCGGTACTTGAATCTTACTTGTCAGTAACGAACGACTGGCAGATGTCATTGATAGAGAAGATACAGACAAGTGCAGCACGGTTCTTCGCTGGTTCGTATAGTAAGCGCGAAAGTGCACGCAGATACTTGTCGAAATCCATAGGAAATGAGGTAATCTAAGATTGATTCACTGTCAAAATTGAGATAGCAGTCTTTTGCAGGAGAAACCATAGTACTCTGTCCTCCTATTTATATTTTGCGCAAAGCCCATGAAGTTAAAATTAGCTTCGATCTCACATGCAGGTTTACCAACAATCATCGTTTCCACTCAGAATTCTTGACTGGATCATAAGACGAAGTTTAATGAATGTGGCACACAAAGCATCCTCAGCCACACACCATAAGGTAGCTTGCTGAAGGCAGAAGTACACTGTGGGCTGTTAATGTGATGAAGACAGGATTCAGATTGGCGTGACGTCTACAAAATATTTGGACATCCGAATGACTAGTTTTTCGCGCAACCACACGAAGTACTTCTGCAACTAATATCATCTACAGTCTGCATACAAGGAAATACTATAAAACGGGCTTTTCATTCAGGAGGAGAAAAAACCACCAGCACAGGGGAGGTATCTTGGCCTATCGACACTCCGAGACCGCTATATTGCAGCTCGCGTTAGTTAGCCTCCCATGACTGTCATGCGAATGTGGAATAGAAGTATTCAGGGGGCCATACTCAAAGTCATGCAGACTCTCAGCTTCTCCACGCGACCACCGCCTGAGATGACATGATCGTACAGGATCGTACAACTTCGGCCAAGTACGTTTAAGGCTGCAAATGGTCTTGTCTACAGTAAGAAAAGTATTCATGCAGTTTTCCTTGTTGCGGCAGCAGAGTAAGCTCCGACTGTTTTGTGCGCAACCTCATTACTGGACGAATGCCAGCTCTGAGTACTTTATCACTATGGATAGCAGGCGTTATGTTTCTGTGCATATTAAGACCGGTAGCTGTGCCGTTTCTTACAGGTATATGTGACGTCTTTCAACAAGATAACGCGAGACCGCTTGTTGTCCATGCTTTCCCTTCTTGACTTACCAAAAAAAGGTGTTGAATAATTGCCCTGACCAGTATGGTATCCAGATCTGTCAAGCTTTGAAAACGCCTGATAATGAAATTCCAAAAGACTCTCACTTCACCGCTCACCAAAAACAGTGGTTATTCAGTGCTGGCACAGAGGTGAAGCAGTATGGAATAACGAACCCGTACGTGTCATTCAACTTCAGTTGGACTGCTTGCCCAGTCGGCTTAGAGCCATTTTTGCTGGCAGATGTGTGTCCTAAATTTCGCATGCTCTGTATAATTTACAAAATTAATTATTTATTCTACCCACTGAGCTGTACAAGCAGAGTAAGAAAACTTCCGTTGCATTAATTGATTTCTTCGTTGCTTACTGGTAGAATACGTTATACATTATAAATCAAAAAACACATTACACTTGCGTAATATTGTAGACTACTTATTATTTTATGAAACCGTTTTTCCACTGCTGTTGCATCGTCAGGTACAAAGATAAACCACTGTGTGGATGTGCCATTGGTATAGGATATAAAATTTGAAACTATTGCATGTCCGGATTATCTCAGTTGACTTCCAAAGAGGACTGTTGTTAACGCTTGATCTAGTGATAAGTGAGAGATAGTATTTCAGAAACATGCAATGAGAAACTATTTAGCTTATCTTAGATAAAATATGTTACATATCAAATAATGAACTACATTACAAGTTACAACAATTGTTCTGAGAAGAAAATAAATTGAACGTTATATATCGTATACCTCCTTAGAGTCGTCAAGTGCATTTTTTCCGATGTTTCAACGTATGTGTTTTTCACTTTTGCGATGTGTAGCTGCAATCACCCTAAAGAAATATTTCTCGTCACGTCTTTCATGCAACGCCCAGCTTTGAAGGAATTGGTCCCTCCCCCCCCCCCCCCCCCCCCCCCCCCCCCGTCCCTCGCATGGCCCATTGTGATGTTGTTAACTGATATAATCTTCGTGTTTTACTGTCCTTGTTAACAGTTACCGTTAAAAAAAATCGTACTAGACTTCGTGTTTTACTGTCCTTGTTAACAGAATCGTTAAAAAATATCGCACTAGATTAATTTGGGACCGCCCTAACGAGTGGGCCCTTGGGACCGCTCTGTCAAGTGAGCACATAAAATATCTGTTTAATTCTGTTTTTTTAGTTTTTATTTTCTTTTTACAGCGGGAGAGAAACACGATTTTCTTTGACACTGGGGGGTCGCAAGAAAGACGAGCAGTATTTCTCTGGAGTGACTCCAGCTACGGGTTGAAAAAATGAAACAGCAAATGTACATTGATCAGGCAGAACATTATGACCACAATCGATATAAACCCGTGCAGGCGATAGCAGAGCCAGCTGGTGAGGAATAACTGCTAGTCAGACACGCGCACTGTGCAAATAGTACCACTGGGCGTGCTGTTCTGTCTGAGTTTGACCGAGGACAGATTGTGATGGTCCGGAAACTGCTGGACTTGTCGGTGTTCTAGGAGTGCTGCGGCGAGTGTCTTTACGACATGACGAAACCAAGACGTCGTGGGGTTCGACGAACACGCCTCATTACACATGCCGAACGTCGTAGGCTGGGCAGACTGATAAAACAGCACAGGCGGTGAACTGTGGCGGAACTAACACCAGATTTTAATGCTGAGCAAAGTGTTAACACTACGACATCGGCAACTACGACTGAAATGGGTACATGACAATCGACACTGAACGTTGGCGCAGTGGCAGAGCGTTTCATGAACTGCTGAATCCCGGCACCTTCTTCATCAGTCTCTGTTGGTCTTCAGCAGGCCGCTGAAAGAGCGCGAATCCGTCGTATTCCAGGGGAACAGCTTCTTGACACGGAGACTACCTGACGCCGGTTCCATTATGCTTTGAGAAACATTCACGTGGGCATCCATGTGTCCAGTGGAGCTAATTCAAGGCACCATGACGGCGAAGGAATATCGTGCACTAATTGCAGACCACGTGCACCCCTCCATGACGATCATGTTTTCCTACGGTAGTGTGATGAAGTGGTTTGAGGAACACAGTGGCGAGTTCCAATTTATGTGCTGGCCCCCAAGCTCACCAAATCTGAACCCTCGAACACATTTGGGATGTCGTTGAATGTGGTGTCAGAGCTCATCGCACCCCTCCTCTGAAATTACGTTAGTTATCAGATGAGGTACCAAATCCTTCCAGAGACCCCCCAAGGTCCCATTACTTCCACGCCACCACTCGTCGCCGTTATTCGTGTTAAAAGTGGGCACACCGGCTATTAATTTTTTATTTCTTTCTTTTGGGGGGGGGGGGTGTCATCAGTCTTCTGACTGATTTGACGCAGCCCGCCACCAATTCCTCTCCTGCGCCAACCTCTTCGTTTCCGTCTCACTGTATAATGTGCAACCTACTTCCTCAATTGAAACTTTCTCAATGATTTCGTGGATGTATTCCAATCTCTGTCTTCCTCAGCAGGTTTGGGCTGTACAGCTCCCTCTAGTACCATGGAAGTCATTCCATGATGTCTTAACAGATGTCCTATTATCCTGTACCTTTTCCTTGTCAGTGTTTTCCGCTTATTCCTTTCCTTTCTGATTCTGCGCACAATCTCCTCATTCCTCACCTTTTCAGTCCACCAAATTTTCAACATTCATCTGTAGCACCGCACCTCAAATACTTCGATTGTCTTGTCTTCCAGTTTTCCCGCAGTCAAATGGCTCTGAGCACTATGCGACTGAACTTCTGAGGTCATCAGTCGCCTAGCACTTAGAACTAATTAACCCTAACTAACCTAAGGACATCACACACATCCAAGCCCGAGGCAGGATTTGAACCTGCGACCGTAGCGGTCGCTCGGCTCCAGACTGTAGTGCCTAGACCCGCACGGCCACTCCGCCCGGCTTCCCACAGTCCATGATTCACTACAATACAATGCTGTGCTCCAAACATACACTCTTAGAAAGTTGTTTCCCAAATATTTGACACTGGTAGACTTCTCTTGGCTATTAAGTAGGTGGTCATAACGTTGTGGCTGCTCAGTGAATGTTGAAACATCGGACAAAAGGAGCCTGACGACTCTTAGCAGCGACACCCTGTATGCTGTTCGACTTATTTTCTTCTCAGAACAATTTTTGTAGTTTGTCGATCCTTGTTTCATGTGTCACAAATTTTATGTAAGCAAAATAGTTTTTTCATCCCCATAACCGAGTGGTATTTGGTTCCCGGTACTGCCAGGAATTTTTCTTGGTGCGAGGCTTCGTGATACCAACTGAGAAGCTAACTCTGTAAGAAGTGGCGGCTTGAAGGTGAAGAAAACTGGCAACGGCCGGGAGGACGGTGTGCCGATCCCACGTTCCTCCATACCGTATTATCATCAGAGGAAGACACGGCAGTCGGTCGGTCCTGATGGACCCGTCTGAGTTGTTTTAAATAGTTATACATTTCTAAAGAAATGCTTCATGTTGTTTTGGTCCTAAATCAAACATTAAGAATTGCCACCTTCGGAAACCAACTCTGCAGATGACCTAATTTGGCACCTTCAATCCCACAAAAATTTCACAGCTATGCGCTCTAGGCGGCGCGTTCTGATAGGATCGTGATGTTTAAAAGAACAAAAATCAGTCTCCGAGTTTCTGTCTGTGGAAAGACCGTTCCGACACCCTGAGCATGGTTCCAGCACGTGATACCAAGGTAAGCATAATTTATTATAACAGTGACGGCTGCTGATGAGATGACGCTTCGGCAAAGATTTGACAGGAATCCTCAACGAATAGGACCTGAGAGGAGTACTCATACAGGCGTTCAGAGGCTGGTGGCGGAGTGGCGAGTTGATATGCGGTCGCTCTCTATATTGCTGGCTTCCGACTCTTCCATACGACCTTTCCTGTTCTCCTTAACCCTTTCAGACCCACTGGCTGTATTTGTTTACATTATTATTTAGTGCGTGTTAGCTGTAACAGAAATGTGTTTCCTCAATGGAAACCTCATTTACACATATGTGAATGTTTAATGTGTTCATCATGCGCACCTGTTCGGCATTACTGTAAATCAGCAAGTGAATGGAGCAGTGCGCAGCAGCTAGTGACTACCAGAATTCACAGAAGTAGTTGGCTAGTTATGCTCCACTGAATATTATTACTCTTATTTTGCTTGGTAATTATTGAATTATCAGTTTATTTATTACAACATCTAACATTTCAAAATTATTGATTTTGGTATATAAAAAGAAGCCATATCTTCAAAGTATGTACTGAAAACGGGTACATAGATTTGTATAAATCATGCATCAAAAGACATTGAAAAGTCACTCAAGAGCAATGAAGCATAAAGTAAAATTTTCCTTCCTCAAGAAGAAGTTCAAGCCTGAAAGGCTTAAAAATGTTCCATGTTTAGGCAGTATTAGCCCTCCAAACCGTCATCGCTTCTCCACGTGCGCCTTTGTATACTGTTCAAGTTAATAAACTGGAACCTTGCTTGAGCTCATTTAATCTTTTATTCACAGTGAATGCCCTTCTAGCAATCTTGACCACTCCTGTCCTGCACAACCACACATATTTATCTTTGTATCTAACGATACCGTAATAGCCGAAAAACCGTGTAAAATGAAAAAAGCTGTAAAAATTATTCCATTCCATTGTGGCAGACTGCTACAGCAACCAATTTCGAATTATTTCAGAATAGAAACAATCTTGGTTGCGAAATTATTTAATGTTAATGACGCGTTTCACCCTTTTGGCGCATCATCAGATTGTGTAGAAGTAGCTGGACAAGAAAATCCATCGGTCATACAGCGTTATAGAATGGAAAATGGACGCCACAGTAATTCGATATTTAATTAAACAGTCGTAAAAATACATAAAATGCAAGGTGGACCTTGAACGCGCCAGCTGACGTCGCAATTGTAGCACAAAATATGTCCATGCTTACAAAAATAAACGTGTCTCTACAATACACTAGTGTTTTTGAGCACGCCAAAGGACACTGTGCCGCGTGCGGCTCATACCGCGTTTATTTTGTTAGCGTCGCCCTATTTTGTACTACTGTGACGGCGTCAGCCTTGCACTTTACAGTAAAAAGCCAGAGAAACCTGTACACCTGATTTACATGTTGAGCCCCCTCGAGCACGTAGAAGTGGCGCAAAACCACATGGCGTGGACTCGACTGTTGTGTAGAGTAGTGCTGGAGGGAATCGACATCATGAAAACTGCATAGTTGTGCATAAATCCGTAAGAGTACGAAGGGGTGGAGATCTCTTTTGAACAGCAGGTTGCAAGGCATCCCAGATATGCTCAATAATGTTCATGTCTGGGGAGTCTTCTTGCTAACGGAAATGTTTAAACTCAGAAGTGTGTTCCCAGAGCCACTCCGTAGAAATTCTGGACTTGTGGCGTGTCACATCGTCCTGTTGGAATTGCCCAAGTCCGTCAGAATGCACAATGGACTTGAATGGATAGAATCTGAAACGAGAGTTTTCCGACCAACCAATATACTTCCAGTCATCAACAGTCCAACGTCGCTGTTGACAGGCACAGGCGAGACGTAAAGCTTTGTGTCATGCGGTCATCAAGGGTACCTGAGTGGGCCTTTGGCTCCGAAAGCCCATATCAATGATGTTATGTTGAATGGTTCACACGCTGTCGCTTGTTGATGGCCCAGAATTGAAATCTGCAGCAATTTGCGGAAGCGTTGCACTTCTGTTCAAAAATGGTTCAAATGGCTCTGAGCACTATGGGACTTAACAGCTATGGTCATCAGTCCCCTAGAACTTAGAACTACTTAAACCCAACTAACCTAAAGACAGCACACAACACCCAGTCATCACGAGGCAGAGAAAATCCGTGACCCCGCCTGGAATCGAACCCGGGAACCCGGGCGCGGGAATGCACTTCTGTCACGCTGAACGATTCTCTTCAGCCGTCATTGGTCCCATTGTTGCAAGATCTTTCTCCGGCCACAGCGATGTCAGAGATTTTATGTTTTACCGGATACCTGATATTCACGGTACACTCGTGAATTGGTCGTACGGGAAAATCCCCATTTCATTGCTACCTCGGAGATGAGGTGTCTCTCACCCCCCTCCTCGTGCGCCGACTATAACACAACGTTCAGACTCACGTAAATCTTGATAACCTGATGTTGTAGCAGCAGTAGGTGGTGTAACAACTGCATGAAACTTCTGGCAGATTAAAACTGTGTGCCGGACCGAGACTCGAACTCGGGACCTTTGCCTTTCACGGGCAAGTGCTCTGCCAACTGAGCTACACAGACACGACTCACATCACGTCTTCACAGCTTTACTTCTGCCAGTACCTCGTCTCCTACTTTCAAACCTTTACACAAGCTCTCCTGCGAACCTTGCAGAGCTAGCACTCCTGAAAGAAAGGATAGTGCGGAGACATGGTTTAGCCACAGCCTGGGGCATGTTTCCAGAATGAGATTTTCACTCTGCAGCGGAATGTGCGCTGATGTGAAACTTCCTGTCGGATTAAAACTGTGTGCCGGACCGAGACTCGAACTCGGGATCTTTGCCTACTGGCAGAAGTGAAGCTGTGAGGACGGGTAGTGAGTCATGCTTGGGTAGCTCACTTGGCAGAGCAAAGGCAAAGGCAAAGGTCCCGAGTTAGAGTCTCGGTCCGGCACACAGTTTTAATCTGCCAGGAATTTCATCTCAGCGCATACTCCGCTGCAGAATGAAAATCTCATTCTGGTAACAACTGCATGTTTATATACCTCTGTATTTGAATACACATGCCTATACGAGTTTCTTTGGCACTACAGTATTTACGGATTGATTACATATGCAGTTACTATTGCCTACCTTTCCCATTTTATATGTGACGGGTGGGTTTCATATCCAGCCACTTTTACACAATATGATGATACCCCAAAAGGATGAAACGCGTCATTGAAATGAAATAATTTCATAACTAGAACGGTTTCTTTTTCTGAAATAAATTTTGTAGAATATTGCATTAGTATCGTGTGTCGCAATTTCAAAGCTGTTTAGTCCAGCACTCCAACGGGGCGGGACGGCGATAAGGAGGGAGGTTTCCGCGCTGGGCGTTTGTCCGCGGTGTCCTTAATCACGCTCCGAGACGGCCGCCCCTGTACGCCGCTGATACGGCTGCTGCGCTGGTTAACGCCGACAACGAGTCAGCTCCGCCGTGGAAACGCCGCCCTGCCGACAATACCATTAAGGGTGGCGGGGGCGGCGGCGGACACGACACGCGCCGGCCGCGCGACGAGATTAATGGAGCCGCCAGTCAGCGCTGCGGTCCCCTCACCCCCGCACTCCTCGCCCCTCGCACCGCCCGCCATCTCTGCAGAGACTGTGCGCTGCTCGCCACTTAGCCACGTAATTGGGTTCTCAGCTCATTCCCGCCAACCAAATGAAAGGAGCTGCGAGAGACGATGAGAAAGAGTCGAGTGGCACCAACTTCGTTGTGCCCCGCAGATCAACCGTCGCAAAATACACGCCATAGATCCAGAACGAACAGGCTTGTGCAACAGCCGCGCGTGAACGCTGGTACTGCGGTGCAGTGAAACCGGCTGACGGAAGGGTAATACACGGCTGATATCTCCCATTCCTTGCCACAGTAATAACCGCCCGACTGCCAGCGCGCTACTAAATCGCTCTTTACACGGAATGTACGGCTTCGACATGCAACACGCCGAAGAGTTTCATAAACGCTCCGGAACGGTCTGGTTGCTCACTAGTTAACGCGACAGGTGACCGTAGCGCTCTCTATCGACAGTTGACGGATACATCTACAGCGCAAGACCCACAGGATAATTTCGTACAAATGAGTTTAAACTCATTTGGAATGTAGTCGAGTTAAGTCGGGTGATGCTGAGGATTATGTAGAAGTGAAAGGAAAGGGAGGAAGAGATTCCAGATACTGGATGATATGATGAACGGTACAACTTACAGCAGCCTTAAGAAGGAAGCAATGGATCACAGAAAATGGAGAGGCAAAGGATCTGCTAATATAGCAGGTAACTGATGATGATGATGATGCTGAGGGAATTAGAGTAATAAATGAGACACTTAAAGTAGTAAAGGAGTTTTGCTATTTGGGGAGCAAAACAACTGACGATGGTCGAAGTAGAGAGGATATAAAATGTAGATTGGCAATGGCAACGAAAGCGTTCCTGAAGAAGAGAAATTTGTTAACATCGAGTATAGATTTAAGTGTCAGGAAGTCGTTTCTGAAAGTATTTGTATGGAGTGTACGCATTTATGGAAGTGAAACGTGGACGATAAATAGTTTAGACAAGAAGAAAATAGAAGGTTTCAAACCTGCTATTTGGGCAGCAAAACAACTGACGATGATCGAAGTAGAGAGGATATAAAATGAAGATTGGCAATGGCAACGAAAGCGTTCCTTAAGTAGAGAAATTTGTTAACATCGAGTATAGATTTAAGTGTCAGGGAGTCGTTTCTGAAAGTACTCATGTAAGGAAGTGAAATGTGGACGATAAATAGTTTAGACAAGAAGAACATAGAAGCTTTCAAACTGTGGTGCTACAGAAGAAGGCTGAAGATTAGATGGGTAGATCACATAACTAATGAGGAGGTATTGAATAGGATTGGGGAGAAGAGGAGTTTGTGGCACAACTTGACTAGGAGAAGAGATCGGTTGGTAGGATATGTTCTGAGGCATCAAGGAATCACCAATTTAGTACTGGAGTGCAGTGTGGAGGGTAAAACTCGTAGAGGGAGACCAGAAGATGAATTCACTAAGCAGATTCAGAAGGATGTAGGATGCAGTAGTTACTGGGAGATGGAAAAGTTTGCACAGGATAGAGTAGCATGGAGAGCTCCATCAAACCAGTCTCAGGACTGACGACCACCACAACAAGTGTCGGAGATTAGAAGGTGAAATCAAGAGGAATATTATGCAGATGCCAGTGATTTAAGGTCGTTTAAAATGCGAGTTATTAAAATATTCAGACTTCCTACATAAGGTCTGCGACAACCGAAATGGACAAGAAAAGTAATTTTGATAATGTTCTTCGTATACGATATCTGTCTCAGTGACTGTCTACAGTTTGTCCCATTGTAATGTTTGCAGAAGACTAAAAAAATTTCGTTTACATCTTGTTGCCGACGAAAATAGTCAGAAAATAATCATATGAGTTTCGTCCTAAATTGTAATACAGTCATTGAAATTTGGGTCAGTACTTCCATCAATCAGATACACTGCCTGACATAAAATGTGAAGCACCCAGAAAACATGGTTGAATGTCAGTGTAAATTTGTACATGTACACCATCACCGGTGTGATCGGTTTAAGAAACGTTCTGGATAATTCGAGTGAATGACTTGGCCACTAAGATAGCGCAACATGAATACCATCGAACATTTATTGGACGTAATTGAGAGGTGAGTCCACTTACGAAGTCCTGCATCGGCAACACTTTCGCAGTTATGGACGTCATTAGAGGCAGTCTGACTCACAATTTCTGCAGGGACTTCCGACCCCTTACCACGTTGAGTTGCGTCACTATGCCGGGCAAAAAGAGGTACGACACGTTATCTGGAGGTATCACATGACATGTCACAGTATTCAATGAACTGCGGATGAAGCCCGACCAGCAGGCATTACATGCATTGATCAAAAATGATAGTGCATTGAGCTGAAATCTAGGTCTGCCAATAAAATTTAAGAAGGATGACTGATAGCAGAAATCTATTGTCTACAAGCCAATACAACAGTAACTGCGTGCAACAACTTTTTGAATGGAAGGCAAGCTGACGTCACCTCAGTTATTACCACCACTCCAAGCGGGTCTCCCACATCGTTCCCAATGCTCGTCAGAGTATGGGACTTCATCATCCAGGCAAGTTGTAAATTGTTTTGCCGTAAATACGTAGTGCTACGTATGCGAAGCTGGGCAGGCAGCTAGTTAATAACAATGCTTTCAAATAATGTTCTGAATGTTATGCAGTTTTCATATTATTCATTCCAACATATTTCATCGAACATCTTAACTCTATTCTAACATCATATACATTACTAAGATCGCCGGTGGTGTGGCTGTGCGGTTCTAGGCGCTTCAGTCCGGAACCGCGTGACCGCTGCGGTCGCAGGCTCGAATCCTGCCTCGGGCATGGATGTGTGTGATGTCCTTAGGTTAGTTAGGTTTATGTAGTTCTAAGTTCTAGGGGACTGATGGCCACAGATGTTAAGTCCCATAGTGCTCAGAGCCATTTTTTTTAAGTTCGCCGGGCGCTGTGGCCGACGGATTCTAGGCGCTTCAGTTCGGAACCGCGCTGCTGCTACGGTCGCAGGTTCGAATCCTGCCTCGGGCATGGTTGTGTGTGATGTCCTTAGGTTAGTTAGGATTAAGTAGTTTCTACGTCTAGGGGACTGATGACCTCAGATGTTAAATCCAATGGTGTTTAGAGACATTTGAAGCATTACTAAGATCAAACGATCAAAAAAGTTCCTGAGCTCAATGCCCACTCGATTAATAAACATAATACACTCGGTAACAAAAAAAACAAAGAAGACATTTTCATTATTCCCCGTGAGCCCGGCTCTCTTACTCTGGCAATACACAAACCGTCTGTTCACGCCACGTTGCACAAGAAAAGTTGAAACAGCTTCGAAGCACCAACGAGTCGTTATTTCGGCCCCGCCTGACAGGTGCCGCGGGGTGAACCGCAAATTGCTTCTCCAGAGAAAGTGCTGGTTCGTAATTTGTAAGTCCGCCTCCTCCGCCACGAGTGCCAACAGCCGATGAAACAGTCCGCCGCTGGCGACAAATGGGCGTGGAGCCACTTCTTACCTACCAAACCCCAACGCTCCGACCTCGCCACCGTACCCATTCCGCTGGCCCTCCAGAGATTAATAAAGGCCGCCCCGGCGCCTCTGCTAATGCCCTGCGCTATTCATTCGGTAGCGAGGAATTAAGGAGCCGGTGCGCGCTTTGTTTTCGCCTTATTTATTTATTTCGCCATCTTGCCCCGGCTTGTAGCGGTGTGCGGTTAACAGCGTGCTCGTCCGGCTCCCGGCTGTCCCCTACAGCCGCGCCGTCGCTAATTTAATGTAGTTCGCCGTCCGGCCGCCGCGGCGCCAGCTGCCCTCTCCCCTCGGGAGGCACGTTGCCACCGCCGCCGCCGCTTCGTTTTGCTCCCCTTTCAGGAAAAACTCGGTCACGCCCCGGGGAGCTTTTTCTTTCGGCTGCACGAATAAAGAAAGGGCAGTAAACCATCCTGCCACGGGCTCATTCTGGCCTGTAAATGAATTACGTGCCTGCCACGACAGTTCTCCCCATTTTCGGTGGAGCGCGAAAGCCAGATTTTTTATTTCCCTCTCATTGGTGCCAATTTATCCGTGATTAATTCCTGCACTTGCGGAGTGGCGTTAAATTTTTAATATATCGAAATGGATTCTCGAAGCTGAGAACTGACTAACAGAATTTGTCTCTCGCTGGCCACAAAAGGACGCACTTGCGCTGTGTCAGAGTTGTGACAGGTCACCGAACAAATTTTAAGTTCGTGGAATATGCTTCGCGTTCCCCTCAAGTCTGCTCTATTGAATCCGCCTCCGTGGCTGAGGTCCCTAACGCGTGAATGTACTGAGACACTCGACACGCACTTCGCCAGGGTAAACTGTGTACCAAATCGTAAATCAAACTTGCAGTGCTGCATTTCGCTGACTATGTTCACAACGAGTGATGGATTGTCGACAGTTTTCGAGGTATTTAGCAATCGAAGGGTTTCTCTTTCTATTCAGACTAAAACTGTGACTGTAGCGTTTGTGCCTTCCCGTGTTGGTAATGTTCACTTGAGTTTGTATGCTTGTGGGATGGTGGCATGTGGGCGTGGGGGAAGGGGGGGGGGGTGCTGCTTCTCTTGAAGTATAAAAGTAAAAATCCAAGTAAAAATTGAAATACTACAATTTGTATGTTTTCCATATACTGTTACTGATAGTTATGAAAGATCATATGAAATCTATGATGCTAAAACCTGTTTTTAAAAAGATCAGAAATGTTTCTCTTTTTTGTGAATAATTCCATTCTACTTCATTATGTCACAAAAGGTATTAATGTCAGATACTTCCTCAACAAGAGAATAAGATAATATTTTAAAACTGTTTTTGAAAAATTTACACGTGGCAAGAGCCTTATGGACCATACTCTTGCTCTACTTGCAACTTCCATTTGGTGTGGATGATGTTCATGAAAAAAATGTTCAAATGTGTGTGAAATCTTATAGGACTTAACTGCTAAGGTCATCAGTCCCGAAGCTTACACACTACTTAACCTAAATTATCCTAAGGACAAACGCACACACACCCATGTCTGAGGGAGGACTCGAACCTCCGCCGGGTTCAGCCGCGATGGTGTTCATCCTAGGTGTGTCCTCCCGAATGTTATCTACCATCTAATTATGTGTATTCCTATTTCTCTACTTCCATCCGTTGTCCTGTAGTATGCTATTCTACAGGCGTGCAATTCTCTGTCATTTTAGCTATATGGCCAGCCGAGTAAAGACTTTTACAAATCTTCTATTACTTCGATGTTGTTTGTACAGCCCTCATAATTCTTCATTCTTTCTTATCCTCCATTCCATTTTATTTCATCATATATAGGTTCCAAAATTTTCCTCACCGCTAGTTTTGGAATATTAATAGTTTTTTTCATCTTTCTCTCTAAACATTAGTTCTTCACATACATATTATTTCACTCGTCTAATAGTCGATTGATACAAGCAATTTTGAAGTTATAACTAATTGATCTGTTTCTTAATCTATTGATAAAACTAAAAAAAAAATGTTTGTTCGTTGTTGCTAGACGGGAATATCAGATCTATGTTGCTACTAAGAATCCTGCCTAAGTGCTTGAAACAGTTAACTTTCTTGAAAGTGAATCCATCTACAGACAAAGGTGCACCACTTCAGATTTTATTACTTATGACCAGATTGTTCTGTCTTTCCTTCATTAACAAGTAATCCTGTTTCCTTGGCATATTTTGTAACAATTTATCATCATTTTGATTGATTCTGGTTTGGAACCGGCTACTAATACTACATTCTGAAGGTAGGCAAGTCTAGTAATGTTTGTCCCCTGCAATTGGAATACTTGTAGATTAGTTTTAATATATTCTCTATCGATCCTCTATAAGACGAGGTTAAATAAGACAAGTGAATGGCATCCCGTTGCTTCAGTTCAGCGCACACCTTTAGGGTTTCAGTTTTCCTACAGGCACCTTTATATGACATGAAATTTCATCTATACACATTTTAACGAATCTGTTTAACTTTGATGGCATTTTTGATTCCCTCATTATATTTAGAAATTTCTGCTGGCATAGGCCCTTTTGAAATCTGAAGATAATATGTTGACACCTACACTGAATTCCTACGCCTTCTCAAGTTTGAACACGGGGCTCAGAAATTCCAAACGTTGCTCTTAGCCGGTGCGTACCGACGCACTTGGTATTATGACGTGCAAGGTGAATGTTAATATGGCGCCGAAACTTTGAGCGCCATTTCCTCGGAAACTATCTTCGGCACCTAAGCCGAAATAGGTTTGTCCTTTTATTTTCATCCTTATTTCAGCCCGTGAAGTTGGGACTGTACCAGAGAGCGATTTGTACTGGGTTTCCCTTGTGATGTAGCCGTGCCCGACTCACGATCCGCAATCGCAATTTTACTTTCGCAAGTACCTTTCTCAGACTTCCTGAACTTCAGAGCAGTTTTCCTGTATATCTTGCCAGCCTGGCTCTCTAGGAAGGAATTATATTGCGGAGAACACAATCGGGGGGATTATTTTTAGATCGAATGTTCGTTACGTAGCAGCGTCTACATTCAGCAGAGGCGCGTGTATCATTGATGTCAGTCTTTTGTGGAATTACGGAACAAGTTTATGCTTGCGTATTATTCATTTGAAGCCCGAAAATCTTCTGTGAAGGTATCGACATGGATGATGATCAGTGACAGTGATCACGTGAAAGCTCAGCTTGTTCTGTCTGTCTCTACGATCGGGATAGAGGTTAATTTTCGCGGGGATATTCGATGCAGGTCCATATTGTCAACTCGTAAACAACATATGAAACTGTAGAAAATAGTATCGGCTTTATCACTGCATTTTGTACTTCGTACTATATAGAACTCAACAATTTGTCCTCAACGGGCTGACATTGTCATGTGTTGGCGTGACTTCGGACGTTCTTCAAGGGAATATTACTAAGGCGCTGGTGTACCGTGTTAAGGAATGATATGGCAGATAACGTCGAAAACGTATTGAGGCTATTCGCAGATAAAGCTTTTGCAACGAAAAGATTCAGCAAAATGTGGGAATATTTATATGAGTTTAGTTCTTGATGTACTAGTACTAGTACTAGCACTAGGTATTGCACAAATCCACGAAACATTTCAAAAAATTCGGTACAGCTACCTGGCCAAGGGCAAACAACGTATGATACAGTATATAAAAGTCAAACTCTAAATTATTTTACAATTTTTATAAATGTTTGTATCCACTTTTCGTTACATGGCTCACACCTAATTGGTAGTGCTATTTTACCCATACCGACTCGATGTATCAGGAGTGGCGGTAAGAACAGCTGTTGCGAGGAACTGCCTTCGCAGTTTTGCGGGAGAGGTACAGCATAAACACTGTGTTTAGAATCTCACAAGAAAATATCTCCAGGCGTGAAGGCTGGCGACCGTAGACAATCGAGCAGCGCCAGGTCAGCGAGCACAGCACGGTCTATCCAGCGACGTGGCAATGTCTCATTCAGGTAACTCGTCAACAGTCGTGGCAATGTTGAGAACAGTTATCCTCTTGAAAGACGAAATCTCTGCTACTAGGTCATACATGAAACCACTGACAGTTCTCTAAACGGGGAAGAAGGATCCTGTTATACAGAGAGCAAACACATTAACATCCTCGGAATCCTGTACTATTCACCAGTTGCATTTGGATTCTTTATCCCTCGTATGTCTTTGTGTGATTTGACTTGCCCATTAAGATTAAATACGGCTTTGTCAGAGAAGATTAATTTCCGTGCTTCCACATCACTGCAGAACTCTGTCCACCCAGATAGCTAAGTGTTCGGCGTGACAGATTGCCGTCCTACGGGCCCGGGTTTGATTCCCGGCTGGGTCGGGGATTTTCTCCGCTCAGGGACTGGGTGTTGTGTTGTCTTCATCATCATTTCATCCCCATCAGAAGCGCAGGTCGCCCAATGTGGCGACGAATTTAATAAGACCTGTGCCAAGGCGGCCGGACCTGTCCCGTAAAGGGCCTCCAGGCCAATGACGACAAACGCTCATTTCCAATGCAGAACTGAAGACGGTGCAATTTGTCGTCGTAGCTCGTGGTCTGAGGAATGTTCAGTCCTTCACGTGGTCGAAAGGCAGACTTGATGGGATTACGCAACATCACGTTCCTCACACAGTCCACAGTCTGCTCTGACACTCTAGGTCGGCCGGAACGTTTTGCATCGCACAAACAACTATCATTCCCAAGTTTCTTCTACTATTTCACTATCATGTTGCAGAATGTTGGTTTTCTTGTGATACTTGCCACGGGAAGCTACTGACAGCAATCGTCAAATTCTAGCATACAAAAAGCCTTATCTTCACGGTTCGCCCCAATTTTCAGAAACTGCGGTCAGTGGTTTTCCAAACTAATCTGTCGGCGTCACATTCAAAAACAATCTTTGAGAGTTGATCATTCGTGTACTGTCCGCGGCTCGTGGTCTTGTGGTAGCGCTCTCGCTTCCCGGGTTCGATTCCCAGCGGGGTCAGGGATTTTCTCTGCCTCGAGATGACTGGGTGTTGTGTGTCTCAATCATTATTTCATCCTCATGCACTCACAAGAACTTGTGGAGCGGCGGCCGAACCGGCCCGCGAGGGGTCTCCCGGCCACCAATGCCATACGCTCTCATTCATGTACAGTAACATTTGCTATTTTATTTTTAACCCTTGAGCTATGGATATTTAAAAAAAATGTTTAATGGACTTTGTCATTAACCTGCATTATCCATAATTAGGCATTACTGCTCGAGCATAGATTGTCAATCAATCACTGTCGGCAGCCAGAATCATGTAATGTCTACGAGTATGCCCGCGGTATGACTTATGTTTTCATCACAGCAAACATGTTGTAGAAAGAGCCCATGAGTAACTGCCTTTTCTGAAAGAATCCTAACGAACTGTAAATTTCCAAGAAAAAACTGCCTTACATAACCCTCGTTTTACCATTTCTTGCGTACTGCTTACGAAATATCTGTCTGTACTTCTCGGTATCGGGTACTTCCATCTTGATACCGATACCTTTTTACTCAATACTTTTCAACTGACACTTTTCTCCATATCAGTATTTTTTAGCAGGCATCGCATCGAATGAGTCTTGTAACGATTTATCACGTTTTTATTCTTTATCCAAAGACGTTACCAAAATTTTCGCGGCCTGACTAGCTTCCAACACTTTCAATTAGTGAACGCGTGAACACCCACAGGCCAACAGGTCAATGAATGATGTGCATATGGGCCATAGACTGTACGGAAACATTTACATTGCCAGCCTTAAAAACGTTTCGTCCGCAGTTCGTTCACTTGGAATTCCCTTGTTTTCACCAATCGACGTACTAGTTTGTTTTCGTACTGTTGTTTAAAACAGTTTAAGTGCAAAATTTACTAAACCAGAGACAGAGTGCCTACATATTGTTCTTGAGTGACTATGTCAAAGAAGAGTAGAATGAATAAAATAAGATTCAATTTATGAAAAAAAATGTGTGTGGAATCTTACGCGACTCAACTGCTGAGGTCATCAATCACTCATTAGGAGTGATTTAAAATGGAATGATCATATAAAGTTGATCGTCGGTAAAGCAGATGCCAGACTGAGATTCATTGGAAGAATCCTAAGGAAATGCAATCCGACGACAAAGGAAGTAGGTTACAGTACGCTTGTTCGCCCACTGCTTGAATACTGCTCAACAGTGTGGGATCCGTGCCAGATAGGGTTGATAGAAGAGATAGAGAAGATCCAACGGAGAGCTTCGTTACAGTATCATTTAGTAATCGCGAAAGCGTTACGTAGATGATAGATAAACTCCAGTGGAAGACTCTGCAGGAGAGACGCTCAGTAGCTCGGTACGGGCTTTTGTTAAAGTTTCGAGAACATACCTTCACCGAAGAGTCAGGCAGTATATTTCTCCCTCCTACGTATATCTCGCGAAGCGACCATGAGGATAAAATCAGAGAGATTAGAGCCCACACAGAAGCATACCGACAATCCTTCTTTCCACGAACAATACGAGACTGGAATAGAAGGGAGAACCGATAAAGGTACTCAGGGTACCCTCCATCACACACCGTCAGGTGGCTTGCGGAGTATGGATGTAGATGTAGATCACTAGAGTTACGCACTACTTAACCTAAATTATCCTAAGAACAAACAAACACACACACACACACACACACACACACACACACACACACATGCCCGAGGGAGGACTCGAACCTCCGCCGGGACCAGCCGCACAGTCCATGACCGCAGCGCCCTAAACCGCTCGGCTAATCCCGCGCGACCTTTAATTTATATATTTGTAGATATTACGCAGTCATTGGTCTCGTAATTTGTCCGTAATTTCTTATTGCAAGTACCAAATTTCCGAAAATTGTGATCTTCAATGAAAATAACAACACTGCATGATTTAACTCTTGTGAAAAGTTGACTCTGTCTCATATTATAGATAGATTTTAAAAATACAGATGAAGAGATTGGGGCCCATATAAAGTATCTACTCTAATCTTTTTATCAAAGTATCGATATCTCAAGCTATGAATACTTTTCATCCGATACCCTGTGGCTACTTCTATATGCCTATCAATACACTCAGATTTCACAAGCCATCTTCAGGTGTTTAGTGGAGGGTAGTTCCACTGCCCCTGTCATATCCCGCCTGCAGGCTTCACGGCAGTGGACTTTTCTTCGTAAGTAGGCTCCAAGGAGCTTGTCACATGTTCTACTGGACAGGCACCCCGTCGCGGCCTCGAATGGCAACTTAGAAAGACACTCCGAGACGAGTGCGGAAGTCTGGTTGATCCCTGGTAATAACAGGTGCCGTGTCTTAAAGAATAAATAAAATGGTGCCCATTGTTCAACAGAAAACTATGTTGTAAGTCAGTTGGGTGTGAAAATGTGAAAGCGCAGCCGAATCCAATAGACAGACCCACAGTAATAACAGCTATGTGTACTACTTAGTAAATACAGAAAATGGACAGGACTTACCAGCATTTTAATGCAAATAATCCAGGGAATCAGGATAGCGAAAATGCAAATTTGAACACGCTAATGAATATGTGTTCGTTGCGTAACAGAGTTCTGTGATCATGAGGAATTTCCGCCTTTATTTAGCTTCCCGTTACAGCTAATTTATAATGAATGTTGAGTTTTCGGGCCTTGTGTCAGCATTAGAATGAGGAACTTTTAGTACACCGATAAAGCCGAAAACGCAACAAAATATTCCGACAACAGAAGCATCGTTGAAAACTAGCTGTGCCGCCATTTCCAATTTATGGGCAGTAATAAGCGAATTATTTTGTGTTCACTTCCTGTGATCTTACAGTTCAAAAATCAAACTTTTTCTTTTGATTTCTTACAATGATGTTACAATAGAGGTAGATGCGTTTATACGACTTAGTGTCGGTTCTCTACATAGTTCGTACTGATTTAATAAAAGAACGATTATTACCATGAATACGGTTTTTTGTTTATCGCATATGTTTTATTAGGCTGCAACGGTACATTCGTTTGTTCCTGCAATACATGAGTATTTCCCAGTCATAGTTTTCCCGTTATCCTGAGCTAATTTACCGTGTAATTCTCATCCACTCAATTGTCTTTCCGAAGAATGCATTTCAAATACTGTTCAAAAAATGGTTCAAATGGCTCTGAGCACTATGGGACTCAACTGCTGTGGTCATTAGTCCCCTAGAACTTAGAACTACTTAAACCTAACTAACCTAAGGACATCACACACATCCATGCCCGAGGCAGGATTCGAACCTGCGACCGTAGCAGTCGCACGGTTCCGGACTGCGCGCCTAGAACCGCGAGACCACCACGGCCGGCAAATACTGTTCATACAGTACTATAAAAGTACAACACACACACACACACACACACACACACACACACACACACACACACACACACATATATATATATATATATATATATATATATATATATATATATATATATATATCACTGAAGTTGATAAGCTCTATATCACGATCTGAAAAAAAAAGAAAAAAGGTAGGGTTTCCATGGGGTACGAATCGACATTGTAGATGTTTTCCATCTAATTATTTATTCATAATGCGTGTATACGGAGCACGGTAAACAGATTTGAACAATAGTTCCGTTAAAATGTAAACCAACCATATTCTCTTTTTGACGTGGATTTCCACAACGCATTTGGCATCCATATTTCTGTGTACAGAGGGCACAAAAGCAGCAAGCGGTACTGCAGAAACAGCAGGGTTGCCTATGCAGTAGGCGTTAGCGGCGAGACGACAGTCATATGGGCAGGATTAGAGATTTGCTCAGTACGCTTCTTCCTGCGTAGTATTTATGGGCTGTGGGTCGCGACGATAGCATATCGATGTGGAGAGTCAACAGGAGCTAGACTTGAGAGTCAGCAAGTCCACTTCTGGGGCCCACCGTTTTTGACGTCCGCTGCTCGCCCACCAGTCTTTCGTACCTCCTTCTATCATCAGTCTTGTTGAATATAAGTGATAGGCAAATCTTTCCCCCCTTCACCTCCGACACAATATCACTATTGCACTGAAAACTTTTAAATTCCGCAGATGTGTTCTCAGCTTTATCTAGACTTTCATTGACTGCTTCATGAATAGCTCTCATAATTCTCTCATACATTACTTCCACTACTTTATTAGCAGTCTGATGTAGCATCTCTGTCAGTCGAAACTTGTGTAAGAAGGCAACTGGAGGATCCTGTAGTGAAATCAACTTACAGCCCTGCTGTGACTGGTTAGCTTTCTCTCCATTCTCAGCACAATTGTTTTGACATCTATTAATGTTTTCAAAGACAAATCAAAGTGCACATTGTAACAGTAAATAGTCAGATCCATATTCCGCTTCGTGGTAGACTGTGGAATCCACCACCTGTAGCATACATCAGTTACAGCATGTAACATCTTTGTAGAGTGTATCTTGTATATCTATGGGCCTCTTCGTTCTCGAAAACCCAATTCCATATCTGAATACCTTACTCTTCACACATTTCTACCATCCACTCTCCATTAACATTCTGCTATATTCTCCCCAAATTTGCCTACAATCTTGCTAGCAATGTGCTTACACCACTCGTCTATTAAAATCTCCTAAATGTACAGCTCCTTACTACTGCTAATGCCATCTGAGAGGTTTGGCAAATCATTAAAAAATTCTTCTTCTCAACATCAATGTCAATAGCATTATCTGTGGGTGTATATCGAGCAATGATCGCTACGTCGTATCCTCTTACCATCATAGCCGGCCGTGGCGGCCGAGCGGTTCTAGGCACTTCAGTCCGGGACCGCGCGACTGCTACGGTCACAGGTTCTAATCCTGCCTCGGGCATGGATGTATGTGATGTCGTCAGGTCAGTTAGGTTTAAGAAGTTCTAAGTTCTAGGGGACTGATGACCTCAGATGTTAAATCCCATAGTGCTCAGAGCCATTTGAACCATTTTTTTGTTACCGTCATACCCACACTCATAGAACACGCGCTCACAGAGCCCCATTGTTTAAAGCAGCGTTTTCAGTTTTTATGTACCATCAAAGGAACATATTCATCTATCTTTATATGCCACTATCACCTTCCATCATCGTTACGTTCTTTCTAGGCGCTCGCACGTATTCATAGATTTTGCTCCTGGTATGAAGTTTTTCAAGACATTTTAAGCCACCGGTGCGAGTTCAAAGCAGGGCAGGAATTCTTTTCCACGAAACGGGAATGTTGCTTCAGATGATACAGACGTAGTTCATCTTGCGATGTTGTCGCGGAAGCGTGGCAGGCATCAACTTGTAATTACATTGGCCGACACCGAGAAGAGTTGTAGAAGCACGGCGTAACTTTTAAATGACAAACTTGAGCTCGGCGCCAGCCTTAATATAGATGAGGCAGTGTGATCTGATTAGCTTTGCTAATGGTCTGACTCGTGAAATGTCGAACTAGTAGGTCTCGGCGGAGGTCCAAGTCCTCCCCCGGGCATGGGTGTGTATGTGTTTGTCCTTAGGATAATTAGGTTAAGAACTGTGTAAGCTTAGGGACTGATGACCTTAGCAGTTAAGTCCCATGAGATTTCACACACATGTGAACATTTTTGACGAACTAGTAGTTGTCTAACGAATCTGCGCGAAAGGTGTTAAGCATGGACACCATGAGTCATACTGACGGATCACGCTGCTTTCTCATGAATTTTTTGAGAAGTGACCAGTCCATTATTATGATAAACCAAACAATGTATAATGTTTAGAAACTATCACATATTTTAATATTTATTTGTGTTTTGAACTGGCCAGATTAGGGCCTTCATGGTCTCTCTTACAATTAGATGAGAATTTAAAATACGTTAAACTATTGCACTACAGTTTAATTAATTAAGTACATATACGAGATGAGAAGGGGCGGAGAGGGGCAGGGAGGTGAGGAAGGAGAAGATGCAAAGGAGGAGGAGTTGATGTGCAAAGGGAGAGGGAAGGCGGAAGAGATAGACAAAGAAAGTGGGTGAGGAGATGGTCAGAGACAGGTGGGAGAAAGAGTTTAGGACGTATATGCAATTCCCATAGATTTTAGAAACGTTTGCTTTCCCTTCTTTTACGTTTAAGCAGACTGAGCCACAGAAAAGCGTGGTGTGGTATAGCTAGTATTATATATGTAGCTAGTCAATGCATTAGATAACACAGCCACAAGGAAACTCAGAGAGTCGGAATGGTTATTGATTCATGTATTGCTGCACAGAAAGAATGGCAATGAACATCTTTGTTAATAACCTCAGCGTAATAAATTTTGAGACACTGGACTCTCGTATGTTGCATGCAACTCACACTGCCCACTGGAAACAGTGCACGTTACCCATGACTTCTACCCTTAATCTAACTCATAACGGTCATAAGTCATGACACATAAACCATAACCGATCACCCATAACACATCACCCATAACACATAGCCAGAACGCTATAACTTATAACGCGAAATCTGCAACCCCTAACCCATCACTCATGAATAATAGCCCATAACCAACAACCTACAATCCATAATGCTTAACCTATAATCTGTTAGCCATAAAGTAGCCAACAGTCTTGCCTTGTTGAATACACCAGATCTCCTCAGATTACTAAGTTAACGAATGCTGGGTGTGGTCAGTACTTGCGTAGGTAATCCTCTGGGTACAGCGCCACGTGCTGTTGGCTGCTTTCCCTTTCCCTTTACAGCAAAGGTTAGGAGGTGCGGTACCGTAATGTTCCTGATAACCAGGCTTTGCGCCAGTGTCTTGGATTAAATTCCGTACCTCTTGGCAGCGTCGCATTGGGCGAGGGCAACAGAGGTTGGTGGCCGGATGGGGACGTTAATATCGGCGGTATCGTTGGTGCTGTTGGAGGTTGCATGGCGGAACCGAGTTTCATCCTCTCCCTTCTCCCAACATCATCCAGCATGACCACGACACCACACAATCATCACATTCACTTACAGCTACCAGATAAACACGCAACTGTCGCATTTCACGAAGGAAAGGTCCCAATGAACGCGAAAAAGTAAACCCTCTCCAATCAGTGGTTGAAGTTCGCCTACTGGGTCTATCGGCCAACGGTTCTATAACGCACTGATAACGGACTTAGAATCTGCAAGCACCAGCAGGCGAGAGTTATCCCGTACGCGTGCTGTAGTAGAACTCGCAGCACGCGTATCCTGGTGAACCGACCTAGCACCGAGCCAAGTAGTGCGGGTTGCATCACCGACTCGCTAGGCGCTCAGCGGGCAGTGCGGCACTATGTTTTCGAATTTTTTCAAACTGTTGCATCCTTGAGCCCCCAGTTAGCGATGTACGCTCCCCGGTTGCTAAAGTCAGGGATCACACTTTATTAATAATTATAGTACAAAGTAATATCTCCAGTCAGAATTACATTTTCAGCAAGTGCACCAAGTCCTTTCATCCATACATGAACTTTTTCACCATTACTAACTTTTCTACAGGAGCGCGTATACAATGTAAATGGCATGTTACTATAAACATAGCTAGGTCCACTTTGGGTCAATACCACAATGCCGCGTCTTGTAGGCGATGGCATCTCGATCGGCGAAAGATTCAAGTCCAGGAAGGGAGGCGTTTTCACAACGAACGATGGCTAGGGTAAACCAACCACTACCAGAATTCCCAGTGGCGACGTTGAGAGTAAATTTAACCCGGCAGCTAAGGAAGAATATAGGTCCATTTAATATACCTGCTTGGGCTGTTTCATTTCCTCCAAATTTATTCTCGAGGCTAATAATATGTTTGTACACAGGTATGCGGTGGCGGCGTTGACGATACACAGCATAGTGCTTCAATGGTGTTGCAGACACAGCTCACAGCGCAGTAGTAGAACTCGCAGCGTGCGTACCGTAGTGCGCCGACCTAGGGCCGAGCCAAGTCGTGCGGGTTGCATCACCGACCCGCTGGGCGCTCAGCGGGCAGCACACGTACGTGGTAACTCTCGCCTGTTGGTACTTGCAGAGTCGAAGTGTAGGATAGCGACAGCCTGTCGTAACACTGCCTATGCGTACAGTCACATTTATGTAAATCCTTGTATCAGACCCCTCTTCCAGCCTTCATCTACGTTATGTGATCAAAAGTATCCTGACCTGAGTCAGGATATATTCACTCCTGGAAATGGAAAAACGAACACATTGACACTGGTGTGTCAGACCCACCATACTTGCTCCGGACACTGCGAGAGGGCTGTACAAGCAATGATCACACGCACGGCACAGCGGACACACCAGGAACCGCGGTTTGGCCGTCGAATGGCGCTAGCTGCGCAGCATTTGAGCACCGCCGCCGTCAGTGTCAGCCAGTTTGCCGTGGCATACGGAGCTCCATCGCAGTCTTTAACACTGGTAGCATGCCGCGACAGCGTGGACGTGAACCGTATGTGCAGCTGACGGACTTTGAGCGAGGGCGTATAGTGGGCATGCGGGAGGCCGGGTGGACGTACCGCCGAATTGATCAACACGTGAGGCGTGAGGTCTCCACAGTATATCGATGTTGTCACCAGTGGTCGGCGGAAGGTGCACGTGCCCGCCGACCTGGGACCGGACCGTAGCGACGCACGGATGCACGCCAACACCGTAGGATCCAACGCAGTGCCGTAGGGGACCATACCGCCACTTCCCAGCAAATTAGGGACACTGTTGCTCCTGGGGTATCGCCGAGGACCATTCACAACCGTCTCCATGAAGCTGGGCTACGGTCCCGCACACCGTTAGGCCGTCTTCCGCTCACGCCCCAACATCGTGCAGCCCGCCTCCAGTGGTGTCGCGACAGGCGTGAATGGAGGGACGAATGGAGACGTGTCGTCTTCAGCGATGAGAGTCGCTTCTGCCTTGGTGCCAATGATGGCATGCGTGTTTGGCGCCGTGCAGGTGAGCGCCACAATCAGGACTGCATACGACCGAGGCACACAGGGCCAACACCCGGCATCATGGTGTGGGGAGCGATCTCCTACACTGGCCGTACACCTCTGGTGATCGTCGAGGGCACACTGAATAGTGCACGGTACATCCAAACCGTCATCAAACCCATCGTTCTACCATTCCTACACCGGCAAGGGAACTTGCTGTTCCAACAGGACAATGCACTTCCGCATGTATCCCGTGCCACCCAACGTGCTCTAGAAGGTGTAAGTCAACTACCCTGGCCAGCAAGATCTCCGGACCTGTCCCCCATTGAGCATGTTTGGGACTGGATGATGCGTCGTCTCACGCGGTCTGCACGTCCAGCACGAACGCTGGTCCAACTGAGGCGCCAGGTGGAAATGGCATGGCAAGTCGTTCCACAGGACTACATTCAGCATCTCTACGATCGTCTCCATGGGAGAATAGCAGCCTGCATTGCTGCGAAAGGTGGATGTACACTGTGCTAGTGCCGACATTGTGCATGCTCTGTTGCCTGTGCCTATGTGCCTGTGGTTCTGTCAGTGTGATCATGTGATGTATCTGACCCCAGGAATGTGTCAATAAAGTTTCCCCTTCCTGGGACAATGAATTCACGGTGTTCTTATTTCAATTTCCAGGCGTGTATATTTAAGGGGCGACCAAAAAGTCCCGTCTGAAGGTCGTACAGTACGGAATAGCTATGTCAATCAAGAATAATCGCCATGAGCGCTGAGGCAATCGTCACAACGTCGCACCAGGTTTAAGATACCCGTTTAGTAAAACAGCGTGTTCTGATGTTTGAAAACGTCTGAAACAGCCTGCTGCACATCCTCGCGGATGCTCGAGCGTCTCCCACTGGAGTTGGTGTATCTGCTGCAATACGACGTTTACGAGATGGGGACGTGTGTTATCATGAAGCAGCACCACCGCTCGTTGTAGCTTTCCCGAACATTTCACCTTATTTCCGATCCAACATTCTTCACTCTCCGATGGATGTCAACCGGTGGTCGTCGCTCGGCAGCCAAGAAAAGAATAACAGCATGATGGCCCTGTTTGGACGCTATTGCTAGCAACGTTACCATAGTTCACGTTTCCGCATTTAAGGCACGCGTTGGAAAAACCATAGTAATGTCACATTAATCCATTGGATACATGTCGATGATTGGTTACTCGCATCGGGCTAGCGCTACGGTGCATATACGCTACAGCGACTCCCTCAAAGGAAAATGTTTTGATCGCTTCTTATATCTCGCAAAAAGGCCGTGATGGGTAAAAACCGGAGAGATTAGAGTTCATCAGTAATTGTTCTTCCGACGGTTCATTCGCGACTGGAACGGAAAAAAGGGAGGAATAGCATTGGTATACAAAGTACCCCCTGGCACGCACCAGGCAAGGATGCGATTTAACATTCCACTGTCAGTCAGCTCTGAGATATGTTGTTATTTAAAGTCTCTAGCTCGTTGGGAAACGGCAGCAGTAATAAAGTACCCTCTGCCACACACCGCACACGAAAACGAGTTAGTACTTCACTGTCATACAATCCTGAACTATGTTGAAAGTTTCAAATTTCTAGGAAATCGGGAAGTTACTCTCAAATCAACTGAAAAATTTCTATCGAACTGCCAAATAAGACTGACAAGAAAGCGGGTTAATAAGACGAAGTAAGATGAATTATGTATACACAAAATTTGTCGAAATTCCTCCAGGAGTCCTTGACTTATGCTTTTATATCACTTTTTTTCACTCCCATCCTCAGCTGTAGTGGCGCTAGGGGGACCTCACTGTCACAGCAATTTTTTTTCTACGTTGCAAGTGGTACGTAGCAAAGCTTGGCAGAAATTGCTCCAGGCCGTTACAGAGCAGCACCTATAAACTGAATGAATGGTTGCAATTACGCACGTCGCTCCTACACATGCCGTGATGCAATCTGCTAAGCACAGCCATCATGCAGGAACTCCTGCTGGACAGGCGTTTTTTGCTTTTTGTCCCTCTATTCTCACCCCCACCCCTTCCTCTATTGCACTGCTTACCAGTTCTGAGCTATGTTTATAATTTCAAATCTCTAGCTCATCTGGAAGTTAGTTTAGAATCAATTGCAGTTTAGTGCCGAACCAACAGACAAACAAGAGAGCGTCTTATATGAGTAAAAAGGTGTTGATAAAATGGAGAGAGAGCTTTTCTATAAACGACTAAAATAATATGCTTCGGAAGAATTTTGATGATCCGATGGGTAGATCAGATGTTTAATGAAGAGGTGCTGAATCGAGTTCGTCAAAAAAGAAATTAGTGGGACAACTTGACCAAAAATTCGAGTCAGTTGACAGAACACCTGTAAATGCATAGATTAATTCTCAATTTGGTAACAGAGAGAAGGGCAACAGGTAAAAATTGTACTGGAAGGGCGAGGTTTGAATATAGTAATCAAGCTCAAATAGATGTAGGTTGCAGTAGTTATGCAGAGATGAAGGAGTCCGCATAGCCGTGGAGAGATACATCAAACTGTTCCTTGTAGTGAAAAGAATAAGGCACGGTTCTCAGTGAGGTGATGCGATATGCGACGCAATACACGATGCGACTCGTGATACGATGCAGAAGCAACCCGCAATGCCGGAGCACGTAGAAACGTAGCTGAGCGGCTTAACTGGTCCACGCTGGGATAACAGTGATACAACACCAATACGATTTTGTGTCGTATCACCCGCCGCAACACGGAATGCTGCTTGCTCCACGCAGCTATATCATAAAGTACACGGGGAGAGAAATTTCACCTCATCCGACGTGCCCAAAAAAATTATTTGCAATGCCACATGCTTCTCTGTGATTAGTTCCTCTTTAAAACTTCTAGTTTTCACTTAAAAATGGAAAACCACTGTTTTGTGGTACACGTGTGCTCTGCTATGCAATCTTTCTCATGAGATTCTGAGTAAACTACTGCAGTCGGTAAATAATTGATTATTTTGCCTGATATCACAACTAGATAATGAACTGATTTTTTTCTGCTATTGCTCTTAGCTATTGTGATACTTCGAAATGAAGTAAAACACACACATACTTTGAAAAGTCTGCAGTAAAAAGGGTAGTCACTGCCCCGTTTACGTTTGGTGCGTTTTAGATCGTACTGTGCTGGTTACCAAATGCTGCTATCACATCTAAATTGCTCTTAGCGCTGGAAAGAGAGCCTTATCTCATTATCATCTCGAGTAAATACGTGATATACGATCAAAAGGTAATATAACACATTTATTTTCTCGGCCAGTTTCGGTTGAAAACTGCGGAATTTTTTGTGCAACATTATGGAACATTCCCGCTTCAGCTCCTATGGCTTTATTAAGTTTCGAGATGCGGCAGTGCAACAAGTAGCGTTCAAAGGCGTCTGCAAAGGAGGTGCGTCCCAACCAGAGCTATCATTTAGATTGTTTTGGTGGAAAACCAGAGCATCGCAAGTTTTCATAGGCACTTGCAGGATGCCTACGGAGACCTGGTAGTGAACAAAAGCACGAAAACCACTGTGAGTCGTTGGACGAGGCGTCTGTCATCATCACAACAAGGTCACACAAACCTGTCCGACCCCCCACGTGCCGGCCAGCTGCACACAGCTACGATTCCTACAACGTTGGAACGTGCGGACACTCTCATTCGTTGTGATCGACGGGTCCCAATCAAATAACTAGATTCTCAACTGGACGTCTCTGTTGGCAGTGCTGACAGGTCCACTTGCTGGGATACTCAAAGGTGTGTGCTCGCTGGTTTCGTCGGCGCGTAACAGAAGACCATACAGAGCAATGAAGTACAATTTGTGCAGAACTGCTTGCACCTTAAGAGGCTGATCGAACATCGTTGCAGACGACGCGAAAGGGAACAGCAACACATGGAGTGGTGCCACACTATCTCTCCTCTGAAGAATAAGTTCAAATACGCACTCTCGTCCGGTAAATTCATGACGACGGTCTTCTGGGACACTGAAGGGGCTACTCTGTTGGCTGTACTCCCTCGTTGTTAGAAGATCAACTTGGAAGTGTACTGTGGTATCACCAGGAAACTGAGGAAACGACTTCAGCGTGTTAGCTGCCACAAAAATGCTAACAAACTTTTCCGTCTCCGTGACACACTTCACACAAGTCTGCGCAACCGAGAGGAGCTCGCAAAACTTCATTGGACAGTTCTTTCTCATCCACGCTACATCTGGCACCTTACGAATTTTATATGTTTGGCCCACTGAAGGCTGAACTCCGCGGAAAGCAGTACATGGGTGATGGAGTGTTTATTGATGCAGTAAAACGTTGGCTCCGATATCGATCAGTAGAGTGGGACCATGCGGACCCACAGGCCCTCACAGTAAGGTGGCGTAGGCGGTCGTAATGGAGATTATGTTGAAAAATAGAATTTTGTAGCCAAAAGATTGGGGAATAATGTGGTGAATTGCTGCTTTCAGAAACCAGCACGGCTTTAGGAAACAGCGGTCATGCGAGACACAGTTGGCCCTCTTTGTTCATGATATACAACAGGCTCTAGATACCGGCTCCCAGGTTGATGCCATATTTCTCGATTTTCGATAGGCGTTCGACTTAGTTCCACACTGTCGCTTGCTACAAAAAGTGCGCGCTTACGGTCTATCCGATGACGTATACGGTTGGATAGAAAGTTTTCTAAGAGACAGGGAGCAGTATGTCGTACTGAACGGGGTAACTTCAACGGAAACAAGAGTAACTTCAGGTGTGCCCCATGGCAGCGTAACAGGTCTTCTGCTTTTTATGATTTATATAAACGATCTGGTTGATGATACTGACAGCGGCCTTAGACTGTTTGCCGATGATTCTGTAGTCTACAGGAAAGTAGTATCACACGAAAGTTATGAAAAAATCAGTAAGGATTTGCAGAAAATAAATGCGTCGTGTAATGACTGGCAGTTATCTCTCAATATTAGCAAGTGTAATCTACTGCGTATAACAAGGCGAAAATCTCCATTAATGAATGAGTACAAAATAAATGATCAGTCTTTGGAAGCGATAACATCAGTCAAGTATCTGTGTGTGACTATTCAAAATGATCTCAAATGGAATGATCAGATTACACAAGTAACGGGTAAGGCGAACTCTAGATTGCGGTTTATTGGTAGAATCCTGAAGCGATGCAGTCCTTAAGCCAAGGAAATAGCTTACAATACGCTAGCTCCTCCAGTCTTAGAGTATTGTTCGTCTGTATGGGACCCTTACCAGTTGGGTCTGATTCAAGAGATTGAGAAGGTCCAAAGATGAGCGGCAAGATTCGTGACTGGTTCATTTAGCCATCGCGAGAGTGTTACAAATTTCATAGAAAGTGTAGTGTCACCGCCAGACACAACACTTGCTAGGTGGTAGCCTTTAAATCGACCGCGGTCCGTTAGTATACGTCGGACCCGCGTGTCGCCACTATCAGTGATTGCAGACCGAGCGCCGCCACACGGCAGGTTTAGTCTAGAGAGACTCCCTAGCACTCGCCCCAGTTGTACAGCCGGCTTTGCTGGCGATGGTTCACGTTCTGCATACGCTCTCATTTGCAGAGACGACAGTTTAGCATAGCCTTCAGATACGTCATTTGCTACGACCTAGCAAGGCGCCATATTCGGTTACTATTCTGAACAGATAAATTGTGAATCATGTACCGTCAAGAGCGACGTTCATCATTAATGGATTAAAGTTAAGTATCAAACTAATTACGTCCGCTTTCTGAATTCTAATTCCTTGTCATGTTCCAGACCTCACGTCAGTATAGTCCTTCCCTCCTCACGCCAGCCTGCGTAAGCTAAAACGCGTGCATTTCGGCCTCCTCGAGTAACACGGTGTTGGCTCTTCTGCCAACATAACAGAAAGTTTGAAGTGGGACACACTTGCAGATAGACGACGCGCTAAACAGAAGGGGCTCCTCTCTAAATTACGAAATCCAATCTTCACCGAGGATGTAGAGCATATATTATTACCACCAACTTTCAAATCGCGTAATGATCATCATTCAAAGATAAGGGACATGAGAGTTCGTACTCATGCGTTCAGACAGTCGTTTTTCACTCGCGCGATCCGCGAGTGGAACAGAGGGGGGGAATATGACTTTGGCGCGAATTGTGCCCTCCGCCACACACCGCTTGGTGGCTAGCGCAGTATGTATGTAGATGGAGATGTAGAAAAAAATGTGTTGCATTAGTCACTGAACGCGACTAATCTGGCAGCGATGAGCCATGCACGACGCTATTGGCAACGGCTGTGTCTTGTTGCTTGTCGTATGGCTCCTGTGTGGACACAAGTGTCTCACGGATAACCGTTGCGTCTTGCGACTTTTATTGCAACGTGTCATATCGTATATCGCAACACATATCGCAACACCTAAATGAGATTTGTGCCCAGCAGTAAGAGGATCATTTCGACGAACTTTAACTTTGAATCTAATGTTTTATTTGGTCCTTCCAATTTTGCTGTGACATTCGGTTACCACTCGATATTTTACGGTTGTTATTGTTTCCAGTGATTTGTGGCCAGTAGTGTAAATCGAACAGCAATGAATCTTGTTAACGCTAGCCGTCTCCTTCAGTAGCGGCTGTGCAGTCCACCTGCCTAGGATCATTAGTACCTAATCTCAGGGGGCGCGGTTCGAACGGCGGGGTACAGGATCGGACGATGCGTCGGCGTTTGGCGTCGGCGTACTTCCGGCCCTTTGTCAAGCTCGCAGTGGTGCGCGGGCGTGGCTGCAGGTGGCAGCACCGTCGGATCGTTCATTACGGGCCCTCAGCCCAGCCGGCAGCGAATACGGGTACCAATTAGCCGGCTGCCTCCCACTGCACCGCCCAACAACAGGTTTTATTGCGCAAGAAGCCGAGGCTAACGACCAGTTGCACCGAGCCCAGCTGCGCCGGCCGTCCCATTGTGCCAATGGCGACAGTCACATCGCCGCCGCTTATAGCGCATTCATTACCGCGCTCTTCCGGCGCACCGAGATCGGACATCGAGCTTTAGATGCCCCAGCAGCTTATTTCCGCACCTGTCGGAGACATTGGTCCAGAACCTTGGCAAATATATATGATACGGGACAGGACGAGCTTAGCTCCTAGTGATGAACTAGTGGCTCCATCAAGAAAGGCAGTCATAAAGTCAATTAAGACATCAAAAAAATGGCATGTGAGAGTAGAACTCGCGCACTGAGGTTTCCTTAAAAATTTAATTACGTATACCAGGTGTAGAAGCATGAAACCGAAATTTCCCTATAAATGTTGTAGGTCTGTCAAAGAGCGTCTGCAGCGCCATCTGCTTCCTATAATGCGAATGTCAACGCACAGTAACCCAAGTTCCATAAATCGGTGTCTCTTTAGAACCCGTAAACATGTCAAGTTTTGTGCCTACGAACTACGATTTTATGAAACATCCCCTTTGAAAAATTAATGAATTACTGTGCTGATAAACTTCTACGTTATTTGATTTAAACAGCTGAGCAAAACTGAACGTACTCAGAAATTACTCTCCTTACTTATTCTGATAACCACTAAACTGGCACACAATATTTTTTGTGCAACGCAATCTGACTTTAAAAAATCCCTAAAAAAGAATGGCCCTGACTAACAATAACCTATACCTTTCATGAATCACTTACCTCACAAAAATCTTCGTTACTCGAACTACTGCAATACAGCGAGCGCAATACTGCCAGCTAAATAAAAGATTCCAACTACCGAAGCCACTAGCTACTGATAGGCATAGTTAGCAAATGAAAGATTTTGATAGAGAACAAACAATGTATTTACCTTAGTTCATGACATCCAGTCTTACAAATTTCGTTTTTCTGACGGACACACGTCCAGATCGTCCGCTCTCAAAATTCTTCCATCTTTCTCCCCACATCCACCACTGCTGGCGACTCACCTTCAACTGCGCAACACTACGCGCTGTTCACATCCAACTGCCCAACACTACAATAGCGAATTCCAACAATGCCAACCAGTTACAGACTGCACATAGCACAGCCAATGATTTTCGTACAGAGCGGTACATGTCGTTACCAACATAAAAACCTAAACAGCCTACTTAACACAAAAACCGAAACGGCCTACTTACAAGTAACCCATGTTCCATACATCGGTGTCTGTTTCAAACCCGTAAACGTGTCGAGTTGTGTGCCTACGAACTACGATTTGCGCACAGCATTGGTTTTCCGTTATGTTGTGAGGACAAAAGCTTCAGAATTGTATCGAATGGATGTCGAAGCTTTCGGTGAACATCGTCTTGGAAGTGGTTAAAAAAATTCAAAAGTGCTGATTTAGACGTGAGAAACGACGAGCGCTGGAAACTACCGAAAAAGTTCGAAGACAACGAATTTCAGGCCTTATTGGATGAAGATGATGCTAAAACGCAACAGGAGCTCGCGGAACAATTGGATGTTACGCAGATAGCCGTTCCTCTTTCCTTGAAAACTATGGGAAAGCTGTAGAAAGTGGAAAAATGGGTTCCGTATGAACTGAATGAAAGACAGCAAGCAAATCGAAAGACCACTTGTGAAATGCTACTCGCCAGATACAAAAGAAAGTCGTTTCTCCATCAAATAGTGACAGGTGATGAAAAATGGATTCTAAGCGTCGTAAACCAAGGGTGAATCCAGGCAAACCATCGACATCCACCTCTAGACGAAATCGCTTTGGAAAGAAGAGAATTCTCTGTGTTTGGTGGGCTCAAAATGGTGTCGTCTATTATGAGCTGTTAAAACCTGGTGAAACCAATAACACTGATCGCTACCAACAGAAATGATCGATTTAAATCGAGCATTAAGTGATAAACGACCGGAATATGGAAAAAGGCAGCATAAGGTCATATTGTTTCTTGATAACGCCCCCTCACACAGAGCTAAACGGGTCAATGAAACGACCGAGTTTTTCAGTTGTGAAATACTAGGGCATGTGGCTCATTCTCCAGACTTGGCTCCGTCCCGATTATCATCTATTTGCTTCACTGGGACACGTTTTCGCTGAACAACGCTTCAATTCGTATGAAAATGTACGAAAATGGCTCGCTGACTGTTTTTTGGCGTGGGATTCATAGCCTGCCAGAGAGGTGGGAGAAATGTATAAACAGGATTGAAGATTATTTTGAATAAAAAACCGTTTATCAGTTTCAAACAACAGTCGTGTAATTATTGCAATAAAATTCCGTTTTCATACTTCTACATCTGATATAGACAGTTCATTCATTCTGGGAATCAAGGATCTCGGCGATTTTTGTCTTTTACCGAAATCAATACTGGTAAGATATCAGTCTTCGTGATCTGTACTGCAACAGTTGTCTTGGTACTGACCCTTAGATCCTGTTTTCTGCACCAGTTTAGCACAACGTTCATTGTCCACTGTGGCATTATTTTAACTGCTGTAGAAAAAATTGCGAAATATTACCATGACTGTAAGCATGAAACTCAGTATAATAAGGACTAAAATAAGGTTATTTTGATTATAATTTACCGTCTATCAGTCGAACAAAAAACCGTGTCCTGTAATTGGAATGACTGGTTACACACATGCACAAGGACAGCGGAAATAATCACATAACTGTCGTCCAATATCACTGACATCCATTTCTGGCAGAATCTGAGAACATATTCTAAGCTCAAACGTAATGAGCTATCTGTAACGGAATGACCTCCTCCGTACCAGCCGGCATGCATTTCGGAGACATCGTTCTTGTGAAACCAACAAGTTCTTTCCTCACACTACCTCCTGAAAGTCGTGGATCAATCCAGTCAGGTGAAATATTTCTCTGTTTCCGAAAAGCATTTAACTCAGTACCGTGTTTCCGTTTATATCAAAAATACGATCGCTCTATCAAGGGAATTTTGTTATTCGACTGAAGATTGTTTTGGTACAGAGGACACAGCATGTTACCTTGGTTGGAGAGTCATAGACAGATGTAGAAGCAACTGAGGGTGTGGCCGAGCGAAGTCTGCTGGGACCTTTGATATCGATGTAGTACTTTGATGACCTTCTAAACCAGGCTGTTCCAGCTCGTCGGCTCCGTTGTGAGCCGCGGAGCGCTCCCTGCTCCAGGGAGCCGTGTCGCTCGCTGTGACCATTCAAGTGGGCCGGCACGCCAGCACGTGGCACGGCGGGCTGAGGAAGGCGGCAAGACAAGCGTTTTGATGTGCCAACTGCGTCTTACAAGATCGATAACCTCATACTTTAGCTGCTAAGACGTGGTGGCATGCTACACGAGGAAATACGATGTTCAGGAAATAAATAAAGACTGCAAGCTCAGCATGTGCGGTGCTTTCGTCAAGCACTAGCGAAAATGCAACAAAGCTCTGCGCCTTTTTCGTGAGCTGTGTCTCTAAATCCACTGCCATGTCACGGATTCGACGAGACGTTGTTTGCTTTGACAGGGAAACCCCTTCCATTGCCTGCACCTCCCTTGGAAACAAACATTCTACAACCGCTACCATTCACGATTTTACGAGTGGTCCCACCGAAAACGGCTTGCCACTTGTCGCAATGTTGTGAGCGCCCCTGTAGCTTGCTTGAATTGCAGATTCAGTAGTGTTTACTCCGTTCTCGTTCAACTGAAAATTATAAACGCATTACAGAACACGCATTATGTTGCATGTTTTGATGTCCTCCGTATTACGCAACCGTTCTTAAACTTACGTCTCCTGGTATGTCGTTCTTAAGCCTGGCTACCAGTTCTCTGCGTGCAACGCCTTCTACCTGATCGTAGTGCGCAGAATTAAATACTTTATGTCATACAAGACACTGCGGACGACCATCCCTCTCATTGAATAGAAAGGTATGCTCCAATAGAGGTACAGGGCTCCCGCGGCTAGTCATAGCTGTCACTGAACACGGATTATTGCGTCAGTTGCGGCTGCATGCGGCCAGGGGGCAGTGAGGACGCTTTCCCCCTCCACGGCGGCTCCGAGCTGCCGCAGTGAGCGCTCCGGAGCGCTCCGCCTCCATGGAGCTCGGTTATTATGCTATGCTATGGCTATAATATCAATGAATCAAGGTTAGAGACGGTGAACTCATACAAATACCTGGGTATTACACTTTGTAGGGATGTGAAATGGAACGATCACATAGGTTCATTCGTAGGTAAAGCAGGTGACAGACCTCGGTATATTGGGGGATACTAGGGAAACTCTATCTGTCCAAAAGGAGATTGTTTTCAAATCACCTCTGCGATCCGTTCTAGAATATTGGACCCATACAAAATAGGAACAACAGGGTAATTGAATGTATACAGACAAGGACAGCACGAATGATCTCATTTTTGTTTAACCCGTGGAAGAATCTCATATATGTTGAAGAAACAGAGCTGACAGACACTTGAAGAGAGACGCAGTCCTGAGAAAGCCTACTTACAAAGTTTCAAGGACTGTGTTTTAAAGACTACTGCAGAAATATACTACATCCCATGCCTGAGAACAAGATTAGATTATTTACAGCGCTCACAGAGAGGTTTAAATAGTCATTCTTCCGTGCTCAATCATGAATGGGACGGCAAAAGATCGTAACATATGTTACAATGGGAAATACGCTCTGTCATTCATTTCCCAGTAGTTTGGAGAATGTAGATGTAGATGTGTATGTAGACAACAACATACCAAAACTAGTGAAAATTAACAATGAAATCATAGAACCAGTAGATGAATTTTCGTACTTGTGGTACCTGGTGAAAATCACTGAATCGACAGGAAAAGAAATGACCTTAAAACTAAAAAAGACACTGATTGCTCTTGGCCGTCTAATTAGCGTTTCCAAATAATCTTTCAATGTCTCTGAAAAGAAGCGTTTGCAGTCGCTGTATATTGCCAGCTGAGACATAGATTTTTAATGAGAAAGCAATTCAAACCTGAGTGTTGCAGTCGAGAGATGGATGTGTGGAAGTGCTCGGAGAGACAAGGAAATTTGAGTCAAAGACTTTAGTTAAAATGATATGGAGATTAGCGGGAGCAGATGGACCCAGAAAGGTCTTTACTGAATAAAAGAGGCAAGAAAAGATGTAGACGATGAAGTTATGGGAGGTGGGTATGTGACACTAGAAAACATGAGCAAATTGGATGCCTACCTGGGGAGACGATAAAGCACGTTGAAACTGACAAGATGGTGAGCTGACGATGATGAACCCAGTTTGATGAAATGTTCCAGTTCTATGCATAAAGAATAACGGGTCCTTAATAGCTTCTTCGACAAACACGAAGATGCGTCGTTAATAGTGTGGAGAGCAGGATAGAGGTTCTACTTCATCCTGAAGGACCTGAAGCCAGCCACAGTTGTGTGAGGTCAGTGGAGATACCATCTTGAGAAATGCAGTCTTCTAATTGGGGCGATACCAGTAAACCTCGTCGTCTATAATTGTTCCGTAAATCTGTCAGGTGCTTTCCTTTCCTTTCAGTGCAGCAATGCGATATACTGAAAAGCACGATTCACCTCCTAAACAATAACGGAAACTACACCATGATTAACTGTTGGAAGCACACAGTCTTCATTTGTTCGCCTTCGCTGATGTTACTTAGTTCAGGACCTTCTTTGGAATATCCTCGTTTGCGTTTGTAAAGAGCAGTTCCTCCACAAATGTTTTGTTTAAGGTAGATAACATCATTCTTCCTTCGTTGGCACTGCTTCTTAGTAAGGCCAGCGGTTGGCACTGTCCTATCTATTAGAGGTAGGCGCTCACTCGAGCAGTTTTATCTCTGTTACCGTCTTTTTTTTAAGTTTTCAGTCTTCTCCTGGAGGGTGCCGAGCTAAGCGGGCTTAAAAGAGGGCCGCACAGACGTTTTTATAACTGACTGGGTCAATAAATGGAGAGTCTGGAAACACGTTGAAGTGGACGACGAACAACTTCTTTCTGCTATTTCATCTTTATGCTAATAAATGGATGCTGAAAGAGAGGACATCGAATACAACAACCGAAAGATTTTTTCAAACAGTTACATTTAAGAAGATATGAGAAATCCTGTGACATTTTGTGATAGGCATCAAAGACAGGTCATTTCGCCGTAAATTACATCTGCAGAAATTTTCAGGTATTGCGGTCTAGAGGAATCAGAGATCTGTACACACCACTGTAAGTCACCTCAGCCAGTACTCAACGATCATACAGACCTACCACATACATTATACTTACAGAACTTGCTAAATCTTTTCACAACGTGACGCGAGTCATTTCAGAGGCTGTCAGAGGAGTGGTAGTCAGGGCTGTATAATGAGGTAGACTATGCCTTCCATTAGAGTTAATTCAATAGTCTCAGCAAGTCTACCAGGGTTCCTTACCCCATTTTTTTTAAAAAAAGAAAGAAAGGGATGTCAGTGTTTACCGTCCTGTTGACCAGATATTATTATCTGAGAAGCAGAACAAAGAAGTTGAAGGAAATTTGCCGTAGTATTTTCTTAGAAAACGTTTCTGTATTTGTCTTAATCAGTTTCAGCGAATCACGGTAAATGTAAATCTGGATGGCTGACCGAGGGTTTGAACTTCGTTCCTCCTTGCTTCGACACATTTTTGTCTTTAATCTCGTCACTTAGTTAGTGCAGGAACATATGTTATCTGAAAAATTTTCGAACTGCGAAAGACATTGTTTTGTTTACTTCATAATCAGAAGAACGTGAGCAAAGACTGGAAGAACTAAACAGACTAACTACGACAGTAGGTCTGAAGGTTCATTAATATCACCAAAATAGTGTACTATTAGAATGCCCGTAGGAGTAATACAGACTAATTACGAAGTTGTATGAACAGTACTTGAATTTGTATAGTTAACACAACAGAAAGCAACAAGCTCAGAGGCGCTTAAGGAAATAAACAGGAGGATAAAGTGGCTCGGAGCTCATTTGGGAAACATAGTGCTGTATTCAGAAGTAAATTCCCAATATGCCTTAAACGGAAAGTCCAATCGCTGTGTGTACCGATGATAAATATGGCCGTAAAAATGGTTCAAATGGCTCTCAGCACTATGCGACGTAACTTCTGAGGTCATCAGTCACCTAGCATTTCGAACTATTTAAACCTAACTAACCTAAGGACATCACACACATCCATGCCCGAGGCAGGATTCGAACCTGGACCGTATCGGTCGCTCGGCTCCAGACTGTAGTGCCTAGAACCACACGGCCACTCCGGCCAGCTATAGCCGTCAACTAATACATAGAAGTTTATAAAAGTAAGTATAGGAGGAATTCGAGGTAAGTAATTTCCATACTGTACTCTAATAAATGAGGATAAAAAGGGATAGTAGGCATTTAGAATCTTTGAAGCAGTAGGTTTCCCCAGATTGTGGAAGAGTGCTCGCGGTGAGCTTATGAAAATGTCAAGTTGGCTTTCATGACACAGCTTCGCTTTTGTCTGATCCTACTCTTGCGGATATCTTCGCCGTAGAAAATAATTTTCAGTTCATCCATCACAACTATCTGTTGGTCCTTCTCAGGAGCACAACTGAATTGTTCTGCATCATCCATGATGGTCTGAAAGGAAAAACCGAAGTATGTTGTCCATTCAAACGCTGCTGTTATTGTCCAACAAGAGAATGTCAAGAGCTCCACGTGATGCTGCCGGGTGTTAGCGCGTGCCTGCAGACGCATACGTCATACCCGAGCCGGAACACAGCGCCGCTCTGGTGAGATCTGCGATTACAAAAGCGTGTACACGCCGGGCCTCGACCACGTCCCCGTGGTTCTTGTCCTACAGTTGCCTCGAGGGAAATTTTCCATTTCCGAGGATGTGGAAGCTTCCCAGCGTGGCAATGGCGACACACACACACAGACACACACACACACACACACACACATACGCACACACACACACATTCTCTCGTACAGAAATTTGAGCTGACACACGCGCTCGTGTATGCAGAGTACACGCGCTGAAAGAGTCCCGCACTGAGTCGGCATTCACGCGGCCACTTAACAAAGGCAGCGGGAGGGGAAGGGAAGTGAGCTGGGTTTCCAGCCGCCTCAAAGAGTAACGCAAATAAAAGCCCGAATTCCGGCCGCCGCGGTTCGGCGCGGAGCATTCAATCAGACCACTATTGTGCAGCGCGCGGCATCGCTGCCGGGACCCCGCAGACTGCAGACCGCTGCGGGCTGCCGGTGTGCGCTTCACAAAACAAGCGCACGCGTTTCCGCGGCGGTTCCGCTCTCGCTGAGCCAGTGGCGTCGCCAGCAGTGGCGACACTTCCTGCCGCCGCTGCAGTGCTGCGTGCCACAAGTTGCGCGCCATTCAGGCGCCACAATGACCAGACCAGCCGCAGCCGCTATACCACGCCGCAGCAGCCCGCACAGTGTGTTTGTTCCTACCGGCAAGTCGCCTCGTTTGCATGGCAGCTGTGTACTGCATAACAGTGCTCGTGTAAGTTGCAAGAACAAGGAGGGAACGTCTCGACCAGGATGCGAAATGCCGTGCGTTTCAGTAAACACGAAAAAAGCTCTTGGTTGCCGACAATGGAGAAAGGAAACAAAACAGACAGAATTTTTATGGCTTCCGTGGATCTCAGGAAAGCAAATTCTCAAAAGGGGAATTATAAAAATGATAAAGTTATACTATAGAGATGGACAGGGTACGAAAGAACTGTACAAACGACAGTAAAAAACATAGCTGTCGGCGTTGTTGGCTGCAGTATCCTAGTGAGTGGGCTCCGCCGCATGTCCTCCTCGCGGCTTCAGCTGCCCTGAACAATATGGTCGCACATTGTCATCCATAGAAATGAAGTTAGGGTCGATGCAAACTGAAAAGACGCACCAGGTGAAGGAACACCTTGACCGGTCTACGTTCAAAGATTTGGATGTCGGCACGTCCATGCAACGTTATGCATCGCCATACCATAAGTCGAGACCAACAAAATGATCATGTACGACAATGCTGATTCACCCAGGAGCGTTGTCGAACATGATAGTTTTGAAACTTCCTGGCGGATTAAAACTGTGTGCCTGACCGAGACTCGAACTCGAGACCTTTGCCTTTCGCGGACAAGTGCTCTACCGGCTGAGCTACCCAAGCACGACTCACGCACCGTCCTCTCAGCTTTACTTCTGCCAGTACCAGTTTTGTTGGTCCAGGCGTTATGGCGTGGGGATGCACAATGTTGCAAGGGCGTACGGTGACCTCCAAATGTTTGAACACGATACACTCAGCGGCCACCGTTATTGTAAAAGTCAAACTTATGTTCTTAGAAAGTAATTACGAGGAAAGCTTGGGTAACAGAACGAATACTTCAACTAACTGACAGTGCAAAAAAATTGTTGAGAAGACAGGAAGACAGCAGTATAAATAACTTAGGCATGAAATATACAGGACGTTCATGGAAGCCAAGGCGAAATGGGTATAGGAAAAATTCGAAGAAAGTCAAAAAGAAGTGTTCGTCGGAGCGACTGACTCAACAGACAGAAAAGTCAAAACAACCTTTGGTGAAATGAAAAGAAAGGGTGGGAATAGTAAGAGTGCAACGGGAATTTTACTGTTAAACGAAGAGGAGGAAGCGGACGGGTGAAGAGAGTACAATGAAGGTGTCTATGAGGGTGAAGAAATTGGAGGCGATATGGAAGAGGTAGGGAATTAGGTACGAGTAAGAATTTAAAAGAGCTTTGGAAGACTTGGGGTCGAATAAGGCAGAAAGGAAAAGAAAACATTCCGTTGGAATTTCTAAAATCACTGGCGTAAGTGGCAACCAAACGATTATTCGAGTTAGTGTTTAGACCCTGTGAGATAGGCTGCATACCACAATACATTAGGAAAAAAACCATTCACACAACGCCGGAGACAGCAAGGAGCAGATAAGAGCGATCGCACGATGAGCTTAACGGCTCATACATCCAAGTTCCTTAGAAGAAAAATGTTCATAAGAACCGAAAAGAAAATTATGGTTTATTAAATGACAATTTATTTGGTTTTTAGGAAAGGTAAAGTCACTAGAGAGTCAGTCCTGACATCGTGTAGGACAGTCGAAGCTTGACTGACGAAAAATCAACACACGCCCATAGGGTTTGGCGGCGTGGAAACAGCGTTCGACAATGTAAAATGGTGCATGGTGATGGAAATAATGAGAAACGTAGGAGTAAGAAATAGGGAGAGACGTTTAATATACAGTATGTACAAGGACCAAGAGACTGGAACACCAGGTGTAAGACAGGAGTGCAGCCTTTTTCATCTACTGTTCAATCTGTACAACGAAGAAGCAGTAACGGAAACAAATTCAGGGTGGAATTATTCATCACCACGAAAAACTTGTCTGGTGCATTCCACTGTCCAGTGTTCCAGACTTGTTCGACCAGTCGTTTAGCACTAACTAAAGAAATGTGTGACTTACTAGTGCACTGTGCTCTGGGATTGGTGTGCATAAACCTCTACGTGACAGTCGCTTTTGTTATACGATATTTTAAGTATATTGTGCATCAGTCATGCGACCTAACGTGTTTAGAACATTACTTTATAGTGTCGGTCGAACTTGTGTCCGATACACGATCGTCTATTTGTAGTCTCGCCTCATCTAGCCCACCGTGCCATAGGAGGATCCGGAATCAGCCGAGGAGAGCCGTGCTAAACCGAGCGGGGCTGGTGGCAGATTTCATTTGCGGTGTTCGCCGGGCGGCCTCCCTGCCAGGCGCGCCTTTTCGTCGTCTGTTTTTTTTTTTTTTTTCCCCAACCGAGGTGCTTCGGGGGGCCTCGCAAATCCAATTTACGAATGAAAGCGCAAGCAGCGGTAAACATTCGCAGAAAATATTTTTTTTACCCTTTCCTTCTCGTAGACCGCAACGGCCGCAAGCTAAGGATACGGGGTGGCAGCTCCCACCCCGTCGGTGTTCGGTGCCTCGTGTTAATAAGGTTAGCGAGCGAGTCTACGCTTTCAAGTAGCGAGGCTAACTAAAACGTCCTCAGGGAGGCACACTCTGCAAAAATATTTCAGGTGCGCGGTCAGTCAGAGAGAATCCCATGGAAGCGATAAATGAGAAAGAATGAAGAAAAATACAGAGTTTCTTGTAACAGTGGGAAAGAGTTTTAGAGCTGTTCCGACAAGGGGTGACATTTGTGCCTGAGAAACAGAGCCGCTGAAACAATTGTAATGATCGTAGCGCCATTTAGAGTGTTTGACGATTCGTTTAGTTTCACCTGTCCTAGATTGTGATGCATACTCTAAGACAAAAAGAAAAGAAAAGACACTACGAAGGCATTATCCGCATGGGCAGTAAATTGGTAAATGTGAAGTTAAAAAAAAATACCATTTCACAAAAATTGGATTATTTATTCAAGAAAAGGAGCTTCACAAATTGAGCCAGTCAACAACGCGCTTGAGGACCACTGGCCGTTTTGCAAACAGGTATTTGGCGTATCAATGATTGGCACAGTTGTTGGTTGCCCTCCTGAGGGATTTCCTAGCAAATTCTGTCCAACTGGCGCGTTGGATTGTCAATACCCCAAGCTGGTGGGAGGGCCCTGCCCATAATGCTCCAAACGTTTTCAGCTGGGGAGAAATCTGGAGACGTTTCTGGCCATGGTAGGATTTGGTTAAGTACAGACACAAGCAGCAGAAACTCTCGCACGTGCGGGCGGGCATTATCTTGCTGAAATCTCCCTCAAATCAAGACCTATGTTTGATCCTAGTGCCTTTTCTTGGCCAGACACGGCCTCTTTACCGGTGCTAGTCTGCTTTTGACGCCGTCCTTGCTGCGTCCGTCATCGGTTATCTTGCTGTCTAGGTAGCAGAATTCCTTGATCACCATTTATGATGTTAAGTTCTTCCCTGTTCTATTTTCTTCTAGTTCTCATTAATTTCGACGTTATTCGATTTTCCCTCAATCCACCTTCTGAACCCATCAGACTATTCATTCCATTCAGCATATCCTGCAGTTCTTCTTCACTTTCGCTTAGGGTAGCGTTGTCTTCATTACTAATATCATTTCACGCTGAGTTTTAATTTCATTCTAGAACATTTCTTTTACCTACATCATAGCTTCTTCGATATATAGAGTCCACGATGGCGGGGAAAGGCTGCATAACTGTGTTATCCTATTTTTAATCCGTGTTCTTGGTTTTCCACTCTTATTTTTCCTTCGTAGTTCCTGTCGGTACTGTATATTACCCTATAGCTTATCCCTATTTCCCTCAGAATTTCGTACGTTTTGCAGCATTTGACTTCGAAGAACGCTTTTTTCAGGTCGACAAATCCCATGAACGTGTCCTGTGTTCATTAGTCTTGCTTCGTTATCAACCGGAACGTCAGACTGCCTGGTGCTTTTACCTTTCGTATAGCAAAACTGATGTCCTCTAAACACATCCTCAATTTTATTTTCCATTCTTCTGTGTATCATTCTAGTCAGCAACTTGGATGCATGAGCGGCTAAGGTGGTTGTCCGATAATCCAGCCATTTGTCGGCTCTTGCATTTTTCGGAATTCTGTGGACGATGTTTTTCCGAAAGTGAGATGGTATATCACCATACTCATACATTCTACGCACCAAAGTGAACATTCGTTTTGTTTCCTCTTCCCCAAAAGATTTTAAAAATTCTGATAGGGTATTATCCAACCGTTTTGCCTTATTCGATCTTTAACCTACCAAGGGCCTTTCAAAATCTGATTCTGATACTGAATCCCCTATCTCTTCTATATATTCCTGTCATGTCATCAGGCAGTTCTTCCCCCTCATAGAGGTCTCCAGCGTACTCTTTCCACCTATTGGCTCTATCCTCTACATTTAACAGTGGCATTCCCATTGCATGCTTAATGTTAGTACCCTGACATTTAAATCGGCGTAGGTTATTTTGGCTTTCCTATATGCTGAATCCGTCATTCAGAAACCATATCTTTTTCGAGTTCTTCGCATTTTTCATGCATCCATTTCGCTTTAGCTTCACTGCAGTTTCTATTTATTTCACTCTAAAGTGATTTATGTTTCTGAATTCTTAAATTTCCCTGAATATTTCTGTACTTTCATCTTTCATCGATCAATTGAAGTATTTCTTCTGTTACTCGCGGTTCCTTCGCATTTACTTTCTTTGTACCTATGTTTTTCTATCCTTTTCTGTAATTGCTCTTTATAGATATGTTTACTCATTGCTCTTTATAGAGATGTTTACTCATCTTCAACTAAGCTGCGATCTAAGCTATTACCTCAATATCTATAGCCTCAGAGGACTTCAAGGGTATCTGTTCATTTCTTGCAAGGGAAACTCCCAATCGTTTCCCCTTAGATTTAGTGGTAAGAGGTTCCAGTGGACAGCCCGTCAAAAACCGAACACAGATCAAGCATGAAAACAGTAAGAAGGAGTACCGGATTGTGAGTAAGAAAGCGAAAGAGAAACAGTGAATGATCCATGAAGAAGTGCACTATAGAGCAGTCGCGGAACAGCAATGGTTCGTGGTTAAGTGGTTACTGTGTTGGACTGCCAAGAGGGCAAGCTGTGTTTGAAATTTTTGTTTTCGCTGTCCACATTATTAAAATTTGTGTCTGTCATGGTGTAACGTCCATTTACAACAGTGAGGTGTAAGGTAGGGACCTAGACCTAAATGACAGTTGATTCTTCACAACTACTCTATTAGAAGCCGAAAGGAAGTGGCTTTCGGATGGGAACCGCAAACGTTTGATGACAAGGTGACAAGTCAACCGAATCCTCCACCGGAAAACACGCTTGATGCGTCATACACGGCATTAGTGACAGTATGTGTGTCATATAGTAGGTATTTCTTCTCGACGCAACTAATTTGTACGGCTGGTAAATGAGTGAGATATGCCTTCTTGCCCGATGTAGGTCGTCGTATGAATGTGAACGTGATCACTCGCAAGGAAATGATGAAAACATAATAGTTTGTCACATAAGCAGCAACAAATGAACGCAACAGTTTCACAATCACACAGTTTCTCTCTGCTCTGTCAAAAGATATGTTTTTAACGTTTTTGAAGGTGAGTTCCGTTTTGGAAGTCTTGACTCTTGAATTCCTTGGTTGCAACGTAGTTCACACCCGATTATTTGTTGTTTACATTTGTATCAAACTGTGCGGTATCTCGCCAGCTGTCACTATTCATCACATTTACTTGCGACAGTAACGTATTTTTAGCGCATGCTCATATTCTATAACCAATGTATAGTATGATAACTGCCAGGACTACAGAAAAAGAACGAATATTTCAATGACCGGCTGAACATTTCAAAATGTTGTGCAAAAAATCTAAGTAGGAGGAGAGGGTTTTCAACATGGCTCGCCCGCAAGACACTTCAACACCATGGTCACTTACCCAACACGGCTACTCTTTATTGAACTTCTTAGTCTTGGACCGTTCACTACTTCTATTTTGCTTTTTTTCACAGTTCACTACATCTTCTTCCTCTTTCCATGCTAGATCTCTGTTCAGATTTTGATGGGCTATCCACTAGGCCATCGGACTACTAAATCTGAAGGGAGTGCGATGGAGTTTCCCTTGTTAGTACTTCCGTATCCCACTTCTACGTACAATGATTGTTCCTGACTAGTCTCTTAATCCACAGCCTACTTTTCGTCATTTCTAAATTGTTATCTGAGTCTACATCTGCAACTGGGAACGCCTTACAGTCCTGTACCTGATTTCAGAATCTCTACCTGATCAAGACGTAATCTAACAAATCTTCCGGTACCTCCCGGCCTTTTTCGAGATTATTTCCTCCTCTTGTGACTCTCTAAAAGAATATCCATCATTACCAGCTGAAATTTATTGCAGAACTCAGTTCGTCTTTCCCTGCCTCATTCCTAGTACCAAGCCCATATTGTCCCGTACCTCTTTCTTCTACTCCGTTCCCTATAACCGTATCTCCCTGTATGTATTGAATTACCAGTTTAGTATCCTCATATACTTGTCCTGTCTCTCCATCTCCGGCATGTGATGCCCTCATGAACACCTGAACTATCTTTGTCGGTGTTGGTTTGCCGTCGATTTTGATGAAAGCAGCCCTATCACTGAACCGTTCACATCAACCTTCTCTCCGCCCTACCTTGTTATTTATAACAAATCCTACTTTCGTTATCCATTTTCTACTGCCGTTGATATTACAATATACTCATCTGACCAGATATCCTTGTCTTCTTTCCATTTCAGTTCACGGACCTCAACGTATCTAGATTGAGCCTTTGCATTCCCAATTTCAGAATTTTTAGTTTTGCTATAATCTTGAAACTTCTGACATCCCACTCACAGACTTGTAGAACGTTACGCTTTCGTTGGTTCAATGTTTTTCTAATAGTCACTGTTATGTCCGCACTATAACACAACAAATATTCCGTGATAACCAAATTTATTTGACCTTCTGTCACTCAAAACAAAACTTAAGTTCGACTACACAACACTTCGCTAGTTGCAGCGCCAAGGAGAAATCGGAGTCACTAGTGGAGAATACAAGTCCAAACCACTGCAAAACCAGTCGATACCGACGCGTCACAAGTTTCCAGCCAGGGATGCCACAGTCGGTCGCCGGAGTCCAGCAGCCGGGTAGTAACACAGTTATCGGTGAAGATTGAACTGGTTAAACGGGCTCAGGGAGCTCGCTTAAACCCTCAGGTCCGGCCAATCAGAGTGCTGGTAGATGGCGCCCTTATACGGTTGCTCACTCTGGTGGCAAGGGCAGCGTCGTCAGGGTAATCCGTATCGATAGTGGTGTGTACGCTGTTGCTAACCCCGCGACGACGCGTTCACTGGCGCCAGTTGTTGACATCGTGTGCGGCGCCAGCGGTACTCGCTGTGTGCCGCGTGTGTTGTAGCACGCCGCGCCTAGTTGACGGCTGCTGTGTGGCGGCCGATACGACAGTCACCTCCCACTGGGCAGTTTCCTCCCGGAGATCTGAATGTGGAACTAGTTCGGAATATTTTGCCAATGGAGAAATCATCAAGACACTATATTTTCAATTAAAGGACACATGTCCTGTGGATATGCGTTATGCGTCTTTAATGCTATAGTTTCCATTGCCTTCTCTATCCTCATGGTCATTGCTGATTCTTCTGTCTTTAGGGGCCATATCTCAAGTGGAAGAGAGTCTCCTGGACCCCTGTTCCCTCCTTCACCCTATCTGACGAGGCCGTTGGCTGACTGAGCGCGACTTATTATGCCGGAAGTCTTCGGCCGCCATTGCTCAAGGTCTTTTCTATTCCATCCATTTCCTGCAGATATTTGCTTGAAGCTCTTGCAGTTGTCTTGCTGGATCTTACAATTTCATTAAATTGGAATATTATTTGCTATTTGGTAATTGAGTGATGACTCATAGTAACATGAAGTGTTCTATTTGACGATAACACGGTAATATATCACTCTGACACTTTCTGTTGCTAAATGATGCTAGACATCATTGCGATAATGATAAAACTATTTTTGAGAGTGGGTGAATACTTTAGCTATCAGATTCTCACAAGATCAACTGTGTGATGGATCCTTCATGTTGTCTATACACATTTCTTTGTCACCTTGTCAACGTTGTAATATCTAGTGGTAATGAGTATTCTCGAAGTCTATACAGTTAATGAAATTACAGTACAATGTATACTTTATCCAGTTTTGTCTGTGTGGGCAGAAGATGATTCTTCTGCTTCGTCGAAGTTACATCTGACAAATAATTCATCCCATGATAACCAGCTGAATACTATCAGCTCAATCTTTCGCGTACCAGTAAACCTCAGTTTTATCGCTATAAGCGTAACAAATGTTTTACATCTCTGCTCTCGGAATTTGCGCAATGTATTGGCTGTATGACGTAACTCTCATCCACTTACGTAACATATTCGGTCGGCAGTCATTGATTTCCTGAATGCCAACAAAAGCTACAGCGCGATGAGATGGAAACGATTTTCATATTTTACGACTGGAGGACAATCAGTTTCAAGCGCGCAGATCCATCTCCGTGATTGCACGAAGCTCGTCACTGGGATTTTTCCTGTCAGCTCCAAATCCAGTAGAATTTTTCTACTATATCCTCGAAGGAGAATCAGTTTCCCTCCTGTAAATGTGCCTTCGCTGAAGTTAAATGATGGTACTATTATCAGATCGACACAGACTACAAAAAATTTTGGCAGATAGATTTCCCATGTGCATGAGAAGTACAGCCAATCGTTTGACAGCAAAATGACGACTTTACCTCAGATGGTAGCTAAAATCCAAATCGACTGGCTCCAACACGTCTTCTCTGTACAACATTTTGAAGCAATCTCTGATAACGTTATTTTGTTGCTGGAGTTAGCCAATCAACAGAGCTGAACACTAATACTAATAACTAGTCTATACACGTTAGAATTTGAAATATAATTTATTTCCACACAATTGCTATAAGTGTTCGTCTTTCAAGATTTCCGTGAATCCTCATTTGTCTGTGCAATTTCTTATATTGTATTCATCAGTTACTTGATAAGTTATAGAAATCGTTCCAAAAAATGAATTCCTACTTCATATTTGGAAATATATTAATGCCATTTAAACATGAGAAACAGATATAGTAAGAAATTCGGGAGAAAGCTGACTGTGGCGCCTTCGTTGATTTCGTGCTTATAGTTTCGTACAAACAATTAACGAACAGAATAAAAGATTTCGGAATTTCACAGACTTGAACATTGCCGTTGGCAGCAACTGTGAATAAACATCAGATAATGAACACAACAGGCAATTTTTGCTGGACGTTTTATTGAATTAAACTTGATCTAGGTTTCGATACTACTACACGTATCTTCTGCAGAACTAAATGATAATACCTTAAATGTTATGACAAAACAGACAAAAATTTTTAGCTACCAATTATGATGTAAAATAATTAACATCCCCAGTTAAAAATGAAACCAGCACTTACTTAGTTACATTAATTAAAAGATGTTACATGAATCATGAGCTAACTAGCTCAAGTCACATGCAGTAATTATAATTAAAATGCCCATTGAAAATGTAAGGATGAAACACGTAGAACTGTTGGATAAAAGCAAACACCGAACTAAAAGCATAATCTCGATCTATAGTGCTTACGTAGACAACCGTAATGCGCGCCATATGTTGCGAGCTGATACCGTGATAGAAAGTTCAGTTATGCAACATTTTTCTGCAACGAAACCTAGACCAACCTTAAAAATAAACTTCCGGCAACAGATTGGCTGTTTAATCTATTCATGGATGCTTTTGGAATGTCGGAAAAGCTTTGTGATTGATGTCAAGGCTTCCTGGCCAACTTAAAATGTCCACCATGCATGGAATTCGTTGAGATCTGCGACTGTATTACAAAATTGATAAAACAACACTTTGTCAAATGGACATATCACACATCCATGTCCGAGGCAGGATTCGAACATGCGACCGTAGCAGTAGCGCGGTTCAGGACTGACTCGCCTAGGACCGCTCGGCTACATCGGCCGGCTGCATAACTTTCAGACACACTTGATGATGGCCTAATGTTAAGGCCGAAACCTGTTGTATGCACTTCATAATTTCTAATTGTTCTAAGTGAGCAAACTAAAGCGACTTTTCATTAACTGAACAACAGTTGCAGAGTTAGCGTCACCCACACATGGATAAACTAATAAATGCCTTTTTCACAATGGTATAACGGTGCAACAGTGTTCTGAGACAATGCTTTCTTTCTAGAATTTTAGGTACCTACGTCTTGAACCATACAACCCCACTTCCCTCCGCCGCCTCCGCCTCTGACTCCTAAAAACAATCATAAAAATCACAAGTTTCGATTTTTCAAAACGTGTAATAAAATGAACAATACGGAGTCTTTTTTTTCCAAAAGTTTTTAGAGCATAATTACTCAAAGTCAAAACAATAAAATAGCAAATAAGAATGAAAAATTCCCCCAGGCTGTGGCTATGCCATGTCTCCACAATATCCTTTCTTGCAGGAGTGCTAGTCCTGCAGGGATCACAGGAGAGCTTCTGTAAAGTTTGCAAGGTAGGAGACGAGGTACTGGCGGAAGTAAAGCTGTGAGGACGGTGTGTGAGTCGTGCTTTGGTAGCTCAGTTGGTAGAACACTTACCCGCGAAAGGCAAAGGTCCTGACTTCGAGTCTCGGTCCGCCACACAGTTTTAATCTGGAGGAAGTTTAATAAAATAGCAAGATTTAATATAGCTAAAGGTGCTACCGTCTATCCCTGTAGCAATGTCACTTTGCCCTCTAGTTCTGTTTGATACGTTTTAGTACAAGTCAGTAGTTGCTGAAAACACATTATACAGATGCTCATGCTCAAACACTCCTTACGTTGTATACTTCTCATGAACACACATAAAACGAAACGTCAGTACGTTCCTACACCGCTGAAGTTTCTGGCAGTCGTAAACAGAAGATAGTCGACACAAAGGTAACCGATATGTACGTATCGGAGCTTTTAAACGAAGCCCTCAACGTTTCTTCGCTCGAAAACTTCTTAAATAATAGAATTCAATCTCTTGTCCTCGACAATACTAGGGTATCTCTAGATACATAGATGTTTTGGCTGACCGGGTGGGCAGCAATCTGTGGTTGTCTGCTGATGGTGCCGTGGTGTACTTTAAAGTGCCGAAGTTGAGTGACTGTCGGAAGATACAAGACTTAGACAAAATTTCCAGTTGGTGTGATGAATTGCAGCTAGCCCTAAATGAGGAAAAATGGAAGTTAATGCTGATGAGTAGGAAGAATAAATCTATAATGTTCGGATACAGTATTACTTTGCTTGACAAAGTCGTATAAATATTTGGCCATAACGTTGCAAGGCGATATGAGATGGACCGAGCACGTGAGAACTTTCGTAGGGAAGGCAAATGGTCGACTTGGGTTTATTAGGAGAATTATAGGACACAGTTTTTCACCTTTAAAGGAGACCCTTTACAGGACGCTAGTGCGACCTATTCTTGAGTACTTCTCGAGTGTTTGGGATCCGCACCAAATCAGATTGAAGAAAGACATCGAAGTAAGTCAGAGGCGTGCTGCTAGATTTTGCTACCGGTAGGTTCGAACAAGACGTAAGTGTTACGGAGGTGCTTCAGGAACTCAAACGGGAATCCCTGGAGTGAAGGCGACGTTATTTTGTGTAAACACTATTGAGAAAATTTAGAGAACCGTCATTTGAAGCTGACTGCAGAACGGTTCTGCTCCCACTAACATATATCGCGTCTAAGGACCGCTAAGATAAGATAGGTAAAATTAGGGCTCATATGGGGGCATCCAGTCAGTCGTTTTCCCCTCTATTTGCAAGTGGAACAGGAAGGGAAATTATAATGGTTCAAATGGCTCTGAGCACTATGGGACTTAATTTCTGAGGTCATCAGTCCCCTAGAACTTAGAACTACTTAAACTTAATTAACCTAAGGTCATCACACGCATCCATGCCCGAGGCAGGATTTGAACCTGCGAGCGTAGTAGTCACGCGGTTATGGACTGAAGCGCCTAGAACCGCTTGGCCACCGCAGCCGGCGGAAGTGATAAGTATTGGACACGGTACCCTCCGCCACACACCGTACTGCGGCTTGCAGAATCTCTGTGTGGATGTAAATGCACTGTACACACACACACACACACACACACACACACACACACACACACACACACACACCACAAAAACACTGCCTCCCGCAAACCCCTCGCCATCGCACTGCATTGGTACCCATTGTGACGTTCACTGGTGCCAGCGCAACGGCAAATTACAGTTACGTTGCCATTTAATAAACGCCTTCTATTCTAAATCACCGCTGGAAACTTGTTCCAGTGAGTTGAAAAAATTACGTGAGAGATGTCGAACGCCATACAGTACAATATTGACGGCTTGTGCACCAAATTCACACGATCTGAACCCTAAGGAACACTGTCGGGCACCAGATTCTTGTCCGCAGACCAGCGGCCTGCAAATTACAGGAATAGCGTGAGTTATACGTAAATATCTGGTACCACATACCTCTGGCAATGTGTGAGCAGCGAGTATCCAACGAGGCGAATCCCGTTTCTATTACGAAGGGTGCTGTAATAAATGCACCACGTGAGCCACCCCCAACGCCGTCCCGACCTGTGCCACTAGAGCACATCTTTGACATCTCTCTGTGGGCTGGTCCGCGGTCGGTCGACCGTGGCGAGTGCGTTCCGCGTGCGTGAACTTGCTGTGGGCAGAGTCGGCTATTACTCGCAGAGCTCGGCCGGGCGGACGCGACTGAGCCCCGCCGCCTGTGTGTCCGGCCGATGCAACCCGTGCAGCACTCGTGATGAGCGGCGAGCCGCCGGGACTCGCGACCACGGGTGGTCGCGCACTCCACCCACAGCTGCCGTCCACCGACAAGTGTTAATATTTGTCCTGGACACGCGGCCGCATCTTGCAAAGGGGCCTCAGCTACTAGACCTCTTCGAATTTCTTCATACTCATACGATGTGAGAGTTACTGCCTGGACTTAAATCCCCTAAAGAATTACAACGCAATTTAAAAACAAATAATAAAAATAAAAACATCGAAATAATCACCTTTGAAGTCAGGGCGTTTCTGACTGCTGTTAAATACCAATGCGTGACTGCACAGCATAGAAGTCTTGTTAATGTGCAGTCAATGTATGCGGCATACATTTTTTTTACTTAAAGAGTTTACTCTTTATTTGGCGATGTTGCTCTCAAGCAACAGCAAAATTGCACAATGTTTTGTGCAACATGCTTCAAATTACGTCCTGGGATGGGTAATTGTGCTTACAAGCTACGTTTTGGATCTCTATACAGCGGTAATTTGTTGTGTCTAGTGAAACGATTTTGAACAAATTTGTGTGAGCATCAGTTACCAGAGTTGCAGTTTTTCCGATTTTGTGGCGCTGTTTTTTACTGTTCAACAATAGCTGGTTGTGAACGGAAAGAGGGAGTTTGGAAGGTAAATTATTATGCATGTGTTTAGCGAATTCGTTCCTGGGACAGTGCAAATTGACTTATTTTTTCTGGGAAGAGAAAGCGTGGCTTTGAGATTTGGATGGACAGCAAGACTAGAAGAAGAAGTAGAAGAAATCAACTCCAGTGCCAGTGAATGGTATACGACATGATAGTTTTGCTCACTGACCAGAGTATGGACTAAGAGAGAGGAAACATATGGACTTTGGCTCTGAGCAGTATGGGACTTAACTGCTGTAGTCATCAGTTCCCTAGAACTTAGAACTACTTAAACCTAAGTAACCTAAGGACGTCACACACATCCATGCCCGAGGCAGGATCGAACATGCGACCGTAGCAGTCGCGCGGTTCCAGACTGTAGCGCCTAGAAACGCTCGGCCACTACGGCCGGCCATATGGACTTTACCGTCAGGGATAGTCGATTGTAAAGTGCAGAAAATAAGGAATTATTCTGCGCTTTGTATTAAACTGGAATTGTTTTGAGACATTTCACTGGCAATAGTTCAAAATGCAACCATTTTTCAGTCACAGGAACAACACTGTAGTATCTCTATTGTAGCACCCATGTGCCTTTTGTGGGAAGTGATACTTACAAGTGACATACTGTATTTTGAAACAGTGTATGTTAACGTTTTCACATGATGATATACATTAAATTTAAGTAACTTAACAATTTTTCTTCACAATAGTTTAGCGCGTGCCAAATAAAGGGAAAAAACGCAAGTTTTTTTTTAACAAATAGAAATATCATTTAGCGAATACTGCATACAATTAGGGTTTCGCACTTCACGCGGTAAAAGCGGAACGGGAACTTTGTTGCCCATCTGTCTATCTTTCCATGCGACTGTTAAAAAGCCTTTTCCTCAGGAACGGATAGATGTATCAAGTTGAAATTTATGTCACTTTGTAAGGTCTACGGTCCCTTAAGGATCAAGAATTTGAAGCTTATAAGTAAACGAAATCAAAATATACTCCCATTTATGTCACATGTTTTGATATTCGCAAACTCACTCATCAAAAACTTTCCCTTGGTCTAGAATAATGAAATTTGACAAGACGCAAGGACTCACAGTACAACTAAAGGAAAAAAATTCGAAAATTGTTAATTTGTACTGAAATTACTCGAAAAACGTTTCATTTGTTCTCCAAATTTTAATTTTTAATTATGTTACACGAAAAATATTTCTTTTGTCGCTTGATATCGGACGTCAAACTTGCAAATTAAAACACTCTCGAACGTCTTGCAGTTGCGAGGACCAATATCTTACCAGTATCATGGTCGATAACATACAAAAGTCCTCTACATTCTTGAGTGGTAGGACAGATAAACCGTCCATATACGTAATTAAATTTGTACGGAACCCTCAGAGCGCCATTCATACTGACACCTGACCCGCATTTTCCCTTTTTTTCTTTTCCTTTTTTTTATAAAAATTACATTTTCTATTTATAGTTACTGTTTACAATATGGCGCTCATGCCACATCTTCGTCTACATTTCATTACATTTTTGTTGTGTTTGAACATTCAGTATAGGAAGATAAAGTCGCTATAAGGTAGGGAGAAGCATACACGTTACGTCACGCGCAGATGGTCTCAGAGCGTGAGAACGGTGGGATGAGTAATAGCTGTATCGTGCTGGAACCTATACAGACAGCAGAGATTTACTTGCGTAGCTGGGAGCGAAGGAACATAGCTTTCATCATTTATATATACTGTTTAATTAGTATCAAACATTTACATCCATGTTGCTGGGGTTACGTGCACTGACGGCTTACCTTCAATCCACACGTAAAAACTAAATATAAATTTAAGTTAACGTTGGTATTCGTTGGTGAAAACTACAGACCAGAGGAGCGCTCTGAGCGGGCAGGCGACGAACTGTTACGATAGCTGGGATGGCCTACTTGTGGCATCTTGAATTAATTTCTTCCGAATTCTTAAATCATGTGGACCATTTAACATTTACCTTTTGCTATGTTTTAGAAATACTTAGCATCTGGAAACGTTGCGGTGAATACTGATAGTAGGCTCTCAGAATCATTGTCTTGATTTTATGGTTGTATAGATAAAATTAAAATCAATTAGCATCCCAGTAATCCATAATTTCATTTTTAATTGCACTGAATTCTTTCCCGTTTGTCACTACGTTATGCATTGTTTATTACATGCACGTCAGAGTCTGCAGCCAGCACTGAAGAAAACAATCAACGACGGCTACAAGATATCCTTACAAGACAAGAGTCAAGCAAGTTGCTTCCGTTTGTGCTAAGGAAAGTGAGCGTGGACACCACTTTCTGAAATCCACCGTGTTTGTTGATCCTGACCCATAAATTTGGTGGGAAATGTTATATTCACGAATCCACCGTGTACCACATGAGAGTAAAAATTTGAGTTTGCCGTAGACTGCCAATAGTACACAGGAACAATGAAGGTAGTAATAACTGCACTTAGCATTTCCCCTATTGCTCTCACAAATATTACACTTGTCATCCCTTGTGTGAGGAAAATGTTAAAAAACGCTTAATTTTAGGAGAGTGCTGTTATCCTCATAATCGTTACAATAGGAAACTAACAGACATGTAAAACGCCTTAATTTTAAACAAAAACAGGTATATTACCTAAATAATACTCTTCAACATATAGAAATAGAAAGTCATTTTAAATTCTATTTGTTATTCCAGATGTTTATATCAAATTTAAATGTATTCTCAATAATCGTAGTTAATAATTAAAAATAATTAGATGTTATTTTAAAAAAAGTATGATTCAATATTTGTAAATTAACATTTCCATTCATCTACCTTGAGCTGGACCATGCTGTTGAATTTTTTTCCGTGTTTGCGTTCTAATTCGTTTTCTGTTAAATTTTGGCTTATGAAATGCACAATTAATTTCTTTTTTTATTTACTCAGACATTTTTCGACACCTACTTGTCTTCTTCTATGGGTATAGATTTATTTCTGTTAAATATCATTCACTGTCCATGGTTGTTTCTCTGCTTGAGACTTAATAGCTGCAAGACATGCATTACGTGTATTTTATTTCGTCTGCCCACCTGGAATAACATTACTCGTAAAAATGGATTTTCAAGGTTATTTTTTTAATGCTTTTTTATCGTTTTCACGGCATGTCACCTACAAAGAAATTGTGAAGAAATTTGCTTATTTTTTAAATAATTTGTAGACAGTAGTGGTTGTAAATGTGGTTGTGTATATCACTGAACTTGTGCAGCTCTGATGGATTTCTTTTTATATTCCTACTGCATATACCGTATTCCACACTTTTTTTATATTTTACTTTTACGTTTTTTGGGCCTCTCCATGAGTATGGCTACAAAAGCCCACATTTCTTGAGATTTGTTTTTAAAAAAATGTGGTTTTACCGAGAAAACTTGAGGTGTAACCATAGGCCTCTGCACACAGGTAACTGGCATTGGAGGGGTTTCAAGTGGCTGCCTACTTGTAGGGGCTAGGGCTACTTCACAGGCTTTCTCTGTAAAGCCACATTTTTAAAATTAGCAATAAAAGTGCGCAGGTGTCACTGAGGCTATTGCGGAACTGTTAGGCCCTTTGCGGTTGTATTCATCCTTGTGTCTATGTCGCACCCATCCATGTTTACAGAACAGGAGGCTGTGAAACAGGAGGCTTAAAAAGCGTAAGCACCCATTGCTGCTACAGACCACGTTCAAATTTCTTAGAATGGTTTTGAATGTTCGCTAGTGGTTCCAATACGTACATGAGAGCGAAAACTGCTGAGACGCTGCACTTCAAAGGGGCAAAGGGAGACAATCACATTCAATGGGAATCCAGCCCTACAATATCCTTAAAATTTCAGACGTCCGGTGGTGTCAAAGGTTGTGCAAAACGTCGTGATGCACTCCTCGAGCACCCGAAAAGTCGCTCAGTTACCAAAATGCTCGTGCCGTGCCTCAGGGCCTTCTCCGTTCAGCGCACGGACACCACGCTCATTGACACCAAATGCACCGTGCATGTGTCTGACTCTCAGTTATTCGTCGCCATGTGACGTTGCTTTTGCTTTTGCTTAGGGCTTAGGTTGGAACTATGGTCAGGCCATTCCCTTTCAGGCACATTATTATCCATAAACCACTGCGTCACAGATGCTACTTTATGTCAACATGCACTGACATCCTGATGAAAACGATCATCGCCTCCGAACTAGTCGTTTAATGTACACAGTACGAAATGCTGTAAAATGTGCTGATATAAAACTTCCTGGCAGATTAAAACTGTGTGCCCGACCGAGACTCCAGCTCAGGACCTTTGCCTTTCGCGAGCAAGTGCTCTACCATCTGAGCTACCCAAGTTATAGTTCCACATTTAGCGTTTTCTTAACTGCAATAAGGGGATTATATGATCACGAAAATCACTCTCATATCGTAACACCTCCGCCTTCACTGTTGGCACTTCACACAATGGACTAGCTACCATTTGTAAACCTATGTACAAATATCCTGTTGTACAGGGTCACTATTCAAACATTTGACACTTCCTCCACCCAAGTCATATTGAGCAAATTGATTGGTTTTCTTACGTTAGGTGCGGTCTTGGGTTGAACTTAGGTGGCTTATAAAAGCATCATTTGTTCATGGGCACTTCCTGAGAAAAACTCAAAAACCCTTGATTTTTAGGAGATTTTTGGGTACGAAAATTACCAGTTGTCGATTTGGTCACTTCTGTTATTTCCATTCATGTAAAATCATCGAAATGTTAATAATCTGTCGTTCAGACAGGGGAACTTTTACACTTTTTTATACCATTATTCCTTACTGAGATCCAGATATTCAAGGTTACCGCACGTGTGCATAAAACTGTAATAACCGTTTTTACAATTTTTTGCCCTGTGGGTCGCAATTATCAAAATAACCAACCATAGAAAATGGGTCAAATCTTAACTGTACATTCTTTAGGCACTCATACAGATAGGCTGTTTTCCCGTTTTCGATGATTTGCTTACGTTATCAAAATACACTTGGGAAAGCATAATTTCAGTGTACTAAAAGTACCCTGTGGTGGGAGGGGGGGAGGCACTTCAAAAACTTTTGTTCCTTGAAAATCATACAAAATTTTACCATATGTCTTTAAGATGATGTTCTTGAAGAGAGTTCAAAGTTTTTCCAATATCTTTACATGTTACCAAGATCCAGAAGTAGATGTTTGTCGTAATAAGACACGTAAATTAAGTTTTAACTGGCGTAGTCAAAACATGGCTAGTGTCCCAGGTATATCGCAGGAGTTCTGCGGTTATGCGTCAGTCAGTATTCAGTCACCGATAAAACTGCATGATGCGCTGTATCTCTATAAACGGCACTTCACTCTTACACAAATATACCAGAAATGGTACTGAAGTGATAAGAAGAAAACAGGCTGCAAAGGGCCTAAAAAGAACTTAATATGACAGCCAAAGTTTATATAAACTGGAAAGACTGCAAATCCAGTAAATTATTTCTAAAATATTTTTACTTTTAAAGACAATAGCAGTGCGAGCCAAAGAGAGAGGAGGTATTGTTGGTCGTGAGAGGCAATGGCAGTAAAAGAGAAAGAGAGATGGTAGAGATAGAAACAGTGGGAGCAAAAGAGAGGGAAGATACAGTGTAAATGAAAAATAATGATTGGTAGGTACCATATGTAGGCTTTGGGGGATCTGGGGTGTGTAAGACCGGCGAAATTAAACACATGCATTTTGGATCGAAATTTTAAACACGTGGTCATAGGGGAAAACGTAAGGTGGACCCATAAGAGTTTTTGAACTGCCGAGATATAATGAAGACAGTGGCAGAAAGAAAGAAAGGCAAAAGGAGACGTGTAAGTGGGAGAGCTGACAGTGAGAGAAGAAGAGAGACAGTGGAGAAGAGAGATAACAGACAATTACAATGAGAAGGAGATACTGAATACGAAGGCCTAACTACAAAGACTGGGCAAAAGAAGTCAGAATGTTCTGCGTTAAAAGATCGTGGATATGTTCGCATTGCCGGCCAGAGTGGCCGAGCGGTTCTAGGCGCCTCTGTCTGGGACCGCGCCACCACTACTGTCGCAGGTTCAAATCCTGCCTCGGGCATGGATGTGTGTGTCGTCCTTAGGCTAGTTAGGTTTAAGTAGTTCTAAGTTCTAGGGGACTGATGACCTCAGATGTTTGTCCCATAGTGCTCAGAGACATTTGAGCCATTATGTTCGCATGCCAACATATTTGTTGAGAAAGGTGGAATTAGGATTAAGACAGCTGCTTTCGCACTTTTCTCTCGGACTCTTTTAAGGAGGAGTATATTCGCCTTTTTTTTGCTCCGACAGAGTCATTTTTCCCCTGGTGGTTTTGTTATTCCGGGGGCATCCAATGAACAGTCAGCGTTCGAAGTCTCCTGACCAACCAATTCTGATGTTACTGATTCTCTACTGACAACACAATACTCCCCTTCTCCTAATATATTGGCGTGTCCGCCTCTCCGGGCATTAGTGACGACTTTCGAATTACGTAGAGGTGTCCTGAATTTTGGGCTGTTAGTTTCCTCGCAAAAGTATGGGATGATTTTAACAATTATCAGAATCTGTGTCGTTGAATAGGTGTAGGCCACGTTCGATATTTCTGAAAGGTAAGTGGAAATTTTGCCCCTGCGAGTAATTGTAAGAAGCGCTGCAAGATTTTGTGTACATGCACCTGAGTTATATAGCTTTACAAAACCGGATGGTTCGTTTGAAAAAAAAAAAAGCTTTGTGATCTTCCGCGTTAGTTAAAAATGAACCCAAATTTCTATCTGTAGGTGATGGTTGAAGTGGACACTGCAGCAAATATCTACTAATACCAGTATTGCTGGCCCCTGTTTTGATCACAAGTGGCTTAAATTATTCCTAGATGTCGGTCAGGGGCCTGAAGAAAGCGTAGTAAAACGCTGAAACTGGTGGCCCAATAAAATAGGGTTGAAAATTGACGGTTGAAAGGCGTTTAATTTGATATACTTTACTTGCAAGAGGATGTTTTAAGAAAAAAATGCATTGCATATAGCAGAGAGAATATGGGGAGGCAAAGAGGTTCAATTGGGATCAAATGGACAGAGACGCACAACTTAGCGGCGAGAGTGGATAAGAAACACGTCTGCTGGGAGGGAGCTCTGCCCGCTCCATCTCCATATACATGGGCCACGGCAGGCTACGGTGGTAAATAAAGCAATCTGTAGGCGAGGGGTTAAGCGCGCCACTACCGCCGCCTTTGTCTGCTGCTGTGTTCCAGAAGACGGAGTTCAGAGTAGAGCCGAACCAAAACGTCTAGCAGCAAGTAAAAGGCATGAATGAAAAGTGGAAGGACATTCGCCGTCACAGAACTCATTAACTAGTTTTTCTTGTAGATATCAAATGTAGGTTCGAAAAGAGCTATCAATGAAATTATCATGGATGGAGTTCATTATACGGTATCTAGCCAGTTCAGTATCATTAAACTTTGAAAAATACTTATCGTATGAAATTCAGACTTTCTTGTCCCAGTCAACAGATAATGCTCCCAACTGATATGTAAGCTATACTACGACCCATACCGAAACGCTCTTACCCGTAGCATTGGAGCCGCGTCACTATATGCACAGGCCATTAGTTGAACTGGCAGCACTGTTGGTATATTTACAAAAAACAAGTAAATAAAGAAATCGAATTTGGAACCTGCTCTTTTTTCATTAGTTTACTGGCGTATTTCGTGTGACCCCTCACGACTTCCTCTCCTGCTCACACTCCTTTTCAACAATCGCGCATAGATATATTTGCAAGCTCTGGACTCGCTGGGAAAGCACAAGGTGTCGATATAGCGTGCTTACATCGGGATGATTTATTTGAAATGGACATTCCATTTTCCTTTTCACCCATTTCTATCAGAATTTGTACTCCTAAAGATGCGGACATGGACAAGACATTAAATCATTTATTCCTTCCCTTGCTTCTTCAAAATAAGATATGAAAAGGCGATGATTGGTATGCTTGCATTTCATTATAAGAGTGAACTGAAATGTCATCCAGAATAACAACTGTAAATGATCTTGTCATTTGTGGCTACGTTTATCTGGAAATATTTGTGTCTTACAATACTTTTTGATAGTTTAATTTTATGCGCATCATAATGACTCTCTTGTAGATAAATAAGAAATCTGCTGTCACGAACCCCTAACTGCGAAGTACCACTGATAATTTCTGTCCGACGACTGGGATTCGAACAGGTTTTACTTTAGTGAAGCATCCTACGCATGACAGCGTTTCACGGCCTGCTACGTCGGCTGCACACAGCTGACTTACGATGCAGGAACATTAGCAAACTAATTTGTGTTAAGTTTGTGTGGCGTAATTGACTGTATGGCAGGTCAGATATCTTCTTCGTAGAAACACTTAGTATATCAAGCACTGCAAGTGTTTCAGGCAACCGAAAGAGACCGTTTAGCGACGATCTCTACTTCACTACATCACATCAAAAACTGATGGGCACGTTAGTTTCATAGAATGGAAAGTGAGTAGTCTGATCAGAAATTTGAAATCGTATTTGTATAATGTGGCAAACTGCAGATGCAGGAATGTGACGCCACGAACAGTCTGCTCATTAACGGACAAGTGTTCAGAAGGATTGTAAGCCAGTGTAGATGTGGTTGTCGTGATCTATGAGGCAGCAACCCGAAAAATGGTGTCACCATTCGACTAGCGTAGTCCACAGAGTTGTGATACCGTTATCTCATCATCACAACAACGTAAGGTCTAACTGATCTAGTACCCTAGCTGTGCCCAACCATAGAACAAAAAACATTCATAAACTCCTTTTCTGCACATGCTGACCTCCTTTAGAACCACCTATCCTGCATTCTGCACACAATTCAATGCCGTGTTGTATTTAAAAGGCGAAAAATATATGAAACACTCCCTTTTTCCAATCTCATAATTTTCTCCTGAAGGAATTAGTGAAAATGGCCAGTTTCCCACCGACAAACAGTAATGCAAATGTTCTCACATGCTTTCTTCCTCTTTTCCTTTTTAAATCAGTCTCATTACTTCCTATACCACTTTGTTCATCACTAGTGTTTAATCATTTTCCCCCTCTTCTCCCTCATTCACTCATTTCTACCAAAATTCACAATTTAAATCTACTGATCTGTAATTAGTAGTAATGAATGTAATGTTTACGAAATGTAAGCTGTAACTTTTGGCAGGATGTTTAATAATTAAATAAAAAATCTAGGATATTGGCTGTAGCTGTGTCACAAAGTTATTCGTGAAATAACTAATTTATGTAAGAGAAATTGTTTGTACACATGCAGAATGGACTTGCAAATGTTGATACGGAACGAGTCCTTTCATCTGCATTGTAGCTGATACGTTCTGCAAATACACCGAAATGTAGTTAAACAGCAGCACCAGTCAATTAGTAAATGATGACTTGATCCCAAAATAAATATTAAACTAACGTTATTGACTCATTTCCACACAATGTTTTCTCATTCCTGGGGCTAGCTTCATGCCCAACGTAGATAACATTGATGACATTCAGAATGGCCAGCCTTGAAGTAATCAGACTGTTCAAACTATGAGATGTAATTAACTAATAACGAACTGCAATGGAAATTCAGAACACATCACAGTAACAAAAAACAAACAGAAAAAATTACTGTTAATTCTGTTCTTTAGTTACTTTTTGTACAAATGAAATATGGTGAAAAATTATCAATTAATATAATTTAATCTGTGTATGTGAGATATTGCTTTGGACAATGCATAATGGTCCTAGCGTGTTTTCAATCCCCAATTCATTCGTTTCCCAACATCCATAACACACTTGAAAGAAACTTCCTGGCAGATTAAAACTGTGTGCCCGACCGAGACTCGAACTCGGGACCTTTGCCTTTCGCGGGCAAGTGCTCTACCAACTGAGCTACCGAAGCACGACTCACGCCCGGTACTCACAGCTTTACTTCTGCCAGTATCCGTCTCCTACCTTCCAAACTTTACAGAAGCTCTTCAGCGAAACTTGCAGAACTAGCACTCCTGAAAGAAAGGATATTGCGGAGACATGGCTTAGCCACAGCCTGGGGGATGTTTCCAGAATGAGATTTTCACTCTGCAGCGGAGTGTGCGCTGATATGAAACTTCCTGGCAGATTAAAACTGTGTGCCCGACCGAGACTCGAACTCGGGACCTTTGCCTTTCGCGGGCAAGTGCTCTACCAACTGAGCTACCGAAGCACGACTCACGCCCGGTACTCACAGCTTTACTTCTGCCAGTATCCGTCTCCTACCTTCCAAACTTTACAGAAGCTCTTCTGCGAAACTTGCAGAACTAGCACTCCTGAAAGAAAGGATATTGCGGAGACATGGCTTAGCCACAGCCTGGGGGATGTTTCCATAATGAGATTTTCACTCTGCAGCGGAGTGTGCGCTGATATGAAACTTCCTGGCAGATTAAAACTGTGTGCCCGACCGAGACTCGAACTCGGGAACTTTGCCTTTCGCAGGCAAGTGCTCTACCAACTGAGCTACCGAAGCACGACTCACGCCCGGTACTCACAGCTTTACTTCTGCCAGTATCCGTCTCCTACCTTCCAAACTTTACAGAAGCTCTTCTGCGAAACTTGCAGAACTAGCACTCCTGAAAGAAAGGATATTGCGGAGACATGGCTTAGCCACAGCCTGGGGGATGTTTCCAGAATGAGATTTTCACTCTGCAGCGGAGTGTGCGCTGATATGAAACTTCCTGGCAGATTAAAACTGTGTGCCCGACCGAGACTCGAACTCGGGACCTTTGCCTTTCGCGGGCAAGTGCTCTACCAACTGAGCTACCGAAGCACGACTCACGCCCGGTACTCACAGCTTTACTTCTGCCAGTATCCGTCTCCTACCTTCCAAACTTTACAGAAGCTCTTCTGCGAAACTTGCAGAACTAGCACTCCTGAAAGAAAGGATATTGCGGAGACATGGCTTAGCCACAGCCTGGGGGATGTTTCCAGAATGAGATTTTCACTCTGCAGCGGAGTGTGCGCTGATATGAAACTTCCTGGCAGATTAAAACTGTGTGCCCGACCGAGACTCGAACTCGGGACCTTTGCCTTTCGCGGGCAAGTGCTCTACCAACTGAGCTACCGAAGCACGACTCACGCCCGGTACTCACAGCTTTACTTCTGCCAGTATCCGTCTCCTACCTTCCAAACTTTACAGAAGCTCTTCTGCGAAACTTGCAGAACTAGCACTCCTGAAAGAAAGGATATTGCGGAGACATGGCTTAGCCACAGCCTGGGGGATGTTTCCAGAATGAGATTTTCACTCTGCAGCGGAGTGTGCGCTGATATGAAACTTCCTGGCAGATTAAAACTGTGTGCCCGACCGAGACTCGAACTCGGGACCTTTGCCTTTCGCGGGCAAGTGCTCTACCAACTGAGCTACCGAAGCACGACTCACGCCCGGTACTCACAGCTTTACTTCTGCCAGTATCCGTCTCCTACCTTCCAAACTTTACAGAAGCTCTTCTGCGAAACTTGCAGAACTAGCACTCCTGAAAGAAAGGATATTGCGGAGACATGGCTTAGCCACAGCCTGGGGGATGTTTCCAGAATGAGATTTTCACTCTGCAGCGGAGTGTGCGCTGATATGAAACTTCCTGGCAGATTAAAACTGTGTGCCCGACCGAGACTCGAACTCGGGACCTTTGCCTTTCGCAGGCAAGTGCTCTACCAACTGAGCTACCGAAGCACGACTCACGCCCGGTACTCACAGCTTTACTTCTGCCAGTATCCGTCTCCTACCTTCCAAACTTTACAGAAGCTCTTCTGCGAAACTTGCAGAACTAGCACTCCTGAAAGAAAGGATATTGCGGAGACATGGCTTAGCCACAGCCTGGGGGATGTTTCCAGAATGAGATTTTCACTCTGCAGCGGAGTGTGCGCTGATATGAAACTTCCTGGCAGATTAAAACTGTGTGCCCGACCGAGACTCGAACTCGGGACCTTTGCCTTTCACGGGCAAGTGCTCTACCAACTGAGCTACCGAAGCACGACTCACGCCCGGTACTCACAGCTTTACTTCTGCCAGTATCCGTCTCCTACCTTCCAAACTTTACAGAAGCTCTTCTGCGAAACTTGCAGAACTAGCACTCCTGAAAGAAAGGATATTGCGGAGACATGGCTTAGCCACAGCCTGGGGGATGTTTCCAGAATGAGATTTTCACTCTGCAGCGGAGTGTGCGCTGATATGAAACTTCCTGGCAGATTAAAACTGTGTGCCCGACCGAGACTCGAACTCGGGACCTTTGCCTTTCGCGGGCAAGTGCTCTACCAACTGAGCTACCGAAGCACGACTCACGCCCGGTACTCACAGCTTTACTTCTGCCAGTATCCGTCTCCTACCTTCCAAACTTTACAGAAGCTCTTCTGCGAAACTTGCAGAACTAGCACTCCTGAAAGAAAGGATATTGCGGAGACATGGCTTAGCCACAGCCTGGGGGATGTTTCCAGAATGAGATTTTCACTCTGCAGCGGAGTGTGCGCTGATATGAAACTTCCTGGCAGATTAAAACTGTGTGCCCGACCGAGACTCGAACTCGGGACCTTTGCCTTTCGCGGGCAAGTGCTCTACCAACTGAGCTACCGAAGCACGACTCACGCCCAGTACTCACAGCTTTACTTCTGCCAGTATCCGTCTCCTACCTTCCAAACTTTACAGAAGCTCTTCTGCGAAACTTGCAGAACTAGCACTCCTGAAAGAAAGGATATTGCGGAGACATGGCTTAGCCACAGCCTGGGGTATGTTTCCAGAATGAGATTTTCACTCTGCAGCGGAGTGTGCGCTGATATGAAACTTCCTGGCAGATTAAAACTGTGTGCCCGACCGAGACTCGAGCTCGGGACCTTTGCCTTTCGCGGGCAAGTGCTCTACCAACTGAGCTACCGAAGCACGACTCACGCCCGGTACTCACAGCTTTACTTCTGCCAGTATCCGTCTCCTACCTTCCAAACTTTACAGAAGCTCTTCTGCGAAACTTGCAGAACTAGCACTCCTGAAAGAAAGGATATTGCGGAGACATGGCTTAGCCACAGCCTGGGGGATGTTTCCATAATGAGATTTTCACTCTGCAGCGGAGTGTGCGCTGATATGAAACTTCCTGGCAGATTAAAACTGTGTGCCCGACCGAGACTCGAACTCGGGACCTTTGCCTTTCGCGGGCAAGTGCTCTACCAACTGAGCTACCGGCGAAAGGCAAAGGTCCCGAGTTCGAGTCTCGGTCGGGCACACAGTTTTAATCTGCCAGGAAGTTTCATATCAGCGCACACTCCGCTGCAGAGTGAAAATCTCATTCTGGAAACATCCCCCAGGCTGTGGCTAAGCCATGTCTCCGCAATATCCTTTCTTTCAGGAGTGCTAGTTCTGCAAGTTTCGCAGAAGAGCTTCTGTAAAGTTTGGAAGGTAGGAGACGGATACTGGCAGAAGTAAAGCTGTGAGTACCGGGCGTGAGTCGTGTTTCGGTAGCTCAGTTGGTAGAGCACTTGCCCGCGAAAGGCAAAGGTCCCGAGTTCGAGTCTCGGTCGGGCACACAGTTTTAATCTGCCAGGAAGTTTCATATCAGCGCACACTCCGCTGCAGAGTGAAAATCTCATTCTGGAAACATCCCCCAGGCTGTGGCTAAGCCATGTCTCCGCAATATCCTTTCTTTCAGGAGTGCTAGTTCTGCAAGTTTCGCAGAAGAGCTTCTGTAAAGTTTGGAAGGTAGGAGACGGATACTGGCAGAAGTAAAGCTGTGAGTACCGGGCGTGAGTCGTGCTTCGGTAGCTCAGTTGGTAGAGCACTTGCCCGCGAAAGGCAAAGGTCCCGAGTTCGAGTCTCGGTCGGGCACACAGTTTTAATCTGCCAGGAAGTTTCATATCAGCGCACACTCCGCTGCAGAGTGAAAATCTCATTCTGGAAACATCCCCCAGGCTGTGGCTAAGCCATGTCTCCGCAATATCCTTTCTTTCAGGAGTGCTAGTTCTGCAAGTTTCGCAGAAGAGCTTCTGTAAAGTTTGGAAGGTAGGAGACGGATACTGGCAGAAGTAAAGCTGTGAGTACCGGGCGTGAGTCGTGCTTCGGTAGCTCAGTTGGTAGAGCACTTGCCCGCGAAAGGCAAAGGTCCCGAGTTCGAGTCTCGGTCGGGCACACAGTTTTAATCTGCCAGGAAGTTTCATATCCACGCACACTCCGCTGCAGAGTGAAAATCTCATTCTGGAAACACTTGAAAGACGTTTAAAATGAGGGAAGAGAGATCAGGGTTTAGCGTTCCGTCTACGATAAGGTCACTAGAGCATCAGTTTAGGTTAAGGGCAGAGAGCAGTTCAGCCGTGCCTTTTCAAATACGGCATCACGGCATTTGCCTCAGACAATTCAGGTAAACCATGGAAAATCTCTTCCTTGATTGCCAGACTTGAACTGCAGTTCTCCTGAACGTGAGTCTAACGTCTTAGCACTGCACAACCTCTCTCTGTAGAGTAGAATAGAGCGTAAGCATCATTCTGAACAATAACTCGCGACTCGAGAATTAACATTTCCGTGGTGCAGGTGCAGCCATGTGAAAAGTCAAGCGATATATTCTGTCTTCCCATGTGTGCCTGGGACAGTTACTGCACTTCAAACTGTTAACTCCGTTAGTGCATAGACTTTAGGTTCCTGCAGTGACAGACGAGCGCATTAAAGCGCTGTTTCAAGATATGGGGAAGCGACCTACCCCGGATCGATTACGTCTCCCTGATTAACGACGATGGTTGGCTAGTTGGCCAGCATGATTGTGGTATTTAGGCCGTTTCCCACAACCAACTATCTAAATACCGAGTTGGTACACACGTCCCTCCTCAGCTACACACTAGGCAAACATTTATAAAACGTCCTCACACTTGAACATAGCTTTACTACTGACGCACCCAGATGGGGTACACGGGAGGGAGTGCTGGCGTCAGGAGGTTATCCAAGTACGAATTATTACTATTGAGGCAACCTATAAAACAAGGCTGATCCCATAGAAGAAAGCAAAAATTCAAGAGAAGAAAAGTATATAGACTTAGATGTAGTAAAAACATAACTCTGTATCAGACTATTGGTGGAATTACAATTAAACACTTAAGGGATTCATCATCATCTCCTTCCAAAGATGAGGTGTTGTAGTTTCACATTCCCGTCTCAGTCATCCATCCAACTCTTTCAAGGTCTTCCTAGTTCTCTGTTTCCAGTCGGCCGATAACTCATTATTCTTTTGGTAATCTATTTTCATTCATTATCTAAATTGATCAATTTCGTCCTGTTGTCTTCTGGCTTCTCATTAACTGAAAAGATTTTTAAATTTTATCTTGCAGTTCCATTTCTTATTTTATCCATTTTACTACAGACCCTTAGATTTCTCTTGAACTTCAGATGCGCTGGTCGTCTGCGTGATTGTCTTTTCTTTGTTGTTGTTCATGATTTGGAACCATATACCAGAGCAGATACAGTAAAAATTCACAAAATTTCGTTTGCTTTTTCCTTTCTTGTTTCCCTTTCGAAAGTTCTTTCAATTTTTCTGCAGATAGCTTGAAATTTTTTTATATTCTGAATGTCTTTGTTATAATTAAAACTAACATCACATTCTGTATCAGTGATTCTCAGCTTGGGGTCGCGCCCCCTTGGGAAAGGGGATGGGGGAAGAACATAATAAGTTTATAGTGGGGGAGAACACGGTTCAGAAGAAAGCAGAACCATGCTACCGGGTTCTTTGAAATACTATAGTTTTATATTAGTCCACATTTGATAGCCCATTTTTACTAAAGTGTGGGTTGTAGATTATTGTCAAATAAAGTTTCTCGAAATGAGGAAAAAGTTAATAAAAATGAATAAAATAAATAAACATAGGCGACTATGAGATATTCTGGGATTGCAAATGGGGGCACGCAGTAGAAAATGTTGGGAACCACTGTCTTATGTAATACTTGTTCTGAAATTTTCTCCTTTATCACTACTTTTGGTCTGACTATATTCTACCATTTGAAAGCCATTATTTTGGCCTTACCTGCGAATACAGTAAAATTATAGTATTCACAATCCGCCAGAAAAATGTGTGCAGTCTTTTTCAGGCTCTATCGAGATATCGATATTGTCGTTCGATTTGAGTTACGAACGTGTTATAATATGGTCTTTCGCTCAACAGATGTTAGTATTTTCATCTCAGTATTGAGAAAACGGTGTGGCTGGAGTACGCTTGACATTTGAGCAACAAAAATGTATTGTGAAGTGGATTTTAAAGTTTGATAATGCCGTTGAAGTACAACGTCAGTGGAGGCGGGAGTCTGAAACAGAACCACCGACCCGCCTAGCAATTAAACGCATAATTGACAAGTTTGAATTACATGGAATGATTTGTGATATTCAAAAAGGATGTTCAGGAAGACAGCGTACAGCCACAAGTCCTGTTTTGTCGGCTCTCGTGTTGGAAACATTTGTTAATTCTCCACAGAAGTCTGCTACGCAATGTGCACGTAAAGTGGGGGTTAGCAGTACAAGTGTACAAAGAATTGTGGAAGCAGCAAAGTGGAAAATTTACATTCAACGATTACTGCACGAGTGACCCTCCCTCAACCACACAGATAGCCGTACCGAAGCAGCAAAACTCTTCAGTAGCTGCATGGGTAACACGGTGGATGATTAACTGATCAAGCCTTGTAACATTAGCCAACAAAACGTCGTTATGTTGGTACTACAACTGGCTGGAAACAAGAGAAAACTACAGCAGTTATATTCCCCTGTGACATATGGCTCTGCTGCATACTTAAAGATGTTTGCATCCTTCTAGTAAAACATTACAGATTTAAAATAGACCCCCCATTCGGATCTCCGGATAGAGAATATTCAGAAGGATGTGTTTCATCATAAACAATTACAAGTTGGTAATGGAGTTAAGGGCAGGAGATAAAAACTGTGGAGGGAAACCAAGGGGTACAGCTTCATTACAAACCTTTTTCAAATGAGAGGAACAGAGAAGAGACTATATTATGGAGACCAGCCAATAACGTCGACTGGAGCAAAGAATGTATCAAATAGCTGTGCAGTTAATGTATTAACGTGACGTGTGTGGCGGAAATGCTTGGTAACACCTGTTGCTTGCAGTCCTTCAAATACACCACACTAGTGAATAAAGCATTCGGTGCAACTTCCGAAACTGCACAACATTCTGATAATGTTCTGTGCTGAAGAGTCAGAAGAGCACTAATAATTTGACTGCCAACGAGAACTTTTTGACACGCTCATCGTCCCAACACGCAGAAGTTCGTGATGTCGAAAGCACGATTCTCTACTGAAGCGATCAGGTATTTCTTCAGTCCCTGTCAGTGTAACTGCTAAATCTTGTCGTAAGTATCGTTCGGAAACATTTCGGTTTTGAAGGTAGGACCTTCTATTGAATAGATGATCCCTCATTACATTTTTATCTTTGTCTCTTAGTTTCACAACAGTGATTTCTTTCAAATCTACGTTCTGTTACAACGCAATTTAGTTGTTTACGGAAGTACCGTTACGAGCTATGAAAACCAAGTCCTCAGATAAGAATTGAGAAATGCGAAATCTCATAAAGAGGTTTGTTGAGCTAAGTGCCAGTCATCGTAGTAAATCGTACAGCTGACAAAGAAAACTGCCCCTTGAGTGACTGACGACATGCATCATCTAATGGCCCTGGTGAACTGTCCACGTTGCATTTCCAGGCGGGTGACTAATTGCGAAAACCCAACTGCGCAAGACGAGCCTTTCTAAATTTCAGGCTGGAATTCGTTAGTTCTCATATTTATAATGACCTTAGATTGCAAACTAATGGCGAACTGATGAAGTGTAGCAAAATATACCGAAAAACTAAACAACCACTTCTCTACAGAACAATGTGTAATGCAACCTCGTGCAAAGAACGATACGATGTCTAGCATCAGTAAAAAACAAATCACTGCTGTTTTCTTTCTTAGAAATGTCATTGTATACACAGTCAAAAGATGACTAACCTGGATCATATCTGCAGGTCAGCCTATTGCCATACGTATTATTGCATACATCTCTGATGCAGGAATGACATGTACATTCAGTAGTTATGTTAAGACATGTACATTAACATCTATTGAACATTCCCGAACAATACTCCAAGCACCAAAATACACAAAATTGTCCCTCTGACTACAGATTACCGTAATACCGTAAATTCAGTACATGTTCGGTTAACTGAACAGCTGCACGAATAAACAATTGGATACTCTTCAATCATATTTATTGAAATATAAGTACATCTAATGTTATCGAAGTAAGAAACTCACGTTAGATCGACAATAGACTACTATATTTATTCTTCTCAGTGTCAGAAAAATCACCAACAATGAGAATTTCGACGTTCTAACTGAAAACATAAAAAAACCAACCATTTTGTGTCATAAGGCGGCAATGACTCGTATTTTGTGTTTTAGGGCACCAACAGAATATTATGAAGAGAACGCGTAAGGCACAATAGTATAAACAAAGTATTACATGTCAGTGTTGGGGCTCTTATTCTTATACAGTCCTGGAAATGGAAAAAAGAACACATTGACACCGGTGTGTCAGACCCACCATACTTGCTCCGGACACTGCAAGAGGGCTGTACAAGCAATGATCACACGCACGGCACAGCGGACACACCAGGAACCGCGGTGTTGGCCGTCGAATGGCATTAGCTGCGCAGCATTTGTGCACCGCCGCCGTCAGTGGCAGCCAGTTTGCCGTGGCATACGGAGCTCCATCGCAGTCTTTAACACTGGTAGCATGCCGCGACAGCGTGGACGTGAACCGTATGTGCAGTTGATGGACTTTGAGCGAGTGCGTATAGTGGGCATGCGGGAGGCCGGGTGGACGTACCGCCGAATTGCTCAACACGTGGGGCGTGAGGTCTCCACAGTACATCGATGCTGTCGCCAGTGGTCGGTGGAAGGTGCACGTGCCCGTCGACCTGAGACCGGACCGCAGCGACCCACGGATGCACGCCAAGACCGTAGGATCCTACGCAGTGCCGTAGGGGACCGCACCGCCACTTCCCAGCAAATTAGGGACACTGTTGCTCCTGGGGTATCGGCGAGGACCATTCGCAACCGTCTCCATGAAGCTGGGCTACGGTCCCGCACACCGTTAGGCCGTCTTCCGCTCACGCCCCAACATCGTGCAGCCCGCCTCCAGTGGTGTCGCGACAGGCGTGAATGGAGGGACGAATGGAGATGTGTCGTCTTCAGCGATGATAGTCGCTTCTGCCTTGGTGCCAATGATGGTCGTATGCGTGTTTGGCGCCGTGCAGGTGAGCGCCACAATCAGGACTGCATACGACCGAGGCACACAGGGCCAACACCCGGCATCGTGGTGTGGGGAGCGATCTCCTACACTGGCCGTACACCTCTGGTGATCGTCGAGGGGACACTGTATAGTGCACGGTACGTCCAAACCGTCGTCGAACCCATCGTTCTACCATTCCTAGACCGGCAAGGGAACTTGCTGTTCCAACAGGACAATGCACGTCCGCATGTATCCCTTGCCACCCAACGTGCTCTAGAAGGTGTAAGTCAACTACCCTGGCCAGCAAGATCTCCGGATCTGTCCCCCATTGAGCATGTTTGGAACTGGATGAAGCGTCGTCTCACGCGGTCTGCACGTCCAGCACGAACGCTGGTCCAACTGAGGCGCCAGGTGGAAATGGCATGGCAAGCCGTTCCACAGGACTACATCCAGCATCTGTACGATCGCCTCCATGGGAGAATAGCAGCCTGCATTGCTGCGAAAGGTGGATATACACTGTACTAGTGCCGACATTGTGCATGCTCTGTTGCCTGTGTCTATGTGCCTGTGGTTCTGTCAGTGTGATCATGTGATGTATCTGACCCCAGGAATGTGTCAATAAAGTTTCCCCTTCCTGGGACAATGAATTCACGGTGTTGTTATTTCAATTTCCAGGAGAGTATTTACTAATATTCAAACATCTTCCACACTGTCTTATTTTAACTGCAGTCTGTATTTAGGCGACGTTAAACTTTGTTTGGAAGTTAGATCAGATAACAACTCCATAAACGAAAATCTCCGACATTTACTACTGGAATGACAAAATATTATTCAAACAGAGTGTATAAACGAAATTAGTTCAGGAGACAGTACAGCACCCAATATCATATATAATCTATTTTGTATATCTATATTTCCACAGGCTTCTTTCCTCGCCTATTGATTTTAGCGCCCCTTTATTTCTTTTTTAACTTTCTTCCATAGCATCACGTTTAATTTGCTGTCAGTTTTCTTCTAACCCATATTTCCGATGGTTCTCGTTTCACTACCGTACAACGCTGTTGAAGAGGCACACATCTTCAGGAACTTTCTCCACACACATAGGCTGTTTGATACAGGTACCACTAGAGATATGTAGTTGAACAATGTTTTTTTCGGATATGTCAGTATACTTGTGGTATCCACTTTCGTTAGGGAATCACGTACAATCTTGCTTCCTGGACGACAGTTCCTTCACTGCTTCCATAATGGTGTCATTCCCCATTTTTTGCTACTCTTCGCCACCATCGTCTTTGCTTTCTCTATCCTTTACCATTATTTTGTGCTATGTATGCTATCCATTTCTTTGAACCAAAGCTTGTAAATCTTCCTTACTTACGACCAGGTCGATAATGCCGTAGGACAGGCTTGTCATTGGTGTCTGATCCCATTTAGTTTAGCACCAGTAAGCCGCCACACCCGATTCTTTAAAGAATCGAGCTCCCATGCAGAAAACTTCATATCTCCCGAATTGTCTGTCTTGCAGTGAAATAATTTTGCAGGAACATTCACTGGTATATGTTGATACTGTCTGCAAAACGTGTTACGGATAGAGTTAGCACTAAAGAAGTAATGAAGTGAAACGTTAAGTGTGAGACTGCCGTTTTGCAGCATTAAGAGCGAAAATATAGTAAGTGATAAACTTTTTTCTATTCATAACTTACTGGGGAATGACGGTGAGAAATGGTTTCGTTAACGTTCGAAATTACGTGTAAATTTTGTTGGAGGATGCTAAGTGGCCTTAAAAAAAACCCTTTCCGGACAGGCCTCAGAAGGCCCAACGCAACCGACCGACCGCCGTATCATCCTCATCGATATGCGTCACTGGGTGCGGATATTTAGGTGGGTATGGTCAGCACACCGCTTTCCAGGCCGCTGTCTGTTTTCGTGAGCAGAGCCGCTACTTCTGAACCACCTATTTTCTCAATTGGTCTCACAAGGGCTGAGTGCACGCCACTAGCCAACAGCGCTCGGCAGACCTGACGGTCACCCATCCAAATGCTAGCCAAGCCCGACAACGATTAATTTCGTTGATCTGACGGGAACCGGTGTTACCGCTGCAGCAAGACCTGTGCCCTCTTTCCCAAGTACTGGTCGAATATAGCCTGGGTAATTTGCGTGCCGTGAATTATGATGCCTCAAGACATGTATACACACTTTTTTATAAGTGTGGGTTGGTCTTAATAAGTAGATGATGATAGAATTTTAAATTTTTATATTCTGCCAGTAACTGTACGAAGTACTGAAAATAAAATTTTTAATAATCTTGGAAACCGTTGGATAGGTGACCTGCAACTGTGGTCGTGCTCCGGGTTAGCCGTTTAGTAATAAAGACTATTCATTTATGTCTTCTAACAGTCATTTATAAACATGTGTGTCAACACTGTAAGTGCTAAGGTGTCTCATGAGATGCAAGAGACGAGCTTAAGTCCCTGATCTGACCATGTAAAACAACAAATAAGTAAATAAATAATTGTGGGCTGCACAAATTTTATTACATCGACGTTTATGTATTCTATGTCAGTACATGTTCAAAGATGGTCAATCAAATTTCCTGTTACCGAATATGTTACTCAAACAATTAAATTTTTCGGTTTAATCATCTGGTTACTTACGTATGAAGGTAACATTTCCCTTATTAGCAGCAGTTTTGAAAACAGTTCTCTCAATCTAGATTTAATCGGTTTACCCAGCTCACTGATATGACAGCAAGGGTTGTGTCCTTGATATGGTAAAGTTAATTCTTACCTCCTCACTTGAGCATTTGGTCTGAAATGTTGTATCTGAGCCGTCCGGTGTGGCCGAGCTGTTCTAGGCGCTTCAGCCTGGAACCGAGCGACCGCTATGGTCGCTGGTTCGAATCCTGCCTCGGGCATTGATGTGTGTGATGTCCTTAGGTTACTAGGTTTAGGTAGTTCTAAGTTTAGGGGACTGATGACCTCAGATGTAAAGTCCCATAGTGCTCAGAGTCATTTTTTGTTGTATCTGAGAGATATTGAGCGGTGGTTAAGACGCGGTACTCACATTGGGCACATTCATATCCCCCTCTGTTCCCCCACTTTTCAATCCATCGTCATTCCCGTGAATCACCTAACACGAATGCCTGGATGGTTCCTTTGAAAAGGCACGACTAATTCTTTCCCCATCCTCCTTCTGATGACCTGATAAACCGACCCTTACGATGTAACTGTCGAAGAGAGTGATACGGCGTTTCTAATAGTTCTGTGGCTACGCGAAGTTTGATCTTTACAAAAGAACCCTGATGGTGGAAAATTTTATTGCCAAAAATCGGTCGCCAAGGGGAGGAAAGGTGGTGGCGGAACGTTCTTCATCAGCGGCCTTTGCGGCAATGTCCAAACCTCTCTCCACAGTGTCTCATGAAGTGGGCGCCTGGGACACTGGTGACGATGATTCGTCTGTTGGATGGGAAGAGGAGTAGGCAGCATACTTTATCTCATCACCATCGTCATGCAAAACAGAAGTGACGCTACACTATACGCGCATCCGTAACACTTACGTACACTCTGTGCCTACACATACGACACATGTCTCACACATCCGGAAGGAAAAGGGCCAGTGTACGCGGAGGCAGAAAGCCCTTTCCGACAGGTGAGTGAACCCACCCCGTGGAATATCACAGTCAACAGTGTCACACGATAATTACATTCTTTAAAGAAATGTAAAATGTGTTGCTTTTCCAAGGCATGGCTCACAACTCGAAAATGGATCTAGCCTCATCCAATAAAATCTTGAAAGTATTACGCTTGGTGCTTGTAGCAATACCTTCGGTCAAGTGTGCTGGTATACTGTAGACGTATTTTAAGAACAACTGCCCCACACATTCTCGTACGTTGCTAGGATTTTATTTATGTATTTACTAGCGTCACCCGTTTTCTGATGGATGTGTGTGACATCCTTAGGTTAGTTAGGTTTAAGTAGTTCTAAGTGCTCGGGGACTGATGTTAAGTCCCATGGTGCTCAGAGCCATCTGAACTAGTCTTCTGACTCGTCTGGTGCGGCCTGCCACGCATTCCTTTCCTGTGTCAATCTCTTCATCTCAGCGTTGCACTTGCAGCCTGCTTCCTTAATTATTTGCTGGATGTATTCCAATCTCTTTCCTACAGGTTGTACTCTCTACACCTCTCCTCTCTCTAATACAACTGAGGTTATTCCGCGATGTCTTGGCAGATGTCCTATCATCCTGTCCGTTCTCTGCAGTGTCTCAGGAAGTGAGCGCATGGGACACTGGTGATCTACGGAGGTACTCCTCATTCCTCAGCTTACCAGTCTACATAATTTTCAATATTCTTCTGTAACACCACATCTCAAGTGCTTCGAGTCTCTTCTGTTCTGGTTTCCCCACAGCACATGTTTCCGTACCATGCTATGCTTTGTTCCAAATGTACGATCTAAGAAGAAATTTCTTCTTAAAATAAGGCCCATGCTTGATACTAGAAGATTTCTCTTGACCAGGAATATTCTTCATGCCAGTTCTAGTCTGCTTTTTATGTCCATCTTGCTTCCTCCGTCAAGGTTTATTTTGCTTCATATAGTTCTGATGTTGCCCGCGAAAGGCAAAGCTCCCGTGTTCGAGTCTCGGTCCGGCACACAGTTTTAATTTGTCAGGAAGTTTGATATCAGCGCACATTCCGGAGCAGAGTGAAAATATCATTCAGGAAACATCCCCTAGGCTGTGGCTAAGCCATGTCTTCGCAATATCCTTTCTTCCAGAAGAGCTAGTTCTTCCAGGTTCGCAGAAGACCTTCCGTAAAGTTTGGAAGGAAGAAGACGAGGTACTGGCAGAATTAAAGACCTGAGGACGGGTCGTAAGTTGTGCTTGGGTAGCTGAGTTGATGCCGGCACAGCAGCTCAGCGTGTTCCGTCAGTGGGATGCTCGCGCTCTGTCATGAAAAACTGAGTGAAGGAATCAACGATCAACTTGAACGGATGTCTTGTGACGTCCGCCCAAACCAAACGCAATGAACAATACCTAACAAAAATGGGAAAAAAAGTTGGTAGAGTACTTGCCCGTGAAAGGCAAAGGTCCCGAGTTTGAGTCTCTGTCCGGTACACAGTTTTAATCTGTCAGGAAGCTTCATATCAGCGCACACCCCGCTGCAGAGTGAAAATCTTATTCCTGTTACCCATTGTTCTCATTTCTGCTTCTTCGTATTATTTTCGTTTTTCTTCGAGTTACTTTCAATCTGTACTCATTAGAGTGTCCATTTCATTCAAAACATTCTCTAGTTCTTCTTCATCTTCACTGTGGATAGCAATGCCACCAGCTAATTTTATTATGTTACTGATATCCCACACCTTGAATTTTAATCACCGCCTTAAACCTTGCATTTGTTTCATTCCTTGCTTCTTCGATGAACGCATTGAACAGAAGGGGCGAAAGAGTACATCCCTGTGTTTCACCCTTTTTGATCCAACGTTTCTTTCTTTCTGTACCAGGCTTGTTGTTCCCTCTTGGTTCTTGTACATATTGTATATTATCCATCTTTCCCTATAGCTTACCCCTAATTTTCTCAGAATTTCGAATATCTTTCGCCGTCTAACATAAAAGAACGCTGCTGTTCCTGTGATACAGGATGTTTAAGAATAATTTATCGATTTCGGAAGACTGTATCTTCTACTTGAATAAAAACAGAAACTTGAGCTGAAGAAGCTTGCGCTAGGAATTAACTCCGCTTTTTTCAAAGGAATCATGCAGTCATTCGTCTTAGGCGAAATTAAAATGGGTTGCCAGGCAGGGTTATAAATATGGAGAATGCTTTCGGATACGGTGCGTCGTTCCAAATGGTGGAGTACGGAAGTAAGAACGGGTTTTAGCATATCGAAAAAATCTCCCTGGCATAGACACCAGTTATTTTGGGACCCCAGGTGTTACATACTTCACCTACTGTTCCTGTTGTCGAGACATCTTCGCGGGTACCGGGCGCGGTTGGGCCACCCTCTCCCCAAGGGGAGTGGCGGGTTCAGCGGCGTTAGCGGCGCACGAGGCGGAGGGTAAATGTGGAGGCGGGCCGTGTGGCATCGCCCGCTGTGCCTGTGAGTGGACATGTGGCCGCTCCTTCAGCATCGTCCGAGCAGGCAAACGGGGGGAGGGGTTTATTAGTTATTGGGAGCTCCAACGTTAGGCGGGTGATGGAGCCCCTTAGGGAAATAGCGGAAAAGTCGGGGAAGAAGGCCAGTATTCACTCTGTCTTCTTGCCGGGGAGTCTCATCCGAGATGTGGAGGAGGCCCTACAGCGGCGATAGCATCCGAGAAGTGGAGGAGGCCCTGCCTGCGGCGGTAGAGAGCACTGGGTGCACCCCACTGCAAACTGTTGCTCATGTCGGCAACAATAACTCCTGCCGTCTGGGTTCAGAGGTCATCTTCAGTTCGTACAGGCGGTTGGCGGAATTGGTGAAGGCGGAAAGCCTCGCTCGCGGGGTGGAATCACAGCTAACTATTTGAAGTATCGTTCCCAGAACCCATCCCGGTCCTCTGGTTTGGAGCCGAGTGGCAGGCTTAAACCAGACGCTCAGACGATTCTGCGGAGATCTGGGGTGCAAATTTCTCGACTTCCGCTATCGGGTGCAGAAATGTAGGGTCCCTCTGAATAGGTCAGGCGTGCACTACACGCCGGAAGCGGCTACAAGGGTAGCGGAGTACGTGTGGAGTGCACATGTTTTTTTTTTTTTAGGTTAGAGTATTCCCTCCCTAGGCCCGACAAGACGCCTCCTGAGACGCGGCAAGGTAGGAGTAGGCAAAATGCAACAGGGAATAACAATATTAATGTGCTAATAGTAAATTGCAGGAGCGTCTGTAGAAAGGTCCCAAAACTACTCTCATTAATAAACGGTCACAACGCACAAACAGTACTAGGGACAGAAAGTTGGCTGAAACCAGACGTAAACTGTAATGAAATCCTGAACTCAGATTGGAATGTATACCGCAGAGATAGGCTGGAAAGTGAAGGGGGAGGCGTGTTTATAGCGATAAGAAGTGCAATAGTATCGAAGGAAATTAACGGAGATCCGAAATGTGAAATAATTTGGGTGAAGGTCACGGTTAAACCAGGCTCAGACATGGTAATTGGATGTCTCTATAGGCCTCCTGGCTCAGTAGCTGTTGTGGCTGAGCACCTGAAGGATAATTCGGAAAACATTTCTAGTAGATTTCCTCACCATGTTATAGTTCTGGGTGGAGATTTTAATTTGCCGGATATAGACTGGGAGACTCAAACGTTCATAACGAGTGGCAGGGACAAAGAATCCAGTGAAATTTTTTTAAGTGCTCTTTCTGAAAACTACCTTGAGCAGTTAAACAGAGAACCGACTCGTGGCGATAACATATTAGACCTTCTGGTGACAAACAGACCCGAACTATTTGAAACAGTTAACACAGAACAGGGAATCAGCGATCATAAAGCGGTTACTGCATCGATGATTTCAGCCGCAAATAGAAATATTAAAAAAGGTAGGAAGATCTTTCTGTTTAGCAAAAGTGACAAAGAGCAGATTACAGAGTACCTGGCGGCTCAACACAAAAGTTTTGTCTCAAGTACAGATAGTGTTGAGGATCAGTGGACGAAGTTCAAAACCATCGTACAATATGCGTTAGCTGAGTATGTGCCAAGCAAGATCGTAAGAGATGGAAAAGAGCCACCGTGGTACAACAACCGAGTTAGAAAACTGCTGCGGAAGCAAAGGGAACTTCACAGCAAACATAAACATAGCCAAAGCCTTGCAGACAAACAAAAATTACGCGAAGCGAAATGTAGTGTGAGGAGGGCTATGCGAGAGTCTTTCAATGAACGAAAGTAAAGTTCTATGTACTGACTTGGCAGAAAATCCTAAGAAATTTTGGTCTTATGTCAAAGCGGTAGGTGGATCAAAACAAAATGTCCAGACACTCTGTGATCAAAATGGTACTGAAACAGAGGATGACAGACTAAAGGCCGAAATACTAAATGTCTTTTTCCAAAGCTGTTTCACAGAGGAAGACTGCACTGTAGTTCCTTCTCTAGATTGTCGCACAGATGACAAAATGTTAGATATCGAAATAGATGACAGAGGGATAGAGAAACAATTAAAATCGCTCAAAAGAGGAAAGGCCGCTGGACCTGATGGTATACCAGTTCGATTTTACACAGAGCACGCGAAGGAACTTGCCCCCCCCCCCCCCCTTCTTGTAGCGGTGTACCGTAGGTCTCTAGAAGAGCGTAGCGTTACATAGGATTGGAAAAGGGCACAGGTCATCCCCGTTTTCAAGAAGGGACGTCAAACAGATGTGCAGAACTATAGACCTATATGTCTAACGTCGATCAGTTGTAGAATTTTGGAACACGTATTGTGCTCGAGTATAATGACTTTTCTGGAGACTAGAAATCTACTCTGTAGGAATCAGCATGGGTTTCGAAAAAGACGGTCGTGTGAAATCCAGCTCGCGCTATTCGTCCACGAGACTCAGGGGGCCATAGACACGGGTTTACAGGTAGATGCCGTGTTTCTTGACTTTCGCAAGGCGTTCGATACAGTTCCCCACAGTCGTTTAATGAACAAAGTAAGAGAATATGGACTAACAGACCAATTGTGTGACTGGATTGAAGAGTTCCTAGATAACAGAACGCAGCATGTCATTCTCAATGGAGAGAAGTCTTCCGAAGTAAGAGTGATTTCAGGTGTGCCGCAGGGGAGTGTCATAGGACCGTTCCTATTCACAATATACATAAATGACCTTGTGGATGACATCAGAAGTTCACTGAGGCTTTTTACAGATGATGCTGTGGTGTATCGAGACGTTGTGACAATGGAAAATTGTACTGAAATGCAGGAGGATCTGCAGCGAATTGACGCATGGTGCAGGGAATGGCAATTCAATCTCGATGTAGAAAACTGTAATGTGCTACGAATACATAGAAAGATAGATCCCTTATCATTTAGCTAAAAAATAGCAGGTCAGCAACTGGAAGCAGTTAATTCCATAAATTATCTGGGAGTAAGTATTAGAACTGATTTAAAATGGAATGATCATATAAAGTTGATCGTTTGTAAAGCAGATGCCAGACTGAGATTCATTGGAAGAATCTTAAGGAAATGCAATCCGAAAACAAAGGAAGTAGGTTACAGTACGTTTGTTCGCCCACTGCTTGAATGCTGCCCAGCAGTTTGGGATCTGTACCAGATAGGGTTGACAGAAGAGTTAGAGAAGATCCAACGGAGAGCACAGCGCTTCGTTACAGGATCATTTAGTAATCGCAAAATCGTTACGGAGATGATAGATAAACTCCAGTGGAAAACTCTGCAAGAGAGACGCTCAGTAGCTCGGTACGGGCTTTTCTTAAAGTTTCGAGAACAAACCTTCACCGAAGAGTCAAGCAGTATATTGCTCACTCCTAAGTATATCTCGCGAAGAGGCCATGAGGACAAAATCAGAGAGATTACAGCCCACACAGAATCCTTCTTTCCACAAACAATATGAGACTAGAATAGGAGTGAGAACCGATAGAGGTACGCAGGTACCCTCCGCCACACACCGTCAGGTGGCTTGCGGTGTATGGATGTAGATGTAGATGTAGAAGCCCTTTACAGCCAGAATTCAAATTGTAGCATTTGCGAAACATCTGAATAATGAGCGAAATGTTACCATAATTTGAAATTCAAACGTACGTTTGTAAACAGTTGCATTAAAAGTAAATATAGAAAGAGAAATATAATCTCAGGTTCACAGAGCTCTGAAATATGCTTCACAAAGTAAGTGATTACACCGTAAAAGTGACAAGAAAATAATTTAATTGAATTTCAGAAAGTTATTAGAAAAATTGAAGACCAGTCGATGGAAAAAAAATTTAAGATTTTAACATCGAATCGACGACGAGATCATTAGCTCAGTTCTGGAACAGGAAGGAATAGGGATGAATCTGGATACGTCCCTGGGCCCTCTTCAAGGGAACCATCCCATAAAATCATGGGAAACATAAATCGTGACAAATGTACGAGTGTAAGTAGGCTGTTTGGGTTTTTTTATTGGTAACGCCGCCGCCACGTAGCGCTCATTATGAAAATCACTGTCTGTGCCGTGTGCAGTCTTTGGCTGGTTGGCATTGTTGTAATACTCGCCATTGTAGTGCTGGGCAGCGGCAGCTGGATGCTAACAGCGCGTAGCGTCGCGCAGTTGGAGGTGAGCCGCCAGCAGTGTTGGACGTGGGGAGAGAGATGGCGGAGTTTTGAAATTTGTAAGAATTGGTGTCATGAACTGCTATATATATAATGACTATAAAGGTAAATACATTGTTTGTTCTCTATTAAAATCTTTCATTTGCTAACTGTGCCCATCAGTAGTTGGTGACTTCCGTAGTTTGAATCTTTTAGTTAGATGGCAGTAGTGGCGCTCCCTGTATTGCAGTAGTTCGAGTAACAAAGATTTTTGTGAGGTAAGTGATTTGTGAAACATATAGGTTAATGTTAGTGAGGGCCATTCTTTCGTAGGGATTTTTGAAAGTCAGATTGCGTTGCGCTAAAAGATATTGTGTGTCAGTTTAAGCACAGTCGTGTATAATTGTTCTAAGGGGACGTTTCACGAGGAATTGTAGCCAACTCCTGCTACAGTGAGATCAGTGTGTTGGCTAGTGCGACACCATGGCCTTGTAAGTCACTCAGAGACGTCCTCAGTGAAGTGAATCTACGAATGTGTGAGGGCTGTTCAAAATAAATATTCATTCTTCATTATTCATTGATATTTAATCAATGGATATACAATCTATTTCAGTAGCTGTTAGGTGTGGTACATGAATCGAATGCCGTAGGTACTATGACTGTCCTTCCATCAAGGGAGTCCCTACAACACGCCTGCAATACAGTTTGACAATTCGTTTTAAACACCCTCTGCTCTCTGCGCAGTGAGAGAGAGATAGATAGATAGAGAGAGAGAGAGAGAGATAGAGAGGAATTACATACTGTAAGAGGTTCCCTTGGTGGAAGGGCAGTTGTAGTATCTACGGTATTCGATTTATGAAGCACGCCTTATAGGTATCTGGAGTTGAGACAATATTGTCTCGAAATAGACTGAACATGTGTGAGATAAATATCAGATAAAAATAAAAATTAGGACAGCAAGGAAACTGAGTTTCGTTTGAATAAATGAATAACCCTCGAGAATCTTATGGAAATTTGACTTTTTGTAATGTAGAGGGCTTAGGTCTCTACATAGGGAATGTAGAACTTTTATCCCAATAATATAGCACTTGATGATTCGTCGTTAGAAATTTAAAATCCAGTTTAAGGGCTACGGAGTCCCAGTTTGGCATTGAGTTCGGTTGTCCTTGTTTACGCGTCTTCGGTTCACACCATCTAGTCAGTATGGATAACTGTCCAAACGAACCGCCGCTTGCGTTTCACTACCTGCGAAAAAGGTAGATGGGACCGGAATTTAACAAAGAACCAGTATTAAATGTAATTGCTGGCGCTCAGCTGACACAGAGAAAGAAGGCTGTGCAACTAGAAAGTAACATTGCCGCTGTCTGATGCAAAAATTAAAAAAAAAAAAAAGAAAACCTTGCCTCTCTCTTTCCTAGCTTTTATCCTGTGGTAAAGGTCCCACTGGTCCACTGCACTGTTTTCATGATTTGGGACTTTCTATTTATTTTACCCAACAGTTGTACAATTTTATTTACTATCTACTAGTTCTGGCATTGGCTACCATCTTCACAGGAGATACTGCAAGGTAGAAAACAGGATTACACAAGTATATGATTTCCTACAATCTTACAGCATGAAAGTATGTGCAAAATGTTTTTGAAGGAGCGGATATTTACATAACGTACATCAATCGGTGAAAAAACATCTTTCCCAAATATGGCAACATCAAATAAACAAGTAACGAATTATCACAATAATTGTTTCATTGAATTTCCAATGCAGTCGTCAGTTGATCTGAGAGACGCAAGTCGTGTGAACCATCTACCTGCTTGTGAACGGTGTAAAATTTCGTTCTGTGTGTTATAGTATTTGAACTGTTCGTGTACCGTATTTTCCGAGTTGGTGATTGGGGACCAGTCTATTCCTCTAAAGGAGTGAAAGACATCGCCTAAAAGCCACACACAGGGTGGCTGGTGTATCTGATCAACGGCCTCTCTCACCTCCCTATCCCGTAAGATACCGCAATGTGCGTTAAGCTATACGCACAGGTCTATCAGGTACATTTTGTTTGTGACGGGAATTTATCATGCTACTTAACACATACAAAACGTTGTGCGTGATCGTAACAACAATCTCAAAAATGTTCTCAAGTTGGAGCACAGAAACGTAACCGTCGTATTTTATTATCCACGAACTAAAGTTAGTCAACTTTTTAAGATACTTAATGGCGTCGAACTTTCAGAAAATTTTGTTCAAATTGCTCCTACGTACAAGCGTGAGCGCTTGTAACGGCGTTACAGTTTAGAGCAGAATACCTGATTGTGAGTTCGGCTGAGCATCACAAGAATAACGAAAGTACACATGGCGTGAAATGGCAAATTAAACGTATTCGTTAAGCATGCTTCACGTCTCCATTGTCGTCGCAGTTACCACACACATTGCTTTTGTGCGTGTTGGAACAGCTACTGTGCTATAGTTACAAATGAGTCATGGTAATTGACGGAAGAGTTGCATCTGTTGCGTATAAAGTGATGTCTAGGAATCACATACGCCAGTTCAGGATTGCTGCTAAATTTTCTGTCACAAGGGAACGAAGGAACATCACTAAAACAGAGCAAACAGAGCAGCATCGTAGTTCTGCAATCCATTAGAACCTGAATGAAAATATTTCCTAACAATTAATACATATTATAGCACTCGTAAGCACGAGTCTAGTTGTGATTAGCGTTTTATGAATATTATGATGACAGATAAGGAACAGGATTGCCCAGTAGCTGCTAACATATTTTTCTATTATTAAACAGAAATTGTCTCTGTTCATATTATTCCTTCGCTTCAACAGATGAAATCTGTGGCACTTTGTTGTTAGTAGATAACCGTATCAACATTCAGTGTTATAAACTACGCTGATCTTACGGAAGATAATACTGAAAACCCAAATGTACTGTAGCTGTTAGTAATTCGTTAGAAAAGTTGCCCCTTTGTATTTATATTTCTGATCGTGGAAGCATTTAAACAATATTCTTTGTTATGGATGGGCATTAAACGAAATGCATTGTGAAGGGAGATTTTAGTGTGCTTCTTTGTTTCGCGATCTCAGGTTTTTTGGCCAACTTGGTTAATCTTCATGTGTTTGACACTGATGTCGTTAGGTGCTAAACATCAACAAGTATGTCTTAAGGTGCAGTGGGCCCTAAACATATAAAACAACCAGAGTAACACTCGTAAATATCTGAGTGAGAATCGCAAGAGAACAAGCAAGAAACTTCATAAGAATTAATTACGAATGTGGTCAACATTTTTCAGTGTATTGTCTTTTAAAATCGTTGGGTTACGAAGATGAAATCTGTGGCACTTTGTTGTTAGTAGATAACCGTATCAACATTCAGTGTTATAAACTACGCTGATCTTACGGAAGATAATACTGAAAACCCAAATGTACTGTAGCTGTTAGTAAATCAGAAGCTATTGAAAGAACTCTAACCGTTGGATGCAGCAAGATCAGTGTCGTTGCATTTGTTGTTCACTTGCATTCCGAAAAATTTCGTTGATTCCGTGATGATATTACAAATTTTCAGGTGTCACGGAGAAGGGTAACGGTATCAGTTTGAGGTAAGGAATCCTGATACGGAAACGACCGATTCGAAGGTTGTAAATGAATATCGTTCTGATACATCTGACAGTGCAATACATGTACCAGTAGTGTTGTTGCTGAGATTGTAGGGTTCTAGGGTAGGCAACTTTCAGAGGTGGTAGTATGGACAAAACAAGGAAAAAGTCCACTAAATATTGGCTCTAAAGTGCATACCTTAAGACAAATTGGCACTTGTTTAGTAGATGCTATATGTTACAGAGAAGATGAACAAGTGTTCGTATGCATTTTACAGCCCATGTTTACTAGACATATTTTTCCTGTTTAGGTCCATACTGCCGCCTCTGAAAGTTGTCTGCCTTAAAATCCCAGCAGCAACAGTACCGGTAAATGTATTCCAGTGTCTGATTTATCAGAGCAGTTTTCACTTATAACTTCCGACTCGGTCGTTAGCAGAAGAGGATCCCTTACTGCAAAATGATGTTATCTTTCCTTTTGTTTGTAACGTTATCACAGAATCAGCCTGCATAACAGTTATGCAGATATTGGATAAGGAACAGGTGGACAACAGGCGAGCTCAGGTACAAAATTTTCGTATATTTACTAAATTCGCTTGTCTTAATATAGTATCGAAACTCGTATATAGTTTAACGTAACCTGTACGACCTGAAAAACTGCGTCTTCGCAGCCCCACATCTTGGTTGTAAACTAGCAGAAACATAAATATTTCATTGCAGATAGTTAACATGTACATTTAGCAATGTATTGAAAATTTCAGTAATGATTGTCAGTAATGTCATGAGATTAACATTGAAACAGTTTCATATGCCAATTACTGCTTCATTCTTTAGCAATAAAAATCTGACTTCTTCTACGCGACGCCCACGTTTTTACCTGACGTAAAGATCTTCATTCTTTGTATATAGATGTTACCAATATTGGAATATTATAGTGCACCTGATGGTTAAAGTAACTATGGCGAAACCAAAATTAAGAAAAGAAATTCACAACTAAAAGTGTTTAGACCATCTAACCATAGGTTCCTGTAGTAGAATTTTAGTGATACTACATACCAATCTGCGACAGTTATGGACATAAAGCAGCCAGCATGATTCGACATTCATTCAGATACCAAATTCCATGTCAGGAAAAGATGAGGCTTGGACATGCTCCAATTTGTTATTGCTGATGCCAGCGACAGAATTCATAAGTTTGTGCAACAGAAAGAAAATTTTGTGTGGCAGAACCTGTAGAAGCTGTGGTCAGTTGGCGAAGACGTAGTTCTAAAACCAGTTGCGTATTACCGCCCCAAATGTAGTAACAACCATGGAAAGTAAATGTGTGCCTGACAGTTTGCCAAGTGCTCAGTATGACTGGCTACTGACGCGTAAGAACGCAGTTTGATTACCTGTTCTAGTATCGAATCAGATTGGTCCAGCTCGCTTCTGAAAATGGTATCCATGGCAGTGCACTGCAGAGGATAGTTCTATGACGAAATAAGATGTGTAAAGTGTCCAAAGCAGCAATCGACACACCTCGTATTTCATAAATCGTTCGATATATCGAATTAATGTCTCCCATTACTGACAAATAGTGTGTTTTTTCTGCATTGGAAATGAGGGAGTAAGCAGCTAGGAGCAGGGAAGGAAAATTCCTCCTCATTTTCTCCTCCTGCTCCCCTCCCCATAGAAAAAAAGTTGGTTTTTGAAACCAAACTCGTATTCTGCCCATCCACACACACACACACACACACACACACACACACACACATACACACGTGTTAATTCGTTATTAGTATTAGTACGTAGTTCCAAAACGTGTTATGTATGGTGACTAATAGCATGTACATCCACAGCCATTTCTGGTGATCCCTCGACATTAGTTCGCTGTTCAGTCCAGTCTCTTTGCAAATGAAAATGCAAATGGTTCTGAGTGTTAAAAGCTTCAGTCAGAATTGCATATTCATTGCACGATGTTTTTCATCGTGTTGCCGTTTCTAACTTTCTTTTTACTTACCGAGCCACAGACGTCTCATTTTCCATATTCGAGTGATACTTAATTTCTCTGCATGTGTTAAATATCTTTATATCATTCTACTCCTCTTTTCGAGCGGTCTTAAATCCATATTCAAAACCTCTCAAATAGAGGAGAATCATATAAAGATATTTAATGTATGCAGAGAAATATTTTACCAAGATTGCGGTACATCATCTGAATGTGAGGGACTAGACAACAATCTAAGCCCCGTTAAACGATATCTGCATGGCAATAGAATTGAAAGGAAATCAAACTGCCAGTTTTTTGCCACGCTTTATCGTCTTCTCACCTGTTTGAGGGGAAATTTAAAGTACGTTGTATTATTTTGCTTCTTTGCAGACGTTGCGAAGTCCGAAAGTTAACATCCACTTATTGAAAAAATTATAAGTTTCAAACATCGATAGATACGAATGTTATGGTTATCACAGTAATCGACAGTAACATTCTATCTTTCCACGATTTAACTAAGTTGACTGTGGGATCTCTTTGTGACATTGCAATACTTACAAGACGTCATATCGCCGCTGACTGTAGAAATTATTTATTCCACAATTGCAGTTTCGGCCTTTGGCCCATTTTCAAGTAGTCCTGCAAAAGATTTTGCTTCAGCACATATTTAAATCTGACTTTCGTAGAAGCAAAATCTTTTGCACTATCGCTTGAAAATGGTCCAAAGGCCCAAATTACAATTGTGAAATAAATAATTTCTTCAGTCATGCCCTTTAAATAATTCTACATGACTGTGAACCCCTATCGTAAGAAGGTAACTCTGCCTCCGTTAGACTAAACTTTATTATATACGATCCAAGATTCTGTTTCCTAGTTGTAGTGCTTCTTTGTTTCGTATAGGTGTTATTACCACATTTTGGTGTATAACCAAATAAAGATTGTACAGCCGTTGTAGCTTTATTTCTCAGTTTTTATGTTTGAGGATTCCTTACTTAGGAATGCACCAAAATTCTGAAATGGTGCAAAACTGGAATTAATATTATCAATTTTGTCTTGATAACAAACGGAATTCGAAGTTGTTCACAAGTATACACAAAGTTAAGAGACTGGATTGCATTTTAGGACAATGCTTAGTTTCTAATGCTTGTTATAGACTTCTTGGTATGCTAGTTTGACGTCTTGGTATACTAGTAAAATTTTTGACTTGTCTGGCAGTTAGAAAACCGTAAGTAAAGACTTTACTCGTGTGTTTCATATCTATTTATGCTATACAGTCTACATTTCGGATTTCAAGCACATTTACTGGTGTTAGTATTTCATATATGTTTCTCACATCTTTTGGTATACTATGAAACAAAGAGTTACAGCCATGAAAAAATTAAGTGGTACCAGAAATTCTAAATACAATGAGATCTTACAGCACACAACAAAGAAATTAAATGATGACATGCGAGACTGATTGAATAATATATAACCTAGATTACAGGTAAAATGTATAGTTTAACCCTATACCACGCTGAAACAGCGTATAACTGTGATTTAACTATGTAATTTTTCGTGCAAATTATATAGAGGACAGATCCTTTGTTAAATACTGTAAGAAATACTGAAACAGTATTCACTCACTGTTGTTTAGCAAATAACACTCCACTGTCAATGTGGTGTAAGGGAAACGGTATATTTAATAGACCATCTGTCAGTGCCTCATACCAGACTTTAAATTTTTTGTTGTGTTCTCTAAGGTCTCGCCTTTTTACTTAAATAATTTTTTGGGTGTTGTAGAGTCTTTACTTTATAGTACATGGTGGAATAGGAGAAACATCTGTTTCTTTGTTTGGACATGGGTTATCAGCTACGATAATACTTTTTAAGATCAACGTTGTTCCACAGCTGTTTCAATACGTGACGACCTTTTATTACAAGTTATTATAAAATTTTGGGTATGATAAAACACCTAAGATTCCTACCACAAAGGAAAAAGACAGTTTTACACTGTATCACTGTGAAAACTTTCAATCTTGAGAGGTATTTGAGGGCGTTTGGAAACTGTTTCATGCTACAGTAAAGAGTAATAAAGGTCGCTACGGAGATTGCGGCTGCAAATGTCAGGCGTGCAACATAAAAAGTTTCACAAGTATTGCAGTCGAGTCAGTTCCAAGTCAGTTAGGGATGTTTATAGTGGTCTTGTCCATTATTTATGCTACTTGAGACTAGGTAGCAGATGAAGTATTTGGTTTGGGTATACAAGTTCAACATCAAATATTTGTCATTATTGTCTCATTTACTTAAATATGATTCTTTGAACCTGGTTTTCAGAATCGGAGCCCATATCTCAAGGGCTCGTTCTTGTAATCAGCGAAGCTATGGTTCGAGTTTGAAAGCTACACTGATTACAAAAATGAGCGCTTGGGAATAAGGGCTCCGACTCCGAAAACTGGGCTCAGAGAATAAAATTTAAATGAATGAAACAAGAACGACAAAGTTTAGCTATGGAACTTACATTTTCAAAACGAGAGAACTGAGTATGTACGTTGCTTGGGGTTCTCTGTACACTCCAGTACCAAGTAAACGTATAGCACTCGAAAATTACCGAAAAACGGGAGTACTATTTTTTTAAGATTGTCATGTTTCCACCAGGCTGTTATTTTGAACTGGTGCTTTATTAAGCACTGCTACACAGTTTCTAGCTTTGCTCATTCTCATGTTCATAATAGATGTGGATGCGTCATTCGAGTGAGCTGTATAAAACAAATGCCACATGCCGTGCTCATGTATGGGTAGTATTGTCCTCAATGTACACGCTGCACTAACGACCGCGCTACGCATTTCTGAGCTTGACACGTAACTTTCGTTTTATACAACAACTTACGTGAATGATTTATCCACATCTACCACGAATTTGAGAATGAGAAAACGCCAAAACCAGCTAACAGTGCCGAATGACAAATAAATAGCCTGCTGGGAGGTTGTTATGCTCCGCCGGTAGTCAGTCTAGGGTACTATTGCAAAAGTTTGTGAATAAAACTGTCTGGAGCGCTTAATATATCTGTTTATTTATTACGACATTTCGGCTACCGCCATCATCAGATCAAAACTCTGGGTCTGTAAAACAAGTTACAGGTTTTGATTGACAATGACGCTCTGCGTTGGTCAACGTAGTACCCGAAACGACGAGATAAATAAAGAAATGTATTAAGTGTCGTAGAGGGTTTTATGCACGAAGTATTTACAATGGTCGCAGGCTCATACAGGAAACGAATTTCTTTTATTAATAATTTGCCAGAGCTCAGGCTGGCAGCAGGTAGTGGATGGTGAAACAGTTGTTGGGGCAGACTGCATTTATTGTTGGCTGGCAGCGAGTCGCGGCGCGGCAAAGTGCAGCGCAGGGCGGCGCGGCGCGGCGCCACTCACCTGTGCCTTGGCTGCGAGAGAGTAGAGAGCGCTGAGGAGCGTATCTGGGGGCGGCCGGCGGTCGTGTGGGGGCCAGCCGCGCACGCCGCCCGCTTATAAAGGCCGCCGCCGGCCACGTGACACCCCCACCAGGGGCGGAGCCGCCCCCAGCCGCCGCCGCCGCCGCCGCCGCCGCCGCCGCGCGCAGTCCCGACGCCCCCGTGTAATTGGCTGCCGGCGATTTTTAACCGTCCATCTGTTGCGCTCGCGCCGCCGCCGGCGAGAAGGTATCCCGTGGAACGGGAAACGCGCTTCCCGCTTTGATATCCGAGTGCAGATTGCTAGCCGGCTAGCGCTACAGTCCTGTGACGTCTGCCCCCCTCCCCCAGTCTGTGATGGGTGTAATTATCCTACTTAGCACCTTAAAAGAATTCCAAAATACTGTCGTTACCATGAGCCTGTCGGGGTTAGAAATTACATACCGCCACCCGTCTCCGGTGCAGTGCTGTCGAGACACCGTATCATCTTCCTATGGCCTTTGGAAGGCCTGCACGTTTTGACGTCAAAAGTCTAATAGTTTCGTCGAACTTTATTGTGTGAAAAAATACCGTCACTTTCGAACCGCTGATAACTAAGGGACTAATAATGCGTACAAAAAGGCTGAGCCAATAACGGATACCTCACGTCTGCGTTTGTCGCGCAGCATTTGTCTTGCATGTGACGTCTTCGTACCAGTGTAGGTGCATGTGCGTTATTGTTGCGGATTAGATTAGTGTGAAGTTTAAATTGGTGTAGAGTTCACAATGCGTTTATTTAGGGCGTTGATTTGCCTATTATTGTGAAGAGCTTACAGAGCACTGCAACGACTCAAATTGAGACAATAATAAAGGGTGATATAGCTGCCGTATCCTATACGTTTTATGCAACCCCCGATTTTTTCAAAAACCACGCAAGAGGTTCATATTCTCTCACTCGCTATTTACAAGTTACTAGTCGTACAGAAGACCGTCTTCAAAGAACTTTTGTCTCATGTCCGCTTGCTTAGTTCAGTGGTAACGTGCTTGCCTCCATACGGCGGGTCCGTGTTCGATTCCCGGCCGGATGAAGATTTTCTCCGCTCGTGGAGTGGGTGTTATGTTGTCATCATAATTTTGTTCTCAATTCCGGCACACAGGTCGCCCATTGTGGCGTCGACTGAAAAAAGACTTCCCCAGATGGGGCCTCCAGGCCAACAATGCCATACTATCATTTCACTTTTTGACTCATGTGTAGTCATCTTCTAGAAATTACTGAATCCCACTCTATTATCGACGAAGTGCAGAATGTTTTGATTCTCGTCTATACATATGACTGTAGGTTACACTGTCTTTAAAAGTTCTTTGAATATCGAAAATTTAATGGTATGCAGTGCAGTATGTTCCCTAGATGTTTTTCTAAAAGTTCTACCACTTTGGGTTATGTATGTGGACTCACAGTTAGCACAGGTTATCTTGTACACGCCATATTTTTGTAACGGACGGAACTGTTCCACTGAATGTGTCAGCAACTTCGACAACGTGTTGTTATTCTTGAATCCTACATTAACATTAACTTTACGGAAGATATCTGCCACATCATTTGACAGACGGCCAATGTAACTCATACTGGTAAATTTTTTTTGTCTCTTTCTATATCACTTTAAAGAAACCTCGTGTATTAAATGAGAACTCTTCTTGACGAACTTTGAATATATTTGGTTGATTAATTCTGGTTAAAATCCATTACTGACCGCTATAACCTTTAAAACATGTTTTTCTCATTCTCTGTCATCAACCTCTAACGGAATCTTTATGTCTGCTGACTGAATTGTAAAAGAAAGAAGTTTTATACCTGTATAATGATCAGAATGACGCTGGATAATCACATCTATAACTGCTGGCTTCCTATAAATTGCAAATTTGTGGCTTTCATTATTATTCATCAACGCAATATGTAGGAAATTAATTTTCTTGTTTACTTTACTTTCATATGTTAACCATATACTGGGATGTAGAGTGTTGAACGCCTCAAAAATTCTCTGTAACCCCTCATCCTCTTCATTAAATAATAACGGTGTATCATCAACATATCGATAATAGTACATGATTGAACCACTTTACTCCTGCTGCTGTATAAAAAATGTTTATTCCCAATGACTGAGAAAAATATTTGTTAGTGTACCTGGCAAACAACACCCCATTGCTAATCCATCATGCTGTTTTAAAAATTCTCCTCTAAATGAGAAGTAATTATATGACAGAAATAGCTCTAACAGTTTTAAAAATCATCAATTTCACCTAAGGACCTACGTCTGTACTTCATAAAATTCGGTCTTACAAGAGAAATGACTTCGTTTATAGGAACATTTGTGTACAAATTTATGATGTCTAGTGACATCCATATTTATTTGTCAGGAATCTGAACATTCTTAACTTTCTCAACCAGCTCATGTGTATTGTTAACCGAGAATTGTCGCTCAAACACGTAGTTAGTGACCAAAATCTCATTTAACTCACTGCACAGTCTATAAGCAAGACTGCCTATATAATTAACGATGGTCCTCATTGGGGCATTCAGTGTATGAATCTTTGGTTGTACCTGTAGACAGGGGACATGTGCATTCATTACTTCGAGAGACCTGCAGGTTTTCTCATCAAATAAGAAAGAAGTCTTTCTACTAGCATTTTGGACTTGCTTAACAAACTTCTTAGTGGGGTCATGGTCGAGTTGTGAAAACCTATAGTCTTCAAAAAACTCTTTAACCTCGTCACAATATTTAGCGATACTTAATATTGCCAAGGCATTTCCCTCATTAACTTTCACAATTAATGCTTGGTTCTCTTTCAGTGTAGAATTAATACTACAAACTAAGTTTACATCAGTATTTGTCTGACCATTATTCATCCTTTTATTCATTGTAACACGTCGGTTAATTGACTCAGAAGGTCTCCTGGTAATAAAGTCAAGCTTTCCCTTATGAACTTTACAAAAACTGAGCCTTTCTTTTAATCTCTGGTAACATTAATTTAATGTTTTTATTCCGCACCTCTCTATTCACAACGTATTTATTACCATGCTACAGTAATCTTAATTCATCAGTACTGAAAACAATGTCAGTCCTATTAACTACCCTGCCATAGGTTTCATGACAGCTATACGTATACTCTGTACTATGTACCATATGTTTTAATTTATAGATCTTCTTTCCGTGATTTCTAACAACAGTTTGCAACTTATTATGTACTATATTGCTGATGTAATGCATTGTCCTATCAGGTTGCTGAAGATTTAACGTCTTTTAAAGTTGTAGGTGATCTAACTAAACCTGTTTTGAAAGGCAATCATGTTTCTGATGTAAGTTCTTAAGTTCAAGCTTTTATCCATTACCTCTCACTGGTCCGCTATGGATTTATTGGCTTTCATACATATGAGTACTTTTTGAGTGAGTTGCTGATCAGCAAGTTCAAGTGAACGCTGCCGCCATTAGTCTCTAGTTAGGTGTTTGGTCGTAGAACTGTGTACGTTATCCCTAGAATTGTATCTAGATATCTTTAAATGCCGCTTTCTTTAACATGCAATAACTTTAGTCATACGTGACACATTTAGTGATTATGTACCGGTCTTCAATTTTGCGTGGATTTGCATTACATTACCTTAATTTTCACTACATACTCCCATGTCGTTGTCAGTGTTTTTGTTGAATAGTGTATCTATTGCCAACTTATACATTGCTGTCACACGTCCAAAGTTTACGTCTCACAGAAAAATTAGTTACTTAAGTTTTAATTACGAGCGTGGTGTGTGACCTCCTCACTGGTGAATTAATAATGTGGCTTGACTCTGACAGGATTTGTATGACGTATTTTCGTCTAAAAAATGTAATTGTTTCCACGTAATGGTTTTTGGTTTCACAGCCATCGAAAGACCTAAGTGTGTACTGGTTGCAATGCATTTATTCATAACCAATTTTAGATCTCAGTTATTTATTTGTGATCACTTATGTTTAACACACACGAGTACTTTTTGAGTGGTGTGCTACTCAGTAAGCTTCACTTGTTTTTCACGTATATATATATTGGTGAGTCATCCTTTATGATACGTTGCATCCTTGTGGGCTACTTAGTATCCCTCTGTGTGATTGTTTCATGGTAGCACACGATATATAGATGCTTTCACACATGAATGTTTTCATCATGAACAGTTTCCTTGTGGGCGTCTTTCATACGTTCTACATATGTTATGATCTGAGGTGGGTCTTAACATTCGGTTTTATAACACGTCTTGGACATTCATTTTATAGATACGACATAATGTATGACACTCATTTGTGTACAATTAGGCATTTTATACTTTGACACGACACATAGGTCATGTTCCTTCTCTTTACTTGTTTGTAAGGTACTGTTTCCTTCCATTTATCACCTTCTACAATTATTTTGTCCTACAGTAGGTTATTTCAGGGTTGTGCAGATAATGTATGTCTGTCTGTCCAATGAAAATCATGAATAGTTATTTAAATAACTTTTTTATACATTGTATAATCGTACAACGTATTGAATGGAAATTCGTTATGGTGTATTTTAGACATGTGACAAAATATGTATCTGTTTGTTCTGTCAAATGTTCGGTGTAAATTCACTTGTAGAGTCTTGCCATTGTTTATCACTCTGTTTTTAATCTGTTTGTATGTAACGTGGTTGGTAAGTTGATAATGCTATCGTTACTTCTTTTTATGCATACAGGCCTGAAGACGGCGCAATGAAGCGTTGAAACTGGTTGCAACAAAATAAAATGAGGACAATTGTAGGTGTTTTATTTTGTCACAATAAACTTTAGACGTTCTACAGTATAAATTCACTGGTTTCTCGCCTTCGTCAAGTAAAAAACGAATAACAGAACGTTTTTCAACTAAAGTGGACGTTTCAAGTGGGCTCGCCATCTTGAAATGTATTTTTGAGGTTATAAACAAAACAATGTTGATACATCAGCTGATCAGGGCTTATACCTGTGACGCCAACTTAAGCCACAAAAGTAACAAACTTGCCCTACTACCATTTTTTTTCCACAGACCAATTTGTCTCTTTAATTATTGAATGACCTTTGTAGTCTTTCTTGAATAATCCGAAAACTATGGCCTCTAGCGAAAACATCTCTCAGTACAAAAGTTAAACTACCTTAAATGTCATACAAGAAGATTCGGTTCACTTTTATCTAGGACTAACAGTTTGTGCTTAGCATACGACAGAATATGAAAATCCTGCAAGTGCTGTTTGAAGGTGTTGCGGGCTGTATAAAACTCGTAGGCAGGGGCAGCTGAATCAGTCTGTATAGGAGAATACAAGTTAAAATCGATATTAAATTGGAAAATAAAAAATAATGAAAAATGTAATTTCATACGAGTCATAAAACGCAAGTCAGAGGAAATATCGCCTCGAAAGGAATCCATATAGCATGTGCTGAACGAATAAGAGACCTACAATGTCGTCGAAAAGGAAATGAAGAAACGGCGCAAAGACGTTACGTAGCAAGCCCATAGTGCATACATCTACTCTGTAATCAGTATACGGCGCTGTGTAAGGGATTGATACTTAAATTATATATTAGTGCAAAATAGCTTTAATGATTTTGTCCAGACGTTTTCACGAAAAATCTAATTTGCACACTGGAACTGCCGACACAGAAACATTTTTCCATGCGGCTCACCACACTGTAGTGTTCTGTTCCTGCTTCTTCTAGCTTTGCTAGGTTAAACGACTAATTGCAGTCAAATTACTTTGGCGGATACTATTTGTCTCTAAACATTTCGTAAATGCAATAGATGTTCCAGTTGTGTGTCACAGACTAGTCGCGTCTAACATCTACATCTACAGCTGCATACATATTCCGAAAGCCACCGACGGCGCGTGGCGGAGGGTACATTCTACCACTACTAGTTATTTCCTTTCTTCATCCACTCTCAAATAGAGCCACGGAAAAACGGCTGTTTGTTTGCCTCCGCATGAGCCCTAATTTCTCTTATCTTCATGGTCCCTACGCGAAATGTACATTGGCGGCAGCAGAATCGTTCTGCAGACAGGCAGTTCTCTAAATTTTCTCATTAGTGTTCCTCGAAAAGCATGTCGCCTTCCGTTCAGAGATTCCCGTCTGAGTCCCCTAAGTATCTCCGTATTACATTCGTGTTTTTTTTGTTTTTTTTTTGTTTTTTTTTTCCTAACGTACCGGTAACAAATCTAGCAGCCCGCCTCTAGATTGTTTTGAGGTTTTCCTTTAATCCGACCTAGTAGCAACGAAAGATCGGAGCAGTACTCGAGAAAATGTCGCACTGGTGTTTTCTACGCGTTCTCCTTTACACATCAACCGCACTTTTCTAAAGTTCTCGTAATAAACCAAAGTGAAGTATTCATCTTCCCTGCTACAGTCCTTACGTGCTCTGTGCTTTTCATTGTCACGTTTTCATTGTAACGTTACGATTTAATAGACGTGTCTCTGTCAAGCAGCACATAATATATGCTGTATACAAACATTACAGGTTCTCTTTTGTCGTCATCTGCTGTAATTTACATTTTTATACATTTAGAACTACTTACCATTCATCACAGCAACTAGAAATTTTGTCTACGCCATCTTGAATCCTACTTCAGTCATTCAACCACGACACTTTGAGATACTCCACAGCATCACCAAGCAGGCAGTCGGACATTGATGCTCATCCTGTCCAGCATATTATTTGTAGAGAATAACAGCAATTCTGCCGCACTTTCCTTGTGGCCCTCCAGACGATACACTTGTCTCCGATGAAAAACTCGATTTCAAGGGGAGCATATTGGTTTCTGTTACGTACGTTTTCTAGCCACTCGCATACGAGCATCCGGGATCTCTTTACACACGCTCGTTCCTTCTGTAACAGGTTAAAAATCTGCAGTGGGGTACCGTACCAACCACGATTCGGAAATGTTTACATATGGAATCTTCCTGTTGCTCTTGTAACCCATTGTTACATATTTGGTCTTTTATGAAACTATCATTTATTTGAACAATTCCCATTTTCATATAAAATCACGAATTCTCGTTTTAAAGCAGAAAAACTAAATAAAAGCATTATAAGAGCCAATAGAAAAGAGATATGCAGAGTATTAGGGTGCTTTATTCAAAGAGTTTCTAACGAACTCCCCTTTTGCTTGATAACTATTATATAAATCAACGGCACGTATTGATAACGTCTTTCGCGTGTGTTAATTGCTAGCGTCTGTGTTTGTCTTTAGCGTGTGGGAGATTTTAGTGTCCGTAGTTCTGAATACCCGCGACTGTTAGGCTCATGCGCCGCTGCGTGGAAAAGTTTGGAAGAAGTGCTAATTAAAAGTAAATTGCTTTACATTCAGTTACAGACAGTGTTTAGACATCTATTTTCGGGTTTAAGTATGAATATTGATCGTAGTTAATCATATCAAACTGTGTTAAATCAACCCCGTGACTTCTGAAGATATTTATTCGATGCACAAGCTACGAAAAATTTATTTTGAAACAAGAATCGGTCACCTTGTAACTGTTAATGAGCATCTTTGGCGGTAACTTATTGATCAACAAATACTGACTGCGATGAGAGATAGTTTTGCGTTATCTCCCTTTCATGTATATCAAGGAAGCAAAGAATACTGGCTGGGCATAGAACAAAACGTTATATCTTCGCTGATGGTGCAGTGCCAGTAGGCGTCACACTCTTCATCGATGGTTCGCAGGACATCGTGTGATAAAAGGGCAAGGTGAATCTCGCATGAGCGATGCTTTCTAAAATCTTGTTAATTGGTGGTCAGAAGCTTTCTCGTATCAAGGAAATTTGTTCTATTCGAATTGAGCTTATGTTAAAGAATTCTGCCGCAAACTGAAGTTAAGCATATTGGTCTGTAACTTTGTGGGTCCGTTCTTTTGCCTTCTTATGTACGGAAGTCACCTGAGCTTTAGTCCAATCGACTGGGACTTTGCGTTAGGCGGGAGGTTCGTGACAAATGGAAGCTATGTAAGAGGCCAGTGCCGTAGAGTACTCTTCGTTCAACTGAATTCTGATTCGATTCAGACCTGACGAATTATTTGTTTTACCTCTCTCACTTGCTTCTCTGCGCCAGTGAATTCTATTACTATGTACTCCTAAGGAAGTCTGTGCGGTGGTCAAACGGAATTATGTTTGTACGATTCTCCTGCGTTAACGATTTCTTATACGCGAAACTTGAAACTTCAGCTTTCCTTTTATCTTCTGAATCCACACCAGACTGATCAACAAATTAGTGGCCAAAGGCTTCGACGTGTTTAAAGATTTTACGTAGGACCAGAATTTTTCTCGTTTCTCGGCAAGATCTTTTACTTAGCTATGACAGCGGGTGTTGTTGTAACCTCCGCGCAACAAACTTTTTACAGACACACGAATTTCTATTAACTTTTGCCTAACGTCGTTTGCACTTTCTCTTTCGAAGTGAGAATACAACACCTTCTGCTTTCTCAGTACTTCCTGTATTTTGTTATTAAACCACGGTGTGTCGTTTCCGTCCTCAATCTACTTACTCGAGACATATCTGAAGTGCGATTTACAATCTGTTTAAACTTTAATTATAATCTTTCTACATCCGTCATACTAGAAGTAAATTATGTCCATTCATTGTCTAAGTGGGATGCTAACAATTGCTTATCTGCTCTTTCTAACAGAAATGCTCCCCTAGCCTTCTTGATTGATTTATGACCTTATGATGACATCATGATCGCTAATCCCTGCCTCTACACTGACAGCGTCGGCAAGGTCAGACGTGTTTATAGCTGTACTTCATACGTTATGTATGTAGCTACACTCCGTATGTTTAAGTCGCTTCCAGGTAACATGCATGATCTGAGTATTTCCGTGATACTGTGCGCAGACTCTTTGGATGACTCTACATCGTCTCGGCGTAGTCGCTTGGTCGGCAGAAACATTCAACAATTTTTCCCCTTTGCCTGTTATACCAAGCCAGACAAATTCACAGCCGCACTCCTATTCGACCTCAATAGAGACAATATTTTTGTCGAAGCAGTAAATACTACCTGTTCTATTACGTCTAATCCGTCTCTCCGATATACCCTTCGTAACTCGCTTTCAGAGCTTTCTACAACGGTTTTCAACCAGGTCTCGGTTCCGAGAATAATCTAAGCGAGAGAAATTTGCTAGATGGGAACTTCGCTTGGGAATACTTCGACAATTTACCGATAAAATTTTAACAGACGATGTGTGTCTGCTCTAAACACACCCTGTTTTCGTTATCTGCCTGTCGACTGGTGAGTTTTCATCAGAATACGTGAAACTACTGCCTAACTCTATAAACAAAAAAAGTCCCATATGCGCTCCAAAAGCACTCTGTTACCACAGTAGTACCTTGACATGAAATTAATGTAAACGAAATCTGTCAACTGTAACTCAGTTGGAATTATATAAGTGAAATTTCAGAAATGCAACTGAAAATTTGTGCCACACTGGCTTTGTAGGTCAAAATTCCCAATTTCATGCTTATCGTTAGAATGTGATGTAATCCTGCTGCTTTCTCCGTTCGAATTGTCAATCCGAGACCGGTTTCAGGCTCTCAGTTAATAACTAATCAATTGCTTGAAATGGAAGGCCCTGTGTCCATCATAACATCAAATTTCGTGTAATAGGAATTGGTTCGAATGTAACGTAGAAGAAAATTTCGAGCACAATATGAAACTCATAACAATTACGCATCTCTTTTCATATAAAAATTTTCACTTATATTCACTGTATCAAATAAATTTTTCATATTTCGGTACCTTATTTAGTAATACAATGTTAACGTTGGCTGTACGTTTAATGTTTTCACTGACGAAATCACATATAAGTTTTGTACTGTTAATTTGTACCGGCTACCACTGACCATCGTCTAGGTAAAAAATAAAGACATTGGCATTTGCGACAGCAAAAAATGAAAACCAAATTAACTTTCTATTCCAGACGTAGCGCGCGTTTGCATAAGAAGTGGGGTAAATACGTGCCAAATAATACTTGCACTCTGTATGTTGTCCACTCTGACACAACATTATTTGGAGCCCATTCTGATGTTTCTTCAGTTGGTGTGGACAGTTACTTATGTTTTTATTTTTACATTGGTCCATACAAATAAAGATGAAAAACTGCGTATGTGTCTGTTGTTTCTTCTCCTTGTTCTGATGATGGATAATGATGGCAGATACCGGTAAAACTTTTATGTGATTCCGTGAATGAAAATATGAAATGCACAAATTGTAAGGGGTCCACTTGTAAGTATGGCCCGATGTTGAAATACGGTTAATAAAAAATGACCTGAAACGGTTGTCGTATGTAGAAGAGAGTTTATCTCTGACACCACTGAACCAAAGATGTTGCTTTAGTGTCAGAAACGATTGTAAGAAAGAGCGCACGAAGCGCAGAAACAGTTGCTTAAAACAAGTGGCAATATAGTTGTTGGTCTGTGGATGCAGCATAATACAGTTTTTATAAAATAAAGTGATGAATTATATTGTTTGTGCTCACACAGAGCCAGTAAATGTTAGGTTGTAGTTATTTCTACAGAAGTGTAAAGTGTGTATTATTAATTTGTGAGGCTATAAGATCATCAAGAACTGCAGTGACACTGATCGTTAACAAATATTGACCATTTTCCATGGCAATTACAGAAGAGTAATGAATTTATACCGTAACGCAAAGGGAAAGCAACTGGAACAAATTTGTAAGTTAATGAAATTTAGTATATTCAGTTTTAGGCATGCAGCAATGCGATGTGTGGATTTCGATAAATTTTACAATATTGGCCCTTGAATGTAGGAACCAAGTATTTTCCATCAGATTTAATGTGTAGGTTGATTAGGTAAATCCGATTTGTAATATTTTGTGTGTTTTGTAATCCTGATGCAGAGAAGATAAATTTTGGAATCTGTTTTGTCAAACGATGTCAGATTTTATCTCAGGTAACAATCCAAATGTTGTTAATTACTGCCAATTGTACAACAGTTGACAAGTTTACTGATTTTGAAGTTAATGTGAAATGTTTGATATTAGTTTCTGCTTGTTGTTGTTGTGGTCTTCAGTCCTGAGACTGGTTTGATGCAGGTCTCTATGCTACTCTATCCTGTGCAAGCTTCTTCATCTCCCAGTACCTACTGCAACCTAAATCCTTTTGAATCTGCTTAGTGTAGTCATCTCTTGGTCTTCCTCTACGATTTTTACCCTCCACGCTGCCCTCCAATACTAAATTGGTGATCCCTTGATGCCTCAGAACATGTCCTACCAACCCATCCCTTCTTTCAACATCGGGCCCTACTTACAAGTGGACCCCTTACAATTTGTGCATTTCATATTTTCATTCACGGAATCACATAAAAGTTTTACCGGTATCTGCCATCATTATCCATCATCAGAACAAGGGGAAGAAACAACAGACACATATGCAGTTTTTCATATTTATTTGTATGGACAAATGTAAAAATAAAAACATAAGTAACTGTCCACACCAACTGAAGAAACATCAGAATGGGCACCAAATAATGTTGTGTCAGAGTGGACAACATACAGAGTGCAAGTATTATTTGGCACGTATTTACCCCACTTCTTATGCAAACGCGCGCTACGTCTGGAATAGAAAGTTAAGTTGGTTTTCATTTTTTGCTGTCCCAAATGCCAATGTCTTTATTTTTTACCTAGACGATGGTCAGTGGTAGTCGGTACAAATTAACAGTACAAAACTTATATGTGATTTCGTCAGTGAAAACATTAAATGAACAGCCAACGTTAACATTGTATTACTAAATAAGGTATCCAAATATGAAAAATTTATTTGATACAGTGAATATAAGTGAAAATTTTTATATGAAAAGAGATGCGTAATTGTAATGAGTTTCATGTTGTGCTCGAAATTTTCTTCTACGTTACATTCGAACCAATTCCTATTACACGAAATTTGATGTTATGATGGACAAGCAATCGATTAGTTATTAACTGAGAGCCTGAAACCGGTCTCGGATTGACAGTTCGAACGGAGAAAACAGCAGGATTACATCACATTCTAACGATAAGCATGAAATTGGGAAATTTGACATACATAGCCAGTGTGGCACAAATTTTCAGTTGCATTTCTGAAATTTCACTTATATCATTCCACTTAGCTACAGTTGACAGATTTCGTTTACATTAATTTCATGTCAAAGTACTACTGTGGTAGCAGAGTGCTTTTGGAGCGCATATGGGACTTTCTGTGCCACAAACTTCTCTTCCCCCCAATCCTATTCAATACTTCCTCATTAGTTATGTGATCTACCCATCTAATCTTCAGCATTCTTCTGTAGCACCACATTTCAAAAGCTTCTATTCTCTTCTTGTCCAAAATATTTATCGTCCATGTTTCACTTCCATACATGGCTACACTCCATACAAATACTTTCAGAAATGTCTTCCTGACACTTAAATCTATACTAGATGTTAACAAATTTCTCTTCTTCAGAAACGCTTTCCTTGCCATTGCCAGTCTACATTTTATATCCTCTCTACTTCCACCATCATCAGTTATTTTGCGCCCCAAATAGCAAAACTCCTTTACTACTTTAAGTGCCTCATTTCTTAGTCTAATTCCCTCAGCATCATCCGACTTAATTCGACTACATTCCATTATCCTCTTTTTGCTTTTGTTGATGTTCATCTTTTATCCTCCTTTCAAGACACTATCCATTCCGTTCAACTGCTCTTCCAAGTCCTTTGCTGTCTCTGACAGAATTACGATGTCATCGGCGAACCTCAAAGTTTTTATTTCTTCTCCATGGATTTTAATACCTACTCCAAATTTTTCTTTTGTTTCCTTTACTGCTTGCTCAATATACAGATTGAATAACATCCAGGAGAGACAACAACCCTGTCTCACTCCCTTCCCAACCACTGCTTCCCTTTCGTGTCCCTCGACTCTTATAACTGCAATCTGGTTTCGGTACAAATTGAAAACACCCTTTCGCTCCCTGTATTTTACCCCTGCCACCTTTAGAATTTGAAATAGAGTATTCCAGTCAACATTGTCAAAAGCTTTCTCTAAGTCTACAAATGCTAGAAACGTAGGTTTGCCTTTCCTTAATCTAGCTTCTAAGATAAGTCGTAGGGTCGGTATTGCCTCACGTGTTCCAACATTTTTACGGAATCCAAACTGATCTTCCCCGAGGTCAGCTTCTACCAGTTTTTCCATTCGTCTGTAAAGAATTCGCGTTAGTATTTTGCAGCTGTGACTTATTAAACTGATAGTTTGGTAATTTTCACATCTGTCAACACCTGATTTCTTTGGGACTGGATTATTACATTCTTCTTGAAGTCTGAGGGTTTTTCGCTTGTCTCATACATCTTGCTCACTAGATGGTAGAGTTTTGTCAAGACTGGCTCTCCCAAGGCTGTCAGTAGTTCTAATGGTATGCTGTCTACTCCCGGGTCCTTGTTTCGACTCAGGTCTTTCAGTGCTCTGTCAGACTCTTCACGCAGTACCGTATCTCCCATTTCATCTTCATCTACATCCTCTTCCATTTCCATAATATTGTCCTCAAGTACATCGCCCTTGTATAGACCCTCTATATACTCCTTCCACCTTTACTTTCCCTTCTTTGCTTAGAACTGGGTTTCCATCTGAGCTCTTGATATTCATACAAGTGGTCCTATTATCTCCAAAGGTCTCTTTAATTTTCCTGCAGGCAGTATCTATCTTACCCCTATTGAGATAAGCTTCTACATCCTTACATTTGTCCTCTAGCCATCCCTGCTTAGCCATTTTCCACTTCCTGTCGATCTCATTTTTGATACGTCTGTATTCCTAGTTTCTGCTTAGGTGAAACTTTATTTGGATCAAAGTTTTCAAACTGAAGCATTCGGTGTTAGTATCCCCTTTATCAGGACCTCATCTCTTCCATGTCATGTATATTGAAATCCAATGAATGTTTTTCTAAACGGAATAATTTTTCAATCAGAATAATAAAGATATTAATGTGCCAGAATCAGTAAAAGTATTAAAGTCTGTAAGAGTTTCAATGTAGGCAACATTGCACAGTGATGAGCCATTATCCAGTATTTTCACTGAACATTTGCAAAGTTATTCATTTATAAGCTAATTACTGATACTATTTGTATGAAGCTATTTTACGGTCGGCTTTGCACTGCGCTGTGCCTAGACTGAATGTTTTCTGTGTCTACTGTGGAGAGAACAGAACACCAAGATTACACCAGTTGTGACTCTAGAACTAAGAAAATTTATTTCATAGTTTATTTTCAGAGTGAATTTTGTCAGTTTATTGCACAGGGCCATAGAACTCGGTGCTCACGAGACTGGGTAAATTTTAGAGTGACTGATTTCATTATAGGCACTGCGTTTTGATTTTCCAGATTAAGTTGTTTAATTTTTTTGGATTACAGTAAGAACAACACATGACACACTAAATTTACATAATACAAACATTACGCATTTCACATTCATTGGCAAACAGACACATAAACTTTTAAAGAACGTTACAAAATAAATACACCAATCACCGTCTCCGGTCAATACGTAATTTTTTCCAAATACTGACCTTTATTGTAAGTCAGATACACTTATCATCTGCAGCGACGCTATAGGTTTTAGAGGCCATACCTTCCATGAACTAATCCCACGGACTGTGATACGAAAGCAGTGTTCAACTTATCGGCACTTTACCATACTTTCTTCAACAACGAATTTGAAGAAATTGGCGTATATTAGTCGATATACGAGGTTAAAATAACTCTATGCAGATAATTTCTTTCATACTTGAGATATTTCAATTAATATTCATCAATGAAAGTGAGTAAAGATCCCTCTATAACTTCGATAATACTTTGCTCCAACAGAATCCGATTCTATATTTGTAGTAAACAAATGAAATTCATTAGTGCGATTAACATATAAACTAAATTGTGTTCAGTTGTCAATCAGATATTTTTATAGTGATATATGTTGTTGACTTCTTTTAGTCCTTCTGTTCCCATGACAACCTGGGGGAATAAATAGACAGGGTTTCTCGTAATTACCTCCGTGATTTGAGAGGTCGACTGGCTGGAAACTACAAGACATACAAAAAAGTGATTCACATCAGTGAGCAGAGCATCTGTCCAGGTTTCCGTTCATAATAGGCATCGTGACGTGATAACAGAGCCAACTGCTAAGTTTCCGACGTTTCAGAATATGTAGACAAATCAGTTGGTCCGTATTGTCGCATCGAATTAGTTCGCGGCTTCAGGTAGGCAACCCAATGAACAGGTTTCGAAAGCGAGGTGCTGGCGTTCATCTTCCTGGGTAGCAGCTGTAGCGACTTCGGTGAACCCACGCGCATTTTTCCCACATTCCCCTTTGCCGTCTCAAAAGCAGTGTCTGTAATGCGTAAAGAACTTGGAGAGATGTTCTATCCACTGACAAGTTTCTATTTTCTGTGTTTATTATGCCTGGTAATTTTCACGCAGTCATCATCTGAAACCCCAGAGGATTGTTATGAAGACGATTTGCATATAATCTTTGCGGTCATCGAACTGTATATCGGCTCACTGCCTAGATAGTTCGCATATTCGTACCTTGGTTAGTGGTTAACGGTCTGGTAGAGTCGAATACCTTTGAGAAATCTATAAAATCGAAATCTAACTGCTCATCTGCACGTAGTGTTTTCAATATTACGTGCATGAATAGACTAAGCTGTGTTTCACAGGAGGAAGGGGAGAGTGGGAGATTAGGGTTTAATGTCCCTTCGACATCGCGGGCGTCAGAGACGCAGAATACCCTCGGTATATCTCAAGGCTGGAGAGAAACCATCCCGGCATATGCCTGAAGCGATTTAAAGAACTTACGGAAAACCTAAAACCGGACCAAACAAAGCAGTCACACAGATTCTTGACTAAGTTTGATTCTCGGAAGTCTGGTGGTCATGGAAGTACGGTAAACTCATTTGGTGCTCTTCAAATCACGTACATACACTGCGAGCAGTGGGACACGTGGCATTGCCCTGCTGGTAGATGACATCGTGCCGATGAAAAACAAACTGTATGTAGGGATGGATGGACATGGTCCCCAAGGATCGATGCATACTTATTTTGATCAACTGGACCTTCCTGAATGACGAGATCACACAGGAAATACCACAAAAACAGTCCCATTTCTAAGACTGGCCTGGACCGTTGTGATGATTGACGTCGTACGAAGGCGGTGGTCACATTAATGTGACTGGACCCTATCCATATCAATACCTTTGATGATCTATAAGATAGTTGGAGTGAAAAAATTTAATCCTAAGTTCATTAGAGGAACAACAATTTCTTACACTATTTACTGTTCGTTTTTTCATGCATCACAGATTGTTGAAGTGTAGGAAAAAACTTTTTTGTAAGCTTCATTTCTAGCTGTTCATTAGTAAAAGTAAACTGGGTTACATGATTCCCCTGCGACAGCTTATTTTCTCCTGACCTCCTAACCATTTTTTCCTTCATACAAGAACCTTGAAAACTTTTGCTTAATTTTCCGAAACAATGCAGAGTTTACCCAACCTAAGTTGAATAACATGCTAATGTAAATAAAATACTGACAGAAGCTTAAATCATAATCTGTTATTAAGCAAGCAAATGAGGACAAGACAAAACAATACCTTACCAACCAGCTCTTTGTCAGTATCAAAGCTGTAATGTCTTCACTTATGTTCTTACACACTCACACAATTTGTCCTTCCACCAGATATTGATACTCCTTATAAATATCACCCATTCCACTGGCAAAATCTTTAGTTTCTTCTGTTGCGGTATTTACGAAAGTCACACATTATAACCCTATGCTAACATACTTCTTTCTTTACGTGCAGTCATTTGCTGTAACTTAATTTCGATGTATTGATATTTTTAGGAAATATGATGGGTGTTTTAAATAATTTACTACAGTTGAATTGTTTGCACATGCAGGCAGAAAAGAGTAAGCTACATAAAAGCGATTTTATCGGCATTGGAGACTGGTATATATCTCCTCCCTAGTCTAGAGAAGAATGCAATACGTCAAATACATTTGATATGCAGTAATACATCAGCTAATACATATAAAGAGAAAACAAAGAACGATCCTTATCTTCACTGCAGTCTACTCGAATTTCATACCACAGGTCACTTAATTTGGACTATGACAATTAATGAAAAGATTGACAGTTCACCATGAAGTTGGCATATGAGGCTGAAAAGTAATGAGAGACTGTGTGCACACCCTACTGGTCTATTATAAGTTCCACGTACATTGTTTAAATCATCAATCCATGTTTTTAACAGGGATTAAGTATTAATTACATCACTATGAACTATAATGATTTTTGGTACAGACCTTAGTAATGTTATTAGTTAACGACAGAATGAATTTTTGGTTAACGTAAAGGTTAACTTTTGAAATATGTATAATTACTTATATGCATATTTGTGAGTTTCCAAGATAAATAACGAGTTAATATATTTTGAGTAAAAGTCAGTGAAGAACATTACACATTGCATTTACTACTCACCCAATCCAAGGTCCTCCTTCAAAGGATGTTTTCATTGTCACAATTGTTCATTAGCAACATGGTAACATATCTTTTTGACTTGAAGTAATATTCAGTCCTACTCTTGGATTCTATTTTTATATAAATATTATATGATGTTAACTAAAAGCTACACCCTTGTTTCATTCCACAATCAGTTTTTAGTATGTTCAAACTATATTCATCGAATTATAATGTCAGTGTTTCTGCAAACACTTCTGTCAGAGTTGATTGATTTTGTGTTACATGAGCTTACCACTGATTCCTTTGAGATAATCAATTCGTTTGGTTGATTTTTATTGCCTGCCGTAACGGCCGGATTCTGTTACCAGAAAATTCGTTTATAGATGGTTTTCGTGGTGCTCTCAGTCAAAACAAGGCAGCGTGGCATACCGGATACGAATTTCGCAACACAGCAGTGTACGATTTTCATATTTTTCAGATGAATGAAACAGGAACAAGCTAAATTTCATTTGAAGGTAATATAAAACTATATGAGATACTCAATACTTCTGAAATGAAAAGTGTTACCACTGCTGAACCAAAACGTAGAAAGGTAAATAAAAGACTGTGAAATGTAACTCGATACTTCATCGAATATTCCACTCTGCTTGTAACAGCCCACACCCCGATTGGTTAGACACAGTGACTTTGATACCAAGCCTAACAGTTCGGAAATAAGGCAATGGGTTTCGAAACAAAGCCGCAACGAGATGCAGAAGCGTCGTCTGCTGCAATAAATGACAGTCCTATTGTGTTTTAAGTAAAACAATAATTTTATTTTAATTTTCATAAACGCAATGATAATCACTATGAGTTTTAAAATGTATAAATTTTCACAATATTCTAAAATTTTAAAATGTTATGCAAATAATTTCTACAAAAAATTCGGTCGCCTGTCCATTATAGATAGTTCGACTGCATATCCCACCAGTGATTTCCATAATTTAGATACACACATACGTTTAACGTTATCTAAACCTTGAGTTAAAGCGAAAATGTTGCTGTCCTATTCAAAAAAGTTACTTAGGTTTGATGAAACATATTTCTTACCGCTTATTGACTGGTAACACTTTCACTACAATAGAAGCGTGTCGCGGCACAATAACGTTTAGAAAGTTGTTGCAATAGTTTTTTTGAATACACACGAGATAATATACAGTAGAATATACACAATATTGTGCTTTTCGTGTGTAATTTTGAAACTATTCTGCTAAGCAAAGACAGAAGGATTAGTTACAAAACTAATATTGCATTCAGAATCATGATTTAGCACTCTAATACTGTATAACAACTCACAATGATAGATATTTAATAAAGTTAGAGGTTGAAAGCCATGAATGACGCTTGTGCCAGAATAATTATTAGTAGAGAAATTAATTCAAGCACTGTCAATTTCCTTTTCGCTAGTCATGTCGTCCTTATTTCGTCTGTCATGTGTTATCTTGCTTCCAAGGTAGTAGAATTCCTTGCCTTCATATAGAACTTGGTCACCAGATTTGATGAATACTTCACCACTAATCTCATTACAGCTACACCTCGTATGTTTCATGTTTCTTCGGTCAACTCTTGATCCATAATCTGTGTTCATTAGATTGTTCATTCCATTCAGTATTTTCTGTAAACCTCCATCGCTTTAACTGAAGGTAGTAATGTCATCAATGAATGTTATCACTGATGTTTTTTCACCCCGAAATTAAATCCTACTCTTAGCGAAGATGCGGGCCGCAAATGCGGAAGTCCAGTGGCTACATTTGCGCTGTACCAAAACTAAGGTTCAACAGTTTTGGTACAGCACACAAATGGCGTAGTAAATGATAGGATTACCGTCAGTATTATAAGCGTTGGTAGGGAAAGAAACATAAGGTACATAATTCAGTGTATGAGGCAGAGAAACCGGAAGCCGACTACTTCTCATTGCTTTGTGTGTGTGTGTGTGTGTGTGTGTGTGTGTGTGTGTGTGTGTGTGTGTGTGTGTGTGTGTTTACAAACAAAAAAGAAAAAAGAAGTTCAAATGTGTGTGAAATCTTATGGGACTTAACTGTTAAGGTCATCAGTCCCTAAGCTTACACACTACTTAACCTAAATTATCATAAGGACAAACACACACTACCATGCCCGAGGGAGGACTCGAACCTCTGCCGGGACCAACCGCACAGTCCATGACTGCAGCGCATAAGACAGCTCGGCTAATGTGTGTGTTCTAGGAACATTTTATAATTAACAAAATTTAGGTAATTGCGTGATTTCTGTGCCTTGATGTAACCAATGCAATTGCTTTTGACGCATGTAGAGTTAAAATGCACAAGTATGAAAGTTGTTATTTTGCGCTCAATAGAACTTCCTTTATCATGAGCAAAGGCAAGAGTTTCCCTTTATTTCTGATAAGTGTGAAAGTTATTTGTGAGGAGCAGAAAGATGTTAGCTCGACGAAGCACTTAAGTGATATTTGATATACTTTTGTTTTGCATTTTTTAAATATTGCCTTTTTTGCAGGAATTTGCATTTTCTAGTACTGTATATTATTCCGTATCCTGTTTTCTATTTTTACTACAGCCTTCCTTTGTTTCACGTTACAACTCAACAATTTTCGAAGTGAACATGAAGTAAGCATTGACAGCTTCAGTGTTGCTTTTGTTACTATTCGTTTATAACCTTACAGACAGGAGGACAAATATGTAGAACAAAAATCTTCTGTAGAGCACGCGGCCCTTTATGTACGCTCACCCAGTTCCTAGACTCTTCGGCGCTTCCAGGTTATAGGCGAGGGGACGGGGGGCGTCGGAAACGCGGTTACGATCTCAACTGAGCAAGCCAACTAGGAAAACTACCGTAGGCTATATTTACTTACGACAGTATACGTAGCCGACGGTAATTTTACGACTCTACCAGTGAGACATGCGATTTTGATAAACGGTAGGTTGTTATCGATCTCGGAAACGGTGAAACTAGGCGGCTTCTTGCGTGCTGCTGTCGTGAGCATGTAAGGACTGTCTTTGGAGAATGGCGATACCGCGAGTAGGTGGCAAGTTGTTGGACATCCACCCTCATCACGGAACATGGACGACTGAAGCTCGCCCACAAAAGAAGGGTTGGCGGCGATTTGCGACAGACCTGATGGCAGAGTGTAATGGTGCTGGAGGCACAAGCGTTTCGGAGCGCACCGTACATCTCACATGGAGCTCCGCAACAGGCAACCCGTAAATGTTCCAGTGTTGACCCAACGACACCATCAGTTACGACTGCAATGGGCTCGGGATCATCGAGATTGGACCGTGGATTAATGGAAACGCTCGACTCTGCCGAACAATCCCAGTCCAGTTGCATAGCCGCTTTGGTGTCTCTGCTGTCGCGTGATTACAGAGAGGTCATTGAAAGGGATCCATACAGTTACATTAAACGATTACCACTGGACAGAGAAGTTCGAGCCCACACGGAGGGTTACCGGAAATCCTTCTAGCATTCGTGACTGAAACAGGTAACGGGGACAAGTACACAGAGTACCCTCAGCCACGCACCGCAAGGTGGCTAGCGGACGTAGATGTAAATGTAGGAACTGGAGTCTTCAGATTACTTGTTTGTTAAGAGTTCAGTATGGAACAAGGTGCAAAAACAACGTTGTTTTCCAACGCATACAGAATATTAAACGCAGTGTCATACGATGCTTTCGAAAGATCCGTTGCAGAGCGAGGTATATTGTGATCAACGGTAACGAAAACAGTGAGTTCCATAATTTTCCAGATGTGATGTGTGAAAATTTCATCATTTTTAAATAAAATTAAGATAGCTCCAGTCCTAATCACAGTTGGGAATAGATTTTTGTCATAAATGTACAGAACACGGTAATCGGGTTTTTGCATTGCCTAAGAATATTTATGCTACGTGAAGTTCAGGAATCAAATATAAATCAGAAAAAGCACTTCGATGCAACTCTAAAATAATATCGAGAAAATCGACTTTGAAGTTTCCGAGGCGTCGTATATATGTTAAGGCAAGGTCGACTTTTTTTGACAGGCCGTTTAGCTGTGTGATAGAATGCTTGCCCTCCACGTATGCGTCGCCGGATCAATTCCCAACCCTGGCAAACTTTTAAGGGAAGGTACATGCTGCCTGAACTTTTCCCTGAATCGTAAAATACGTAAGGATAAAAAAGAGTATTTGTGATGCATTTTTAAAAATTCAAACAATATTTTATAAAAGACCAGTAATTAAGAATTTACATTTGCAACGACAACAGGACTTTGCATGCGATGTGTAATTAGAAATACGAAGACGCCCATTTCTCATAAAATAGCAATTATCTGTTAATTAGCATATATTTGATGAATTTTATGTTTAAATGACGTAGATATTCGAATTGAACGAAAAATAATCTGTGAAACGAGGATCGAACCAGCAAACGACACTGATTATTTTCCTTCTTTATGTATTTTAAATTACACAGAATTACTAACAGAACATGCACCTATATTTCAAAATTTGCATCAGGCAGCAATCGAACCTGAAATCCCAACGTGCGAGACGAGCATTCTACCCCAGAGACACACAACCGCTTAAGAAAAATTGGCCATGGTTCAGCACATTGAAGACAGTCGCAAAATTTCAAAGTCAATTTTCTCGAGGATTTTTAAGAGTTACATCGAACTATTTTGGACGGTAAATACTTCAGTCCTGAACTTCACGTACCACAAATGTAAAAACACAAAAATCAGACTGCCATGTGGTTCCTTTGTTACAAAAACTATAATACCTGTTCCATTCTTCAGTTTCAGATATCTTATTTTATTTTCGTGGGAGACAGAGGATTCAGAGGTTTTCTATGACCGCAGAGAACGGGACGCTGCGATACCTCTGCAGACAATTCTTGTCATGAAAACGTCACAACTTTGGGACTTTAAACATGAGATGCCAACTAATTTAAATTATAAAGTCAGTGTCGACTAGTTCGTGAGCTTTAGACTGCCTGACTCTAGAGGGTAGCAAAGTATTTGACAGTTTAGAGATAATCATATGCTGAATACTGAATGTTGTAATGAAAGTGGGTTTTACCTCATATAATGATCACAGACCTAGCGGCAAGTGCTAACTGCTTTGCTGAACATGAATGATTTCCCAGTCAGCGAACTGGCCTTGAAAGCTAAGACCGTTAGGATGGTTCGCTCATTGTCACTAAGTAGACATGCAATTCGCCACGGAGGAAACTTTGTCAGAAGCCGTCGGCTCTTGTTTCCCCAGGGGCGTGCACGGCAAGCTAAATGTCACGGTTTCGTGTGACGAAACGGGAAACTGTACTGTGGCGGGGATCGCTATGCTCACTGTCCGTGCACAAGAGCAATATGTTAAAATAACATTTTTTGGTAACGTTGAGTGCGAAGCCAGTGACTATGGCTGACAGTGGCTATTAAACAATATAGTCATGGACGTAAGTTTTTGAGTACTGAATCTACGTCAGGAGCATTTTAACAGTGAACAGCCGTTATGTGTCAACATGTTAGTTGTCGACTCACATAATTTAAGATGTTGAATTTGAAGATTACTATTGCATTTCTGTCCTCCATTGCCTTGTTTCTTCATTTCCTTACATTTTTCATGTGCCATGGACTGCGCATAACACTGATAATATTAATTATAAAATAATCTATTAATTTCCAGAGCGCCTGTGAGACTTTCTATAGTCGACAAGAAGGAGTTTTTAATCCAGTCTTACACTCAGTCTTACAGTCCATCACTTTGCTTGCAAGGCCTTTACTATGCTCTGGCGTATGTAGCATCCTTGAATCTGTTATGCACTAATATTAACCCCTTGAAGGCGTCGCAGATGTTATTTTTAATTCCGCTGTTAGATTAATCATTTCAGTACTTTTTGTGAAACGAGGACTACTGACAATGACAAAGGCCATTCATGAAAATATATATTTTGAAACAGCTGTCAAAATACAATGTTTCATTTGAATGAAAAAGTCACTGTAGTAAAAGGTAAGCCTGCTATTTGATATGATTCTTATAACACACTCTTATATTATGAACATACTCCCTACAAAATTATACCATAGCTCATTAGCGAAACTAATTTCTTCACTTGAAATCGGCTGTAGAAGTAATAGTGCGTTGTGCAAACACAGCTGAATTAAGGTTCCTCTAAATTTCGAGGTGCAGGTGTTATAATAAAAGTTGCGATGTATCTGCAGCCTGAAAACGTAACATCGTATTGTAAGTAGGCTGTTTAGGTTTTCTTATTGGTAACGCCACGTAGCGCTCTGTATGAAAATCGCTGGCTGTGCTGTGTGCAGTCTGTGGCTGGTTTGCATTGTTGTCTGCCATTGTAGTGTTGGGCAGCGGCAGCTGGCTGTTAGCGGCGCGTAGCGTTGCGCAGTTGGAGGTGAGCCGCCAGCAGTGGTGGACGTGGGGAGAGAGATGGCGGAGTTTTGAAGTTTGTAAGACTGGATGTCATGAACTGCTATATATATTTTACTATTAAGGTAACTACATTGTTTGTTCTGTATTAAAATCTTTCATTTGCTAACTATGCCTATCAGTAGTTAGTGCCTTCAGTAGTTTGAATCTTTTAGTTAGCTGGCAGTAGTGGCGCTCGCTGTATTGCAGTAGTTCGAGTAACGAACATTTTTGTGAGGTAAGTGATTTGTGAAACATATAGATTAATGTTAGTCAGGGCCATTCCCTTGTAGGGATTACTCAAAAAGTCAGATTGCGTTGCGCTAAAGAAATATTGTGTGTCAGTTTAAGCACAGTCTCGTATAATTGTTCGAAGGGGACGTTTCATAGTATTTTCGAAAGCAGTGTGAGGGGGCATGCCGTCCTCTGGCCCAGCTGATGTTTTCGGGGTACTTGGCTATCGGCGGACGTATTGCATAGCCAAAAGGTGAGCATGTTTCAAACCAAGAATGAGACATCCCTGTTTATCTTTATCACAATACAAAATTTTACGGGTCATAGAGTTCTACCAGAAGTACTGCGTTGTATGTAATGAGAATTCTCGAAAAATAATTATAATTCGTTTGCCTTGAACTATGTGTTTGCATTTTCAAGGATTTCGTTATCTGTCTTTTTGGTAAAGGGACTAGTGCTATCTTCGATTTCTACAGTCGCATTATTTTCAAAATCTAAATCGTTTTCTATAGAGCTACTGGTTTCAGTTTTGTTAGCCATCTCCTGCTCCATTCTTGGTTGAACAACATACCTTTCTTTGGCGAAACAATGACGCCATGAGAGACGATACACTATAGTACAGAGTGGTGAAACTGCTTGGTTTTGAAACATATTAGGCTTTTCGCTATGCAGTAAGTCCGCCGATAGTCAAGTACCTCGAAAACATGAATCGAGCCCGAGGGCAGAGTGCCCTCTCACGATGCATTCGGAAATATGATGTTCTCGGTATGTTTAACTTTCGGTTGAAATAAGGACTTATGTATGGCAACATGGCATACTGTGGATTGCTCCACATTCGTCAAGAATATCCCATATTCATGTCTAAAATAATTGTGATAATAGGAGACAATGAAATTTGTTTAAACAACCTCAGCAACAAAAGGTTCGCTGCTGACAGGCTCGATGTATATGACAGATCTCGAAGCCAGGACTGGAGAAAGTAACACAAATACTTCATTACAAAAATATCCGAGGAACTTACGGTAAGCAGAAAGCGCAGAAAAGAAGTAGAATTGGCTTGCGATAAATGTGATTCTGAAATAACTTTTTCTGATGAGGTTTGAACCATTGCGCGATTGATGGCTCACACGCCACGTCTCCTGGAACACGATTTTTGGCGTAAAGGGGGCGTGGCATGTTTTGCCGCGAATGGCGTTAAGGCCGTTATCCGGGAGAGGCAGTGAGTGAAACAGCACGGGTATAGCAGGTCTGCGGGGCAACGCGGTGTCTCTTTGTTCAGTCAGCCGTGTGACTTCAAAGTCTGTCTGGCTGAGCTCCTTACGGACATGAGGGATGTGAATCGAAAATGGGAGTGGACATATTATTCCTTTGGCCGAGCAGTTTTGGAGGCGGGCGGCTCCAAGCGTTTCCACTGTTTGTTATCGTACAGCGGCTTTCGATACTTAGTGAGCTACTTTTAGTTCGTTGGTGCGGTGCAGAGACCACTCGGCTTTCGTAAAGACTGATCTTGCTCCCCACTGTGAGCTTGATAATTGTCACTGTTTCCGCTCCAGCGTGTCTTTGTGCCTTGCTGCTTCTGTATCGGGTTCGGTTCAGCCTCCTGTGGTTGTTGTTCCCTGTTCCTGTGTCTGGCCACGCGATGTGTGCAGCGTGTCGCTCATATCAAAACATAATACCTTCAATTTGGTAATTGTCATAAAGTTCTGTTAGATTGTGTGTTTTAAATCATTGGGGTAATTTTTTTTAATGCGCATTGTGTCATTATTCCTGACGTTCATTTTTTTTCCTTTTTTCCTGGTAACTGTGCACTAAACCGCTAAGCCGCATTCTTTAGTTATTTGAATCGCGCAAGCTGCAGCATCCTATGGGATCAAATCATGTTGCATGTATTTTGGTGTGTTATACTGAACTGAGTACAACAATCAACCACCACAAGTATATAACACTGCCCACCATGAATCCGCAGAATAGGACCGCCGTAATAAATAAAATGACGCATTATGGGCACCTACGCCCTAGTGGATTGAAGCAACCCCCTACGCCCACCGCGATTCGGCATAGCCATCTTGCATTCCCGACACTGACTAACCATTTATCTAACATCATGATACAGAGTTGGCCAGTTCCGCTATTCACGAATCTTGTGAATGGATTTGTATACCTCCAGATGACACCCACAACAGAATTATGATAATATTTTAAAACAGCTGGGAAAAGCGCGGCAGGCAGACTGATTTTAAAATCTTCATCCCGGCGACCACGGCTGCAGAGAACGTCCTACCGCAGTTCGTATCCGGGAACGTGATGTAAGGCTCTCCACGGCTCCCAAATGGAGCTCAACTTGGGGTCCTGTTGTAGTTACTGCGCAAGGGCATCATACAATACGAGATCTTCGGTAAGCACTGAATTAATAAGACCTTCTACGACTGCCGGATATTGGGGGGAAGAATCCCCTTCTCCTCTTCAAACGTGTTCAAGATATCCACTACAACGTTATCAAAACGCATAATGTTGCGCTCTTTGAAGCGGAACGCAGAAACTTAGACAGCCAATCTCGCAATACACCAAGTTTTACGTGAGCCAGGTAAAACCCAACATGGGCTGTTGGCTGTCGGTCCAGATAAAAGCCTGTCTTCTTTCGCAACAGGTTTAATGAAGCGGCTAGCTCAGCAATCTTCGGAACGAATTTTCGGAAGAAGTTAGTCATTCCAACTAAACTCTCTTAGTCTGAAGGAGGTGGAACTGTAAATAGGTCGGGTCCCAGACTGATCAGTTCTCATCAAGTTGGCTGAGACTAGACGCCAGAAAAAATATATCTCAGACAGTTAGCCTCACTTGCCTCCAAAACCACTCGCAAGTGCTCAGAGAACGTGACACTGTAAATCGCAATACGTCAAAGTACCTATACAAACACTTGAACTCCTGGAACAGAATCGAGTAACCTAGGAAGCGCTGCCACCCCGGTAGAAAAGCCGAAAGGCTCCAAGTTGAATTCGTATAAGTTCCAGTCACTGCAAAATGCAGTGGCTCCTTGGATTTTTCAGCAAGGGGAATCTGGTAACGGGCTTGATTAAAATCGAAAACGGAAAAATAGCGGGCCGCGGAAAGTCATGAAGAGGGACAGACGCCAGATTCACATTATAATTAAGGACATAATAGTCCACAACGGGTGGAACGCCCCCCCTCTCCTCCCCCATTAATCTTAGGAACCAAAAATTTCTGTGATGCATTCGGTGAGGTGGAAGTACCTTTATCTTTGGTGCAGATATCGGATAATGTGATTGCCTGACTGTGAGGTGGTATTCATTATGATTGTTCACACCTAATTTATCTGTGAACACTTCCGGGAAACCACCGAACATCTGAATGGGAGCCTCCGCCTGATCAGGGGGTAAGTGCGCAACGTCGAACTCCGCCGCAGTAACGTCAGTCTTACAAAGACCTGCCCTCCTGGAATGGCGGGACAGGCCGAAAACCAAAATAGAACTTCCCAAGGTCATAATCCAAAACCAATCACATTTTACTTACAAAATTACATTCCAAGGGAAGGCGGGTGCTTCAACCTCTCCGCCACCAAAACCTCCATGGGCAAAGAAAATTCACCGACATCACAAGAAATGCGTCGGTAGTTCTACGACGTCCTCGTCCTCTTCCAGTCCTCTGATTTTATTCCCATGTCTCAACTGGTGCTTGCGAAGTCAGACCAATAACACCATTGCCCGAGGCTCAATAACAGTCCAATTCACCTGAAACCAAAAGCCGAAAACAGATTGTACCTAGCAGTAATCAATCCTTCAAGCACTGATTGCCATTCCTATCAATAATTATTAGCACTCCTCAGGAAAAGTAACATTAGCAATATGGTCAACAGGACCCTGAAATATTAAGAAAAAAACATACAGATAGCTAAAACAATTTAATTATTCAATAGAATAACCTCTTCAAAGGTTCTTTTCTTTTATTGAAAGGACAAACAATTAAGTACAAAACTCAAGAATGCTGCAAATAACATTGTTTTAGAAACAAGTAAAACATCTTCAGAACAGACAGGCAATAAACATCTTTAGATTGTGTTTCACTGAAATACAACAAATAGTTCAGGTTTACTAAAAAAAGTTTATTAGAAGGAAACCAAAACCATTAAGGCTGCTTGATATGAAACCACCATGGATGGAGCAATGTATTCCGGACGAATGGCCTCGAAATTACAGCACGCCCTATACGCTGCTCAAGGCTCATTTTATGACAAAGAAAGCAGTTAATGTGGAGTTGACAAGCAAGGGATTTTACAGGATCTAGTTTCGAGAACCGCAAGAAGACTATATTACGTCAAAAGTTACCCACCTACAGTTTCACGTAAAACCTTATTTGAAGGCCATATGTAATCGACAAGAACAGTCAATATGCTTGCAGAAAGATACGTGGTCACAGGTGCTGTTCTTACAGCTAAATAGAATTAAAGTAAGTTATGTGGTTGAGATAATTGTCGGAGACATAAAGCATCTCTTGTTTACAAGCAGTAAGTATAAATAGTTTGATGGTGGACCATTTTCTGCAGGCTGTATATAAACATTTATTTTAGAAATTCAAACGCCTTCGTCTTGCTGAAATCTAATACTACGCTACAGATGCATTTCTCCTTTTATATTCAATGAGTTTTCAGTCAATTTTTCTGGAATAATACAGTTTCCTTCTCAGAGGTGACACCCACAATGTAAAAATTGCACTGTGAACTGCTTCAGATCTACAAGAATCACACATCACCGCGTAACACCTAAATATAGAAGGGGAAAGGCCCATTAAAGTAAGTTCAACAGCAGTGTTCCTAGGGGCTTTGCAGTGAACTTTGGATACGAGGAAATATGGCACGATAATCCGTGTTTTTAATTTGCAGTTTGCGATACAGGTGACAATATTTTTCATTTGTACTTTATGGATGCTCATCATAGCCTGGTAGTAAAGCAGATGCCTGGAAAAAGAAACGTCTCTGTTACCTTGTAAATTAATGTATTAGAGATTATGTCAATCAAAAATTAAGATTAAATTCTCGTATATGAGGTTCACCGTCACGTAAAACATTGTGATTGACGTCTCCTTTTGAATATAAAACCCAATATTGCCATTACGACCCTGCGGAATTAGAAAGTGGCAATAATTGCACCTTAGCAAACGATTTCATTGCATTGTGTTCCAGATTACGACTTCTTGTGTTTATTTCACTCTGGTTATGTTTCTAGTATTCTGATTTACTTTTACATGCAGCCATAATAAAGTGCGGAGCAAACGATTCCAAATTTGTTTTTGTTTCACATAAAACTGAAATGGTTTCATCGTCTAGTTTTCTGACCAGTTATGTACATTTTATTCCTTCTTATGGATCCATATGTCAAGTGCACCCTTTAAATGCAGTGTATGCATATTGTTCGTATTTGACTATTTTAGTTCTCGTCCGTTTTCGTACTTTATCACTTTTAATGGGGAACATTTTAGCGCCTTTTGTCGGAATTAATACTCAAATATATTACATCTTGTCATGCAATGACGATATATTTCCGCTTTGCATGATGTTGCTTCTTGCCACTGGGCACGGTTTATAGTATTAGTGACTAAGTGATTCTTCCTGGCAAATGCTAAAAAGTAACAGCGATTACACAAACGATTCACATGTTATTTACAGTTACCACAAACAACACGATTTAGCAGAAATCGATGTACTACATCATCATAATCCTATCCCAATGAAAATTTAAAAACCAATAATGCACACTCTCACGCTCTCATCCTTGGCTCTGTTAGTGAATTATGTATAAGTAGAGTTAACTAAATGCAATAGAATTTAATACGTTGGATGTACAATCACACTACATCACACTATCCCACGTACAAACAACACTTCAATGTACAATATTTTTATTGCACAATAGCACCTGGCATAATAACTACGTATTGTGTTGCTAATAACAGAAAGCATACTGAGGGGAAAGAAGCAACACTATTCAAACCACAAATACAGACACATTGCGTGACAGGATGTAATAAAGTTTAATACTAGGTCTGTCAAAAGCTGCTAACATGTTCTTCACTAAATGTGAGAAAGTGCCTGGAATAGATCGGAACTAAAGTGAAATAGAAAACGAACAATATACTTACAATGCATTTGAATCAAGCAGTCCACACACAGATTCGTAGGCAGGAACAAATGTCCACAGAATACTATTCGAGGAAACTAACATCTAGCAAAACAAATATGGGATCGTTTACTCTTCCCAGTATGACGGATGCAGGCAAAAATCAAGAAGACTTACTCACAATGCAATTCAGAAAGTGAGATATACACAAGAAGTCGTAATCAGGAAAGCAATGCGATGAAACCTGCCTCTGCTTATTTCGAAACGAAAACAAATATGGAAGACTTCAAACCACATAATAAGAAACTGAGATGATGGACTGATAAGACTTCAGAGCTCCAAGTAGCCTGCCAGCAAACCAAGTTCGTGTTACGGGAAGTCCCTATGCGAGTTTCGCCCCCACCTCCCACATTCCCCCCTCCCGTCTGAGATATTACAACGAAATTAATTTCATGTGTCCGTAGTCGCCCATAGATTATACAGTAACAGATGTAAATATTCACTAGCTCTAAGACTGCGTTCTGTCCTATGTATGATATTTGGAGTAAACACTCGTAAATTAACGACTTCAATCATTGTGTCTAATAGTTTAAAATGCAGGATTTCATACATCAACAGCAACTGTATTTCTATTCGTCGAAATAATCAGCAATCAGCTGTACAAAAGAAATTTTATTACTTTATTGGTTTCAGGCACCTAGTGTCCTCCTTCAGAAAGTTATAACTACCTCATATCTCGCGAGGGTCAAAAGTAAGATGCATGCAGCGTATTGCTGAGGTCGTCATTAGCGACACAGTAATTTTTAATACTGAATGTATCGCCAAGAAGGACCATAGAAAAATGTTGCATACACCTTAGTATCGTCGCTCGCAAAAAAACTCGGTTAATTATAACCCTCTGAAGATTGCCACTAGATGCCTGAAATCAGTAAAGCAATAAAATTTATTTTGTGCAACAATTTCATGAATATTTCGTCAAAAAGTTAAGAATGGTTTACTTTTAAACTGCAAAAAGTGCCTAAATTTCCTTCATGGTACCAGATTGAGGTTTGCAGTTACTGAATGCAATAAATGATCAAAAATTTAATCAAAAGGCTGAAACGTATTCGTTTTGATTTGGTAATGATATCGTAACTTTGATTATTTTTGTTTTTCTCTCTGTTTAACATAAGAAAATGACAAGTTCCAATTAACACTATGCTGTCCGCACGGCTCGGGCAAATTTATTCGCTTGGCAGTGACAGCGCTAATTCGTATTACTTGGCTTGTCGCCGGCCGTTCTTGACAATATCGAAAGATTATAAATTGTTACGTTTTACTAATCTTATCCTTGTTTTTCATAAAATGTCAGCCTTGTTCTCCTACTTTCATGAAAATTCGAAGATATACATTCGTAAATAAATACAACATTTGTTTCGTATATTTGCATTGTCTTTCGTAATTAGCACTTATTTTTCGTATGATATGCAGCAAAACAGTTTCTAAGATGTAACGTAACTACACAAGACTTGCACATTAAGTCTGCATTTTTTTTAAACATATATGGCAATTTCTTTGTTTTCGTTTATCGTTTCGGAAATACGTAGGCGTATTAGTTGGTGTTGCTTTATGCGACCGTATGGTCTATCAAACGGATCTTGATCGGACGTACACGATGTAGTGGCAACCTCCAAGTTTTGCTACGCCCATTCGTCGTAAATAACCGTATCATCTCTTTCGTCTGTTATTATGAAAAGGCACAATTAATTTTAAAAACGTGAAACTTGTTGACGTGTGTAAGTTATTACTATCTAAACAAAACACCAGCAGAACCCAAAGGATACTGAAATGCTGTCGCCGGACGGCAGACTGTTAAATTCAGTTCTATGGAGAGAGACTCAACGCGAGTAATAGTTGTCCAAGACAAAATTTCTCTGTTCAAGCGTGTTTAGAACGTGAAAAGCCGTAGGACTCTGTGTGTGTGTGTGCGTATGTGCATGTTAGATCCTATCAAATACGTATACATGCAAAACGTTTTAATAGCCAACAAGGTTTGGGAGATACTGGCGGAAGCTTTCAGTGAGAGTGGATTGACACGATGGTGTTACTCAAGGATTTCGTCACCACCAACTTGAAATCGTCAGACCCGTCGAAGACTATGTGAACAATACCATGGCAATTAAATAAAAAAAAAAAACATGCTTCTTATAGGAATTTTAAATCACTCACTTTGGCCAGTTTGCCTGAAACATACAAGATTATTATAATGAGACTAAAGATAGGAAAAAAGAATCAGTACAGACATCATAAAAACACGCGTTTACAATAGGTGTAAGACCCGTAGAGTTCAGCAGTCCTCACAGAAAAAAACATTCAAGGAAATGAAGTGCACAAGCAAAACAAAGCGAAAGATGATAATGGAGTCTCGGTGTTTTAATTGCCACAGATACGACCACATTGTGAGGCATTGCCGCGTAACAAATAAAAAGATAGCAGTTAATTATGTGTAAGATAAAAAATTTCACAACAGGTCTTACGAATTCTTACCAAGCGATGTGGCGCAGTGGTTAGCACACTACATTCGCATTGGACGAAGATTGAAACCTGTGTCCGGTCATCCAGATTTAGGTTTCTCGCGATTTCTCTAAATCGCACCAGGTTAATGCTGGAATGGTTGCTTTGAAATGGGACGATCTGTTTAAGCTTTCGCAATCTGAGTTTCCGCTCCGCCACTAACGGCCCCGCGCTCGATAGGTCGCTAAACTCTATCTTCCATCCTTCTTTCACAGATTCTTCACATTTAATGAATCCAGACATGTGATAAGTATCTTAAGTGCATCAGTATAGACGATAAATCGGTATGACTGGATGTAGTAAGTTCAAAAAATGTTTCAAATGGCTCTGAGCGCTGTGGGACTCAACTTCTAAGGTCATCAGTCCCCTAGAACTTAGAACTACTTAAACCTAACTCACCTAAGTACATCACACACATCCATGCCCGAGGCAGGACTTGAACCTGCGACTGTAGCGGTCGCGCGGTTCCAGACTGAAGCGCCAAGAACCGCTCGGCCATAGTAAGTTCGAGGGCCGTCGATATGTAGTGTAGCTGTTGCCAGGAAAATACCATACCCAGTAGAAAGTTTGGGGAATGTCAGTTTGATTGTGCTACATGCAATCGTTTCAGTATGTTGTTCGGTATGACAACGTATTGTGCATTCTGTAAGAGAAATTTGTGTCTTTGGGATGTGTGTAAACCTGTTAAATATGATTACTGGATTTGTGGTACATGAGGTTCGCAAGTAACTGTTTTCTATATAGACACGAACATGTACCAGCACCTTTGTGCCAGTATCTGTAGGTTTCCTTTATTCATTTCAGTAAAATGTAAACTTGCTTTAAGTCACAATTATCTAATAAAATTAAAGCTAAAGACAGTTTTTGTCTGTTAGTGTCATTACCTTAATTTTTATACGTTTTTGTGTTTCGTAAGCCCGTCTGTACGTTACTATATATTGGTAGCTTGTCATTTGAAATTAAATAACGTTATTCTGAGTTTGGCTGGTGCGTTTAAAAATCATTTTATCTCCAACGTAATTTTGTTGTTCGGAAATGTTTCGCGACTATATTTTGCGACTACATAAGTTACTTACGAGGTATCCTCCTCATCCACATTCTCTTCTGTTGTTGAAATTCGTACACAATCAATTTTTTTCGGAACTTCAGTCGCAAGTACCACTGTTTCTCTTTACAAAACAAAAAGCTTATGTTTAGGCGTAATGTAGTTAGAATATTTAGTACTTAAAACGTGCTTCCATTTTACAGAAACGAATAAAAAATACCCCCTGATGGTGGCACAATGGTGCTGTAACCGTGAGTTTATATAATGAACATTTATTACCGAAAGAGACAGATATTAAATCCAGTAATATTGTGTGGAAATACAGCTACTACGAGAGCTTCAAAATCTGTTGATGGGTATGTCTATTTTCTCAAACAAAAACAAAAATGGTTCAAATGGCTCTGAGCACGATGGGACTAAACTTCTGAGGTCATCAGTCCCCTAGAAGTTAGAACTACTTAAACCTAACTAACCTAAGGACATCACACACATCCATGCCCGAGGCAGGATTGGAACCTGCGAACGTAGAAGTCGCGCGGTTCCAGACTGTAGCGCCTAAAACCGCTCGGCCACCCCGGCCAGCAAACAAAAACAAGGGAAAATGTTCCTTCATGTACATATAGCCCAAAATACATCGCTACTGAGCTATATGCTGCAACGTTACGACACAGTAGTTGTATGGTGGTTGCTTGTGAGTAAAACTTATGTAGCTACTTGTACTCTTGCGCTGTACTCCTGTACTGCAGCTTCTTCTCTCTATTGCGGGTTGTGCTTAGTTCAGAATTTTGGAAAGTTTATTTTATTATTCAACTTTTCTCCATACGAACTTACTGATGCCACAGTAATCAAGGTCGCCAAAAGAAGGCAAGTCATATGGGCCATGTAACTGTGAATCGTGTAAACTTTGTTCTGTGTGTTTTTATATTTGAATTGTTTGAATATCATACTTACTGAGACGGAATTTTCGGCACCTGCTAGCATTTGCTAAAACTAGTGTGGAAAAGCACCTAAAACCCACACTGGGGCTTGTCAGAGTAGCAACATAATAATCATTAAAACGGTGAGGTGGTTATATCCGCAGTTGGGTCACCTCCCTGACTCACAACTCAGCACGCTGTGCGCTAAGCTAGACGAGCAGGTCCGTGTAACTACTGTGTGGCTATAATGGTTCAAATAGCTCTAAGCACCATGGGACTTAGAATCTGAGGTCATCAGTCCCGTAGACGTAGAACTACGTAAACCTAACTAAACTAAGGACATCCATTCCCGAGGCAGGATTCGAATCTGCGACCGTAGCAGCCGCGTGGTTCCGGATTGAAGGACCTAGAACCGCTCGCTTACAGCGGCCGGCTCGTGTGGTTAGAATTAGGGTGCAGGTAGTAACTGAGTTCCAGTGTGGGCTGTAATTTTCGTATGGCAGCGATACTTGGTAGATGTCCAACGCGTCAATGCAGAACCGATTTACGACGGAAAAAAATGTTTCCAGTTTTGGCCACCAGGTGCAAGTTTGGCACTGTACAACTTCTCGCAGACTTTTTGGGTGTTGATACTGAACAAATTCTACAAGCCACAGCTAGGAATAAAATCAACATTATTAGTTCCTGATATGTTTGACGTTTTCTGCTCGTGTCCTATTCTTAATCCATTAAACATGGAAATATTTGTGTACGTCATTCATGCAGTCACAGTTCCAGATTCGCACCTCGTTGCCAGAATTAGAAGTAATTTTTTTTTTTCAGCCTAGATCCGTTACATATTAACGTATTGGAATATCTGCCAAATTTCGTTGCCATTCGATAATTGCAGCCAAGACTGGAGCTCTGTGACCAGTTGCATTTTAATTACAACCACCCGACGGAGGATCCGAACCTCCAGCGGGAGGGACCACGCAATCCGTGACATGACGCCTGTAACCGCGAGGCCACTCCGCGTGGCAATAGGCGTGGCCTGGCTGCTTTTACGCTGCTGTTAGCAACATTGGGCCTGGCTTTACCTTGTGTTGTGCTTTATTTTGCGTATTAGCTACTCAGTCCTCCACGCTGGTAGCGTTGTATTTTCTCCGTACTTGTCCCTATGCAGTGTTCGGTCCCTGCGATCCCCCATGCCCTGACTCGCACGTCAAGTTCCTTTCCATTTCCCTGGGTTCTACCACCTTGAATTATAGTCGAGCCACCATTTGCTATCATATCAAAATTTGTTCCCAGCGTGACGGTAAGCATTGTTGCATACCTTTCTAGAAACAAAAGTGACCTCATAGCACGTTCTTATGCATGTGAAGCTTCTAATTTTGATAGAGTTGAATTGTGGGCACCAAGGACCTTGCATTTTCACACTGTTGGCAGGCACAGTTGCTCCCCCAGGAGCAGACGCAGGAACTATTCAACAAAATGCGGGATTGCTATACAAACACTCAAAGTTGGTGGCGAGCCTGGTGTCTGAAGATAAGACTTATTCCTCGCCAATCCTCAAGACCGTTCGCCAGCTTCTACCAGTCTATGGGAAGGTGGGTGAATTATCTTCACTTGTTCTGGGTGCAATGCGAGGTAAGCTGTATTGTCCACCCAGCTGAAAAGGCTACCGTGTTACTGTCCAGTATTGCGGGATTGTACGAAGTCGTGAAGATTTTGAAGCCTTCAATCGAGCCTGAGAATCTTAACTGTAAGGACTATTCCAGTTTCTCTCCAGTACTTTGGTCAACACACCCTTGTGCTGGCAATACGTCTACAGTTTAACCAGGACCACTAGCGCCCCAAACAGTAATACGTGGTTTGTTTATAGCCTATTTGCAAGGTCTGTCACACATATCGGTTCGAGTATCGGCAGTGTGCTACCTCATATTCACAATTAGTAACGTGCTCATCAGGTTAACTCCCAACTCTGAAGTCCAGTCTAGGGTCCTTCTTTAGACGAAGTTGTGAAGATGGTGGAATCACACGAACTTACTGCAGCAGAACAAGATGTGCTGTTCGACAATTGACAGATAGAATAATTAGGCGTGGGTGGTCAGCATCCCTCGATGCCACAGAGGGTGAGGCACTTGGCCTTGTCTTGCGCTGAACCGCCTTGTGTTGATAGCGTTGACGATTAGAGTGCAGTGACATCACATAACTGCATCATGATCGACGGTTTCCAATCAGTCACAGCGACGTAATCACTGCATTTACCATGTTCTCAATGTTACTCTCCTTCCACACCTCTTTCCGTTCAACGAAAAGACAGCGGTCCTGCCCTGATTGTCATTTGGTGCATATTTGATGGGATTTCCCATATTAAGAAGCTAAGTGCAGGATAAACCGCGAGGTAGGCCAATTGGCGACAGTGTTGGATGGTCAGTGAGCTGCAGGATGGTCGTTGGAGGGCCCAATGTTTTCCCCAGACTCGATGGCCATGTAAGCCCCACAAGCATCGCCCCACAGTATAATGTTGGTAGTGGATGGGCGACCGCTTGAGTTTCAGATAGACACAGGGATGACGGTCAGCTTAATAGATACAGCAATGCCCCTGGGCTGCCCTGAATTGCAACGACCATTATGTCGTGTTCAATAGCAAGTACTATATCCCTTTGAAGGGGCAATTTTTTGTCTTTGCACGTTGTAGAAATGTTGAACGGGACCCCTCTTTGTTAGTGTTTAAGCCAAAGTTGCCGCAAAATATTTTTGGTTTAGAAGTCTTTCTGTTTTTGGTTTCCTCGTTGTTGACTGCGTACACTTAGTGTCTCAAGCGGTCTCATTTCAAGACGTTGACTCTTTACTGTGTTCATCTGACCAGCTCTTTCAGAAAACACAAGTTCGAGCAGGAAATCTTTCAGGCACACATTCCTCTTACGTCGTCAGCAATACCTAAATTTTATCGTTCTCACCTCATTTCCTTCATCATACATGACAACGTCAGAACTGAGTTGCAGCACTGCATGACCTCGGAGTAGTTTCTTCTATTTCGACAGCCTGTTGGTCACCCATTTGCTGCTGGTTAAGAAGCCAAATGGCGCCATGCACCTTCTCAGCAATTTTAAACAGTCAGTCAGCGTGCAACGTGTAGCAGACTAGTATCCAGTTCTGTGGGTGGAAGAGCTGAAGTTGTCATGGGGCCTATATTGTTACACTTCAAAATAGCTGTAGTTCGTGTTGGACGTTGGTTCTCGGAATTCCTTAGTACTCAACAGCCCCTTTGGGGTTCACCGGTTTAATTGCTTGAGCTTTGGAATTTCATCTGCCTTATGAATTTCTCAACGATATTTGGAGCAGTTTGTTCATGATATCCCCTGATGTGTAAACTACATCAGTGACATCTGTGTCACACGCTTCATGCGAGAGGAACTGCGTTATTTGGAATATACGCTTCCTAAGGACGACCGCGTCAAATCCACGATCAAAATGCAGGCATCCAATAAACTCAAGGACCTTTGTGGACAAGATTTCAACAAGCGGTTCTGTCGCATTGGAACCCAGAAGGCATAGCTTACGCATCAAAGATACTTTTTCGGCGGCACAATGAAGGTACTCGCAGATGGAAAAGGAATTGCTGGCCATCGTTTTTGGCTTACAAAAATTTAACTGTTTTCTTATTTTTTTGTATGGAGCAAAGTTGCTACTCACTGTTACCAACAAGCCCCATGTTTCATTATTTGGCCCAAGCTGTAAACCACAGAATCTAACTGCCCATTGGAGGTGGTGGTGGGCCTTCTTTCTTGGTACTTCTTACTATGACATTAGTTACCATGTGCAGCATCCAGCAGTGGAGGAGCAGTGTATGATATCGCTCAAATCGCTAACATCACCATCAGCATTCCAGGAACTGACATCAACATTAGCTATTTCAGAATTGCTAACAGAAGCAAACGGTGCTTGAGAGATGATATCATCCCTACCCCTTGTCCTGTGGACAAAAGCGTTATGCTTATGGGCTATTGGGACACCAACGGCCTGCGAGCTTGGCTCCCCACCCTTCGAACAATTTTAATTTTTATACTTAGAGTGCATGGAAGTTGTGCTTTCTTTGCTCTCTCCACATACTGTATGTCCGGTACGAAGCAGCGCCAGCAGCACCAGCGACCAGATAGGAAGAAGAAGACCAGTAATTTATTCATGCCTCTTATTATTATTATTATTATTGTTGTTGTTATTATGTGTGTGTTTCACTATAATTAGGGCTTTGTTATTATTATTGTTACAGACGGGCACAAACTAATGTGCCCACCCTAATCACCGCACTGACAGTAACAGCAACCGCAGTCACTGCGCACAGGACGTCTTCCCAGCCCTTTGGACCTGGTTTCATTCGAGTATTCAACGCCACAGCCACAACTGGAGGTACCACAGCTCGCTAACCCACAAGCAGCCTTTTTGCCAACACCTGAAATGTGCCAGCGCGTAAATCTGAACACGTTAATATGGGTCTACAGCAGAATGTGTCTTTGATGTGGTAATAGAAACAATACATTGGTGCTAAGGTTCAGTATTCATACGCGTAAGAAACGATGGTTACTATAATTTTAACTACTTAGCTTCAACTAATTTTCAAGGTAACACAAAACCCACTCTCCATACCATCGTAAATCGAAGAGTTTGTTTAGACACTCGTAGGGTAGAAAAAAAGGAAAACAAATATTGTCTTGCAAAACCTTTGGTACGTTCTACATATACTTTTACACACAAATTAAACATCTCATTCTTTATTCTAATAATATATAGCTTAATTTTTGATCACTGCATACTGTTTACGTGGAGGCAGCATTTCCGATCATAATGTGGTATTTGACGCATCAGGCAGCCACATCGCCAGCTCGTAATTCAGGTGTCTCGGGTCGCATTGTACTGCTATCCACAGTTAAGTGCTGGCAGTACTTTACTTGCAGCTCGTATGCACTGGGAGCCAATACTAATGCAGTCAGAATCAAAATAGAGAGTGTCTTAATAATCACAGTGTACTAGCAATAAAACAATTAATTGTAAGTGGATGAGGATATGTCAGCGAGTGTTCTACTTCCATTCTCACGTATAGAGGTAGCAGATTGCCAAGTGAATGGACGATTACGAGTTCAAACAACAGTAGAATCTTCCTGTCGGGAGCAGAATGAGTCGTGTGTTTAACCCTGTGAAAAACTGGTTAAGCGTATTAGATACCAACAGACAGTATTTACAACTGTGTGTCACTCACTTCCAAACAACATCAATTAAAGAATAATGTACGGAACAACTGCAGTATTTTGGTAACTCGCCAGAGTACCACCATCTTGGTTCTTTAGAGTTTTAAAGGAAGCTTATAGCTGCATCTGATCAGTCACCTGTGGTAGTGCAAAGTGTGTACATGGATTCCTCCAAAGTGCTAAACATCCGTCAGCTGTCAGAGACCACCTAACGAATGCTTTAGCTTGTGCTTTTTACTGGAGAATCTGGACAATACTTTTACTAATATTGCAATATAATTATACAGAAAATGGTATGCTTCTTACACCCATTTTGCGATGGATTATGTTAGTAAAATATATGATAAAGCGGATTCTCATGAGGCACGGGTAGTAATGTTAAGGAAGGAGATGTGTGGTCATTTAACTAATATCTACATAGTAAATTCTACAATTTTGTCACTGCGGGACACGGAGTCAAAACAAAGCTATTTTTTCTTCTATCTCGAAATGACAAAGAAACATAGAAATCCTGTGAATATGCCATATGAAGCGAAACCTGTCAGCTTTAAAATGGACATCTAATACAAGAGCTACCTGTAATATAGAAGAAGATTCGTGTAAACGACTACTACCTTTTGGATTTGGACAAAGCCCAAGATTTTGCCAGGGTTTTTAATAAAATAGAGATGCGTTTATTGCGGTTCTACCTTTCGCATGGAGGGAGAACGCTGGGGAATCAGCAATGTCACCGTGGACAACGATAGGTGGCAATGACTGTTTAACGTTGCTGAGATCCAGCTGTAAAGATATATGTAATACATAGATGTCAAATTGAGATCCTGAAAGTGAGCAAAGCTATTGTTAACGATCTAACAGATCTTATAAAGTTTCCAGACATGCGACCATGCCAAACGTTCAAGTCTTCCTTGGAAGAACATGGTATTTCGAGGCTGGAGGCTACAATATACAGATGCAGAATCGATCATGTGTTTGTCGCTGCGCTAGACTGTTTAAGTTATTAAAAATCAACAAACAGTTTTCACAATATTCTCCACAACGCTCTGTGCCAACTGCTTCCACGGGGCGTCAATTAACGAATAACTTAACAGAATAGCAGCTGTGTGGTCTTTAACAATATTCTGTAGTTTGTCTACTTTGAAATACGAATACACTCTAAACACTCAAGACTGAACTTACCAACAACGTTCTTTCTGCATACGGCTTTATTTATTTACATCCAACAACGTTCTTTCTGCATACGGCTTTATTTATTTACGTGTAAACTATGTGGAGATTCTTGACACTGACTCCAACAAATACGATATAAGTTTCATACAGAAGAGCTATTTTAAAGCAGGAGGCACACAGTTTTCACAATATAGAATGTTGTTCTACACAATACCGTCAAATACAGATATTTCCACATTATGACAAGGTTATTCCACAAGAAAAGAATAAATGTATCTAAAAGACGTAAACTATTCCTCATTACAGAAATTTCATCTTTAAGTGCACATACTGTGTTTGTTCCTCACATAAAAAAGGAAACTGGAAGTGGAAGAAATCAGTCAGAAAACGAAAACTGTAGTATATTATTAAAACACTACTATAAAAGAAGAATACAAACTGCAATTGGAAAAAGAAGAAGCGATTGCAGTTGTACAAGCGAGTTATACATATGGCAATGAACACAATGTACGTATAAATTTGGCTATGACTGGGGAGTATATGTATTAGCAGTTACTGTAAACGATATTGATAAGTAGCAACATTTTGGCGTCCTGGCCGAAAATGACGGATTGGAGCGGGATTACTAGGTTAGAGGACCTGCAAAAATTCTCTTTGTAAAACACTGTTCTGATCTGCACCTGCTTGAAAAGCACAGTTACATTATACCTAAATGCAGTGGACTGGATGTTGTGCATGTAGCAACAGAACAAAGATTTGTAAAGCTTAAAGCAACAGATAAACAACTTTCAACGGTAATTCGTTTGCAAAAGTTGTAAGCTTAGTGCTAGAGGGAAATTCCGCAAGAATGTGCAGCAGAAGAGTTGATACCACACAACCAGGAAGATGTGAAGTGCTATAACAATAGTGTTGCGAAAAAATAAGAGAAAAACTAAACTCCCCGAATGCTCTTGGTTAGAGGATTTACAGCAAGGTACGTAAGTGTATTTTACTGGAAAGAAATTCGATACATATTGGAAATCGATAACAGACCTTCTTTGTACTTGTCAAATCACTGGCTGGAGAAAGAATGAGAATTTTCCGATGTAGGTCAAATGATAAGTTAAGAATTAAGCTGCATGTTATTAAAGCTAAACGAAGCAAAAAATAAATAAAGAGGTGTGTTCTGTGTGTAAATACATACGCAGAATTAAATAAAGATGTTGTACAAGAATATTTGTTTTTGTATTCTCTACCTTGCCAAAATTCCTAAAAGAGCTTTCGTATCTATGATGACCTACGTATATGGAAGGATGAAGCCACTGCAAATGTGCAAACATGGTTTGTGTATTTTCTTAAACACAGGGAGAAATTAGCATGTACTGTAAATAGTTAACGTAAATAGCTATCTATTGTACCAATTGAAAAACGTCAGAATGGAGACGGTTTACTATACGTCAGGATGGAGACGGTTTACTATGTTAAGGGATTAGTCCTCTGTATAGAAGTAGCAGTTTAGCAAGCGAATGGATGCCTTTTAGTTTAGGCCAAAAATTGAAACCTATAGCTGGAAAAAGACTGGATCATGTGTTTGACCCCGTGCAAAGCCCAACAAACAGTAATTGTAACTGTGCACTGTGTCAATCACTTAGATGTTGTATCACTTACCGAATAACTTATGGAAGGGCTGCTGTGTGGCGTTCAGCACTGTTTTGGAGTTGTTCTACTCGGGTAATAGTCCGTAGGCATGGTTAATGTGTTATATATAAGGAAAAAGATAATTGGAAATGGAAGGAACCGTAGTCAAGAAATTAAAAAACTGATCGTATAGAAATGAAAAACCGGAATATATTACGTAGAAAGTTGACATAAAAGAAGAACATGGAAATTAAAATTGGAAAAAAGAAGAAGCTATATGCAAAACATGCAAAGCAATGTCTACATACTGCTTTAAACGCAGGGAGATATTAACATCTAGGGACTACTCTACTTTCCGATGGCTTGTAACCATATGTTGGAGTACCGGTGGAAAACACAGGAATGAAGAGTGTTTTCTGTATTAAGGGATGCACTAAGAATATGTTGGGAAAGCTCCATTCGCATCTCGACCTACTTAAAAGAAAAAAGCATGGTTACATTGAATGTGAACGTGTCAGATTAGATGTCAGGCACACAGCAACGTAAGAACTGTTTGCAGAGTTTAGATCCAACGAAATAACAGCTTTCAACGGTAATTCGTTTGCAAAAATTGTTAACTTAAAGTTATGCACGTAAATTCTGCAAGAATGTTGAATAGAGGAGCTGGTAGTGTTCACTACATTCCTGCAAACGGGTGTCCTACTCATGTGGCTCGTACGCTCTTGTGGTGTGCGCGTAAGAGCGCGAATTCCTTTCACGGACGTTGGTGAAAGTTGTCGGGGATTCTCGATGATAATGACAGTCTCGTGAGCGCCTGTACACTGGCCATGTGGCTGCACCCATTTGCACATAGGCTGTGAATTTGCAGTGCGTTCATGCGTGACCCATTTTACCTACCATCAGAGTAAGGCAAAAATTATGCAATGCAGATATAAATTATTATTCATTGTTCGTGAATAACAAATATTATTGGGAACATCATTCACTTACACAAAGACAAACACTTATTCGTCATCTTTGACTAAAAAGTTTCAAGAGTAAAATGTACCTGAAATCGAATACCATTTACTCGTCCAGCGCTTTGTCATTGGTCATGTACTTTTTGTTGCTTTCAAATTGGTTTCCAGAACAGCTCTTTTTTCGAATATGTCATCAGAAGCACTTTATTTGGTTTTTAGAGATTTGCCATACACATGCATCCAACGGACTCCTGAGTTCGTCTTTATTTCATAGCAACAATACATGAATTTGAATCAAGCAAAAACTGAGAAATCATAAATTCCCCTATAGTTTTGCCAAATAAATCGTTGTGTCGTTGTGGTTCCACGTTAGCTTCACTTTTGTAGTCACGTTCGAAATACACTCCTGGAAATGGAGAAAAGAACACATTGACACCGGTGTGTCAGACCCACCATACTTGCTCCGGACACTGTGAGAGGGCTGTACAAGCAATGATCACACGCACGGCACAGCGGACACACCAGGAACCGCGGTGTTGGCCGTCGAATGGCGCTAGCTGCGCAGCATTTGTGCACCGCCGCCGTCAGTGTCAGCCAGTTTGCCGTGGCATACGGAGCTCCATCGCAGTCTTTAACACTGGTAGCATGCCGCGACAGCGTGGACGTGAACCGTATGTGCAATTGACAGACTTTAAGCGAGGGCGTATAGTGGGCATGCGGGCGGCCGGGTGGACGTACGGCCGAATTGCTCAACACGTGGGGCGTGAGGTCTCCACAGTACGTCGATGTTGTCGCCAGTAGTCGGCGGAAGGTGCACGTGCCCGTCGACCTGGGACCGGACCGCAGCGACACACTGATGCACGCCAAGACCGTAGGATCCTACGCAGTGCCGTAGCGGACCGCACCGCCACTTCCCAGCAAATTAGGGGCACTGTTGCTCCTGGGGTATCGGCGAGGACCATTCGCAACCGTCTCCATGAAGCTGGGCTACGGTCCCGAACACCTTTAGGCCGTCTTCCGCTCACGCCCCAACATCGTGCAGCCCGCCTCCAGTGGTGTCGCGACAGGCGTGATTGGAGGGACGAATGGAGGCGTGTCGTCTTCAGCGATGAGAGTCGCTTCTGCCTTGGTGCCAATGATGGTCGTATGCGTGTTAGACGCCGTGCAGGTGAGCGCCACAATCAGGACTGCATACGACCGAGGCACACAGGGCCAACATCCGGCATGATGGTGTGGGGAGCGATCTCCTACACTGGCCGTACACCTCTGGTGATCGTCGAGGGGACACTGAATAGTGCACGGTACATCCAAACCGTCATCGAACCCATCGTTCTACCATTCCTAGACCGGCAAGGGAACTTGCTGTTCCAACAGGACAATGCACGTCCCCATGTATCCCGTGCCACCCAACGTGCTCTAGAAGGTGTAAGTCAACTACCCTGGCCAGCAAGATCTCCGGATCTGTCCCCCATCGAGCATGTTTGGGACTGGATGAAGCGTCGTCTCACGCGGTCTGCACGTCCAGCACGAACGCTGGTCCAACTGAGGCGCCAGGTGGAAATGGCATGGCAAGCCGTTCCACAGGACTACATCCAGCATCTCTACGATCGTCTCCATGGGAGAATAGCAGCCTGCATTGCTGCGAAAGGTGGATATACACTGTACTAGTGCCGACATTGTGCATGCTCTGTTGCCTGTGTCTATGTGCCTGTGGTTCTGTCAGTGTGATCATGTGATGTATCTGACCCCAGGAATGTGTCAATAAAGTTTCCCCTTACTGGGACAATGAATTCACGGTGTTCTTATTTCAATTTCCAGGAGTGTAATATCATTCGCAACTCGATGCCCGATTTCTGAGTAATTTATTTGGCTATTAAATGTCTATTGTATGTCAATTTCTCAGAGACAGCTGTGCAGGTGTATTGCTTGTTTTTAAATCGTGGCTGAGACAAAGTTGCAATAATTGCAGTTTGTGTTGAAAGGCGAAAAGTATTTTCCAGTCATCTGTTTACACTTTCGCGATTCAAAATTTGCAAGTGTTCTGCAGTATTACGTAGTCTTTTATGTACTTGTATCCAATGTGTCTTCCGAAACTTCTGAATCTCAGAGCTCTTTAGGGTCGAAAAACTATTCAATATTCTAATGACAGGCTTACACAGGGTTTATTCGAAAACAATTTCGGAAGAGCTGCATACTCGGCAGTATTTCATTTAAGTTTTAGGAGATATTGGATTAAATGTTTGATGATTTTAATCGTTAGCAGCAACGGCGTTCCTGCTTGGTTCACAAATTTTGTAGAAATAGAGACACAAACGAAATGCTTAATTATATTAACGAGGCATACTGTAACGTTCCCTGGCAGCACACACAATATTAATAAAATGAAATTACATTTAATTCTACTATGTACGCCGCTATGAAGCAATTCGAATGTGCTGTAATTGTTTAGCAAAAAATGTTATTTAATTTTGTGTAAAGGACGTTGGTTATTATTGTAATATTTTCTGTAATAATATTCTCGATGTATTTACGATTGTAATATTTCTATACTCATAATGTAATTACGAAATATGCTAATAACTGCGATGAAAAAATGTAAAATATAGCCACAGAGGAAAATAATGTAAGATTACAAAGAGACATTCACAATCAGCAACAATATAAAAAGCACTACATAATGTGCATTCTTTGTCGTCTTCCTCTAGAGCTGAGAGAGAGAGGAACCTGTGACGTATCATTATATGAATGAGTAGACTTCGTTTGTCTGTATCTATCTTTAGCCGCCATTAGAGGAGAAATCATCAAGGTGTATAATTTCAATTATTGTTATGGTCTAAATACATTATAATTTAACAAAATTGTGTATTACTAATGTAAATTAGCTTGCCCATGTCATCAATAAGATTTCTTTAAAGAATTTTCAGCACTTTTAGCGATTGTCGTTGGTGTTGCTGGGCTGTGCCGCGACCGAACGATTTGCAGCGGCGGCACATTTAAAAAATTGTTACGCTATAAGATTAACCAAACCCGTAAATCGGGAGCGGGTAAAATTAGCAGTGAATTACGAAATATTTTTCTTTTACAACGATCCTGAGGATGACTGAATTTATTACTGGTTTACATTTGTGCATTCATAGGCGGATCATTAACGTTGAAGTTGTTAATCTGTTGGTTCTTTCCATTTTTGAAGCAAATAACTTAAACGTGTAGTGAAGTGTGTTTTGTCAATGATAATCAAACGTTCAGGTCGGCTTGGCAATATTTTACCATTTTATGCTAACAGAGACAGTCTTGTATTCCATAGCTAACGCCGGGAAAGAATTCAGTAAATACAGGGTGATTCAAAAAGAATACCACAATTTTAGGAAATTAAAACTCTGCAACGACAAAAGGCAGAGCTAAGCACTATCTGTCGGCGAATTAAGGGAGCTATAAAGTTTCATTTAGTTGTACATTTGTTCGCTTGAGGCGCTGTTGACTAGGCGTCAGCGTCAGTTGATGCTAAGATGGCGACCGCTCAACAGAAAGCTTTTTGTGTTATTGAGTACGGCAGAAATGAATCGACGACAGTTGTTCAACGTGCATTTCGAACGAAGTATGGTGTTCAACCTCCTGATAGGTGGTGTATTAAACGTTGGTATAAACAGTTTACAGAGAATGGGTGTTTGTGCAAAGGGAAAAGTTCTGGACGGCCGAGAACGAGTGATGAAAATGTAGTACGCATCCAGCAAGCATTTGTTCGTAGCCCAGGAAAATCGACTCGCAGAGCTAGCAGAGAGCTGCAAATTCCACAATCAACCGTATGGAGAGTCCTACGAAAAAGGTTAGCTATGAAACCTTATCGTCTAAAATTGGTTCAAGCACTGTCTGCAGCTGATAAGATTAAAAGAATCGATTTCTGTGATTTTATCCTTGCTCAAATGGAAACAGATGAATCTTTCGTTTCAAAGATTGTGTTTAGTGATGAAGCAACTTTCCACACTAATGGGAAAGTCAACCGTCTCAATGTCTGTATATGGGGCACTGAGAATCCACGGGAAACAACTCAGTATGAACGTGACTCGCCTAAAGTGAACGTTTTCTGTGCCATTTCAGCCAATAAAGTTTTTGGTCCCTTTTTCTTCGAAGGTGCTACTGTAACTGGACTACAGTATCTGGAGATGTTAGAGAATTGGCTGGTCCCTCAGCTCGAACAAGAAGCACAACAATTCATATTTCAGCAGGATGGAGCGCCACCACATTGGCACTTATCTGTCCATAACTACCTGAACGTCAACTTCCCGAGGCGATCGATCGGCCGCCAGGCAGCCCGTGACAGAGCACTTCATCACTGGCCTCCAAGAAGCCCTGATCTTACCCACTGCGATTTTTTCTTATGGGGGTATGTTAAGGCTATGGAGTTTCGGCCACCTCTCCCAGCCACCATTGATGATTAGAAACGAGAAATAACAGCAGCTATCCAAACTGTTACGCCTGATATGCTACAGAGAGTGTGGAACAAGTTGGAGTATCGGGTTGATATTGCTCGAGTGTCTGGAGGGAGCCATATTGAACATACTTGTAATGATGTATAACGGAAGGTTATATTATGTTTCTTTCGTTAAATACACATTTTTAAAGTTGTGGTATTCTTTTTGAATCACCCTGTATTTAAAAACCCACTGCATCTAGGAAATATGTGCCAAGGCCGAAACAAAGAAAAAATTAATTTAAATAAGTTTCAAATAAATGTTATTAATCAGTTAGTTTGAATTTATCAGCATGAGAGGGTTGATAAGGTTCACGTAATTTTAAATGTGCTTAATTCTGACTAAATGAATTTTTATTACCACACATCAATAATGGGTTCTACAGCTAAATTCGTACTGAAAGAGTAAATAACATAAATATTTAAAGCCATTTCTTCCCCATTTTCATTTTCATCCATTCATTCATTTTTACATAATAAATTTATATTTTTTTCATGAAACTGGCGCCCAATAACGTGGGGCCCGATAAGCAGTGGCCACAAAATACCCATGAGATAATAAGGGAATTATTGTAGTCGAAATTTGTTGGACAAGAATTAATAATTTTTTCGTGTATTGTATGTATTACCTAACCAATATTGTGTGGAAATACCTGTATATGATTTTTTGCATGAAAACGCTATATACCCAGAGGCAAGCTGAAGAAGAAAGCTCATTATATCAAAAATTAATTACCTACCACAATACCAGGGGGCAGCTGCACACAAGATAGATCATCAAAAGGTAAAGCTACAGTGTAGTTGTCCTGTGGGTAGTAAAGTAGCCTCAGTGCGGTGTTCTCGGATCATTAGTGGTGTGCTTGTTGTTAGTGTTTTTCTTTAATAACAGGACATTTGAGTAGTTAGTCATCGTAGTATATAATAAGTGTGTTTCAACAAATGACCATTTCCTGTGTGATTATGTCAGCAAAACCTGAGTGTTAGGATATTTAGTTCAGATTATGTTTCTTTTGTTGACTATGGTTAGATTGCGTAGTCAGAAAAATATAAACATGGATAATGAACAACTGTTAGCAAGCAGTGATACCGAGTTAGAAAGTGGGGCGCAAGGTAATGTTAGTGGCGTAGTTCAGAAAGTACAATGTGAGAATCTGGGGGCAGAAGGGCAAGAAATGTTGCCACTGCCAGCCAGTGATTCAGTCGAAAGTAGAAACACTGTGCCACCCACACGCACTAGACACGGACCAGAGAGTGGTGAGGTGTCAGAAGTGCAATCATTAAGAGTTATGTTCGAGCGCATGCTCAATTTCCAAGCTACGTTTATGCATGAACAAGCAGAGCGTGATCGACGCCAGCATGAGAGAGACTTGCAGTTAATGCAATCTTTGGAAGCTATGTAAAGTGAGATAGTTGGTTTGAGACAAAACTATGAAACAATACCCAAAGCGGTGCAAGAACCGAGCGAAAAAGTAGATAATATCCAGGTGGCTGACGCCAGTATCGTAGATGAAACCAGTGTACTGGCTAACAGAATGAAAAATTAGGAATTGACACAAGTCAAGCAATAGAGCAGAAAATATCCGAACAGGCGAACAAAATTGAAAGGGAATTTACGAACTTGTTAGAGGCAAAAGACACTGACCTTAATCAATTAATAGACGAGAAGGTGCACGCCGCGATTGAGGCCAAAGACTTGGGCTCGAGTGCGGAAGTGCAGGACCTAAAAAGGGCGGTGCACACTGACATTCCGCACACTAGGGCTCGAGTGCTGAAGTGCAGGACCTAATAAGGGCGGTGCACACTGACATTCCGCAGTGGCAGCGGAATGTCAACCGTCGTCTTGCGGAGCTGGAAAGCAGCCTGTTGCACGGCGACGCACAGGCATGTGTGACACCAGCCAGGTGCAACAATGATGGGCATATAAATACAGCAGTGAAAAATTACGGCTGCGAGGCAGAACAGACAACCAATGTTAGCGAAACAAACAAATGTCACTCCAAAATAGTGATTGAAGAAAGCCTGATTAGACACCGACTGTTTCAGATCTTTACAACGGAGACGAAATCTGTTCACCCTGTAGTAATTATCAAGGGATTTAGAAACATTTTGCCTAGTGTTTGGAGTCATACACAGAAAATACAGTTCGTTATGTCTTACATACAAGGAGATGCTGCATTATGGGCAACCGAAGCAGCTAACAGTTGCGACACATATGAGCAATTTGAAAAGGCCTTCTTGGCCAAATATTGGTCAACATTTATTCAGGAGAGATTACGGAAAGAGGTATATAATCCAGAGCCGTATTCTCCACGATTAGGCAATTTGCGAAAATATTTTGAGAAATACTTTAATAAGACCCGTTGCTTGGACGAACAGATTTCATCCCGGGATTTGATCAGACTTTTGAAATCACACTTGCCGATACACGTAAAGGAAAAACTTATACACGTACCGGAGTACGACATGGAACATTTCTTGTCTGTTCTGGACTCAATTGACCTGATTCAGGAGGATGTTAAGGCAGCCTCTGAACAGGCTAGAAGTAACGGAAACGGTTACAGAAATGGTCGAAATAACACGCCTCCACCAAATAATGGAAACGGCGGAGGTAACAATAGGAGACAAGATTATGTACAAAACGGGAATAGAGGTAGAGACCGGAACGGCAATAGTCCGCCGGTGAACAATGACCGAAAAAGGAGATTAGATGACCGATATGAAACAGGCCCACCAAGCAATAGTAGATGGAAAAATGCCAGGGGCCGTGGAACACCAATACCTATAACGATGCAAACCGAACTTGGCTACAGAACCAGAGGCCCAGTCCGGACTGGCAAAACAGTGAAATATATGACAATAACCGACCGCCACCACAAAATGCGCCAATTGTGCAACCGTGGCGGCCGACGCAACACAACTTACACATAGTGGAGGTCAGCGGCACAGAGCAGCCACACCCATCCACCAGTAATAATCCAACAAACTAGATTCAACCGAGATACGCTCTCCATCGTCGGCTGAGGTTTGGAATGAGAGCAGTCCGACACAGAACAAAACATCGGACATCTGTATCCTCAGGTATAATGACGGGGTACAGATGCGACATGAATTAATAACTGAACCACCCACGTGCATAAAGGAGCACAAAGACAAAGTACAAGCGGTAATAGAGATCAAAATTAACAATATTGATGTGCAAGCAATAGTAGATACAGGTGCTACTGTCAGTGTCATGAGTATGGATTTATCCAGAGTACTGGGGAAAGAAAAGCGTATGCTGACTTTCCCTGTGAACAATTGCAAAGTCACTGGAGCCATCAGTGCACAGTGACAAATAATTAAACTCCAAGTGCGGGTAGAGATGTATTTAGGGGGAGAAGCCATACCGTGCTCTTTCCTGGTAGTAAATTGTTTAAAGGTAGCCTGCATTTTGGGGGTAGATTTTTTGAGAGAAAGGGACGCAGTAATCGACCTTTCTCGGGGAAAATTAAGTTTGATGAACACGGGTAGGAGGATAGAATTGTCCATGCTCAGATCTGAAGAAGTATCTGTGCCTAATTGTAATGCTATCAACATAAAATATAAGAATCAGTGAATACTACACTTAGACAATCATTCTCTAGGACAAAATCTCTATTATTCAGACGTACAAGGTGAGAAATTAAAAGCAAATGTGGACGCACTTGTGAACAAAGTATCACAGTCCGAAAATTTGAACTCAATGCAACAGCAGGATTTGGTACAGTTATTATCTGACTATGCAGATGTATTTTCAGAACGACCAGGGATATCAATACAATATCGAGGTGAAGCCTCACAAACCCTACTGTCGAGCCTCATACTCCACTCCTTGGTCCAAGAAGGAAATAGTAGCTATCTCTTAGCAGACCCCCAATCACGGAGAGTACGGGGACTGTATCCGCGTAAGGATGTGAAAATATTCCTACAGTAAATGACTAATAGTCCTATGTCTTATGTGTAAAAAGGTACACCATTCTTTTGGAAATGAATGAACATTAATGATGTAATCTGTAGAGATAATGTACTAGTGTAGAAGTATTTAGTTATAAGAATATGATTGACTTTCTCTTTTGTTTATGATTATTTGTGTTATGTCTTCTTTTTAATTAGTGTTACCTTAAACATGCTCTAAATGTCTGCACAGATAACCTGATTAGTGCAATTATTTGTAGTGTTAAATTGTGACAGAGATCAGTCAGGAGGAACATTTTAGTAGTGATTAGTTTGTGTACTGCATTATATTCTATATGTGTGTCAAACTTGAAATATTTCTTGGTACAGTCTTTTCTATTACATGTATATATACATGTATATGTGTGTAGCTGTCAGATTGACAGGTCTGAAACCGGAATAATATTAATAATATAAGACCCTCAGAACTTTATTTTCAAACCAGTATTATCAAAGAGAGTAATGCACCCAGTAGTGACCCGAGGGCACCATGGGAGGCAAACTTATTGCAAAATTTAAGTAACGCAGAGTTACGCACAAAGAAGCTTCAATTGAAGCATGTGCAGATCGAATCAGTAAAAAGAGCTGGCCTCATACAGTCCAAGTCAGTTTTAGCCTACAGAGACTACACTGTAGTTACGTAGGAGCCTGCAAGTAATGTGAGACATACACTCCTGGATATGGAAAAAAGAACACATTGACACCGGTGTGTCAGACCCACCATGCTTGCTCCGGACACTGCGAGAGGGCTGTACAAGCAATGATCACACGCACGGCACAGCGGACACACCAGGAACCGCGGTGTTGGCCGTCGAATGGCGCTAGCTGCGCAGCATTTGTGCACCGCCGCCGTCAGTGTCAGCCAGTTTGCCATGGCATACGGAGCTCCATCGCAGTCTTTAACACTGGTAGCATGCCGCGACAGCTTGGACGTGAACCGTATGTGCAGTTGACGGACTTTGAGCGAGGGCGTATAGTGGGCATGCGGGAGGCCGGGTGGACGTACCGCCGAATTGCTCAACACGTGGGGCGTGAGGTCTCCACAGTACATCGATGTTGTCGCCAGTGGTCGGCGGAAGGTGCACGTGCCCGTCGACCTGGGACCGGAACGCAGCGACGCACGGATGCACGCCAAGACCGTAGGATCCTACGCAGTGCCGTAGGGGACCGCACCGCCACTTCCCAGCAAATTAGGGACACTGTTGCTCCTGGGGTATCGGCGAGGACCATTCGCAACCGTCTCCATGAAGCTGGGATACGGTCCCGCACACCGTTAGGCCGTTAGGCCGTCTTCCCAACATCGTGCAGCCCGCCTCCAGTGGTGTCGCGACAGGCGTAAATGGAGGGACGAATGGAGACGTGTCGTCTTCAGCGATGAGAGTCGCTTCTGCCTTGGTGCCATTGATGGTCGTATGCGTGTTTGGCGCCGTGCAGGTGAGCGCCACAATCAGGACTGCATACGACCGAGGCACACAGGGCCAACACCCGGCATCATGGTGTGGGGAGCGATCTCCTACACTGGCCGTACACCTCTGGTGATCGTCGAGGGGACACTGAATAGTGCACAGTACATCCAAACCGTCATCGAACCCATCGTTCTACCATTCCTAGACCGGCAAGGCAACTTGCTGTTCCAACAGGACAATGCACGTCCGCATGTATCCCGTGCCACCCAACGTGCTCTAGAAGGTGTAAGTCAACTACCCTGGCCAGCAAGATCTCCGGATCTGTCCCCCATTGAGCATGTTTGGGACTGGATGAAGCGTCGTCTCACGCGGTCTGCACGTCCAGCACGAACGCTAGTCCAACTGAGGCGCCAGGTGGAAATGGCATGGCAAGCCGTTCCACAGGACTACATGCAACATCTCTACGATCGTCTCCATGGGAGAATAGCAGCCTGCATTGCTGCGAAAGGTGGATATACACTGTACTAGTGCCGACATTGTGCATGCTCTGTTGCCTGTGTCTATGTGCCTGTGGTTCTGTCAGTGTGATCATGTGATGTATCTGACCCCAGGAATGTGTCAATAAAGTTTCCCCTTCCTGGGACAATGAATTCACGGTGTTCTTATTTCAATTTCCAGGAGTGTAATTTCAAAGGAGTTATTGAACAATATGCCTGAATCCGGCTGGAATGCACAAATAAAATCTACTCGAACATAAATATAGTTGATTTTGGGCAAACTAATACGAAATTTTAATATTTGTTACCATGTACGCAATTATCACACACCTTGGTAAAGAGCGAACAAAGTTACGAATGTGCTGTTACAAAAAATTGCACAACGGACATTGTCACTGAAAAAACTTAAACAAGAGTGCAGTATTGTGTGGCAGAGACAGACAGTGATTGTTAAAACTGCAGCAATACGTCACGAGGTTGTTTCGAACAAGCAATAAGAAACTGTATCATCACCGTGTGTGCAAGTGGACAAGGAACTAACACGACACGCACAGTGAGCTGATAATAGACGGTGGACCAAGCTAGTGTCAAACTATAACTTGTACTGTGAATGTGTACAGAAAAAAAATATTCTTTGTGTGTCAAGGGACGCCAGGAGAGCGCATTGACTACAGAGATACATTTTGTTCCAAGGTGAAAACTTGCATGTGACTAATGAAAAGACATGACATGGTGAAAAAACATTGTGTGCCCATAAACGAAACATTGTGCAAACCAGACTAGTGAAGGCCTACTGAATAATAACTGCCAATAACTGTGTGCGTTCTTTCCCACAGCATGAAAAATGCCCATAAGGATAGTACACTTTTTGTGAACTTGTCGCATGTTTGCTGGAGCACTGCAAGAAGATGTCATACGGACGAGCTGATATACAACGCGCATCCAGCTACTTCAGCCATGCAGACCAGATAGCCACACGCCTCTCTGCGACGTAGCTGTCAACACCGGGGGCGGTGAACTATACGGAGCAGACGCGACGCGCCGAGCGCCGATCAACAATCACTCCGCACCACTCACCAGCTACAGCATTATTGACATATTCCAAAATATTTACATAAACTGCATAACATGTCAATGAACTCAGTTTTTGACGAACATTGTACACTTATTATGTATACCCGTAAATTTACGAGAGAAAATGAACACTAACAAGTGTAGGAGATGGATTTGTAACTCGTAGGTAGTGAGAACATTATGAAAGTGACGTTGTACTAAATGATTTCAAAAAACTAAGTGATATATTCTAGGACAAGTAACCTTTCAGTATATCGCACAATGATAATTACGAGTTGTTAAACTCTCACAACAAACTTTCGTTGAACTGTATGTGACTGTGATATTATGCAACCGTTGATGACAAACTGCTAAATCATTTCAAAACAATTACTATTAAAGAGACAAGATTAACCATGAACCAACTGGGATGGCTGGGCTCCGGCACAGTTTTGCCCAGGTTTCCTGTCTGCCTTCGCCCAAATGGGGGAGCCATGAACAAATATAATCCTGGGACTAATTAAAAGAGTCATTCCATAAAAAAAAAAAAACAGAATTTTAAAGAACGTTACTGGCACCATTGTGCCAAAGTATAGAAACTCTTTGCCAAATGCTGCCAGGGGGCAATGTAACGTTCCCTGGCAGCACACACAATATTAATAAAATGAAATGACATTTAATTGTACTATGTGCGCCTCTATGAAGCAATTCGAATGTACTGTAATTGTTTAACAAAAAATGTTATTTAATTTTGTGTAAAGGACGTTGGTTATTATTGTAATATTTTCTGTAATAATATTCTCGATGTATTTACGACTGTAATATTTCTATACTCATAATATAATTACGAAATATGCTAATATCTGCGATGAAAAAATGTAAAATATAGCCACAGAGGAAAATAATGTAAGATTACAAAGAGATATTCACAATGAGCAATAATATAAAAGGCACTACATAATTTGCAGTCTTTGTCGTCTTCCTCTAGAGCTGAGAGAGAGAGGAACCTGTGACGTAGCATTATATGAATGAGTAGACTTCGTTTGTCTGTATCTATCTTTAGGCGCCATTAGAGGAGAAATCATCAAGGTGTATAATTTCAATTATTGTTATGGTACAAATACCTAACAATTCAATTATTGTTATGGTCTAAATACTTTTTTTTTGTCATCAGTCTACTGACTGGTTTGGTGCGGCCCGCCACGAATTTCTTTCCTGTGCTAACCACTTCATCTCAGAGTAGCACTTGAAACCTACGTCCTCAATTATTTGCTTGACGTATTCCAATCTCTGTCTTCCTCTACAGTTTTTGCCCTCTACAGCTCCTTCCAGTACCATGGAAGTCATTCCCTCATGTCTTAGCAGATGCCCTATCATCCTGTCCCTTCTCCTTATCAGTGTTTTCCACAAATTCCTTTCCTCTACGATTCTGCGTAGAACCTCCTCATTCCTTATCTTATCAGTCCACCTAATTTTAACATTCGTCTATAGCACCATATCTCAAATGCTTCGATTCTCTTCTGTTCCGGTTTTCCCACAGTCCATGTTTCACTACCATACAATGCTGTACTCCAGACGTACATCTTCAGAAATTTCTTCCTCAAATTAAGGCCGGTATTTGATATTAGTAGACTTCTCTCGACCAGAAATGCCTTTTTTGCCATAGCGAGTCTGCTTTTGATGTCCTCCTTGGTCCGTCCGTCATTGGTTATTTTACTGCCTAGGTAGCAGAATTCCTTATGTTCATTGACTTCGTGACCATCAATCATGATGTTAAGTTTCTCGCTGTTCTCACTTCTACTACTTCTCATTACCTTCGTCTTTCTCCGATTTACTCTCAAACTATACTGTGTACTCATTAGACTGTTCATTCCGTTCAGCAGATCATTTAATTCTTCTTCACTTTCACTCAGGATAGCAATGTAATCAGCGAATCGTATCATTGATATCCTTTCACCTTGTATTTTAATTCCACTCCTGAACCTTTCTTTTATTTCCATCATTGCTTCCTCGATGTACAGATTGAAGAGTAGGGGCGAAATGCTACAGCCTTGTCTTACACCCTTCTTAATACGAGCACTTCGTTCTTGATCGTCCACTCTTATTATTCTCTCTTGGTTGTTGTACATATTGTATATGACCCGTCTCTCCCTATAGCTTACCCCTACTTTTTTTCCAAATCTCGAACAGCTTGCACCAAATTATATTGTCGAACGCTTTTTCCAGGTCGACAAACCCTATGAACGTGTCTTGATTTTTCTTGAGCCGTGCTTCCATTATTAGCCGTAACGTCAGAATTGCCTCTCTCGTGCCTTTACTTTTCCTAAAGCCAAACTGATCGTCACCTAGTGCATTCTCAATTTTCTTTTCCATTCTTCTGTATATTATTCTTGTAAGCAGCTTCGATGCATGAGCTGTTAAGCTGATTGTGCGATAATTTTCGAACTTGCCAGCTCTTGCTGTCTTCGGAATTGTGTGGATGATGCTTTTCCGAAAGTCAGATGGTATGTAGCCAGACTCATATGTTCTACACACCAACGTGAATAGTCGTTTTGTTGCTACTTCCCCCAATGGTTTTAGAAATTCTGATGGAATGTTATCTATCCCTTCTGCCTTATTTGACCGTAAGTCCTCCAAAGCTCTTTTAAATTCCGATTCTAATACTGGATCCCCTATCTCTTTAAATGGACTCCTGTTTCTTCTTCTATCACATCAGACAAATCTTCACCCTCATAGAGGGTTTCAATGTATTCAGCGACTTGTATTTCTGTATTCCTGATTTTCCCCGAACATGTTTGTACTTCCTCCTTTCATCAATCAACTGAAGTATTTCTCCTGTTACCCATGGTTTCTTCGCAGCTACCTTCTTTGTACCTATGTTTTCCTTCCCAACTTGTGTGATGACCCTTTTTAGAGATGTCCATTCCTCTTCAACTGTAATGTCTACTGCGCTATTCCTTATTGCTGTATCTATAGCGTTAGAGAACTTCAAACGTATCTCATCATTCCTTAGTACTTCTGTATCCCACTTCTTTGCGCGTTGAACTCCAGCCTACTCTTCATCACTACTATATTGTGATCTGAGTCTATATCTGCTCCTGGGTACGCCTTACAATCCAGTATCTGGTTTCGGAATCTCTGTCTGACCATGATGTAATCTAATTGAAATCTTCCCGTATCTCCCGGCCTTTTCCTCCTCCTCTTGTGATTCTTGAACAGGGTATTCGCTATTACTAGCTGAAACTTGTTACAGTACTCAATTAGTCTTTCTCCTCTTTCATTCCTTGTCCCGAGCCTATATTCTCCTGTAACCTTTTCTTCTACTCCTTCCCCTACAACTGCATTCCAGTCGCCCACGACTATTAGATTTTCGTCCCGTTTTACATACTGCATTACCCTTTCAATATCCTCATACACTTTCTCTATCTGTTCATCTTCAGCTTGCGACGTCGGCATGTATACCTGAACTATCGTTGTCGGTGTTGGTCTGCTGTCGATTCTGATTAGAACAACCCGGTCACTGAACTGTTCACAGTAACACACCCTCTGCCCTACGTTCCTCTTCATAGCGAATCCTACACCTGTTATATCACTTTCTGCTACTGTTGATATTACCCGATACGCATCTGACCAGAAATCCTTGTCTTCCTTCCACTTTACTTCACTGACCCCTACTATATCTAGATTGAGCCTTTGCATTTCCCAATGCACAAAATTGTGTATTACTATTGTAAATTAGCTTGCCCATGTCATCTATAATATTTCTTTAAAGAATTTTCAGCACTTTTAGCGATTGTCGTTGGTGTTGCTGGGCTGTGCCGCGACCGAACGATTTGCAGCGGCGGCACATTTAAAAAATTGTTCCGCTATAAAATTAACGAAACCCGTAAACCGGGAGCAGGTAAAATTAGCAGTGAATTACGAAATATTTTTCTTTTACAGCGATCCTGAGGCTGACCGAATTTATTACTGGTTTTATATGTGTGCATTCATAGGCGGATAATTAACGTTGAAGTTGTTAATCTGTTGGTTCTTTCCTTTTCTGAAGCAAATAACTTAAACGTATAGTGAAGTGTGTTTTGTCAATAATAATCAAACGTTCAGGTCGGCTTGGCAATATTTAACCATTTTATGCTAACAGAGACAATCTTGTGTTCCATAGCTAACGCCGGGAAAGAATTCAGTAAATATTAAAAAACCCACTGCATCTAAAAAATGTGTGCCAAGACCGAAACAAAGAAAAAATTAATTTAAATAAGTTTCAAATAAATCTTATTAATCAGTTAGTTTGAATTTATCAGTATGAGAGGGTTTTTAAGGTTCACGTAATTTTTAATGTGCTTAATTCTGACTAAATGAATTTTTATTACCGCACGTAAATAAGGGGTTCTACAACAAAATTCGTACTGAAAGAGTAAATAACATAAATATTCAAAGCCATTTCTTCCACATTTTCATCCATTCTCATTTTTACATAATAATGTAAGAATTTTTATATTTCTTTTGCTACTCTGTAAATCAACTAATGTTCTAACGTGTGTAAGTTCTTAAGGGACCAAACTGCAGAGGTCATCAGACCCTAGGCTTACACACTACTTAACCTAACCTATGCTAAGAACAACACACACACAAATGCCCGAGGGAGGACTCGAATCTCCGGCAGGATGAGCCGCGCAGTTAGCGACATGGGCGCCTCTAACCGCGCGGCCTCTCCGTGCGGCTGTAAACCAACTGAAGGTGTGTTTAAGTCGCAGGTTGGTTTGAGCATTGTAATGGTTTGTTGGGCATGGTGTACTTTGTGCCTCACAGCTGAACATAGTTATACAGCCAGTTAGCGGGGGATGTACATCTCAACATCTACTCCAAAATATGGTGCAAATTGACTTGACATTATTGTTGTTACTGCAGTTGTAAGAAGTGATAAGTAACAGACGAATTCGGAGGACGAACAGGGGATCGAACCCCAAACTTTAGTTTTCTAGTTTGGAACTTACGTCACTGAGCAACGGAGCCCATTTCTGGACAAATCATTAATAAGATATTAATCAAACAGGAATTTCACTAAGCTAAGAGAACAATTACTAGTTGTAGAATTCTGTGCAAGAAGTATACAAAGAACCTACAGTGGGTGTATTTGGTTCAAATGGTTAAAATGGCTCTGAGCACTGTGGTACTTAATATCTGAGGTCATAAGTCCCCTAGATATTAGAACTGTTTAAACCTAAGTAACCTAAGGACATCACACACATCCATGTCAAAGGCAGGATTAGAACCTGCGACCGTAGTGGTTGCGCGGTTCCAGACTTAAGCGGCTAGAACTGCTCGGCCACAGCGGCCGGCGCTGTATTTGGTATACTTTATTTAAATATCAAATAATTTATTGGCGAATAAAGTAGTTTGAATGATCTACATATTCGATTAATTTTTTAGACAGAAATTTCTCGGAATAATGCACATCTCTGGTTACTACTAAATATTATGGTGTCCGCCCGGCTAGCCACGCGGTTTAACTTGCTGTTTCCCGAGCGGGAAGGTGTCTGCTCCTCGGCACGAATCCGCTCGGCGCATTGGTGTCGCGGTCCGGTGTACCGGCCAGCCTGTGGATGGTTTTAAATGCGGTTTTCCATCTGCCTCGGTGAATGCGGGCTGGTTAATTTTACTCCGCCTCAGGTACACTATGTCGGCGATTGCTGGGCAAACACTGTCCCAACGTACACGTACACCATAATTACCACGCAAACATTTGGCGTTATACTCGTCTGGTATGAGACTTTGCTGGGGGATTCCACTGGGGCTCGAACCGCACAATAACCCTGGGCTCGGTGTGGGGCGGAGATGGCTGGGTCGACTGCTGTGGCCTGTTGTGGGGTTGTGAACCACTGAGGGCTACGGTGGGACGGAGCCTCGAAGTTCCTAGGTCCCCGCTTCAATACTGTTGTGTACATAGTTCCGCGTAGTCAGCGTGTACACAATTTTCCCAATAGAGCGCGCCCCGCTAAGCACAACAGCGCAGGCGCAGCGCTCGTCCGTCTCCGCTCTGCGAGATGGCGCTGCCGTAAAGACGGACCAAATTCTGCTTCCGCCGATCAGCGTATTAAGACGTAACGCAGCCAATGAGATTGCTGCTAACGTAGAACCCTTTCTCCTAGCGGATCACACTCGCGCAGTGATACCTGAACGCGCGAGGTATTATAACGAGTGTACAGACCTCCGATTAGTAAGTCTACATTAGTCTGCATTTGTCTGTACCAGTCTACATTGGTCTGTACCAGTCTATAGTCAAGTTTCAGTCTGCACCTAATGAGATTATATCCATATATAAATGTATAGACAGTTTGTCAAGGATCAGAGATATTAACGCACCAAGACCAAAGGAACTTCAGATTGTCAATTGTAAACAGCATCCAGAATCAAGTTACGTAATGTCTATATTTTTTATTACTTTAATAAATGTGAGTGAAAATTAATCAAGTTCTGTTTAAAGGTGGTCACCGTCAATCTGCTACTCTAAGCGTGCAAGTGGCATTTCTATCGTCTGACCTAACGGCAGAAGATAAACACGCCACAATAAGACCACGAGACATATTGCTGACACGCGCCTACTTCGTTAGAGCGACAAGTCAAATAATCTGATGGTGTGCGTACCTAAGGTCTTACGGTACGCACGCCACAAATACACAATAGCCACCTTAGGCTTCTTTTCTCTTCCCGTTAATTGCTGTTCATGTTATCAACAGTAGAGTCGTACTATTTCATTTACTCATGGATGCGTAAAATGCAGCTGACTTAAGTTTTCTTCTTAATTACAAACTCGACAATAATAGTCTGTTGTCACTGTCTTCAGCATAAATGTTTTTGATTTGTTCTCTTTAAACTACGTCTCAATATCAATGCGATTTTAGCAGCTGATTGAAAGCGGGCATTATTTCTTTAGCTATCATTTCACGTAAATATACAGTGCCACAGCTAAAATAATGACCTTCAGTAGCATTCAGTACTCGAAAAGCACTTTAATGTTCCTTATAGTGTGGTAAATCTCACGTGTACAGCACTTACATTCTCCACAAAGAACATGGAAAATCGACAGCTAAAAACGTGTTCTGATTCTAAATGCATTGGAGCGCTTGTGACGTACATTGTTGACGTTTTGACGACGCCGTGTGGAGTCTATGTTTACTTAGGCACTTGGCAAGGCCATGTGGCTGTTGCTCATCAATCGGCGTGTGTCACCGTGTGATGCTGTATGAGGGAACTGCCAGCCACGGGCTTTCGTGAGCACGTGCATAGCAAGTGACGTACACGAACGCTACTCACTCGGTTGCCACGCAGATGCATTGCTCTAGCGTACACCAAGGCAGACGCGGAGCGTTTTAAGAGCAGCCTTATGAGGGAGATGTGTTGCGCTGTCAGGCACGAGTGCGGTTTGTGTTTAGCACGAAGGGTGAAGGCCGACTGTGGCCCAGGCCCCCCGCTTAGGTGTGGAATATTGCCTACGTTGCGAGAACGCATCTGCGTTTTCTCAGTAGTGCATGATATGATAAAGTTCCCGAAATTATGCTTGTACGCTTCGGTGGTAGGCTGGTTGCTTCCGTGCCGCATAACACCGTACAGTTGTGCTTTATTTTTGCAGGGCTCAGCCCGCCACTTAGGTGCACACGCATAATTTATGGAACTTGATAACGTCACGCCCTACTGAAAGATCGCACACACATTCTCAAAACGTAAATAGTATCGCTGACGAAAGTGGGAGGGGTTTGCCCCAGAGGCACGGTCGGCCATCAGCGTCCGTGCGAAACACGCTACGTGCTCGGACTTGCCGGCAGAGAACATCTCCTGCATAAGGCTGTTGTTAAAACGCTCTGCATCTGCCTAGGTGTACGCTACTTGCCCTTCTATTTCACATTATTGCAGAATTTCAATGTTGAACTGACGCCTAGCAATTTTTCCAAAATAATGTGTGGTTGAAAGCTATTATTACAATGTTTTAGAGTCTGCAAAAACTGCTGCTACGTTTGCTAGATACGCGGAGTCGAGTCTGCGAGCAGTATAAACAGACTAGCCTAGCGCCCCCTGTTTCGCTCGTGTAGACTATATGGCCTGCAGAGACTTTTTTGTTTGTATTTAATCGAATTTTAGTGTTGTTAATAAATTGCGATACCTTCTAATTTTTTCACGCTAATTAAGGAAATACAAACATGGTCTTTCAGGAAATACTTCTGATCAAAAACCGGTTCTGATAGCTTTGGTCCAAAGGTTTTGTTAATCAGGCCTTTTGCGTTCTTGTGGAGACACATCCATATAAATTGTCATCCCCCAAGAAATATTTCTTTGTGTATAAACGAGAAGTGAAATAGCAATTCTTATAAATTGAGCTTTAAATTTTTTTTAATGTAACTAAATATTGGCTTAAAATTTTTCCATCCCATATTACACTCCCTTAGGGACTGAATTCGCAGAAACACTGAAACACGAATTTTTTATTTCTAACCGAAATCAAATATCAGATGTCATAGATGTGTTGTTGTTGTTGTCTTCAGTCCTGAGACTGGTTTGATGCAGCTCTCCATGCTACTCGATCCTGAGCAAGCTTGTTCATCTCCCAGTACTTACTGCAACCTACATCCTTCTGAATCTGCTTAGTGTAGCCTTAAAAATTCTTTAGTAGTTCTTTAATAACAATTTAATTAAAAAAATATTTCATTCACTATTTTACCCCCAAAGGTGCTGAATTTACAAAAATTCTGAAGCGCGATTGTTTTATTTTCTGACTGTGAAACCAAATACCAATTCTCGTACGTCTAACTTCAAAATTGCCTTAATAGAGACACTTTTTAAAAAACCCTACATCCCATATGTCACGCCCTTAGGGTTGGAATTTATAAACACCGCTCCTTAAACAATGTCTACAGTATAAGATCCACATCTCCAAATTTCAAGTTTCTGTCCTTGGCGGTTTGGGCAGTCGTTGGTGTAATTTCATTCTACAATTTTCTAAATATAATAAGGTATTAAGTCTCTACGCTATTTTTTTTTTTTTGTTATCAGCCCATCTTCATGTACAGACGATTTTTTTTCTGCTTGTAACTTTAATAATAATAATAATAGTAATAATAATGATAGTATTTAACATTTCGTTAAAATCCCTTTATTAATGATGTATTCAGATATTTAACTATGCTGAGAAGCGATTGCTTAGATAAGATGTCGATTTTGTGCCATCAGCGTGAGAACATATGTACATTTACTTTTTCTACAAGGAAACATTGAACTCTAATTTTGTGAAAACGATTCCAATTGCCGATTTGTGTTATGCGAGTCACTAGATGCATCGCACTCCGTACATCACGGTCCATCGTCACCAAGCTTTTCTGCTCACGAATAACAATTCTGCACCAGACACTAAAAGAAATCACAAAACAAATGCAGGTAAAGGAGCCGCCTTTGGGCAAGTAGGAGTTATAATATCAGTGAAATTCTAATTCTTCATGATTTTTAATGTGCTCCTGCTGTGATCGCTGTGATGTAGCCTACATCCGAACAATTATCTTTTGGAAGGTTTTAAGTTCAAACATTTTATTACCCATTAGTTCATTTCTTTTTTCATGGGCTACATTACATTGGTCACCGTGACCAGACCACATATAATTTTTATGTGCATCATATGTAAACTTTATTATTATCACAAGGATGCTACAACTTTTCAGGTTTTTTGTTTCATGTACTACGTAAAATAATTTTGCTTGGTCCTGAAAGTTAAAAATCAGATGTATCACAAAATAAACCACAGGAAATATCAAATCACTACTGTAAAGAAACAATAAAATGGATAACTGAATTAAAAACATTTTAAAACTATTGGGCAACTGCTTTCTATGCTACATCGTCCAAGGAAAGGCAACGGCTGCACTGTCTATCTAAAGGTGCGCGTAGAGGAGTCACGTGTCACCTGCACTCATTCAAGACAAGATTTCGCTTAGTAGAACAAATTAATTTTTTTTATAGTAACTTACTCTAAGAATAGTGAGAATTTAATTTTTATAAACTGACTGACATCACGTGACGAACGCGTAATGGCGCAGCGACGTTTTACTTTTTTATCTCAGTTATGTCCTCTGCCGTATTAATAATTTGTCTGCTCTTTTCAAATACGTGATTTGTGATTGCCGTCATTCTACATGTCATCGTAAAATCGGGAAATTTTCTGAAACGGAACGCGAAATGGTTCCTGAAATATTACTTAACGTCAACGAGAGCGAATTCTTTGACATGGCGACAGATAATGTAAACGCTTCAGCTCGCGAAACTGGTGAAAGAGAAGTAATAATTCATACAATTAGTCCAAATATCAGCCATGTACCAGATCCAAATACAGTAATGATGAGTACTTTAAAGTATATGATATAGGAAATGTCAACAAAAATGCCATCTGAAATGTCAACTAAGCGTAATGAAATTTCTCTTCAAATAATGTGCTGGACAATCACTGTATTCAATTTAACATTACAACAAATTGGAATGTTAACTTAACTAAATGGAATACCTACTGAAATTACCGCATTAAAATCTGGTGATGAGAATCTGCCTACTGTGATAAAACAATTGTGTGATAAACAAAAATCATAGCATAGGTTCATAAACTAGGTTCAGAAATAGATAATTTGACTGTGGAGCAAGACGACGAGTTTAAACTTTGATACGTACGAATAAGCGTATCCGTAGTTATTACGATCGCCTATATGTGCCCTGAGATTTCCATGACATCTCTGGGCGGCTGAGAGAGGGCGTGGCCACGGGAGGCGGTTTTAAGCGGCTCCGCCGACGATGGGCAGGAAGTTCCCGTCTACAGTGACTACGGACAGCTTTATCGTGGCTGCTGTCTGGTCACAACACGGCAGTCCGTTGACCGGTGATTGTGACCCCGCGCGGGAGACTTGGATCTCAATTGCTGTTGGTTTCTAACCGGCACCAGTTATATGGAAATGGTGCTCAGTAAGGAAGGCAGCCTGGACTAACGAATGTGGTACAACTTCTGTAATGAATGGTGAGCAACGTGTGGAATTTACCCTCCTCAGCCTTGGCGCTCAATATGAAGGGACGCTTCCCTTCGGTAAGAAGATCTTTTTGAGAATTTCGAGAGATAGAGTGGAGAAACTAACCGCGAGAGGTCGGTGTTGCGGATCGAAGGAGAAGACACGTGAGGATGGAGGTCGCGAGAGGGAGCTTTGAAGAGTGCTGTGGTCCCCTGCAGGGTTGTGGAGACCAGCCCCGTAGTCAGTCGGGTGGTACTGCCTAGGTCGGCTACTATTATCTTTCACTGAGCGTGATACGTGAAGCTGCGAAGCAATGACCTCGTGTCTGTTGATAAGCATTGTGTACGCTGCCCGATGGGACCAATTCGGCGACTGAAACCGGTGTGCCTTATTGCGCTTCGGACAAATCTGAGTGTAACGAATGTTTGTAAAGTGGCGAGATGAATCACAAGCTGGTAGTGAATGTTTCTAATGAATCGAGCTTAATGCTTGGAATTTTGTACAGTTGTTAAAAGTGTTACAAGTGTAGTACGTTCAAGGATACGTTTACGTGGGACCTTGCGGTGTAGCTTGCTCAGCTGAATTGCATTGGCTAGCCTCTTAGCATTCATAGCTGCAATAGCTCCCTTGCCGTGTCTTGCTTCCTGCAATTGCATACATTGAACCTTATTAGCCGGCCGATACGACCGAGCGGTTCTATTCGCTTCAGTCCGGAACCGCGCTGCTGCTGCTGTTGCAGGTTCGATCCTGCCTCTGGCATGGATGTGTGTGATGTCCTTAGGCTAGTTAGGTTTAAGTAGTTCTAAGCCTATGGGACTGAGGACCTCATATGTTAACTCCCATAGTACTTAGAGCCATTTGAACCATTTTTGAACTTATTGGTACAGACTGGCAGGTTTGATTCTTGTCAGATAACGGAGTTTCATCTTGTGTCAATTCTGATATATGAAGCTCCCCTTTAAGCAAATATAAGCTTTCTGTGTGGCAATCTCATTGCTCCTTAGTAATGTTACAAACTTAGTCTGTTATTATTTATTTCAAGTTTCTGCTACCAGTCACTTTTCATTTTATGCTTAATCTAACATAATGCAACGCTTTTCGAACATGTTTTGTTCATCTTCAAGCGTTTGTACATACATACATACATCGAGAAATGTTACTTAAAAATAAACAGTATTAAACTAGATTAATCTAGAACACTTTGTTTTTTACTGTAGCTGCTGGTGTGGCATTTGGGGGGAAGGAGGGGGCAGTGTGTATCTAAAAATCGAAGTCAGTGATTTCTTCTGCTGGTTTTCTTCTTCGTTGCTGACTATGTATATCACAGCCAGTATCGCATGCAGATAGATTTACATCAGTTAAGTGTTACGAAAATAGTGTGAAAGGCTTTTATATGACAGTTGATCACTTACAGCTACATCCTCTTGCTGCTTCACTTGAGCACTGGTGTAATGGCGGAGTTGTTGATTGGCATTACACTATTGCACATTATATTTTGTCACTGATTGCCACTGCACAAATTGGTTCGATGTTATAGAACACAACACAAGATGGCGGACTGTAGCATTTGAGTCTGTATCGATTATCGAGGTTTTGTATTAATATTCTTGGTTCTAGTCGATTATTTACATCCTGGAAATTGAAATAAGAACACCGTGAATTCATTGTCCCAGGAAGGGGAAACTTTATTGACACATTCCTGGGGTCAGATACATCACATGATCACAATGGCAGAACCACAGGCACATAGACACAGGCAACAGAGCATGCACAATGTCGGCACTAGTACAGTGTATATCCACCTTTCGCAGCAATATAGGCTGCTGTTCTCCCATGGAGACGATCGTAGAGATGCTGGATGTAGTCCTGTGGAACGACTTGCCATGCCATTTCCACCTGGCGCCTCAGTTGGACCAGCGTTCGTGCTGGACGTGCAGACCGCGTGAGACGACGCTTCATCCAGTCCCAAACATGCTCAATGGGGGACAGATCCGGAGATCTTGCTGGCCAGGGTAGTTGACTTACACCTTCTAGAGCACGTTGGGTGGCACGGGATACATGCGGACGTGCATTGTCATGTTGGAACAGCAAGTTCCCTTGCCGGTCTAGGAATGGTAGAACGATGGGTTCGATGACGGTTTGGATGTACCGTGCACTATTCAGTGTCCCCTCGACGATCACCAGAGGTGTACGGCCAGTGTAGGAGATTGCTCCCCACACCATGATGCCGGGTGTTGGCCCTGTGTGCCTCGGTCGTATGCAGTCCTGATTGTGGCGCTCACCTGCACGGCACCAAACACGCATACGACCATCATTGGCACCAAGGCAGAAGCGACTCTCATCGCTGAAGATGACACGTCTCCATTCGTCCCTCCATTCACGCCTGTCGCGACACCATTGGAGGCGGGCTGCACGATGTTGGGGCGTGAGTGGAAGACGGCCTAACGGTGTGCGGGACCGTAGCCCAGCTTCATGGAGACGGTTGCGAATGGTTCTCGCCGATACCCCAGGAGCAACAGTGTCCCTAATTTGCTGGGAAGTGGCGGTGCGGTCCCCTACGGCACTGCGTAGGATCCTACGGTCTTGGCGTGCATCCGTGCGTCGCTGCGGTCCGGTCCCAGATCAACGGGCACGTGCACCTTCCGCCGACCACTGGCGACAACATCGATGTACTGTGGAGACCTCACGCCCCACGTGTTGAGCAATTCGGCGGTACGTCCACCCGGCCTCCCGCATGCCCACTATACGCCCTCGCTCGAAGTCCGTCAACTGCACATACGGTTCACGTCCACGCTGTCGCAGCATGCTACCAGTGTTAAAGACTGCGATGGAGCTCCGTATGCCACGGCAAACTGGCTGACACTGACGGCGGCGGTGCACAAATGCTGCGCAGCTAGCGCCATTCGACGGCCAACACCGCGGTTCCTGGTGTGTCCGCTGTGCCGTGCGTGTGATCATTGCTTGTAGAGCCCTCTCGCAGTGTCCGGAGCAAGTATGGTGGGTCTGACACACCGGTGTCAATGTGTTCTTTTTTCCATTTCCAGGAGTGTACATTGACATTTCGTAAATCTATGGAGTTAGAACTGGCTTAAGGCTGTTGAAGAATTTTGAGTTTTTGAATACGGTTATTTCATTAAGACTGTTATCTCCATACTTTGCGTTATGTGTGAAAATTTCCATTTCTTCCATGATATCCATTCTTTTACTTTTTCATATTTTGTGTAAAATTTCGAGGTTGTCTTCTATAGAGTTTAACGGTCTATATTTTAGACCTGTGTTTTATCTGTTGTAGTACTGATGACTGTTGTCTTGCTATGACCAACTACTGCCGCCTCAGCATCTGGTTTGCCGGGTCTGCGCATCGCCTCCCGGCACCGAACAAGAACCGCAAGGCCGTCCAACAAGACTACATCCACAGATGTGGCGACACCACAGTCGGCGCCCGGGGGAAGGGCATAAACATGTAGTTGTTCGAGCCTAATGAAGTTGTAAAGAACTATTACGCTCACCGATGGCTTTACTGCAGCCACGCTCTACAGACCACAGTCTCCCTCGCCGGGATACGAACCAAGGATGGCCCATGTGGAAGTCCAACGCCTGGCGACAAACACGAAGATGGCTGGCATTATCTAGTACTGGCCACTGCGGCACTGAGTCCTTACAGTGCACTGGACATCTCAAATTTATCAAGAAAAGTCTGTCTCTGTGTCTTTATCCAATGGTGTTGTAAGAAGGCGTTCTTCAAATCAAGTTTTGCTAAGCATACGCCGGTATTTGAGACTTGTTCTCTAGAATTCGATTATTCGTTTGTTTAGCGTATGGCAGTACATATTGAACTGCATCTTATGTAAATAAACTGCATAACGTTTTCCCTTGAACTCTGTCACTTGAAAGTAATCTTTTGGATTTCCAGGATAAGGACGTCTGCTGCAGCTTGTAACAATATGTTTGAGAGTTCCATGTTCATCGCCACAGTCCATTGAGAAGACGAAACGCTTCCCCATCGGTGAAGGATGCTGTAGTCTGTAGGACTCCTGTTAATTATTTTTCAGGTACGTCGTGGTAATTCCATGCCGGCTCGTCTTGTGCCATGTCTTAAGAGCGTATGATATTCCTCGTGGGAAATATATTTTCACTTTTCTGACCACTCACTGCTCATACTGAAATCCACTGCTTGCAGTGATTACGCCAATATGGTAGGAAGCTACACCGATTTTAATCGGCTCATTCTGAGAGTAGGCACGTCAGAGTGGAATGGAATCTGAGGGATTTTAATTCTTTCATGTTTCTTGAGAAGGGCTTTCCTTCTTCTAAGATTACTTAGTTTATATTAGAATTGGTAACCAGTGAAGATAGGTAGACAAGATGCAACCGGATACTGTCCTCACTGCTGTCTTTAGCGGAACATCGATTATTCTCGCATGTGTTTAGCAGAACATCGATTTTTCTCACGTGAGACCTATTAAGCCACACTGCAGCAAACTATTCGGCAGCAGAGTATACAAATCCCGAGGAAGAACTTCGTACTGTTGTAGCTTTTTCATCCTATGAGGAAACATTCAGCTCCTGTATGATGTTTTTGCGCGATCTCAGTTTTGCCGCGATGTTTTCTATGAGTTTCATGTACAAGATTTTAGGAAGAGCTACTCACATATGTTATGAGAACTTTTGGTGGTGGAGGACTTGACCATCGAACGTAACATGTAATTTGCATCAGCGATTCTATTGTTAAGGTGAAAGCAGCTAACTTGGGTCTTCACTGGACTCGGTGTTGAACTCCGCTTTTTGAAGTATTCGTGCATTTTGCAGAGAGTATTTCTTCGCCAGCTTTACGATTTCTCTGCTGAATGGCCAAAGCCAGACCGTCCGCATGAATGAACTTCCTCGACACTGTTTCAGGGAAATATGTATATAAGTTGAACAGAACTGGTGCCAATACTGAACCCTGAAGAAGGCCGTTATTAAGTTTCTTCTGTTGCGACTATTGTGAACTACTTCGAAGTATCTCTCACGCAACATGTTATTTCTCAGCCTAATTGTGGTTTGGCATTGGATAACACGTGCGAGTTTGTACTGGAATCACTTTTGTCATGCTTCACAAGTACCTGTAACATCAACAAAAGCCACTGTTATTTTAAATCATTGTTGGAACCTAGTTTCTCGTGTCTGCAGCATAACTTAAGCTGTACGTATCCCCTGGCAGGTGCTAAACTATTATCAAAGCAGGCAGCTAAACCTACGTGTATTAAAGATGAATACGCAACTACACCATAATGGTTTTTCTCAGGACTAGTCAACCCAACATCTGCACCATGACACCCTAATTTAGCAGATTAAACCTCCGAATTCGATGGGAAACTATTATGGACTGTGCGTTGACTCTCGTTTCGAAATTTCAGCAGATCCACTGCGTACTTCAGCAAATGGCATTGCTCATTGGCTGCAAGTAATGGCTACAATTCCTGCAGATGGACGTTGACTGTTTATATTGTATCACAGACACAGCTCGTTTGATTGTTCAGAGATGTCACTAAGCTCACCCAAGTATGTAAACAACATTGGATGAGCAGTCCCTATCAGACACAGGGCCACGCTGGATAGCCGCGCGTTCTCAGGCGTCTTGAACGGTCTGCGATGCTCCCCCCGTCGGAGGTTCGAGTCCTCCGTTGGGTAAGGGTGTGTGTGTTTCCCATAGCGTAGGTTAGTTTAAGTTAGATTAAGTAGTGCGTAAGCTTAGGGATCTAAGTAGTTTGGTCCCGTAAGGTCTTACCTCAAATTTACAATTTTTTTTTTATTAGACGCAGGGAGTCCGACAGCCCATGAGTTCCAGTCATCCCACCAGGAAGGAGGTACACGACTCGTGTTGTCTGTAGTTCAACCATTCCTAGAAGGACAATGCCGCTGTTCGATCGCGTCCCCATTATTACTTTGTGCTAGGAAGGGCGCTCAAAAATGAGGGATCTACGCCGAATCGTCGATGTGGAGTAGGACAATCTATAGCAACAGTGCCTTGATGAACTTGTGGATGGTATGCCACGACGAATACAGGTATGCATCAATGCAAGAGGACGTGCTAGTGGGTATTAGAGGTATCGGTGTGTACAGAAATGTGGACCACCAACGCTGAAGGTCTCGCTGTATGGTGGTGCAACACACAATGTGTGGTTTTCACGAACAGTAAAATGAGAGGAATTGATGGTTGTCTTGATCTGTATTCCAATTTACTGTACAGGTTCCGGAACTCTCCGAATCGAGGTGATGCTAAACGTTTTTTTTATGTGTGTATGATGAAATTCAGTTTGCCGTCTCTTAGAATTATAAATAAAATATGCTTGGTTGTCATATTTTGTTTATTATCCTGCATTTTCCTAAACAACGTTTTCTTACAGTTAGGATACTTTAGGTTCCAAATTAAATACTGCTTTTCATACGGACATTAATCCAAATATTGCTTTCTTTCTAAAAAGTTATGCACGGAATTCTGAATCAGTAGCATGCTATTCTTCCACCCTCTCCAGCCTGACGTAGCAGCGCTGCTCTGGCGCTAGTTGCGTGGCCAGACATAATGGTTGGCGGTGTTTGATCTAAAGCGGGTGAGATGGGGCGGCGTGAGACGGGGGCAATCAGTCGGCGGCTCGGTTACGAGAGATCAGAGTCTCATGGAGGCATGGCTATGGGGTAGCAACCGGGGACTCACGACCAGTTTTCAGCATGGGGCGCGGCTATCCTTGGGGCGGCGGCCGAGGCTGTAAGTGGGAGAAAACTAGGCGTGGAGGTGCTGGACAGCGGAGTGCAAGATGCGACGACGATTACTAGATCCAGAGATAGAAGCCACATTGCCAGCAGTTGAACAGTTCGGGGGCGGTGCCGGGCCTGGTATGGGGCCCCGGCCGATTTGTTTTGGATTGGCATCTCAGCCCAAAGGTGTCGTATTTGCGTCGCAGCTGGAGCTGCAAGGACGCCTCGATTCAGACGAAGAGAGCTGATTGGTGGCCAACGACAAATACGGAATCAACTGCGACCCGGTGTGCCATGGGCAGTCTGAGGAACAAATGGTCGACGAATGATGGGGGAGTTGTCGACATCACCGACCAGAAGAGTTGTCGGTGTCTTTCTCCAGTGGCATGTGATGTCAGAACCCCAGTAAGATAGGTAGAAGAGTGTTTTTGTTAATTCTATACAGATGGAGCACTAGGAGTGTGCTTTAGTGGCCTTCAGTGATTGTCAGTTGACAAATGCTCAGTTCCGAGTTATATATTGCGAAGACTGTGTACAGTAAAAGTTCAAATGGCTCTGAGCACAATGGGACTTAACATCTATGGTCATTAGTCCCCTAGAACTTAGAACTACTTAAACCTAACTAACCTAAGGACATCACACAACACCCAGCCATCACGAGGCAGAGAAAATCCCTGACCCCGCCGGGAATCTAACCCGGGAACCCGGGCGTGGGAAGCGAGAACGCTACCGCACGACCACGAGATGCGGTACAGTAAAGGAGACTGAACATGTGTGTTCCGTGCGACGACTCTTTGTAGTTATTGTAATGCACGGCGCCTTGTATGGCGATTCTGATACGCTCCTGGCGTGAGTTAACATTTCTAAAAACGAGATTGCTCGGCGTTATTTGTTTTCACATTGAGGAGGTAAACCACATTGTATGTATATATCTATAAGGTACTAAATTTCAAGTGATTGCCGTTCATAGAGTATGTAGATTCGTTGCCTAATTGATTTTAGTAGCAGCGAGTAATTGGTGAAGGTGCCGGCTAGCAGAGGTTAATATTATTCTGATTTGCACATTACTTCTACTATATTGAGTCTGGGCCCGATTGTCTACAAGCTGACGGTTTGAATATTATATTCTGCATTTTTTGTCGTTGTTTTGTGCCCCTTTTATGTATGACTGGGGATGTGTCTGAAACGAAGTTGTTCTCTCAATTTATTCTGTGATTATCTGACGCCAAATTTGTACCAGTACTAGGTCTGAGAAGGAAACCGTCCGCTTATCATTCTTGTTCACTGTTGTAATCTTGTAATTTGTTTATGAAAGGTATTAAGTTTTTAATACATGTTTCGATGAAATGAGGCCTGCAAAAGCCCCAGCTCAAACCCCTCATTACCCGGATCCTATGCTACAAGATATAATTCTTCATAGTGACGTTAATAAATCGTCATTAATATCTTAATGACTGCAGTTATTTTAAAATTTTTACTCATCAGTTAATTAAATTACATGAAAAGTAAAATTTTTATCTAATTAAATAATATGTCTTAAATTCTGAGTAGAACTTTAGCTTGAAAATCGTTCTGAAGTACTGCTGGATATCCCAACAAAGTAGAGCCCGCACCACAGGTCCAGCCTAGGAGTCTATAGATCCTAAAGAAAGTTTTGAGAGTACGGTCGGTCGACACGGCAGACGTACTGGAACAAAATCGGCAGATTGATTTTGGCCAAAATATATTTCCTGAGGACATCAACTGTATGAAGAGCGAGAAGAATCTCGAGTATTATAGAGAGGTCGAATATTGTTGAATACTTTTAAGATTTTCTCTTAACTGTGCCTCTATGACGGCCATTGTTGAGTAAGCTGAGTAAATTTTTTTATAAAATTTTGCGATATATTCATAGTGCCGAACTGATCACTTGATTTGAGGGCAATGATAAACACATGTAAAGGTAATGGACTAATCTAAACAACATATAAGTTTTCTATGAGGGCAACTGAAGCTTAATTCAGACATTGCTAAACATATTTTTAAAATTTTTGTGTAAAACCTTCTAAAAATTGTATAGTCCCTTGTAGGTGCTAGTCCTCTTTTATTTTGGATTCAAAGTGCAATATGGCAATATGTTACGCGATAACAAATCGCGTTTTTAGGTTAAATCTGCAATAAACAGAATTGGAGGCGTTAAGTGAAAAAACTATTACTGCCTACTAGGAAGGACATCGAAAAGTATTCACTGTCTGGAATATATTAAGCCATTGAACCAATACGATATTCCAACATTCTATGAAGCACATATTCTGGCATCATCAAATGCAGTGGCTGTTAAAAGATCCACTAATAATCTTATCTAATTATGGGTCATCATATTCTACTTTCGACGTGAAAAATAAAGTGTATAAGTGGAAGAACACGGGACTATGACATCCGAATCAGGCAAATATAGAACGGTAGCAATTTACCAGTGTTGAACTCCTGACAGTACCCAGAAATCAACTATCTCTGCTTCGATGAAGGAATAATAATATTGTGTGCAGACGCCTAGTGAGTCATAGCGGAAACTGATGCTGCCAGTAGGTGTGGAAACCGGTAGAGAGCATAAGGATTTTATGTGGTCGAAGGGCCTTATTTTTCGAAGGATAGGAGTCTTTTTCAAATGAAAGGGACAACTGAAGATAAATAACACAATAACAACAGGTTCTGCTAGTCTTTGGTAATATTCCTAACAATCCAACACAGTGGAAAAATTCTGGGTAGTGTGCTTACTTTTATTTCAGTCTTTGCGCAAGTCTCATTAATTAAAAATTAAAACATTAAAATATGTTGTATTAAAATTGGTTTTCGGTAGCAGGAACAACTATGTTAAATTAAATTAATGGTTACGGTTGAAAGATAAATTAGGAAAATAGTTAAAACTGACAAGGGAAACGTGCTACATAACAATATACAGGCTGGATGAGCTAAAATTTTCACCGAAAATATTGCAATAATCGAAAGTCCTATTGATATGCTGTTTCCACAGAATGGACTAGTACTCATGGGCTCTTAATGTTAACCAGTCAACAGATTGTAGTAATACTTAAAAAGTGTATTTTTTGTTCATACATATTGTTGTTCTGGTCTTTAGTTCAGAGACTGGTTTGCTGCAGCTTTCCATGCTACTCTATCCTGTGCCAGCCACTTCATCTCCGAATAACTACTGCAACCTACACCCTTCTGACTCTGCTTAGTGTATCCATTTCTTGGTATCCGTCTGCTATTTTACCCTTCATGCTTCCCTCCAGTATTAAATTGATCATCCCTTGATGCCTCGGAACGTATCCTATCAACAGAGCCCTTCTTTTAGTCAAATTGTGCCACAAATTCCTCTTTTCCAATTCTGATCAGTACCTCTTCATTAGGTACGCGGTCTACACATCTAATCTTCAGCATTCTTCTGTAACACCATATTTCGAAAGCTTCTATTCTCTTCTTGTCTGAACTGTTTATCGTCTATTTTTCACTTCCATACATGGCTACATTCCATATAAATACCTTCAGAAAAGATTTCCTGACACTTAAATCTATACTCGATGTTAACATACTTCTTTTCTTCAGAAACGCTTTCCTTGCCATAGCCAGTCTACATTTTATATCCTCTCTACTTCGACCATCATCAGTTATTTTGCTCCCCAAATTGCAAAACTCATTTACTACTTTGAGTGTCTCATTTACTAATCTGATACCCCCAGCATCGCCTGACTTAATTCTACTACATTGCATTATCCTCGTTTTGCTTTTGTTTATGTTCATCCTACATCCTCCTTTCAACACACTGTCCAGAGCGTTCAGCTGCTCTTACAGGTCCTCTGTTGTCTCTGACAGAATTACAATGTCGTCGGCAAACCTGAGAGTTTTTCTTTCTTCCCCATAGATTTTAATTCCTACTCCAAATTTTTCTTTTCATTCCTTTACTACTTGCTCAATGTACAGGTTCGATAACATAGGGGTTAGGCTAAGACGCTGTCTCACGCCCTTCTCAACCACTGGTTCCCTTTCATGCCTCTCGGCTCTTATGACATACACTTTCTTAAATCGAACAATTCCTGCTGTCATTAACCAAATAAAAGTGGGGTATGGTAGACTCAGTGGTGCTTGTTGCAGCTTCTAGTGCGAGTCGTGTACGAGATATCGTAATTTGAAACGTTCCCACATTGTACAATACTTATGGTTGCACACACTGAGGAACTACAATATGCGCAAACTAGTTATGTGGGTTCTGCCCAGTAAAGAGATGCTTCCAGCCTGGTATGGAACGACTGCTAGCATTTCAGCAGAGATGCAGTAATATGTGGCTGCATGTCATCTGATGTAATTGTTGTGTCCTTGTAGACAGCGTCTGTCAGCGTTTTCCACACACAAAAGTCTGCAGTCAAATCGGTGGAACGGGCCTGCCAAGATGCAGGTCCTCTGCGTCCAATCCAACGATTTGGAAACAATTTGTAAGGACATGCTGCAGTACCTCGTGCACTGTGGGCTGGTCAGCCATCATGTTGGTACCACAGGCTAGTCAGCAGAGGAACGTCTTGTAGCAACAGTGAAAGATGGTCTGTTGGCAGGCTCTCATATTTGCGCGTATTCATTGTTCCGTCTATAAATTAAAAAAAATAGACCTATTAGCTGGTTCTTCACTACCACACCACATGTTTAGACTCCATGGACGATGACGTTCGATCTAACTAATCCAACGGGGATTGTCAACAGACCAATAGTGCATGTTTCGGCGGTTCACCTCACCATGATTGGTAAATGTGGCTTCATCATGATACGTCTGGAATGTACTGTCTCAATGCCCCTGTACAGAAGTTAACACGATTATCATAATCGTTTCCATGCAGCTCTAGAGGGAGGAGAGATGCGATAGACATTTAACCTATTTCGATAGACAATGGTTAAGACATTTGCCTCACTCATGCTACTTCCTCGAGCGATCGCGGGGGAGCTGAAGTGAGGATCAACTGCAACAGCAGCAAGAACATTACGTTTTCCTCTCTTGTGTCATTCTGTCATCACTTGTTTCCTCCTTTACGTTGTCAGTTAGTTACACTACGACTTACACGTAACTGGTTGAACACATTGATAAATAATGACTCAGGTGGTTGATGACTATTAAGGATATCTTAACGCATACGGCGTACAAGAACAAAATGCGTTCTTCCTAAACTCTCCATACACACTCAGCATGCCGGCCTTTTCTGCATTGGTAAATTCCATCGTCCACTCACACCTACTGCTTGTACTGTTACACAATGACTAGCGCGTCTCAATGCACTAAAGGAATACACAAGTACACTATAAGCAAAATAACAACACAGTATCCAGCAACTACGTAGGTTGAATGGCACGAACAAGGCTTAGTGTGGAAACTTTTCAAAATACGATATCTCGTAAATGACTCACACTAGTGTCCTGCAACATCTTACCCTACTTTTAGTTTGTTAATGTCAACAGGCACTGTTTCATTGAAAGTATGTTTGCACAAAAAATGCATTTCTAATTATAATTACAGCATGTTCATTGGCTAACAATACGAGCCTATAACTACCAGTCCATTCTGTAAAAACCACACATCAATAGCACTTTCCATTTCCACAGTATCTGTAAATTTTAGGTGATTCACCCAGTATAGTAAAACTAGGTGAATAACAACCGTCGGCCGGAGTGGCCAAGCGGTTTTAGGAGCTTCAGTCTGCAACCGCGCGACAGCTACGGTAGCAGGTTTGAATCCTGCCTCGGGCGTGGATGTGTGTGATGTCCTTAGGTCAGTTACGTTTAAGCAGTTTAAGTTCTAGGGGACTTATGACCTCAGCTGTTGAGTCGCATAATGCTCAAAGCCATTTGGACCATTTGAATGAGAATCGAAAGTCAAAATGGAATGAATATGAGATACAATTGTTATTGTAATGTGACTGTACGTGAAGGAGGGCATAAACAATTGAAATTCGAGAGAGTGGCCCTGTGTCGCAAATCCAGCTGACAGTTCAGCGCTTGGTTTGGGACGTAGCCTTACGGATCCATGGAACGGATTTTTTCGAGAATACTCCAAGTAGTGCCCTTGCTTTCATCACATAATATCTTTTGGCTGCTGGATTTATAGTTGTATATCCGTTGTCATGTATATTGTTGGAATTGATGATTTGGAACCAGTCATGTTCAGATGATCTTTGAAACGGAAAACAAAACTTCGCCCCGTTTATCCAATATAACATAAAGAAAACTATAGAAAGGAAAAGTTATGATTCATAATGTGTGTAACTTCAACCTGATTGGAACGATTATTTTGTGTTTTCATAAAATAAATTCGTTATGGTAGTGAAACGTAACTCTGGAACCGTTCTTGTCTGAAACCGGTCGCTCAATAACATGTTGTTTCGGTTGAAAACATAACTGTGGTAGTGTTTTTCATGGTGTGTGGATGTTGTTGGAAGCAAAGGCAATCCACGGCTGTGAGGCCATTATTAGTCAGTCAGTCCGACGTCTAAATTTTGGTGAACTATAATATGGAATAAACGGATGAGACAATCGGGTGATCATTAACAGCAGCACACTCCGCACAGCTAAAGCAGACAGGTGCTGTTGATTATTGTATGCCAAGTCGTCCAAATATATGTGAACAAATCGTTATAGTAGGGGTATGTGGCACTTCATGTTCGTAGTGACCATACTGTTCTACGTCGCACTTTCGACCATTCATTCACAGAACTTTTTGGTTCGATTTAATTTTAAGTGCTTCTGCATACTGAGCCATTGCTATAGCCAAATTGATGAAGAAAGACGATGAGATGTGTCGCATAGTGCACCAGTGTACGACCAGCTGTTTGCAATCAAAATCGTGTCTTGTTGTGGTATCTGTGGCGTCATATGCGAAGGAACACATGCATCATGCGTTAATCTCATACCGAGGGATGTTTTGAAGCACTGTGAAGGATAACAGACACACACCCACAGCAGTGCTCTAGTGACGTGTTGCTCTGTGAACGAGGTGGCAGGCTTTTCGAGTAGATGTCAAGGTACACCAGATTCACTTCGACTCTGCTCTTCCACAAATACGCCAGCGTAGTAATATAATTCCACGAGCTGCAGTTTCAGTAGCAAATCACAATCAACCAGATGACGACTCGCGGCTGTTCAAACCCCTTATCTCGGCCATTTCGCGCTCTTTGCCGTCAACGAGGCGTACCAATGTGTCACGCCCCGTTTAACGCTCGTAGATAACGATACAAATGTCCCACACTCCTCCGCAACGCTTTGTACGAACGGCTGCCGCAGCTACTCACTGGGTGTGTTGCTTAGCTACCATGCGCTCTATCGCTTTGTAATTCTAGTCATTTATGTGTCACGTACTGTTCTGAATGCCACGCAAGTAACTTATCAGTAATGACTTTTCTTTATTGTGTTGCAATTTCAACATACAGTTACGTACCGCAGCAGGAATTTCCACGTGTAACTGAACTTGGTCTGATCTAAACTTCATCCGGCTCTTCATTTCTGTTATTTATATTTTGCTTTCAGTAGCTCGGGAACAGTTAGCTGTGCAATATATTATTCGTATCAGCTAAACTCGGCTTAGAAGGATCGAAATAAGCGCCTGGTGCAACCTCTCAATGTGATGCAGTTTCGTATCCCTAAGGACTCAGTTTTGCTTTCGACCAATGAGAAGCCTTCACGTGTTAGTAACTACTATCTAATTTTGTTTGTAAGAGCATAGGCCATTCTGTTCTCTTTTATTCTGTATTGGAAAGAGCCGAGTTGTGTGTTTCAACTTGAGAGAAGGACTGCTTTTGACTGGTGGCGATCCGTGCTGATGTGGAGATTCTACAATGATGAAAATATTGGATCCGATCATCTCAATTAGTTATCATGGTGAAGCTGAGGTAAAGTGGGTAGGTTTTTCTTTGCTATTGCTTGCTAGCGAATACTCCGCGATTAGGAATGTGGCAGTCACGGGCGTCACAGGCACCAAATTTATGGGTGGGTGGGGGAAGGGGGAGGAGAGACTCAATAGATAGCGTACAGATCACAAGAGGGTTTAAACGGGAGTCTCCCTTGAAAAAAATTAAAAAAAAACTAGGATCTAAAACCACTTTTTGGAGCATTCTGGATGCCTCACATCATACATTTCGATGACTCTTAAAACACCTAAAACGTGCCAATTTAAGCTGAGATTAAAAAGTATTTTGCGATTCCCGAGTATAAAAAGTTATGTCATATTAACATTTAATATTATTGGGAATGTATATGATTATTACGTATTATGTCCTAAATTACCGTGGAAACTGTTTCAAACTGAATAGTTTTTCAAACCTAATTCTACACGATTTTTATTCGAAATGAAAATACATAGCTTATTGCATATACGATTTTATTTAGTTTATTTTTCAAGCATTAGAAATAGAGTTAACACCATTAATTGTTACTGCACAAGACTTTTAGTATGTGTAATTGGTTAAGCTTGGATGAGTTGTAAAAGATATCTGTATGGTGCGAAAATAATGAAAAGTGTGAGATCACCCACATGAGTGCTAAGAGGAATCCGCTAAACTTCGGTTGCACGATGAATCAGTCCAAACCAAACGCCTTAAAGTCAATTAAATACCTAGGAATTACAATTAGGAACAATTTAAATTGTAAATGACACATAGAAAATGTTGTGGAGAAGATGAACCAAAGACTGCATTTTATTGGCAGAACACTTAAAAGATGCAACAGTAGTAGAGTTCCTACATTATGCTTGTCCGTCATCTTTTGGAGTACTTCTGCGCGGTGTGGTATCATTACCAAATAGGGTCAACGGTGCACATCGAGAGATTTCAAAGACGGGCAGCAAGTTGTATAAAGTCGAGAGATAGGGGACTGTGTGTCACGTACATATTACAGGATTTGGGAGGACATCATTAAAACAAACGAGTTTCTCGCTGCGGCGGGAATTCTCACGAATTTTCGATCACCAACTTTCTCCTCCGAATGCGAAAATACTTTGTTAACGATGAACTACACAGTGAGAAACGATCGTCACAATAAAATGGAAGTCAGTGCTCGCCCGGAAGGATTTAGATAATCGTTTTTTCCACCCATTGTTCGAGAGTGGAATATTAGAAAATTATTGTGAAGGTGTTTTTTTCTTTCAACTGAGATTCAAGAAATTGAAATTGCTTTCCAAAAGTCCTTTTTTGAGGGGAAATGTGGGGGGGGGGGGGGGGGGGGAGGCGGCGGACACGTGTTTGATAAAGATGAGTAACAAATCTGTCAGACTGGATAACGAATGGTAATTTTCAGAATAACAATTTTACAGAATCTGGCTGCGATTTCAGTCACAACCAGGAGTACAAGTAGCGATTAGCTGCTAAAAGTTGCGTACAACATTCCTCCCCGTGTGCCATCTGTTGAGTATCGTTCGTACTTTCTTCTAAGAACCTTGTTTCTCACGTTAACGATTTATACCTTATGGGAAAGAAATGAACCAAGAATTAATTTGCTCTAAGAAAAATTTACATTTGGTGTGCTACTAGGCAGCAACTCTGTCTTGTTTGGCTGGAATGTGATACTGGACATACCCTTGGTTGTCTTGGTTGTGGTGACCCGCTGATCAGTGGCGTAGCATGAGGTCTAGGTTAGGTTGAAAGGTGATAACTGGTTGAGCGTCAACTAGCAGTTGTGGTAACACATTTACCTACAGTGTAGCCGAATGTTTTTATGTTCACTCCATATGTAAACACCCTTAACGCATGTTTCGCCGTAAAAACTAAAATCGTATGGTTAATGCAAAAATTGGATATTACTTAATGAACGAGGCTCCAATGTGTATTTTGAAGCGTGTTATAGACATATATCAACATAAGCTACGAAAAATGTAAAGGGGAACCCACTACGCAACTTTTACCAGTTTCCAACGGTAGTTTATCCAGAAGATACATATTTCTTTCAACACTACAATACTTCTGTGTGTATGTTGAACTATTGCAATTAATCTATTCTCAGTGTCAACTGTTAACTAGAAGTTCTTTCCTTCCCACTCTTTTCAGTTGTATGTCATGAAACTTAAAATACATAACAAAATCTTTACCAATAACTACTTGGCAGAAAATTTAAGGGAATGGGACGGCTTTATCTAGGGAAGAATGGAATTTTCATCATACACTCAGCGTATTTCACATTTCACACCTTACAGGTGATCACGTATCACTCGAATTGCACCGATTCATTACACTTGGCCAGGAATACCAGTTAAAAGATATTCTTGCTAGTGCCTTAGTTGATACTTGCGACTAATCACAGTGTACAATCTATGGCGTTAAATCGCTGTAATCGCATTTTAACGTTGCAGAGTGCTACAGGTTGTAAATCTGTAGACGGCAGTTTAAACAGTGACAAATCAAATTTACCGAAAAGTAGCATTCACAGAAATCACCGATATCGGAAACGAACAGTCTAGCCCATCCCTACTGGCAACCATTGAGGAAACTCGGAGGACACAATTGTGTCTCATAGATATCCTACTTCCTCATGTGACAGTATTAACTTTGTATTAAGGAAACAGTCTTAATCGCGTTTTTTTTATTTATTTAGTGCCGACCAGTTTCAGTCCATCGCAGGGGCCATCTTCAGGGCGAGCATACTGTGAAATTACTAACACCTATCTTAAAAGAGGGAATGACGTAAATGTAATGTTTTACCCACTGGCCGACTGCTGATGGCGTCACATCTACCAAGGTGTGGCAGGAGACTGTAAAGAGTTTACCTTATTCCGGGGTTTATATAGCAAGTTATGAGCACGTGAGCGTAAGCAACGCCTCCAGCGGTGACCAATGGTAGAAGTCTAGGCTTAAAAATTGAAGTATAAATACAACTTGTGTTAAAATTACAATGCA